>NC_141667.1:69035431-69643288 GCF_028749965.1 Puma concolor
GGTACTACATTGTAGGATTCTACTTATCTGACATTCTCAAAGACAAAATTATAGTGATAGAAACCACAACAGCAATTTTCAGGGACTAGGCTAGGGAGTGTGAGAATAAAAAGACAGCTCAAGGGAATTTTTTGAATGATAGGATAGTACAGTTTCCTCACTGTTGTGGTTACAAGAATCTACACAGGTGTTAAATCTCATAAAATTCCACTTCGAAAGGAAAAAAAAAAAGCCAAATTGACTGTATGATCATTTTTGGAAGCTAAGTTAAATTTAAAAATAGTGTTATTCTTTGGGGAAAATGACCAAAAGTTGAATAAATAGGCCAGTCATAATAAAAGAAGGAACCATAAGGAGCTTCATACTGTTAAGCTCAACCACATGGAAACGAAGATGCTATGAGACTTGCCCAAGGTCACTGGCAAGCCTGAGATACGAAGAAAAAACGACAGAGGCACCTGGGTGGCGTTAAGCGTCAGTTAAGTCAGTTAAGCGTCTGACTTCGGCTCAGGTCATGATCTCACAGTTTGTGAGTTCGAGCCCTGTATCAGGCTCTGTGCTGACAGCTCAGAGCATGGAGCCTGCTTTGGATTCTACCTCCCCCTCTCTCTGCCCCTCCTGCGCCAGCAGCTAGTGCATGCTCTCTTTCTCTCTCAAAAAATAAATAAACGTTACCAAAAAATAAATTTTAGAAAATAAGAAAAAAAGGAAAAACTACACCCACCTGCCGCCGTGCTGTTTCCATAAGTGCCCATGTCTTCAACATGTGCTGTGTAGAATTACGGAATAATTTTCTTCTCATGAATCCAGCCCGAATAGGGTATGGTAGGGATGGGGAGCAGAGGGGAACTGCATCACTGCGCTTTGGAAAATCCACCCCATTCTGCAAAAAGTCTTGTTTTAATCAGTCTACGACCATGTGTTTTCCCAGCCAATGAGCAAACAGGCAAAACTGTGCAGGATTTCGGATCCAACTCTGTTGTCAGAAGGAAAAGAAATTCAGAAAGCTGGTCCTTGGCTGGCTAATGAAAGCTCCCAGATATAAAAAGGAAACTAACAAATTGTAACAAAAGAGTCAAGACCTGAAAGCCTCAAAGAATTGTATGATTGTCCTCCAAAAAGATAACAGAAGCAATTCAGTCTTTCACATCAGTGATTTATTGGTTACATAAAAATTTATACACTTAAATATGAAAACACAAGGGAAATTTTTTTTTTACCCAATAGACCATTTCATAAATTGTTAAATGTTCCATTCAAGACTGAAGACAAGGTTTAGTATATTTTTCTCATTTTTTTTAAAGATAAATAACCACAAAAGATAGGATGGTAAGTTTTAATTCAGTGATTACATACTTTCACAAATATATGTCTCATTTTCCCATATTTTCTCTAGCTTTTCTCATAGTCTCAAAGTCACTGAAAATCTCAAGATAATAAAACAGCATAGATATGCTAATAAGTAAAACAAACACAACTCTGTATCAACTGAGAAACAAATGTGTAAGGACACTATCAGCTTCTTGTACATTGCAATCATGTATAATATACACTGTAAAAACTGAAATTGGAATTGGTTTGTAAACTGGCCTTTAGTACACACAGGGCAAGGAGTGAGCAAGGAAAAGGGCAGGCCTTTCCAGACTGGCAGGTGGCCGTGTTATCGAGCAAGGGAGCTTACTTACGGTCTGCGTAGGTCAGCGGCAAGAGGAGTAAATCTCAGCACTTGCCTGACAGAATTTTAAAGTGCAAAGTTTATATAGAGTCCTTAATTGGGTTCCGTCACATCTACTATTCCCATGGTCTCAACAACACGTTTGTCTCTCCGGGCTGCCTCCTTGAAAATGGCTCCCACTGTGGGAAAGGTGCGCAGAATGTTTGGCCTTCATAGGGGAGGGGGAGGAGCCTCCAAACGCCCAATGCCCAGGTGCAGCTCACAGGTCTTCTGGCAATCAGCCCTCTCCAAGACCTGCTCCAATTATCTAGTTTGAATTTGTGTCAAGAAATCTACTCTAAGACATTAATGATCTCGAAAGTCCTTAGGAAGCTTTGTCATACCTTGGGCTATTGAGATTCCATTTATTTTTCCCAAATGTATTTGATTTTATTCTAATAAGAGTTGAAATGACAGGTTTGTAGAGCTGTAAGTCACCGTAAAGATCCCTTATTACCACCTTCACAGATGAGGAGATTGAGGCAGACAGAATCCCACAGCTGCTTTGTCAGACCTGGCTTCTGCCAGAAGTCGGTGCCTCCCTTCTCTTCCCTCTGTTCTTGCATGCTTTTCCTCTCTGGTTCCTAAAAGTGGAGAAATCTTCCTGACTGCTTGGGGGAACTTCCGCCAGGTCAGATGATCTTCTGGTAACATTGCCTGAAATACGACACAATATATGCTTCCTGAATTTTCAATTATTACGGTTTTGTCCATTTTACTTTTTATTGTGTATATAGACAGCTAGAGAAAAATCTCCAAGAGAAAGGATAACAAATTTTGTTTGCTTGCTACCCTCTGGATATGCCTATGCTATCTCAATATTTGGTTGGGGGAAGTTAGAGGAAAATGTGATAGTGACTTGATTGCAAAATCAACTCAGAAGTATTTGAGGAGAGTCAATTAGATCTTTCTGTAGGTTTTCCTATGAAGTTGAGGATTTGGTGCTGGAAGAAAATCATACAATTGAGTTGCTTTTATCTCAAATTTGACTGCACCTGGCTTGAGAGCAGGGCCCATTTGTATGAATGCCAGCTGATAACTGGCAACAAACGTTCAATGAATGAATGAATGATACTCTTGCCCCATAAAATGTGTCTGTGTCTACAAAAATTTAGAGAGGTATTAAGATGATATTTCAGCTTAGAACAAAGAAGAATTTTCTCTAGTTTTGTTTAAAAATGGAAGAGAAGGGGCGCCTGGGTGGCGCAGTCGGTTAAGCGTCCGACTTCAGCCAGGTCACGATCTCACGGTCCGTGAGTTTGAGCCCCGCGTCGGGCTCTGGGCTGATGGCCCAGAGCCTGGAGCCTGTTTCTGATTCTGTGTCTCCCTCTCTCTCTGCCCCTCCCCCGTTCATGCTCTGTCTCTCTCTGTCCCAAAAAAATAAATAAACGTTAAAAAAAAAAAAAAAATTAAAATAAATAAATAAATAAATAAAAATGGAAGAGAAAAATTATTTTTTAAAGAAGAACAGGTTACCTTGCAGAATACTTACTCTCCTATGCACAAGCAGATGCCAGAAAACTTCTTATAAGAAATCTTGTGGAGGGTATGAATATACAAAATCTAAGATTCTTTCCAATTCCACAATTCAGTGCTTCTGTGATAAATATGTGGCCTATATTCAAAATTATTCAAAGTTTTATTCTCTTATCCACATGTTTCTTTCTTCAATTGCTATCTTGAATCAAAAAGATCTGGTAAAAATATTGATGAAAATTGATGTAATTATGCTATAAGAATATATCCTATCTATATCATCTATATTATCTATATAGAGATATATCTAAGCTAGGACATATGTTCATATGTACAGTACATATATTCATGTATTCCTGTATATGAAATCATTTTTTTAATTCCAAGACCTCAGTTATATAACTGATTTATTTGAGTGTCAGTTAATTTCTTTTATCTACCATGAAAGTCAAGTGCCAAAGAGTGATATCTGGTCACTAAGGTCAGCAAAATGCTCTAATTGACTATTTTTATTCCATTAGCTACCAAGAGGGATTGGTTGTTCAATGTTTATTTATTTTTGAGAGAGAGAGAAAGAGAGAGCATGCAAATAAGTGATGAAGGGGCAGGGGGAGGGGGCAGAGAGAATGGGCGACAGAGGATCTGGAGCTGTGTTGTGAGTACAGAGCCTGATGCGGGGCTCGAACTCACGAACCATGATATATGATCCGAGCCAAAGTTGGATGCTTAACCAACTGAGCCACCCAGGTGTCCCTTGCAGTGATTTTATACACCATTGAAATACCGTTGAAACAAATATGCATCTCTAAGCTTCAAGCAGAAATTTAAAAGAGAAATTTTTTTCATATTAACCTTTCTCTCAAGGAAATAGTATTGATAATAAGATAAATATTTGTACAGGAATTTATAGTTCGAAAAGCAATCCCATATATTTATTTGATATAGTGCTTTGTATACTTTATTACAGCCACACAATATTTCTACTATTATTACCATTTTATAGATAAGAACATTTAGATTCAGTACAGTTGAGCGACTTGCCCAAAATTATGCAAATAGTAAGTGATTGAGTTGAGACTGAAAACCTAGTTTTCTTTTTTTTTGAAAACCCAGTTTTCTAATTCTTGATTCTACATTCCTTCCCCACTGTACTAATAATTGGTATATGTCCTCAGCAGTTTCTTCAAAGAGGTAATTGAGTTGATAATAGGGTTCTTTGATTTCTATCTGAATGCTCTTCAGTGTAAACTGTAGAAATGTGATGAAATATAAATAATAGAGAAATGGGCCCTGAAGAAACAGATTGTTTGGTTTATAGAATTTTTTCAAAATCCCTTTAAAAATTATAACAATTATATATAACATTTGAATAAACATAATGAGGAAGCATTTAAATGTCCACAAGATCTGCTACTATATAATGAAATGACAAATCAAATTGTGTTATATTCCCAGACTGGAATATATCATAACTTGTTTTATTTTCCTAAATTGATATTGCAGAGTCTATTTAATTTTTCCTCTCTTTTTGTCATATTTTTGACATAGCAGAGCCTTTCATCTAAAGAAACATAAATTCTCAAATGAAAATCAAGGAGCTCAGTCCAATATATATTTTTTTCTTACACGAATCTTTCATTAGTCATTTATTTATATTTGACTTCAGGGTCTGATCTTAGATCTTAAGCTTCTCAAGCTCTGAAACTATATCTAGATTTTATTTGTCTCCAACACCCTGTTAGGAGAGGAATGGTCTAATAAATGTGTATTGAATTGAATAAAACCTCAAACAGATCAGCTTCCACAATATCCTACTCTATGATCTTTGTTAATTTTCCACACCTGTGTAAGTTTCTCGACAAAATGAGAACCATTCTTTTCACCATGGATAACCACTCCTTCTTTCCTAAAATCATCTCATCCCATGGCTTGTGAACATTCCTCTCTTGGTTTCCAGCTCTCCCTCTTGCTCTGCCTTTCCCTCGAAACGTTGGTGCCTCCGAGGATCCTCCTTTTTACTTCCTTCTGCTCCCCTTCCACATTATCCTCTATTGTCTTTATATACTAATAATTCCCAAACCAGCACCTGCAGCTCATAACTTTTAGTTGAGTTCCAGACCTATAGATCCAGCTGGAAGTCTTCACGTCTTCACTTGAATAATACTTGTCCCCCCAAATATAGTACTCTGAAAATTCAGGAAGCATATATTGTGTTGGATTTCAGGCAATGTTACCAGAAGATCATCTGACCTAGCGGAAGTTCCCCCAAGCAGTCAGGAAGATTTCTCCACTTTTAGGAACCAGAGAGGAAAAGCATGCAAGAACAGAGGGAAGAGAAGGGAGGCACCGACTTCTGGCAGAAGCCAGGTCTGACAAAGCAGCTGTGGGATTCTGTCTGCCTCAATCTCCTCATCTGTGAAGGTGGTAATAAGGGATCTTTACAGTGACTTACAGCTCTACAAGCCTGTCATTTCAACTCTCATTGGAATAAAATCAAATACATTTGGGAAAAATAAATGGAATCTCAATAGCCCAAGGTATGACAAAGCTTCCTAAGGACTTTCGAGATCATTAATGTCTTAGAGTAGGTTTCTTGACACAAATTCAAACTAGATATTGTTGGAGGAGGTCATCGAGAGGATATGACTGCTGGTTGACCCATGAGCTGCACCTCAAATTGAACTTCTTCTCTGTCTCCACAACTGGCTCCTCTTGTTATGCCCCTCATTCACTTAGTCTAACCTGGCCAGAAACCCTGCAGTCCTTGACTCCCTCTGCCCCTTATTTTCTACCTTCTTTTTTTTTTTTATTTATTTTTTTTTAATTTTTTTTTCAACGTTTATTTATTTTTGGGACAGAGAGAGACAGAGCATGAACGGGGGAGGGGTAGAGAGAGAGGGAGACACAGAATCGGAAACAGGCTCCAGGCTCTGAGCCATCAGCCCAGAGCCTGACGCGGGGCTCGAACTCACGGACCGCGAGATCGTGACCTGGCTGAAGTCGGACGCTTAACCGACTGCGCCACCCAGGCGCCCCTTATTTTCTACCTTCTACAAGTTATGATCTCCTGGTGAATCTGCCTTCTTAATATCTTATGGTAATGGTCTCTTTTCTTCATCCTCATTACAAAAACTTTTATAGAGGCTCTTATAATTTCTCTTAAATGATGTGGCCTCCCAACCCATTCTCAGTGCTATCGCCCAAGTCCTCATTATAAAAGGAAAATATGATCAGTTCCTCCTGGATTAAATTATACCTGATTGGCTCACTGTTGCTCTCAAGATAAAACCCAGCTTCTTAGCAGAACCTTGCAGGCCTTCCATGGTCTGACCCCTTCCCTCTCCTCTATCTTCTCCCCTTGCCCGACTCTCCTGCAAGCCATTTTAACCTACTTTTATTTTCCTGCATATGCTGTCCTTCCTATGCTTACATATCATTGCACGTGTCTCATTCTTTCAGGCCAGAAATGAAGGAAGGAGGTGGCAAGTCCATATCTGCACTCTAGCAGATTAGAAGGAATAAAACATCTAGGGACAAAGTGGGCAGTTACCAAGAGGAAAGCAGGCGGGGGGCTAGGGATTTGTGTTTAATAAGAAAATAAGAGTGGGGGTTAGAAGTTGGAACACCTTTGTGGGTTTCTCCAAGAAGAGGAAAACCAAGGGGGAATGTCTGGAGAAGAAAGAAGAAATTATGCACCAACACCTTGAGAGCTAAGGGAGCCACAACTCCTTCCCAGTTCCCTGATTCCCATAGTTCACCAGTAAGCATCGTGTAAGGACATTTTATTTCTCTTCTCATGCTCTTAATTGATAACAAGAGTAATAATGGCTAGTATTTACTGAGAATTTAATATGCAGCAATCATTTTTCATAAGTGCTTCATATAAAATCTCATTTAATTCTCACATCAACCTGAAGAGGGAAGTGGTTTTGTTCCCATTTTATAGATGAGGGCACTGATGAGTATGGGTCAAATGTCTTGAAATAACTTTCCATTCTGGCACAGCTCGAAAGAGGAATGATTTGCTCATATATCTGTCTGGAATCGGACATAAAGAAAAGTGACATCTCTCAGCCAGACTAGCTCTCTTACCCATGAATAAGGACTTTGTTTTCACAGTAGATTTGCTATTGTTAACATTTTTTTTTATGATTGATATCCAATGTATTAAATTTTGTCCCCTTTATTTAATGATTGCCATGTGCGTACCATGAACTTTCTCCTTGAGAAAAACCAGAGTATGATGATGATCTCCTTGAGATAATTCTTTCTCCTGTGAAGGAGAAAAGAAGCGTGGCAGTTTGAGCTACCTTAACTGAATCGAATGTAATGCAAAGAAAGCTAATGTAATCAATTGATTCAATGGCCTTGCAGAGACATGACCTTTTTCATGAGAGAACTAGATTTATTAATGACATTATTCTCAACCTCTATGTGTATAAACAAAAATCTTAAACATGAAGGACACCCAAAGAAATGAGACATCATGAACCAAACTTAGTAGAATGTATTAGTGGCAACGCATTACTGACCAAGATCACACCAAATTAATAAAATGGCAGCTGCCTAAGGACAGAGGGGTTTTTAGCATCTAAATGTGTACCCTTATTTCTCTTCCCTATACTGAAGATATTTAAGAGGAAATATTTTTAAAACCAATATAAATAACAAGCCTCTCGCATATACTACACCAGCCTCAGCCCTAAAAGTGCTGAAAAACCATCTTTCATATTCCCTTGGTGAGAATCCATCTTCTCATATGTATTTCTTGTGCAGCTGATTTTCAACCTAGCATATATATCATGTCAATATCCATGAGAACAAATCAGATAATTATATGAAAAATACACTGTAATTGAGACAAATGAGGCAGTGGAGAAATAGAGAGATGTGGGGGTAGTTGCAAAACAGTGACCCATATTTTAAGAAATATGGCTTACCTCAAAAGATCCCATCCTCTTTTAATTTACAGATAATTTTTATGTTCTAGCCAGAGCAAGATAAGTATGGATGCACTTTATCATTAGACTTGTACATGATATTATTTCCTTATCATCTGGTGGTCTGGACATAATTAACTTTCTGTGAATTGGCAACCAAGAATTTTTAGAAACATATTAACTCTTTCGTGTGAATGGGATCCATACAGTAACCTAGTGGTGCTGTGTACAAAATGCTGCTCTAGTGGCCAACACAAACAGTTGGTCCACAGTTGTCTCTGTCTAACGTGAGTGTCCAGAGCAGGACATACCCCTTGGCTGCAGTAAAAGCAACAAACACGTAATATTCCGTGTTTTTGTGTGTGAGAGAGCCAACTGAAATCCAAGGTAATAGTTAGGCTGTGTCTGGTCAACAACACAATAAGTAAAAGGACAATTGGCATGGCATTTTTAGCCATCTGGATGGCTAAATAGGATTACTGCTAAGAGCTAACTAGAAATTATCTGGTAGATTTGATCAAAACAGACACTAGTTCTGGATAATTCAGACCAAAAGACCGATGTTTCCTCTTACTAGAAAAATCATTTGAGGACAGAATTTGACATCAGTGCAAATCATTTCTTTAAGGCTTCTCTTCACTGTGTAAAGACAAAGTCTCAGCCTATGTAGAATCACTGTTAGAACTACCTGAGGGGCAGTTTCTAAGCTGATGGGCATTTGAGGGCCATTTTGCTACTCAAATTCATTTTTCTTTTCCTTTTGTTGACCATCAAATCAGGTTCACCTTTGGTTTTACCATCCATGAGTGTCACTAATAGAGAAAGTAGAAAACTTACTGCCCAAACTGTGAGTTTGGCTAAAAATTATCCAGTCTTTGAACGGTGCTCAATTGTTATAACATTAGAATTCTGGTCACTTAATGTAAGGACATGTGCACTGTATTCAAATGAACAAAAAGGAAAATAAAACGAGCAAACAAAAAACCAAGTCATATGTGGTGAATCGGTAGAGGAAAAGCAAGTGCACTGGCCGTGCAATTTGCCAGTTTAATGGAAAGGTCAAATCAGTGAAAATGGTTGGAATGGCCTGTGCCAGTTGGTAAGATGTAGTTCAGTTTAATATTATTTATTCGGTATTCCCAGAACCAGGTGATCATCATCATACCAACTGATGAAAAATGATGCTACCCCTGACTCAAATATATAAATCAATACTTGCAGGTCAGTTCCATATCCATGTGATGGACGTACAAACAAGAATCAGAATTTCTATAGATGTTGGAGTGAAAAACTGGGATAGGGGGAAGAAAAAGAATCAGGAAATGTGTGGCATTTTCAGTGACAAAGAGTGGAATTTAAAGATAAATAGTGACCGAGATGGCCTTACATTTCCCCTCAGCTTGACTAAACTTGAGAAAGACTTGCCTATGACTTTAGGCCCTGATTCCTTTTCTGAGAGCATTTACTTTAGAAAACCTGCAAGTTCTTTCTCTACCACTTTGAGATGCAAATCTTCTTAAAATCCCCTTGCCATTTTTTTTTTGTTGTTGTTTTTTGTTTTGTTTTGTTTTTTGTTTTTTGGCCAAGACTGTCTTTCTCAAGGACCTGGGAACCACCTCTTTGAAATGTAATCATCAGTGAAGATAAAGCCCCTATCTCCCAGTCTCCTTATGAAGGTAGGATCCTAACTTCCCTGGTGCCAATTAGCAAACACAGGTGGCCTAATCACAGAGAAAAACACAAACTCAAGGACTCAATGTGCTGGACACATCCCACTGATCGACCACTCCCTAATGTCCTCCAGTACTTTTCCAATAGCTGTGCAATGCTCAAAATCCCTCCTACCCTTTATTTCAGTGGAGAGGAGTTGAGGCCTAGCTTCTGGTTTCTCTCCCTTCTTGCCTTGAGTACAGTTTAATGGTCTTGAATAAGTCTTCTCTGCCTGTTTAATTTTGTCAGGTGCAATTTTACTCTGACAATAGAAAGTCAAGAAGGGAGAACCTTCCCAGACAGAGAACACAGCACTGGCAAAGGGCTGGAAGCATCGCATTCTACTACATATTTGAGGAGATCTATCCATATTTGCTACATATGTGAGGCTACAGTCCTCTCTGCCTACACCCTACCTTCTGTGCACTTGTGTCTGAAAATTTTCCATCTCCATGCCATCAGCAACAACAGGATGCAGTTAGGCGCACTTCTGAGAATCCCACCTGTGCTCTTCTAATCTCTCTCCCCCAGCCTGGAGGAATCTTACTTAATGCCACTGGATTGTATATCTAAAAATGATTAAAATGGCAAATTTAATGTTTTGTATGTTTTACCACAATTAAAAAAAAAAAATGTAATCCTCCTAAGAAGTTAATTCCATAGAAAACATTCGGAGTGTTACAGAAGAATAGAGTCCATGTTTAGACCAGTTGAAGATTTGGCCTCAATCTGGAAGTTACTCTTCCTTCACCCTCTCCCCGCTAATAAAAGGAGAAGAGAATGTGATTCTCTCCCTCACTCCACACCTATAGCAGGCAGAGGCAGTAGCAAGAGCCACAGAGACATTCTTCTGGTAAGTACAAAGAGGAGCTATAAGAAGTGACTGGTGGCAGCCATCTCGGGGAGGATATATTCAAGAACTTTAAATATGGTGGACAACCTCTGAACTTTAAATCTGAAAATTTAGGACCTGCAGATACAGAGACTAGGAATATTTTGTATTTGTAAATTAGAGCACTGACCCCTAGGCACATAGGCCTCTCCTTGAATTTGCACAGGCTGCTCAGATGAGTCACTGATAGTCTCCCCAACATCCAGCATCAAACCTCACTTCTGCCTTGTCTTCCTGCTCTATCAGACCACAGCATTGCTGTTACCCACGGAACAGTTATTTAGAAGAAGGTTGGAGTTGAAATCTTCCCCTATTGTTTGGTAGCAATGCACTGGGGGAAAAATCAATTCCCTGTGTCTAGAGTGCACAGGTTAGGCAAGCAGTGCCTCTTATGGAACATAACTGTTGCCAGGCTTCTTGTGTGGGTGTGCGGCCCACTAGAGAGGTATTCTAAATGCTGATTATCTCCTGGGACCCAGGCCCTGGTCTCTAAGAAAAAGAGTTCTATCTCCTGGTTCCATTTCTCTTCTTGCTCCCTATTTGAGGAGGGAAAAATTAGAAATAATGCAAGTAAGTGTGAAATATAGAACATTTCTTTGTGGAAGTTTCTTGCCGGTTTTAAAAAAAAACCATAGTGTTTTATCACCACCTAGTGGCCAAAATTGTGCTTTGCAGTTAGGATTTTAATTTTTAAGCATTTGCTCTAAATTCTAATTTTCTTTTTTTTTTTATGTTTATTTTTGAGAGAGAGACAGACAGACAGAATGTGAGTGGGGGAGGGACAGAGAGAGAGAGAGGGAGACATAGAATCCAAAGCAGGCTCCAGGCTCCAAGGTGTCAGCACAGAACCAGATGTGGGGCTTGAACTCAGGAACCATGAGATCACAACCTGAGCTGAAGTCCAAGCTTAACCGACTGAACCACCCAGGTGCCTCCCTTACTTTATTTTATATCTAAATACGGCTTAGAGACAGGTAGAATATGAGAAATCTTAAGGAGAGACTCAATATTAGAAGGCCAAATATAGGGGTCATTTCATAATGCTTTCTAAGCCCTTATATTTCTGGGTTTACTGAAACAACACATATAACTGAGACTTGATTCTGAGGTTGTGATGACAATAATAACAATCACCTTAATAATAATATCTGCTGAGTGCTTACTATGTTCCAGACAATATTCTAATGCTTTTCAGAACTACTCATTGGCCCCACAATAACTATGTAGTAAGTTGTCTTGTACCCAATTTTTAGAAGAGAAAACGGAGATAAAGAGAAGTGAACAATTTTCCCCAAGACCAACCGCCTATTAACCAGTAAAGCCGAAATTTAAAGCCCAACAGTCCAGCTCCAGAACCTTAAGTCTATATGGCATAGGATAAATGTGTACAATAGGACTGTGGAATCAGAGAGGCTCCCCACTACTGTAAAGCTAGGTATGCCTTTAACTAGATTGTGATTAAGTTTCAAATGCTTGGGAAAGACAGAGTGCCATAGGAATCCAGGGTTGGCACTTGATAAAGGCATTTCTACGGAAATTTCAGAGATAGCAGGAATTTAACTTCAAACGTTGGTGTGAAGTAGAAAGGCATGGGGAGGGGCGGGGGGGGGGAGCATGGCCCGAGTAAGAAGAGACAGCAGGATCAGAGGCAGTGATGAGATGGAGGACATGAAGCAGGGTGGGGGCAGCGACCAGAACCAGGTGAACAAAGTGGGGAATAGGAGGACGTTCAAGGAAAGAGAGGAAAGTCAGAAAGGTCGGTTTGGGCCAATTGTCCATGAAGGATCTTACCAGCAGATTAAGAACTTAGATCTTGAGTCAGGTAGTTATAGGGAATTATTGAGAAGTTTTTAAATAATATTTAAGGCTTTTGTAATTTTTCAAAGGCAAGGTGTGCCCAATGTGGAATAATTGGAAACCAAGAAAGGCAAAGCTAAAAGACTATTTGTAACTTTACCTCTTTTAGTAACATTTGTAATATATCTTCCGGTCTTTATACCACATACACATTTTTAACCAAAAAAAAAGTTATTGGATTTGATGTAATGAATATACAGTATTCTAATGTTTTGGTTTTGTCTTTTATTACTGTACATGTCTATTATAAATAAATAAAATAGAAGCATGAAAGCAAAAGTAAAATTATAAGCAATTCCAGGCTCCTATTATTAACAATCACTTTTATTGTGTGTGTATATTTGTGTGTATATGTATGTATGTATCCCTTTGGGAAAAATAGAGCCCATTAAAAAAATAGAATAATAATTTACAAACTGTTTTAGACCCTGAAGTTTCTCTTAACATATCATGAACATCTTGTTATGCTGATACATGTATTTCTACATCAAAATTTAATGACTGCATCCTTTACAAAATAATTTACTCAATCTCACATTTTTTAATTGCTTTTGCATCTTTGTTGAAAACCAATTAACTACACATGTGTGGGTCTTCAGTTAGACTCTCAATTGTATTGATCTATTTGTCTTTCTCGATTCTAATACCACAAACTTTTTTTTTCAGTATATGAAGTTTATTGTCAAATTGGTTTCCATACAACACCCAGTGCTCATCCCAAAAGGTGCCCTCCTCAATACCCATCGCCCACCCTCCCCTCCCTCCCACCCCCCATCAACCCTCAGTTTGTTCTCAGTTTTTAAGAGTCTCTTATGCTTTGGCTCTCTCCCACTCTAACCTCTTTTTTTTTTTTTTTCCTTCCCCTCCCCCATGGGTTTCTGTTAAGTTTCTCAGGATCCACATAAGAGTGAAACCATATGGTATCTGTCTTTCTCTGTATGGCTTATTTCACTTAGCATAACACTCTCCAGTTCCATCCACGTTGCTACAAAGGGCCATATTTCATTCTTTCTCATTGCCACATAGTACTCCATTGTATATATAAACCACAATTTCTTTATCCATTCATCAGTTGATGGACATTTAGGCTCTTTCCATAATTTGGCTATTGTTGAGAGTGCTGCTATAAACATTGGGGTACAAGTGCCCCTATGCATCAGTACTCCTGTATCCCTTGTCTAATACCACAATATTGATCATTGTAACTTTGTACTAAGACTGGAAGTCAGATAGTAGAGGTTAGCCAAACTTTGTTCTTTTTCAGAGTTGTTTTGGCAATTCTATATCTTTTGCATTTCCAAATGCATTTTAGAATTAGTATTAAAATGTACAAATAAGGCTGTTGAGATTTTAATTGGGATTGTATTATAAGTATCAAATCAAATTGGGGAGAATTAATATTTTATCCGTGTTTATGCATAACCATGGCATTTATATCTATTTATTTAGGAGTTCTTTAATTCCTCTCAGTATGTTTTGCAGTTTGCAGTGTATGGGACCTGCATATTTTTTTCTCATATTTATCTCTAGGTAATTCATATTTTTATGGTATCATAAATGGTATTGTTATTTTAATTTCAATTTCCAATTGTTTGTTGCCAGTATATTGATCTCACTCCTTCCAAACTTGCTGAAATTAGTTATTAGCTCTAGTAAATACATAGATTCCACAAGATTTTCTACATAGATGATTGTGCCATTTGTGAATAAAGACAATTTTACCTCTTCATCTCCCATCTGGGTGTCTTTTATTTCTCTTGCTTGCCTGGATTGACTGACTGAAACCTCCAGGACTATGTTGAATAGAAATGGTGAAAGCAGAAATCCTTGCTTGTTTCCTCATCTTGGGGGAAAGAATTTTGTCTTTTAAGTATGATGTTAACGGTGTAGTTTTTGTAGCTGCTCTTCATCAGGCTGAGGATATTTCTTCTATTTCCAGTATGCTGAGGATTTTTTTTTTAAATCAGGATAAGATGTTGGTTATTTTGTCACATGATTTTTCTCCATCTTTTGAGACGATCATATTGTTGTTTAGTCTATTAACATGGTGACTTACATTGTTTTGTTTTTCAAATGTTGAACTAACTTTGTATCCCTGAGGTACACCCCCACTTGATCATGATGCATTATTTTAATATAGTGTTAGGTTTGGTTTGTTAAAATTTGGTAAGAAATGTTATCTCCACATTCATGAGCGATATTGTTCTGTAGTTTTCTTAAAACATATTTTTCAGGTACTGGTATCATAGTCATGCTGGCCTCATAGATTGAGCTGGGAAGTACTCAGTTTTCTGGAAGAGTTTGTGTTGAAATATTTTTTCTTCCTTAAATGTTTGGGAGGATTCACTAGTAAATGCATCTGAGAATGGAATTTTCTTTGTGGGAAGATTTAAAACTCCAAATGCAATGTCTTTAAAAGACATAAGGCTCTTTGGATTGTCTATTTCTTCTGGAATAATCTTGGTAGTTTGTATCTTTTAGGGAATTTGAAAGTTTCCTTGTTTCTTAAGGTGAACATTGATGTCATTGACTCGAGATCTTTCTTCTTTTTAAAATAGGCATTGAGAGCAAAAATATTCTTTCTTATTACTGCTTTGGCTGTAACCATAAATTTTCATATGCTATGTTTTCATTTTTACTTAGTTAAAATTTTTCCTAATTTCTTTTTTGATTTCTTTTTTGACCCATGGGCTATATAAATGCATGTAATTTATATATTTGAGATTTTGTCCACATAACCCTCTGTTATTGATTTCTAATTTAATTCCATTGTGGTCAGAGAACATATTTTGTATGTCTTTTGTTGCTCTACCTTGACTGCAAACAGAAATTCAATCCCATGCTTTTGGACTTGTAGGTTGTTTTTGATTTTTGCACTGTTGAAAACAATTCTTGGATGAAGATGAACTTGGAATCTTTGCACCCATTCTACTTTCTTAGATAAATTACAGGGAATAAAAATTTTGAGTCAAATAGTATTTACTTTCTATTATAGACTTTGTACATACTGATAGGTAGCTTATTTCATGCTTTTCCTTATATTAAATAATGTGCAAATATTTTCTTCAGATCAATAATTGTTTTTCTATAACATTTCTATGATTATTTTCTATAATCACTGCATAATATTTTATTGATCTACCAAATTATATTTAACAATCCTCTATTGTTGGACATCTTGGCTCTATCAAATTTGGGACAAATTTCCATAATGCTTTAACAAATCACATTGTGGATCATTCGTTTGTAGAAGAGGATTGACCTCATAAAAATGGCGATTTAGGAAAGTAAGTCAGGAAGTAGTATAGAGGATAGATTTGGGCTGAGAAGGACTGGAAGTAGGGAAATGTGTTCCATCCCAATAAGATTCAAATGTAATACTACAAACATGAGGCTCTGGCGGTGACAAAGGAACAGAGACATCAGGATGGGTGGAAGAAATATTAAAACAAAAGAATCTATCACACTTAGTGACGATTTTGTGAGAATGAAAATCAGTATCTTTAAAGTAGTGGCATTTTTAGGTAAAATTATCTTCACATTTATCTTTAAAATATCCATTTTCTTAGCATTTGTTCTCACTTGTCAAGCAGTAACGTTTTCTACTCATTCAATAATGGTTCCTTCATAGATGTTAGGAGGAAACTAGGGAAACTATTTTCTTAGGCAATTATATCTAAGGAAGAACAGGATTCAAAGAACTCCCTATTACTTTATAAGGAATTCTCTCAGCCTCAAAATGTTTTGCCCTTTTGAATTATATCCTCACCATATAAAGAAACAACAGATTTTGAGACCTATCCGTAACCTTGTTATACTTTGATTTGTTAGCTAGCAATGGTTAAGAGCAAAACCTATTGGGTCACTTGACCCAGAGAAGAAGTCACCTTCCTGTCAATTACCCTTGAGGACCCAGCTGACCGTGGGCTCCTGCAGTGCCTCTACCTGAGTGCCTGGAGTGGGCAGGGGCTTGACAGGTGTGTTCAGTGAATAGACAAAGCCAAGTCTAAACTTCCCAGTCCCATCTTTCTTCATCCCAGCTCCTTTCCTTTCCACTTCTCTTTCCTACCACTCTCACCTTGCAATTTTGGGAATACTAAGCTGTATGAAATATCCATTATTGTGCACACTGACACAATTTATCTCTTAATTTAGCAGATGATTCAGCTCTTTTATCAAATTTTTAAAAATAAAATAGGTCATCTCATTTTAAATTCTTTCTTGATCATTTCCCTAAAAGCCTTGGCCTTGGCCAAGTTGTCACAATCACAGCTCTGGAGGCTTCATCCAAAGGCCCAGGTCCAGCTCATTAGACTGAGCACCAAAGTTCCTCACAACACTCCCTAAAAAACAAAACAAAACAAAACAAAAAAACGAGTACACTATCTGTTTCTTTACTTCTCATTTAAGGTCAAAAAGCAATACTATGATCATCAAAATGTGCTTGAAGAAAACCTGGCTTCCAGTCACCATGTGGTCTTCTGGAAATTTTTAGTAGATTAGTTGTATAATTACTTCAACCACAAACTCAGTCCCATAAGAGTCAAGAAGCACCAACAATTTTTTAAAGCTTTTATTAAATTGCAGTTAGTTAACATACAGCGTAATATTAGTTTCACATGTGCAATATAGTGATTCAACACTTCCATATATCACCCACTTGCTCATCACAAGCGCATTCCTTAATCCTGGTCACCTATTTAACCCATCCTCCCTCCCCACCATTTCCCTTCTGGTAACTAGTTTGTTCTTTATCATTAAAAGTCTATTTCTTGCTTTGCCTCGCTCTTCTGCCCCCCTTTGCTTGTTTGTTTTGTTTCTTAAATTTCACATACGATGAAATCACAAGGTATCTGCTTTTCTGACTGACTTATTTCACTTAGCATAATACTCTCTAGCTCCATTCATGTTGTTGCAAACAGCAAGATTTCATTCTTTTTGATGGCTGAGTAATATTTCACTATCTATCTATCTATCTATCTATCTATCTATCTATCTATTTATCTATCTATGCCATTTCTTCTTTATCCATTCATCTGTCCATGGACACTTGGGGTATTTCCATAATTTGGCTATTGAAGATAATGCTGCTATAAACATCAGGGTGTGTGTATCCCTTTAAATTAGTGTTTTTTATTTTGGGGCACATACCTAGTGGTGCGATTGCTGGATCATAGGGTAGTTCTAGTTTTAACTTGTTGAGGAAACTCCATACTGTTTTCAGAGTGGCTGCGCCAGTTTGTATTCCCAGCAACAGTGTGAGCATTCCTCTTTTTCCACATCCTTGCCAACACCCTTTGTTTCTTGCGTGGTTGATTTTAGCCATTCTGATAGGTGTGAGGTGATATCTCATTGTAGTTTTGATTAAGGAGCACCAACTTTAAATTTATCAATTTATGAATTATTTCCCTCCCTCTGAAGTCCCATCTGCAACCTTGACAGTCTCAAGTTGTTTAATTTTTTTGTCATGTGCATGTAATGGTATTGGTAATGACTACCCATCCAAATTCTATCAAAAGCTTTTAAAATACTGTAAACTCCTCTACTGCTGTCTCAATGCTCATTAACTAAGTCTGAAGGGAAGACATTGAACCCACTTCTACCATGTGTTGTAAGTGTCTGTTTAGTATTGAGTTGGCAGCCCAAAATTCTCTCGATAAAATATAATGATTTTTCAGGTGGAATAAATCTTTTCATTAAATACTTACTGACTTGGTACCTTGGGAAAGTTACTTAAATTCTATAAACAGTGGCTGATTGGAGCAGGAGCCCACTTGTGGAAGCCAATGGTTAAATTTTCAGTTTTGCCTACAAGTTTTTAAGAGACTTGTTTTAGAGACTTGAAATCAGTCGTGGTTTACTGTGGTTTACCACAGATGCTGGCAAATGCTACAAATGAGGGCACTTCTTTCTCCACAGAGAGCTGGTTTACCAGCTTCCTACTGTTTCTAAGTCTTAGTTTCTTCACCCATAAAATGAGAAAAATAAAATTTCAATCAGTATTGGACACATTCAGTTGCAGTAACATAATCTCTTTGCTAGTTTAAATACAAGGAATTTGCTGAAAAGTCTGAAATGCCCTATAGAATTGTAAGGAAGACAGATAAAATAGGTTATAGTTTGAGCTCTCAAAAACAAATTTGAGATTATACCATAAAACTGGGCCACCATGGGACCTACTGCTTCTTCTATATTCAGGAAGCTACCTGCCCATTTGGGAAGCTGCTGCTATGGTTACCAGCTGTAAAACTACATTACCTCCACCAGGTTCAGGAAAGCCTCCTTGATCAAGAAGCCACTACAGGCAAAGCGGAGACCTGTGCATTGCCTCTAACTGCCTCTTGCCTTCTGAATATTTCAAGATAGCATCTGATTGGCAGAAACTAACTCATAAACAGAACTTGGAGGCTTATAAATGTAGTCTTTATTCATATTGTCTTGTGTGCAGATAAAAAATCAGAGGTTCTATTGCCATAGATTAAAAGAAAGGGGGAGAATAGCTATTGGAGGACAGCTAGCAGTCTGCCATAGACTATCCATTTTATCCCTGAGCTCTGTGAACGCCCTTTTCCCCAAACAGAATAATTCATACCCTACCTATGAGCTATGACCTCAGAGTTCCATCCAGAGATTGAACCCAGTTCAAAGGCCAGGATATCTGAATGACTTAAAGTCCTCTCCATCAAGCCCAGATTGGCTATCTGTAGACAGGTGACCCAAGAAGTGGCACGTAAGTTATCCCCCCATGTTCAACAACAACAACGACACCACCACCACCACCACCACCACACACACACACACACACACACACACACACACACACACACTATCCAGTGGTAGAGTAGGACCAGGATAACTATAATAAAAATATTATGCTGAACGGGAATTTCAGGGACCTCTGCCCTGGTACTAGACTACTATAATTTTCTAGGTTAGCCTATCTAAAAGCCTCTGGTTCCTTTCACATCTCCATGACTACTGGTTTTGTTTTCTTGGAGGTCCTTCCTTATCCATTAGACTCCTGGACCACATCTGACCTGGGCATCGGAGAGTCTTCCTTTCTTGGGGCTATAAAACTTCCACATCTGGGGCACCTGGTTGGCTCAGTCAGTTAAGAGTCCCACCCTTGGTTTTGGCTCAGGTCATGATCCCACGGTTTGTGGGTTAGAGCCCCTCATAGGGCTCCGCACTGACAGCACAGAGCATGCCTGGGATTCTCTCTCTCTCTCTCTCTCTCTCTCTGCCCCTCCTCTGCTCTCTCAAAATAAACTTAAAAAAAATTAAAAAAAACAAAAACAAAAACACTTTCACATCTTGCTCTTTTCTGATGAAGGTTTGGCTACCTAAGTTTGCTTTGTGCTCAGATAGTCGGGCTCTGGTAGACCAGGTTTATGGTTTTGGTGGTAAAGAGTTTCCTCATATACTTGATAGGCTTTTAGTCTTCCATCTGATCACTTCCAGCATGAGAATTGTACCCAAAGAACTCACTTAGATATTACATATAAATATATATTAAATTTGAATACATATTATTATATATATTTAAATCTTAAGATCTAGTTTTAATTATTAGCTACTATGCTCTGCACAATCTCTCTTCAACCTAATGGTGGCTGTTTATGGATTGAGTTATGTTCCTCCCAAAAAAGATATGTTTTATACTTGAACCCTAGTATGTCAGAATGTGACCTTATTTGGAGATGATCAATTTGGATGGAGATAATCAAGTTAAAATGAGGTCATTAGGGTGATCCCTGATTCAATATGACTGGTTTCTCATAGAAAGGGGAGATTTGGACACAGATTTGCATACATGGAGAATGTCGTGTGAGGAGGAAGGTAGAGATCTAGGTGATGCATCGACAAGCCAAGGAATGCCAAAAGTTGCCAGTAAACCACCAGAAGCTAGGGGAGATTCATGGAACAAATTCTTCCTCACATCTCTCAGAAGAAACCAACCCTGCTGAAACCTTGACTTTGAACTTCCAGCCTCTAGAACTATAAGACAAGAAATTTCTGTTCAAGCCACTCAGTTTGTGCTACTTTGTGACAGCAGCCCTAGCAAATTAGTACGGGTGGCTAACATAGTATGCTAAAATAAGGGTTTTGAATGGTGGGGCAACACCCTTAATCTCATCTATGCTCCTGAGCTGTTCTCATTGTCTAGCCCAGAATGCTTTGAAGAGGTGCTTGTAAATAGTTGGGGCCCCAGTGCTCCTTCAGAACAAACTCTTATTTTTGCTTAAGTGTGGAAGTACAGACACAATTGACTTTTTAAACACTGTGAGGCACCAAATTATTAGCCTCACAAATATTTTAGATTTCTCCACCATAGGTTGAGATACTTTGCTACAGCTTTAGATTTCTGTCCTTTCCTTAATAATAGGTATATTCCTTTCATTTTTCTTTGCAGGCTGGCTAGATCTAGATATAGTTCATCTTTCTCTTGTAAATCTTTGCTGGGGATAGCAGAAGTAACCAATTTACACCATTATGAATTTTTCCAACCCTTTAACCTACCACCACAGGCTTGATCAATGTGTAATCTCCCCTGCAAGGCATTTTAGGTAACCATTTATCAAACACTTCACCACTGAATAACAACAACCAGTTTTCCACACTGCTAGACCTGTCCTTATCATCTACTGCTTGGACTAAGTCAAAGTACAATAATATCCTTTAGGGCAGAACCCCACTTCTCAATTCCAAATTTTGTATGGGTCAGAGTTCTCTTGCAGAGAACAGAATTCATTTTAACATTCAGTTTAATCTGAAAGGGATTTAGTGCAGGTTTTGCTCTGGCTTGGAGAACCAGTGGGAGGGCTGAAGAAACAATCAAGGATTCCTTCAAGAACAGTACAATAGAGCAGAGCCACCCATGCAGATCTTCTTAAGGCTACAGGAAGATGACCAAGATCATAAAGCAATCCTGTACTGGGGCAGGGGACTGGGAAACAGAATCCTGTACTGGGGCAGGGGACTGTGGTAGGAGTGCAGAAACACTAAAAGTATGACTTCCACCTTACGAATCTCTCGCAAGTACATCTGATTAGCAGGATCCAAGCCAATTCAGAGTTCTAGCTGTCACAGTGTCTCGGAAATGTCTCTTATTCTGGGCTGTGATGTGACCAAATAAAAGTTAAGAGCTCTATTTCTGTGTAAGAAAAGGGGGAAGGAGATAAAGCACAAGTAGTCAGAGTGTGAATATGAATATTTTAGGGTTATTTCTGGCATAGAGCAGGCCCTTAATAATTGACAAATGTATGAAAACATAATACAAGTTCCCTCTCTGACAAAATGCACATGCAATCAGAAATACCAGATCAGGTTTGTAAAAGGCAAACTATGTCACAATTATTTTGCACTTTTATTTGTTCAAGTGCAATACTACGTTCTCTGAGCTGGAATATTTACAAATGTAACCTGGTTAACAGAGTTCATTCTCTGGAGCAGTAATTGAACTTATAAGTCAAAGGTCCAGTTCTGGTCCAGTTGAAGTCTCTTTGTTCTTTCTCAAGTGGTTTCACCTTCCCATGTCTTCTGGTACCCATGATTCCAGAAAATAAGAGCTCTTAGATGTGTTTCAAGCCTGGTTTTATCTTTTTACAAATTTGAATCTTAAACCTAGATTTTTGAAATATGTTTTAGGGCAGAGGTCAGTAAAGTTTTTCTTAAAGGATTAAAAAATTTTTTTTGATGTTTATTTTTGAAGGAGAGCGAGACAGAGCATGAGCGGGGGAGGGGCAGAGATTGGGAAACAGAATTCGAAGCAGGCTCCAGGCTCTGAGCTGTCAGCACAGAGCCCAGTGCAGGGCTTGGAGCATGAACTCACAAGCCGTGAGATCATGACCTGAGCCAATGTCAGATGCCCAACAACTAAGCTATCCAGGTGCCCCAGTAAAGCTTCTTAATAAAGGGTCAGATAGTAGTATTTTCAGCTTTGTAGGCCATACAGTATCTGTTGCAGTTTCTCAAACTTGACATTGTAGTGTGAAAGCAGTCACAGACAGACAGCACATAGATTAATGACAGTACCTAGGTTCCAACAAAACTGTATTTACAAAAAAGGTAAGAGACCTAACCTCACATGGGCTGTCATTTGGCAACCCTTGTTTTAGAGAATTGCATGAAATAGGGGCACCTGGGTGGCTCAGTGGGTTAGGCATCCGACTTTGGCTCAGGTCATGGTCTCCTGGTTTGTGAGTTTGAGCCCCATGTTGGGCTCTGTGCTGACAGCTCAGAGCCTGGAGCCTGCTTCCCATTCTGTGTCTCCCTCGATCTGCCCCTCCCCTGCTTGTGCTCTGTCTCTCTCTCTCTCTCTCTCAAAAATAAGTAAACATTAAAAAAAAAAAGAAGATGAAATGAAATAAAATAAAATAAAAAAGAATTATTGAAAATAAAAGAAATAATTCATTAGAGGTACCTTGGTGATCATTTAAGATATGGACCTAGTTGGCAATGATCTCCCCCCACATGGAGAGTCCTTTCTTTCAAGCACTGCAAGCACTCACTCTAACTAGCGGTGTTTGAGATAGCACTTCCCTCTGCTTGGCCGCACTGTACAGTCCCATGTCAATGTTCTCGTGACCATTTGTGGACCTAAGCACAGTATGAAACTTCTTTAATTTCAATAACCATCCTCACGATGGAAACAGCAACCTGCTCCCAACTGTACCCAGCTACAGCTAAAGCAACTGTTGTATTTTTCTGCCAGTCCCAACTGCTGGCTGGATTTAGCTCCTGGATTCAGCTCCCACAGGCTCCTGAGAGCCTTGCAATACCAGAATACCTGTGAGTTACTGTGGCCCACCACACACAGATGGAGATTCTGGTGCCATCCTGCCCTGACCAGGCATCAGCTTTTGTACTAAAAGGTAGTGGAACTCCTAGCACAGCAGTCCCATCTGACCTCTGCCACTCATTAGCTGTGTGGTCTTAGGATAATTACTTATATTTTCAGTGCTTCAGTTTCCTAATATGCAAGATGGGGTTCATGCTGACAGCTCCTTAGAGCAGTGACAGGACTCTGTCAAACATTCCAAAGATGCTATCTACAATGCAGAAATTGGTAGCAGTTATTCATATACTTTATAATGACCATAATAGTGTGAATTGGCCTTCATTTTCATCTGAGTATTTCGATACATGAACAACAGGTAAAATTTGAGTTTTGCTTGCTTGTTTCCATTGGTTTTAATTATGGTCTCCTAACATGAATATTTTCTATACATTGGGATAGCCTGTTTTATTATTCGGTTGCCCTAAATTTTCTTAATTAAAAGTGTACATATTTTGGGAGTGTCTGGCTGGCTCAATAGGTCTCTTGATCTCAGAGTTGTGAGTTCAAGCCCCACATTGGGCCTAGATCTTACTTAAAAAAATTTTTTTAAAATATATATATATATTTTTTTGAGAGAGAGAGAGAGACAGAGAGAGACAGAGACACACAGAGTGTGAACGGGGGAGGAGCAGAGAGAGAGGGAGACACAGAATCTGAGGCAGGCTCCAGGTTCTGAGCTGGGAGCACAGAGCCAGATGCAAGGCTTAAACTCATGAACTGTGGGGATCATGACCTGAGCCAAAGTCACCTAACCAACTGAACCACCCAGGCGACCCTACAAATTTTTAAAAAAAACTGTACATATTTTTGAAAACAAATGAGCATAAGCTTGAAAACAGTAGAGCAGACACCATAAAAAAGTAAAACACAAAAACTAAGCAACAAATATAAATGCCATGGATAATTCAGTATTTTGCCCACTGATTCTTAACAGTTGGCTGTTCCTCTGGCCTGCTCTCTTCACACACAAACCTGGCTTCTTTTTCTTTCCTGGTGGTTCTTAAACACCAGGCAGACTGGTCTTAGATTAGCTATGTGACATCATCCAGTGGGGCTTGTTCAAAGTCACATTCTTAAAACCCACTCCCAAAGACTGATTTGGTAGTTTCAGGAGAGGGCTGGGCGTCCCTATTTTCACAATGCCTCCTGCATTGCAGGTGTAGGGGAGACTTGGGAGACTTCTACTCTGTGCCCTTACTCATGTTCTCATGCAAGCGTTCCTCTCCAGCCCCTGCTACCCATGAATGAGGTGCCAAAAACTGTGCAGCCACTGTCTCGAACGCTTATAACTACCCTGCCAAGGAGATATTCTTCATGCCATATTATAAGTGAGGAAACCAAGGCTCGGTTATGTTTAGTAATTTGTCGGAAGTCTTCTGCCTCTTTCCTTGACAAGAGTATTTGGTTAATACCATAGCTGATGTTAACTTATCTGTTGAAGCATGTAAAAAATTACCTCGAGGGGATGGACCAAGCCTGGTCCATCTAGCATAGTCAGGGACTGATTACAAGGAGTAGAAACCCATTCGAAAGGTGTGAAGAAGGCTTATGGAGAGGATAGAGGAGAATTTCATGGAAACTAAATGTAGAAAATGTAGCTTGGCCTTAAGAAAACTGGATTAAACTCAGTCTTGGGTGTTTGAGATACTTGTAATAACAGAGGAAATAGATAATTTTCACATATTTATTCTTCCAATCTAGTATGAATGGCTTATATGCATAGGTTTCTCCAGCGAGGCTCAGGAGCTGCGTAGGAAGGCAGGAATTGCCTCTCCCATGGCTGTAGAAGAAACATTTCAGTTCCCTCCTTCCTGTACAGCTGCCACTAGGGTGTCTCCTCCCAACAGCACTCCTCCTTGTTTTCACCTGGCTGCTGGCCTTGGCTGGGTAGAACAAAGGAATAAAGTGTTGCAAGAGAAAATGGGCCCTCTATTCCCTACAGGCTCTTTCATTCTAAATGAGAATTCAAAGTCAATTCAAACGGACTTAAAAAAAAGAAAAAAGAGAAAGAAATTTACTGGATTATGTAAATAAAAGGTTCAGGATTAAATCTAGCTCTGGAATTGGCTGGGGGTCACAGATAAACTGCCCCAGCTTCAACAATTTTCCTACAGCAGGCATTTAAAAAATATTTGTTTACTTGAATTAAGGCTATGAATTTTCCAGAGTCAAATTGTCTAAGTATAGAATTTGTCATACTTCTTCCTGGTTTTGATTTATGGGGATTTTATTTTTAAATATTTTAAATATTTTTATTTATATTCTACAGTATGTATTATTTGGTTTTATTTTTGATCAAAGAATGTAGAAGCCAGATTTTTGATTTTTTAATTTTCAAGTAGCTGGGGGATATTTGTGCATGTGTGTTTTCATTATTTATTTGTTTGTTTTACTTCTAGATTTATTGTCACCTGGATATATTTTTTCTGTGTCTTGCAATTTTTTTGTTTTTCTTTTTGGAAATTTTTTCTTTAGCTATGTTAATATATTCAATCTGATTACAGTCAGGGCTTGGCAGGGAAGCTGTTTGGTGGCTTTAGGGTGACCTTCCATACAGCTAGTCAAGTACATTAGGTCTCTTTTATACTTGAACTCGAGATGGAAAGATTATTTCCCCATTTTCTTTTCTTTTTTTTAATGTTTATTTATTTATCTTTTGAGAGAGAGCGAGTGAGAGTGAGCAGGGGGAGGAGCAGAGAGAGAGTGGGAGAAAATCCCAAGCAGGCTCAGGGCTGTCAGCACAAGAGTCCCACACAGGGCTCCATCCCATGAACCGTGAGATCATGACCCGAGTAGGTTGCTTAGCCAACTGAGCCACCCAGGTGTTCTTACTTCCCCATTTTCAAACTACTTGGGGGTGGGGGACTCGTTTGTGGCCCTATATACTACAGTTCCCCTATGAGTACAGTAATAATAGTGCATACCTTACAGGGTTGTTACCAGGATTAAATGAGCTAATATGTGTAAAATGCTTAGCACTGTGCCTGGTCTACAGTAAGCCATCAATAACAGCTCCAGATGATAATATGTTCTTTTTTTCTGAACCCGCAGTTTTGCTTTCCAGTACAAGTCCACTTTGATAGATATAGGGTGGTTTCTAATTACCCCCAACTTCTTTCTAACCAAAAATCACAACAACAGATGAAGAAGAAAAGGCAAAGAAAAACTTCCCTACTGGGCATAAATGGGATGTAATGACTTTATGCAGCACCCCTTAACAATCACAATAGCAACAACAACAAAAGCCAAGTTAATTTTCTTTTAAACATGTTCTACCCGGTTCTGTGAAGAGAATTCACAGAGCTGCTGAGCAATGTGCTTACAGCTGAATCCTAATAACAAGAGGTCCTAATTTTCTACTTGTTGAGGACTTGTTCCTCTCCACCGTTCAACTGTGTAAACCTTCCGGGCAGGGATTAGGTCTTTCATTTCTGGTCCTCACCGCTGTGCACAGGTGCCTGACAGAGAGCGTGAAACACAGTTTGAGTTTTGTGGGGGTTGAGAGGTCCCGTATTCGAGTTCTCCAGACCTGAACCAAATTCCAGTTCAGCTACTCAGAAATTAAGTAATCTGCCTTAAGAGTTATGCTTGGGGCTCTATTCACTTGCTTGTTATTATTGGCCAATTATCGTGATCGTTGTTTGCATACATATTTGGATAATAATTTCAGATGGTTGTGGAAAAGTGCTTTGTATAAGGTCTTATACACACTTTATACCTCACTAAATCCACTGAAGAGCCCCCTCAAGGTAGGTGAGTTTTACTGATGATTATATGTGAGATAATGGAAAAGTAATCACCAGCCAAATTATTATTCCTTCTATGGATGAGGTAAGATTTAATAATGAGGTAGGATTTTAAAAATCTGCCAATAATAACTACCAAGTGGTGTTTGGTGATTCTTTTAACGACATTCATTTAAAAATTTATGAATTATTATTTGTTCTCATTGCAAGTCTGTCCAAAATGAGTAATGGTGTAGCATTGTATTCCTTCTCATGGTCCTCAAACTACATATCCTAGTAAATATAATTTGTAAACACCTGACATTTAGTGATTTGTCAAACATCCTATCCGATCCGTGACTTCACAGCCACTGGAAATGTTACTCATCTTCAAGTAAACGAAAACCAGAATACTTCATGAGGCTGCGAAAGCCACCTGCCACACCCCTTCTCTATTTTCAAGGTGGTCTTTCTGATCTCCCTTTTCTGAGGACAATGTTTGGCGAAAGATCAATTCGCAGGGTCGCAGTGACTTTGTTTATAGGCTTTCTCATTCAGCGCTGTCGATTCTAAGCCAGAGGAAGCGGAAAGCCGAAGGATTTGTCATCCTCTGCACGGGTGCTTTCTCTTTTTTACCAGACTTTTTTGGTCCTGGGAGGGGTGCTGCAGCTGCGTGATACTACATCTCCACAGCCCTCTAAATTTAGGCCAGCCTCATCCCTCACTGTCATCACTCACTCCCTCTGGCGTTCGTATTTCTCCCAGTTGGATTTACTCTTGCAAAATTCTTGCGCCATTAATCCGCCGAGGGATACCCCGCCGGAGCCCGACCCACCCGCCTTCCCACACACCCAGGGAACCCTGCCGGGTTCCTGCCAGCCCACACTCACGAGGAATCATTCCATTTCCTGGCGACCAATCAGCGTTCCGTACGCTGCCGCGCCAGCCAATCCAAGCAAACACACGTTGCCCAGGCCAACTTCGGCCACTTGCTCTCCGGTGCGCCCGGGTTCGAGCTGCGGAAAAACTTGGTACCTTCCAATTGGCTGCAATGGCGGAGGTGGCCTGTAGCCCATTGGCTCTGCCGGCTCTGCCTGGCGTGGAAGCTGAGGGAGCTCCCGAGCGTCAGTGTTGCCCCAAGCCGTGAGTGCGGTGCGGCCCGTCGCGCCTAGCCGCTCACAGCGCCTCGCTTTATCTCAGGGAGCTGTGGGTGGAGGCGCGGAGTAACGGCGGAAGTGAGGCGGCCGGGAGGGAAGGCGACAGGGGCGACCGGGGCGCCCTGTCCGGGGCGTTTTCCGGAGCTGCTCCGGGCAGCGGGGCGGCGGAGGCCGGCGCCCGGGTGGTGCAGACCTTACAAGTGAGGGAGGTAAGGCATCCCCGGAAGGACCCCAATGCTTGCACCTCGCCTCTCGGCACCGCTCACCTGCTTAAGGACTTGGATGCCCACTAGGCGTTTCTGCGTCGCTTAAAAGGGGAAGGGGCAGTAAAAACCTCGCGTCCAGGGCCGCAGTGAAGATTCACTGAGGTCGCGTTCTGTGAGTGGGCACAGTGCTTCCTGGTTCGTAGTAGATGCACAGACAACGTAGGGTCCCATCTTCCCACACCAAGCTCTGACTGAGTGATACTGATAAGAGGCAGCGTTTTCCGGTGCTTAACAATCTTCCAACCCCGATACTAAATGTATTAATTCATCTAAATCCCCAGTAATTTAGTGTTATTATCCCTAATGTATAGTTAAGAAAGATTACCTGAGCTATTTTGGGATCAGGAGCCAAGACAAAATGACAAATTCAGTATGATGTCAGTTTTTTTTAATGTAAAGTCTCTTCTAGCTTGTGATCAACTTCCGGTGTTTTACAGAATAGACCTTTAGACTGTGAAGGCAGAAGCCCAGGGTTGGAATTCTGGTTCTATCGCTTATTAGCTGTGTGATTATGGACAAAGTGACTTAATTTCTTTGTTACTACTTTGTAAAATCAGTATAATAGGATCAGCTTTGAAGGTTGTTTATGAGGATTAAATGAAATAATACAATTTAAAGTGGCCAGGAAGACTGGTCACATAGTAAGTGATCAATAAATGTTAGCTATTATTATTTTAAGTAAAGGATTAGAGCATTAGGAGTTCAAAGATGACCTTGGACTCAGACTTAAAGCTGAAATATCATTAGAATTTTTTAAGTTTACTTATTTATTTTGAGAGAGAGGGAAACAGAGAATCCCAAGCAGACTCTGCGCTGTCAGTGCAGAACCCCCATGGGGGATCGAACTCACAAACTGTGAGATGATCTGAGCCCAAACCAAGAGTTGGGTGCTTCACCTACTGAGCCACCCAGGTGTCCCGAGGTATCGTTAGAATTTAATATTGCCTTAACTGTTGTAAAAAGTCTCAACATGGTTGTAAAGCTAATACTAAAGCTAAAGTGAGCACTGAAACAGAGGGACATTGGTGACATTGTAGAAGTAGGCTTTTCTGTTGGATTCTTGCTATAGCCAGTCTCAAAAATGAGAACCTACTGTTTTTGAGTTTGAAAAGCTAAATTACAAATTCAAAATTGATTGGAAATCAAGGATATGCTGAAATGTTTATGTTAGGTGGAAAAATAATTTAATTTACAAGGCCTTGGTTTGCACAATATCTTGGGGGAAAATCTATGGCATGCTAAATTGAAGCTATTCAACGAAATGAAACCCTTATCAATTGGGAAATTGAAGTTTAAACAATTCTGTTAATAGTTTCTTTCAATAGTGAGTTCTGACTTCATATTACATAAGTACAGGTTTTTACAACATTTCACTTTATATTAGAGGTTAAAGTGTTTATTATGTTTCATATTTAAAATAGAACCTATGGCCATCTCCTTGTGATGTAAATTTAATGAAAATTGGAGTTGTATTGGTCACAGACTATGATGCTGAGAGATGGCCACAAGACAATTTTTAACTTGGGCAGGCTGCCCACTTTATGATGGCAGCCACTGTCTACACTAGTGATTATTGCAAAGACATGGGCATAGGAAACATGAACAAAAAGTTTAGTCTAAAGTAAGGAAAAAAATGAAGGTGGACATTACTGAGCACTGAGGAATAGAACTGTCAAAAGTAGATAACCTTTTCTAAGGAACTGCTAGATTCTGATATGATTAAGTGGTACCTGTTCTCTGAAATGTTAAGTGATGGAATTGGAGAGTTTCTGATGTAGGTCAAGAAAGGGAATAAAAGAATTAGTAAGAGGGAGTTCGGAATAGTATTTAGAACATTTTTCTCACATTCTTCACAGGTGGAGATTTTAGTAGAGCATATTGTATACTTTCCTTTCAATTAATGTGAGTACCCTGCTTTATTAGGAGAGCATCAAGACCTTGATAATAACTCCATACTGCCCAACCCCCAATTCGGGAATATGTTTTGAGAGAGATGTTATGCCTGCCCACACACAGATAGTTCAGACAGTAGCCATATTCTCTTTTGGACTTAATCTTGATGAAAAATGTCCATGCAAGAATGAACTGCCTGGTTAAATACTTCATTGGGCTAAAAAAGAGCTTTCTGAGTTTACACTTATTGTTTGCCTTTCCTACCTCCTACTCCAGTACCCTTAAAAGAGGCCTTTACTAGTTTTTAATGTTTTAGCTTTTGTTGTTGTTGCAATTAAACATTTATTTAAAAGGTGGAATAAGTCAAATTTGAGAGCAAAGACTGGATTATAACCATTTCTTTAGTTCTAGGACCTGGTATATGCTAGATATTTGGCAAATAGTAGACTTACTTGAGAAATTGCTGTATTTAATTACGGCAAAGAATGTTTTAGTCATTCAGAAGCTCAAGGATGATTGGTGTAAATGGGCCCATCTTAGATATCTTGAGGTATTTCATAAGTGAGGCTAGTAGCTCACCATCTACCTCTTTTTCCCACTTTTATTTACTGGGTTCCTACTGCATGTTAGCTAGACCTAAGGAGGATAACATTGAGCAAGTCACACTTCTTGCCCCAAAAGATTTACAGTTAAATTGGAAAAGATGACAAGTGAATAATTACAGAGTTGCTGTGACAAACGTTGGTGGGGTAGGGGGAAGCTAACCTAGTTGTTATAGGAGTCCAGGAAAGAAGAGTAGAAATTAGGCAATAAAGCTCAGCCAGATCATAAAAGGGTCCATAAGCCATATTAAGGAGTTTGGACTTTATAGTGATCAGTAAGAGCGATCAGAAAGATTACTAAGGTAAGCACCTCAAAGATTCAGATTCTCATCTTTATAGGTAGTTTTTTCTGGCTCACATTTGTGTAATGGATTTGCACAAAGATGATGTTGTCAATGATAATAGCATCTTTACATTTCATCTTTGATTTCTATCAAGGAGTTTGAAAAAATATCTGCCAACCACAGGAACCTGGCAGGCAGCCTTTGGGTTTACAGAATATTGTTTGATCATAACGATCCTAGTAATAGATTAGTTTTTCAAGTCTTCTCTAAGAATTTGTGCTTGTTTGTAACATACCCTTGATTAAGGTCATTGTACTGGCTACCAAGTCAGCAGTCTCTTGAGGGGAAATCGGATATATTCCTGACTGGCATACTTTTTGAATGAGATCATCCACTTTTTAGTCTTTGGGTGAGATCTATATTTTGCATCACTTACATAGATCCTAAATTCTACATTATTGAATTTTATATATATACTTTGCTATGTTTCTGAAAGGATATACCACCCCAAAATATACCACTTTGGAATAGGGATTATTTTGAGCTGAAGGCAGTCAGCAGCAAATGCAGAAAGAGCTGTTTTCCCTCCCATTACTGCCTAAAAGTAGGACATAAACTTCCCTTTGTGAAGGTCTTCCTTCTCTTCTCTCCTATACCGGAAGGAGGACAACTCATCACTGGGCACAGAGTTGACACCGTGATTGTCTGAACAAACAAACTTTACTACAATAACTCTTATCTTCTATTAGTTTTCGCTCATATATTTCCTCATAATTTACCACCACTAGAAGCCCAGCCCCCTCTTCCTTTGTTTTATCACTTTTCCACAATTTATCACCCTTTGTTAAAATGGTGTATAAGCCCTAGGTCTAACTGCTTTTTTGGATCTCCATTTCTTTATTGTGAAGGCTTCTATGCACATAAAAATTAAAATATCAATAGTGAATAAGATATATATGCCTTTTCTCCTGTTAATATACCTTTGTCAATTTAATTTGCAGGTCTCAGAGACAGAACCTAAGAGAGTAGAGAAAAAGGTTTTTTTCCTCCCCTACAGTTCTATATCATCTTATTGTTTATCATTTTGAATGTCTTGTGTGCCCTGCTTTATGCTATTTAAATATTGACTACAATATTGATTTATTTTTGTCACCGTTAGTTTTTAGACCGGTGGTTCTCACCCCTGGCTGGATAACAGAATAATTAGCAAGGCTTTTTAACGAACTTAGATTATGGGGGCCTGCTCCAGATCAGGGCTACTGAATCGCACTATCTGCGCTGGGCCATGAAATGCAACATCTAAAAACAGTGTCAAAGAAAACCAGAGGCGGACAGAAGTTAAAGTGGTAAAGGCAAATCTTATTCAAGAACTATTGCAATAATGGAGAATAAACCTCAGTGTAGAACTACAGTCCATTCTGAATACAACAGAGACAAGTGGGGATTTGTTGTCAAAGAGCAGGGTGGGGTGGGTGTCCAGTGGATGGAAAATTGCTAAGAGGAAACATTAGGGGGAAGGGGAATTCTGGCTAAATTGACATAGGATTCGTGCTGAACACAGGGCAGTGTGACAAGATCAAGGGTAGGTTGAGGAATTTTTGAGGGTGAGGGGTTTTCGTAAACTGGCTCAGCAGGATTCTTGGTAGAACGGAACCTTGGGGGCCAAGGACAAGCCTAAGAACAAGGCTTGGTTAAAAAGAGTACTCAGAAGAGACTAGGGAGGGAATCTTTGTTAACAGCAACAACTACTACAAAATGTAACAAAGGTGATCCTGATGTATGCATTTGTCCTTGAGAATTACAGCCTCATTCCCATAGAGGTTTGAGGCTTGACATTTCATGTAGATCTTTTCTTGATCTCCTTTGTAGTGGTAACTTGATGGTTCTGTAAACTGTGCAGCTTTTGCCCAGAAGCTTTTTCTCCTTTATCCTTTTTACTGGAGTGCACCAAGGCACCAAAAGGACACAAAATTAAAATAAAACAATTCTTGTTTTGAAGCAAACACACTTCAACAAATATTAAGGACCTGTTGTGTTCCAGGCAGTGTTCTAGTTGGTGGGGAAACACTGGTAAATAAGGCAGACAAAAGGCCCTTGCTTTGTTAGTTGAAGATGCGATGGTGAAAGAGTAGAATACAGTACACCAATAAATAAACAGGTTAATTTCATAATGTGATAAGCACCATGAAGAAAATAAAAGAAGGATATAATAACGACTTGTAGAAGGCTGTATTTAAGACAGGAGGTTTAAAATGAAGTTGTCATTACAAGTTGTTATTAGTCATGCTCAGATTTGGGATTTAATAATGCATGCATAGAAATAGCAAGTGCAAAGCCCAAAGTCAGTGACAGGCTTGGCCTATTTGAGGGACAGAAAGAAAACCATTAGGACAAGAATATTGTAGGCAGTGAGGCTTTGACTTTGAGCTACTGGCTCAATTTCCATTGTAAAAATAAATTCTTAAGATGGGGAAGACTGAGTCAAATTGAGGGAAGCCTGGGGAAGCAAGAGGTACCCACAGGGATGAAGCTCTAACTAGGCTTCTGGATCTGGGACTTTGGGGTGCTGTCTCTCCCCATTTCCCCCTCTCTCCTTTGGTCTTTCCACACTTCAGCCTCAGGATAGCCAGATTTTTTGCATGCTTGCATGTTAATCAAAGACTCCCGGAGCGATTATTCTAAAAGAAACCTGCAGAACTGCATAGACTTTTCTAACCCAGCCTACAAAGTCATGCAGTCACAGACCACTTCTTGATGGGAAGTATATCAAAGAATTTTCAGCAATGTGTTAAAACCAACACATTACAGAACCCCTCATTATATTAAGTTTATTATCTTTAAGGCTAGTAATCATTGCTCTTTAAAAACATTGTTGAATAGTAGCTTATCTTTGGAATTGTGAATAATATAGTACTTTTATTTTTTATACAGTTAAAATTATTGCCTTAAAATTATGAACCATTTGTTTATGCTGTACTAGTAGTTCTAAAAGTCTTCCTATGACCTCCTTCCTTACACAGATACCTTACTGAGTCCTATAACATCTCACTGAATGAAATAAAATATTGAAAATGGTACAGTTCTTCAAACTTTTGAAATTGTTCAGAGTTCTGTAGCCCTATCCTGAAAGAAGGTATGAGCAGGTTTCTGCTTGTGCTTCTTGTTCATTTGTTTGCTAGAATGAGTCCTAAATCTGTTGGATGTTAAATTAAAATTTTAATGGCTGAAGCTCTAAGGACTTTTTTAAAGAATTTATTCCTTGTGTATTTATTTTTATAGTTTGGAAACAGCAATTTTTTTTTCTTTAAGTTATCTAGAATTCAATAATGTATATCTTTTTGTTATATTCTATTAGGAAGGGAAATAGGATTCTGTTTTATTTTTATAGGAATAATTTTAATAACTCAAAATATGTGATTCTCATCCTTGATTAGGTGTTATTCATCTTGGAAGCTTTTAGGAAAACTATGCCCAGGTCCTACTCTCAGAGATTCTGAATAGTTGATTTGGGGTGGGATTCAGGTGTAAGTATCTTTGACAGCTCCCCAGGTGATTCTGTTATGAAGCCAGATTTGAGACTCCTCGGTCTACTGCGTCAAACTGTGATATTTGCTGATGCTAATCCTTGTCTCTGTAATAGGAAAAAGGAAAAAAGAAAAAAAAAATGGAAGGCCTGCCTGATGCTGCTGTCTTTGCAACTAGACTTAAAAACACTCTCATCCAGTATCATAGCATTGAAGACGATAAGTGGCGAGTTGCCAAGAAAATGGTAAATTATTTAAATTACTTCTATTTGGGGTTTATCTTTTATCTAATGAGTTGGTTGATGACTTTCAAAATGGTAAGGGAAAATAGGACCATTCTTTGGAAAGATGTGCAGGATAGATAATTATGCTAATAAAATCAGTGTTTTTACATCTCACCAAGGCAAAAACATAATAATCCTGTACTGCTTTCATTACTGCTTTAGCTAGCGGACATGAGAATAGACTCTTGGCAACAAGAACCTATAGTATAGCTTCTAAAGCCAACATATAGAATGTATGGATAGTTTGGAAGAGTTTCAGATATTTCAGCAAGCCTGTGAGGGTGGCCATTTAGTTTTCTTTCTTACCAGTGTTGACAGAAGTAGCCCTGGATCCAGGACTCTTGCAGTGAAGCACTCTAGCTTGTCTGATGGTCAAGATTTCTTGGGAAATGATCAGAAAAAGGATGTAGGGACTAATTCAAGGTAGCACTGCCATAATAGATGTGACTTGTTTGATTTAAAAAAATATACATGAGCAAGGTCAGAATGAAATATTTAGCATTCCTTTTGTCTTAGTCTAAATGTGTCAGTAATGGTAAATAGATAAGATTGGAGTGAGGCAAATAATAATGGCTGGCAAGATAGAGCCTTCACTGGATCTTAACAGTGTTTGGATCTCATTAAGCTACTAAAAAATCTTTTTTGGAGGTCTGTACTTTAAGGAAGATGTGAAGAACTTTAGGAAACAGAAGAAATTCAGATATGGATCATTTGATGGCATAAAAGACTTCTATGTATCTCTTTGAATATTTACTTAAGTTTTATTTTAATGCAAGGACATGCTCTGCAATTTGAAATTGTTGGTTTTATGTCCACGTTTCTAGCTAGATGATTATGTTCATATACTGTTTTTATTTTTCTAGAAAGATGTAACAATTTGGAGAAAACCTTCAGAAGAATTTAATGGATACCTGTAAGTAAATTCTTCTAGTTTTATGTAGCTCTTAAGACATTGCCAAATTTCCTATATATAAATGATCACTAAATCATCATTGCCTATGAAATTTGGCTTTTAATATTTTAAACTTTCTGGGAAGCAAATAACCTTATGAATTCAGAGTCTTAAAATGTCTATATCCCTTGTGGACTGAGGTGGTGGTAAGGGAATCATAAATAATGATATCAAATGGCCGATAAAATCTTAACTTCTTAGCATGTTGTATAAGACCTTTCTAGTCTTCTATATTTACTCAGTGCTATAGCATACTTTATTCTAAGAATTCATCTTAAAGAAATCGTAAGAAAGATAATAGTTGAGTAGTTATCTCTTCCATCACAGCATTACTTAGAATATTAAAAATTACAAACAACTTGAATAATCAATAGTCAGAGAATGGTTAAATTTTGAAACGTGGTATCTTACGGTCTTTAAAAACTACATTTTAAAATATTATTTAAAAACACAAGAAAATGCTCACAATGTAATGTAAAGTGAATAAAGCAGAATACTAAATTGCAGGTAGCATAATTGTGAGTTGACTTTATATATATATTTTTAAATTTTTTTTAATGTTTATTTTTGAGAAAGAGAGAGAGAGAGACAGAGTGCAAGGTGGGGAGGAGCAGAGAGAGAGGGAGACACAGAACCCAAAGCTTTAGGCTTTGAGCTGTCAGCACCAGAGCCCGACACAGGGCTCAAACCCACAAACTGCAAGATCATGACCTGAGCTGAAGTTGGCCACTTAGCCGACTGAGCCACCCAGGTGCCCCTATATACTTTTATATATTAAAATGTTTTTACTTGGAGCTCCTGGTGGCTCATTCAGATGTGCATCTGACCCTTGATTTCAGCTCAGGTCATGATCCCAAGGTTGTGGGATCGAGCCCCGTGTCGGGCTCTGTGCTGACAGGGCAAAGCCTGCTTGGGATGCTGGCCTTCCCTCTGCCCTTCCCCTGCTTGCTGGAGCACACATGTGTGCACGTTCTCTGTCTCTAAAATAAAAAAATAAAAAATAAATGTTTTTACTTAACACCAAACATATACCTCTAGATGGCAGTTTTATACGTGATTTTTGTTTCCATTTTTTTTGGTATTTACATATAGTTGAACACGAATTACGCTTTTAACCAGAAAAAAAATAATTGTTTTTTAAAGCCAGTGGAGACAATTGCCTTGTGTAATTGCAGTGGAATGTTCACATCCTTGGGACTCAGCCCTTTTAAAAATGAAACTGTTCTGAAGTATAATACCAAAGATAGCATTTCCAGAAAGATGAGTTCTACAATATTTATGTCAAGGACCAGGAAACTGGAGTTGCGGATTAAGCATTGTAAGCAAGTGTGAATTAATCATTTAGATCACCAATTCCCAGTAGGGGTTGAAAAGCATAAAAAGTGCCAAGAGAGCATTACACTTGGTGATTTGAGAGAACTTCATAGAAGAGTCAGCATATGAGCTGACCTTTAAAGGAGGAATGGCTTTTTCCTAGGGAATGAAGAACTGATTCGTATTCCAGGCAGAGGGGATTGCATCTCCTCCAGAAACACACATGGGAAACACTCTAAAGAGTTTGTTTAGGGAAGTAGAAGTTGTGTTCGTATAGCTGGAGCATAAAGTAAGGGTGAGGAGAGCATATGTCTGAAGGATTTTTGAATTCTAGAATAAGAAATTCAGTATTGCACTTACCCTTGTTTACCCCTGACCCCGACCTCCCAGGTCCTCAAAGATTTTGAACTTCCTCTGATAGCACTGCGAAAAATGGAACATGGAAATGAGTGTGGAGAGTTTAGAGAAGAGGTTTTGCCCTGGGAATCCATGGCTAGCTTTTTGAAGTTTCCTTAAGATCATATATATAATTTGGTGTCAATGTTATATTCCTGGGAAGAGATCTTTGGCTTTTTTTTTTTTTTTTTTTTTTTTTTTTTTAAGAAACTTAAAGAGACATGTGATCCAAAGAGCTAGAAATGGTTGCAGTGTCGAGTTGGACGCAGAGTGGCCTAACTAAGTGGGAGTTGATAAGGGCAGGTGAACGTGACAGAGATCTAAAGATGGTGGTGGAGGTAATGATAGCTAACATTTATTGAGAGCCAAATATTGTCCTGAACTTTACATTTAGGAAGTCATCTTGATAAAACATGGTGACTGTAGTTGTGACTACTGAAATAGGGTTGAGAGAGTCCAAGTTGAATCCCACATATCTAATTTGGGTGACTGGATTAACTTGTATTGCCCCCACTCCCACCATCCACCCAAAGTTAGAGAACACAGGAGGGAAGAGCAGATTTAGGATAGGGGAGACAATGTAAGTTTGAGCTGGAAGCATTTACAAGACGATAAAACAGCTTCAGATGCTTTAAAAAAACTTTTAGAGGGGCGCCTGGGTGGCTCAGTAGGTTAAGCGTTCTCCTCTTGATTTCAGCTCGGGTCATGATTTTGTGGTTCCTGAGATCGAGCCCCATGCCAGGCTCTGCACTGACAGTGTGGAGCCTGCTTGGGATTCTCTCTCTCCCCCTCTCTCTGCCCCTCCCCCACGCACATGCATGCCCTCTTCTCTCTCTCCCTGAAAATAAATAAATACACTTAGAAAAAAGACTTTTAGAAAGACCCCCCTCTGAAAGGTTACTGATAGAGTTAAAGCTGGTCTATCTCTCATTTCTTCTCTTTTCTTTCCTCCCCAGTTAACTAGTATCTTAAAGTGTATGTTATTCCTGTTTTATTCTTTGACCACATATGTGTGTGTGTTTCCTTCAGTAATTTCCTTTAATTTTTTCCATTTAACATTGTGTTTTCAAGATTTAGCCATGTTGTTACATGTAGACCTATTCTTCCATGTTCATAAGAAAATGCTGCGATATGTTTATCTGTATTTGCAAATTTGCCTACTGACAAATTTTTAGGTTGTTGTCAGTTATCCCTTATAAGGTACAGTGCTATAGTAAACTTCTTAGGTATTTGTCTCCTACACATGTGTGATTTGCTTTGGGGTGCACCTGGGTTGGCTACACTAGACGTTAACCAAATTGCTCTCTAAAGTGATGGTAGCAGTCTGAGAGTTCTCATTCCCTTCCATTCAGTACTGGTTATGTTTTTAATCTCTGCCAATCTCAGGGGTATGAGATGGTATCTTGTTGCTATTTGCTTGATTATGAGTGAAGTTGAGCATCTTTTCTAAATTTATCGACATTTCAGGGCAATCTTAACGTATCCTTTGCCCATCTTTTCTTTAGATTATATTTGTCTCATTAGTTTATAGGAATTAATTATGTATTCTCTGTAATAATTATGTCTGTTCATATGTGTTGCACATGCCTTCTTCCAGTCTGTGCTGGTTTTAAAAGAAACTTACTAATTTTGTCATTTGTGATATGCAAGTTTTTAATTTCAACTGTCTCATATTATTTGTGTTTTTGTATGATTTATGTATTCAAGAAATCCCCCTGTATCTTGAGTTCACAAAGTTCAAAGTTTTAAATTTTATGTGGTGGTTTTTAGTCTATCTGGAATTAATTGTTTTGAATGCTGTCAAGTAGCGATTCAGTTTTTAATTTCTCTATTAGGATAAGTGTTGAATCAAAGCACCATTTATGGAATAGTACATCCTTTCCCCATTGATATGTAATGCCACCTTTGAAACATGCCAAGTTCTGATAAAATTCATGAGCCAATCCTCGGTGTTCTCTTCCTGGGTGACCTATTTTTCTTTTCTTGTCATAAAAAAGTTTTTGAAAGAGCAAAAATATATGTATACTAATAACATGTTAGAGCATAACTGAAAAAAGAACAGCATACAAAATAAATGAAGCATTAGCGTTCTGCCAACTGTTTTCAGCTATCCCGTAACGTGAAGGTACTTTACTATGTTTATGACAACATAATTTGCCATGCATATCTTATCAGATTTGAGGGCAAACAGTACAGTCTGATAAAATAATTGACATCACTACATTTATCAGAAAAACAGTGGGATTTACTCCCTTTAAAAAATCTTTGTTAACTTGTACTCTTTTTGAAGTTAGCTCTGAATGATGCGGGCATGCTGAGATTTTTCATTCTAATAGCATTTGACTTTAATATTCTTTCTCCAGTTTCAAAGCCCAAGGTGTTATAGATGACATCGTCAATAGTGTAATAGACCATATACGCCCCGGTCCCTGTCGCTTGGATTGGGACAGCTTAATGACTTCAATGGATATTTTGGAACACTTTGAAGAGGTATTTATTTAAAAACATTACTTCAGATTGTGTGTGTGTTGTGAGAGAGAGGCAGAGAGACAGAGCGAGCATGTAAGCATGAGCATGTATACATACACGTATTCATTGCTTTCAGAGTAGGTAGTCACGGCAAAGATCTCATAGGGGAATCCTTGATGCCTTTTAAAAAGCTTGAGTTTCCTCATATTAACTAATGAGTATTCGTCAGAACTGAATTTGTTTTCCACAATAGCTCTACCCTTGCTGCTTAAGAAAATTGTCAGCATCTTTAATGAGGCTTTGAAATCTAAAATTCTGAAAACACCACCATCGTATTCAGGTTTCTAGGTAATTATATGTTTTTCCATTAATATTAAGCCAAAATTAAAGACCAAAGATAAAAATGCCACCTTAGGCATTAGAGAATTATGAACCCAAAGTGGGTTGTCTTCTTTTTCTATTTTTATTAATTCATTCTTGCCATGTTTGAATTTCTTTATTGAACTATTTGGTGTTTTAGTCCAAGGATTTGTGGATTTTATTTTAAACACCTGTAGTCTACACCATCTATTTCCATGTTGAATATCATATAGGATAAAAGGCCACTGTATTGAATTAGAGATTTGGATACTGGGCAGCTTAACTCTTTGTGTTTTGATCATATATCTTATTCACAAACATACAGTAGCAGTGATATTTAGAATAGAGATCTAAACCTGTAAGAATCACTGTAAGAATTGTTATCAATAATAATTATAATACAGTTTAAATGAGTATCAGTTTTTTACTAAAGATTACTTAGTGATACATGAGTCGATATATATTTCCTTAGTAATACCTCTTACTTGTTCCCTTTCAGAATTGCTGTGTGATGCGTTATACTACTGCTGGCCAGCTTTGGAATATAATTTCCCCAAGAGAGTTTGTTGATTTCTCCTACACTGTGGGCTATGAAGAAGGGCTTCTATCCTGTGGTAATTATATCAAAACCTTATACTTTCTTTTCATTTGTTTTAAATATTTGAGTTTTCTAGGCTGGATGTTTCGTTCTACGTGAGATGTATTTTCAGCCTTCACACTTATTTTGTAATCACTTTAAGCTTTGCAAACACCCTAGGAAGTAAAATAACAATATCAAGTAGGGTTTGGGAATCTTTCTGGTAAGTTTTTTTTTCTCAGTTACATGGTAGCTTCCATGTTATGGCTGACAAATATGAGTTAAATGACTGCCTATGAGAAAGGGATATAGTAAATAGATTTCCTTTTAAGTCACTCTCAGAAAACAACTTCTTAGTCATATACATAGAAAGAATAGACTTGGTATGTGTTAGAGCGTTTTTGTTTCCTTGAGCTGTGTAATAGTTGTCTTCTAAAAATTAAAAATACTGCTCTTAGAAGGCTCCTGCTTTCTGAAATAGATCTATAGGTAAATTGATCTTTTTTTATGTGTAGTATATACTTGAGTTAGCAGTTGTAGGTAAGTATCTCCTTGTTGACTCTTAACCAGCCAGTACCAAAGTTGGATGTGGTAGTGCCTTTAGGGAGTAGTGGTGGTACCATAGTTTTGATTTTTGGTACCTTGAAGCCTGGATGCTACAGCCACGATTCATAGTTTCCACGGAGTTACCAGGGTTACATAATGTTACCTATTCTGACGTGACTAGAACTTTCCCCATTACCTACTTACCAGCCCCCTGCCAGAATTCTAGTTGGTAATTATCTTTTTCATTCTTCCATGGTTACTCTTAGGGCTTAGTTTTTCATCTACATGGATAAGAAGAAAAATAGTTAAACAAGATATCTGATGATAATTTTTAATGAGAGTTTTAGACTAATCTCAGTCACTGCTAAGTGTTAATTTAAAATTTCCTTGTAGGGGTAAGTCTTGATTGGAGTGAAAAGAGACCAGAATTTATTCGTGGATATAACCATCCCTGTGGTTGGTTTTGTGTTCCGCTTAAAGACAATCCTCACCAGAGTCTTTTGACAGGCTATATTCAGACGGATCTGCGTGGGATGATTCCGCAGTCTGCAGTCAACACAGCCATGGCAAGCACTTTAATCAACTTCTATGGTGATTTACAAAAAGCCTTACAAAAGGCATAATATGTTTAAACTTGTAGTACAGTAGACCCCAGAGTCAACTTTTGCTCTCAGCTGTGTGGCCTGTAAAAATCATCCTTTCCTCTCCTCCATGTAGCCTGTGGAAACATTTGAGATGATTTGTTGGTTTATTTTATTCCCAAACTAAATATTGTCTAAGAGAGGGCATTTCAGTTTTCTTAAATAGTTATTTGCACAGTGTTTGGTACAGCAGTGTGTCTGAGCACAGAGAGTATGACAGAGATCCATTAAGAAGTAGGTATTATTCTTTGACCTAAACTCTTTAGAAACTGAGTAGTGACTCAATATGAATATTTTGCCTGCTTGGAAATTAGAGAAAGCATAAGCTTCATGCTGTTAGTTAAAATCATCTATTTTAGAGGTTTATGAACATTTTATAAGTTTTAACTTTTTCTGGAAGTTAAATATTCGTGTTTTACTTTGGTATGCTGTATGAGTTTGTCAATATCTTGGACTAAAGAAAAAAGCTCTTTATATTTTGTAAAGGTGATTTTCATTGTCAGTTGACTTGCACTACTTTATAAGTATTGAAAAAATCAGAAATAAAAATAAAGTAACTATAAATACAATTCAAATACAATTCTAGATAACATTATTTTATGGATATCTTTAAAAATGTATTTGTGTCTTTCTGTGAGTTTATTTTGGAAGTCTTAAAAAGCATTTATGCATGGGTAAGACAGTACAAAACTGCCAAATGTGTGCTGGGGACACCACATTGATTGGGTTATGTGAAAGGGTTGGGGGTATCCTCTATTCACCAACAGAAAATTATCTGTCTATAAAGTCAAATTCAATGAATGTTTTCTTCATGTTTCATTTTTTTAAAGATAAGCCCTCAAGAAATAGCTTTAATTCTGAGAAGTATCTGATATTCTTTAGGAAAATAATGAGATTTTCAGTCTTTCTCATTTGACCCATGTTCATGTTTCAAAGTGTCACTCACCTCATAAAGTATTACTGACTACATCATAAACATTGTGACAGATCTTCATCTGGAACTTTAACAAATGCATTCATAGATTTATCTACATGCCTGGATGAGTCATTTTATAACTAGCATGGATGAAAATAGGTCCCTTGAGTCTAGGGCTGCCTTAAATGAACATTCCTGAATAATTTTAACATTCCAAATGATTCTTTGGCTTTTGAACTAACCACCTGGTTTACTTTTAAAATGAGATCTTGAGGCAACTCATTCAGTGTAGCCATGAAGATGTGTGTATTTATGTTCGTGTACGGGCACACGTTCTGAAATCTATCTTCGTGTTCAGTGAGTTCTTTATGTGGTACTATTACTGTTTCCATCATTTTGTTTCTCCTTCTCCTCCTCCTCCCTTCCCGCTCTCCCTCCTCCTCCTCCTCTTTTTTTCTCTTCCTTCTCCTACTCCTCCTCCACCTCTCCCTCCTTCCTCCCCTTCCTCCCCTTCCTATTCTCCTTCTCCTTTTTCTCCTTTTTGATTAATATATTCCAGTGTTCTGTCTAGGATGGCAAAATACCAGCAGATGTCCAATTACAGGGTGCCCAGATTGTGTGAGGGACTTGTCATAAGATTGTCTGAACTGGGTACCCCCAAAGCAAATAAACTGTCCACTCAGCAACTCTAATGTTCTCTTTGTCCTTTTCAACTTATACCTCCAATTAGTGATTACATAATCCACTGTTGAATTGGACCCATTGCACATAAAGGGACACTCATGGAAACATTTTTATTGCAATACTGAGTCATATGATAGTTTGAGAAATAGTATTTGAATGACCTGAAATGTATATGCAGCTTCTAGATGGCACTTTAGATCTGCTGCATTCTTGCTGTACTTTTTTTTTTAACAGCCTTATTGAAATATAATTTACATGCTATACAACTTACTGGTTGTAAGTATACAATCCAGTAATTTTTGAATACATCTATAATTGTGCAGCCATCACCACAATCCAGCTTTAGAACATTTCCATCAACCAAAAAGATCCCTTTGCCTGTTTGCAGACTCATATCTAACCAAAGTTTAGCATAGTTGCCAGCATATAGGGGATGAGAGCGATTACAGGAGGTTTTATTTGGTTTTGTTTTTAAGAGTAGATTCTAAGTTCAGGTACCTCGTGGTAATGTTTTAAATATGTTATCTGAAATACCATAATTATACAAAAATTTAATGATATGGGTTGGGATTACTATTAACATATAATTGAGTCTGCTCTTTCTGTACAGTGCTGTAGAAGAATGGAAAACTAATGTGAGCTGTATATATAATTTAAAATTTTCCAGTGGCCACATGAAAAAGATAAAAAGAAACAGCTGAAGTTAATTTTAATAATGCAATTTATTTACCTCAGTAGATCCCAAACATCATTTCAACAAATAATCAGTGTGAAAACTCAATAAGATAGATTACATTCTTCTTTCTTACTAATTCTTTGAAATCTCGTGTGTATTTTACTTACTTGGATTAGCCACATTAAAAATTTTTTTTTTTTAAATCTTTATTTATTTTTAAGAGGGGAGCGGGGAGGGGTAGAGAGAGAGGGAGATATAGAATCCAAAGCAGGCTCCAGGCTCTGAGCTGTCAGCACAGAGCCCGATGCGGGGCTCAAACTCACAGATCGTGAGATCATGGCCTGACCTGAAGTCAGACGCTTAACTGACTGAGACACCTAGGTGCTCCTTGGATTAGTCACATTTTAAGTGTGCATTATCAACATTGGGCCAGTGGCCTGTATTTAATAGCACAGTTCTCTAGTATATGTATTAATTTGTGTTTTTATAATATGAAGTAATGAATTTCATGGAATTGCTCTCTTAAATACAAAATGTTTTCTAATCTCTGGAGCCTTCAATGCTTGCTAAATGGGGACTTCTGAACATTAGAAATAAATCAGTTTGTAGTTGTTAATAATATAACAATTATAGCCAAAAAGTTTTCCTTTAAATATAATTAATTTTCGTAGGGCAGTTAATGAAACAAAAAATATAATCTGCCTTGTTAGGTGGTTGATTATTTTTCTCTAGCTTATAGCTAGTTTGTATTAGAAACACATTTACACAGGGAATACTTGGCATAGTACTGTTTTCAGTACTTGTTACCTACTTTTTTAAGGACATTAGTTTCATACAAAAAATAATTTATCATAACTGATACTTTTGCATGAAGTATTAGTGTGCATTGATAACTAACTCTTGATTAACCCTTGGAGTTTAACACAATACTTAGCAAAAATAATTGCAGGAATTTACTGGTTGCAGTTATGTATAATATGAACTGCTAGAGTGTTAAAGAGAGATTGTAAATGTTAAAAATCTCTTCATTTTACTGTTGACTGATGTTGGATGTATTTGAAGTTGTAGATTTCTACATGTAAGATTATCTCCCAGTAAAAATAATTTTCTTTTTCCCCCTCCTCCCTCTTTCTTTATTAACTGAAGGACAAAGTATCAGGACTCAGGTTGAATTAAATTAACATCTCAGACAAAATCCTCTGTAACTGAGGTTGCCTCTGGAGAAGATGGGAAAACATTGCACAGTTTAAGCCTTTAATTATTTGTTGAGCTTTTAGGTATGAGTAATTCCCTTTGATGTAAACAAAAACTTTATCTGTTTACTCAAGAGCACACTAGCACCCTTAGAATCAGTGGTTAAAATCCAGATCCTTTTACTTACATGGACACTGCAGGTATCCCAACCCAATGGATAAATTATGGAATCCAGAGAAGTTAGGGGACTTGACCAGGTTTCCATCAGAATGTGTGTCGTATAATCACTCGTCTGCTGTATTTTTCCCTTGCCTTTCTTACTCAACTTCTAGAAGTGGGGGGTGGTGCGATCTGAGCATAGAAGAAACATAGGAAGTTGGAATTATAATTCATTATTTTGTTGTTTCCAAAGATTTTACATGTATAGTCAAATAAAAGTTTGTCTCTTGCAATTCAATAAAAGCTATACTATATATAGATTTTATTTTTTAAAAAGTTTATAATTCTTTTATGAGCCAATGTGAAACTGGAACCTTTAATAAAAGCATGTTTTAATATAAACTGTGTATTTATTTTTAAATTGCTATGAAATATTTCAAAATACAATTACTAGACATTCATAATCATTGACACTGTCTGAGTTGTATTAACCTTAAGTACTGGCAAATAGTTTCATGTATCTGAACTTAAAGTATGTAATTTAATTTTGTAAACTCTTACAAAAGAAAAATATAAACTGGAAAATAAAGATTAGTAACTCACATGCTTATCTCGCACCAAAGTCTCATATAATATTAGCCAAAATACTGCTGAATTTTGGTTTGCTATTATATAGCCAAGATGATGATGAATGTGTTATTCCCTTATTTCAGTAACATATACACAGGGTTTGTTGTCCCCACGTTTAAATAACTGTGTTAACTTGGCTAGGAATTGTCATAATTTCATTTGAAGTTGAAGAAATCCAGAAGTAGTGACGACACAGACCCTTGATCTATGTTACCACAAAGTATTATGGATACTGTGGGCAGTATGCACTAGAAAATAATCACTATGACATGGTTTCAACAAACAGTGTTTTTTCTCATTTAATAAAAAATCTGGATATAGGTAATTTAGGGTTTATCAGCTCAAAGATGTCAGGGCCAGAGTTTCTACAGTTTTTATCTTTCTCTCATAATGATAAGGTGATTGACTAGCCCTGAAAATTACATGTGCATTCAAGTCAAGAAGCAGGGGAAGGCATGGCAACATGCACTGGTCTCTTCTATCAGGGAAGCAAACGCTTTCCCAGAAGCCTCCACTAGCTTTCTTCTCCAGTAGTCTCTGCCACATCACCCCCCCCCCCCCCCAGCTGTAAGGATGGTTAGGGAGGCAAGCATAAGAATTTCCAGCCTCTTGAAGAGAGGGATGGTGATGAATGACTCTTTGGATAGCCAACCATAGCATCTCTTAGTGGATCAGCTCTGGAAAGTGTGTATAAGGCTCTTTCAAATGTCAGCCGGAAAATGATAAGACTACCAAAATAGAAATGAAAATAGCAAAGTAGTCATTCACTTCATGGAAAACTTACTGGGCCTCTTTTACATGATAGACACTACATAGCTATTCTTAGAAGCAATGGAGCTTCCTCTGTAGGTTGTTAATTTTTTTTAATGCTTATTTATTTTTGAGAGAGAGACATAGTGCAAACAGGGGAGGGGCAGAGAGAGAGGGAGACACAGAATCCAAAGCAAGCTCCAGGCTTGGAGCTGTCAGCACAGAGCCTGATGCGGAGCCCAAACTCACGAACTCAGATCATGACCTGAGCTGAAGTCAGATGCTTACCTGCCTGAGCCACCCAGGCACCCCATCTGTAGATTGTTAATGGCTGGTGTCAACAAGAATGACCTGTTTCTATTACACCGTAATATTTTCAGAATATATAATAGGTGTTATTCTATTCCCCATAAGAGAATTATATTATTCTATTCCCCTGGAGCAAAGGGTCCACTATGGATGAAGGCTTCTGTAGCTATGAGATGACAGAAAATTGCCAGAACACATGACCTGCAAATGTATCCCAGGAGTTGGAGGGTGGATGGATCCGTGCTACCTGTGTTATCAGCTGCACAGGTAATTAGGGGGGTGTGGTGTGCTAGTAAAAATAATGTTGGAAGCATAGTGTAAAAGTGCTAAACTAGGCTTTTTAGTCATTATTTGGATAGTATTTTTTTTCAGGAGATTTACCTTCCTATTTAGGTTTTGGTTTAGTGACAGCCCTTAAGTACAAGGCAGCTGATTTTTTATGAAAGGAAGTAGTCCAGAGGTTGTGCAAAACTAGGTTGAAATAAAAATATGTTCATATGGTTGGAAATGGACTTGCAGATGGGAGAGGTTATTTTTCTCTAGCATTTCCCTCCGTTGAGAAGTCACTGTTCGGGGTAAGTGTGTCTTCGCCACAAAGCAAACATTTTGGACCCAATGGTAGTAGCAAGCTGCAATTCTGAGAGTTAGCCCCACTGTCACGTGATTCCCTTCCCCACAGATAATCTCACACAAATGCTCGCCCACTGACTGAGTGGCCAAGCTCAAGGCTTTCAGCTCTTTTTACAACTCATGCTGTTAACAATCAGCTTCTTAAGAGTGATTCAGATTCTTAAGAGTGAAAGTCTGCCTCTCATTCTCAGGTCCTGGAGGTTTGAAAGCACCATCATGAAGTGACCACTGAACATCATGTGGCCCAGCAATTCCACATTAGGATTATTTCCTTAGGATAGATTTCCCCAAACACTGAAAAGACTTTTAGTATTACCGAGAAAAGAAAGAATTGAGATTGGATTATTATGCATCTCTCATAAATGTTTGTGAAGCCTATGTAGAAATGGTTGTGCTATAGTGATAGGCTGGTACCAAAAAGCTACAATATGATTACAAGTCTGTGAGAAAAAAGTAAAGAGTAAAACCAATCGTGTCTGTCTTTGGAATGTGTTATTATGGTAATTTTCTCCTTTTCTGTATTTTCAAATTTTTATAATGGAAAATCAGTTTTTCTATGAAGTACTGAATTTAACTTTTATCCAGTGAATTGACTTCCCAGCGGCGGGAGCACTGAGCCAGGAGATGGACAACCCAGATCTGTTCTCGTCCTAGCCACCAACTTGACCTCAGATAAGTCATTACCTCCCTAGGTGTCACTTCTCTTTAATAAAATGAGCTTCTTGGATTAAATGATTAGTTAGGTCCCTTTTTAGTTTTTAATAACTTTATTACTTTCATGACATCCCTGTATAGTGTTTAAAAATGATAGGAAGCTCAGTGTAATTTTATCTGGGAGAAAGGGAAAATAATCCAACTCCCTATGTCAGATGTAAGGAAAATGTCCATGCGTCACTCATGAATTGTAACATTTCAAATCACAGAATGCAAACTTTTGGCGGGCTCTTAGATGATTTATTATCATACTGTACATGCAAATCGCTTTACAGATTTCGCAGCAGTAAGGTATATGCTTCTTTTGGCATGCTCTGACACATCTGGGTGTACTAACACAAAGTAACATTGGCCCTCACTGAGGTCAATTTCAATAGTCTACCAACATCCATTTTGCCACGTCACACGTTCTTCTTTTATGTTCCCAGGAAACACCAAAAAATGAGCATGTTTAGTCATTTAATCAGGCTGTCCAACCTGAGTCCAAGAAGCAACAGCTGTCTATGGCTGTCATGTTGTCTGCCCCAGGTTTGGGGCAGCTGAGACAGCCAAGGACTCTGTGTCCCATCTGTGGGAAGCAGGGACTCCGGTCAGTCACTGCCATTGAAGAATAGAGTAGCTCAATCAAAAGCAAATGGGCATGATTTGGATGAATTCTCTACAAACATCTTCTGTATTTACATTATGGCCTAGGTCAGCTTACATGTTTACCTAAAAAATATTATATCTCTGTATGAAGGAGTCAATAGCACCATTTTGACAGATTAGAAATGAAATCTTCACAGCTCCTTTTTCAGTACTTTTCAGTCAGACATTGGGAAGATAGCCTGTGATCTTGGCTGTGTAAACTGAAATATTTATACTTTTTCTTTGTCCCCCAGATCCTACATGCACCTGTTTTTGGCTAATGGCTGGCAGTCTATTGGAGATGTAGTTTTCCTGTATGTAATGGTATTCCATGAACCTAATCTTCCATGCTGCTCTGAGTTTATGTCCCTTTAGTCTAGCAAACGTTCAACAACCCAGGAATACAAATTTTTCCTCTAGGTCAAACTAAAAAAGACCTACCAGCTCATGTCACAAGCCTGAAAAACCCTGGTAGGAAGTATTCCTTTCTCAGTGACTGCTAAGTTGTATTTCCTGTATACTCACAGTATCTGTCTTTGCTTCTTTTCTATCACTCAGATGACAGTCTACCTTTGTCCCTTCTTTGTCCCATCCTTTGTCATTTCATTTGTCCTGAGAAGTAATGCAGCCATTCACTACTCACAGACATTATCTGAGACAGCAAAGTGGGCAAGGCTACTAAAAGTGTATATACTGTAGTCTAACTCTAGTTGGTAAATATTTAAAAGTAAGTTTTTTGAAGGTGGATGTAAAATGCTGCCTGCAATGAGTGATATAAAAAGGGATTTATAGAAGGGTGTGTAAAGAGGCAAAAGGGAGGGAGAGGTAGAAGAAAGGCCTTGCCAGGACCAGCCTGATGTTTGAGGAAAGCAGTTCTGAAAATTTCACATTTTGTTGTCTGGGACTAAGCTTTTTTATACAAGTCATCTCGAAGTCTAAACTTTAAGGTGTGATTCTATCTCTGTGGGGATCGCCCTTTTGGGTCTGATCATTTAAAGGTGAAGGTTACTATGGCAGAAGGAACCTTGACGTGGGCCTCTACTGGCAAAACTTTGGCGAATAGTTAGGCAATTTGCTAGCCACAGAGTTATTCCGATACTGGAGTTTTGCAAAGCTTTCTCAGAAATCACCATCATTGTCTACTCTGCTTTGTTAGTGGAGACCTAGCCAGCACAGTTTTTGCTTTTAGTGACAGAGGCTTTGCTTCAACTAGTGACTTGAAAAAAAACATCTTCGATGTGTTGGGTGATTTTTTTTATTCTACTTAGGGATGCACCAAATTAGCCGATCAATCTCCATGTAGGAGATCACAGAGGGCTAGATGCTCTGAGGAAATGCTGCACACTTATCTACCCAGAATAAGAAAGGAGTGAGAAGTTCTAATTAAATTTTGCACAAGATCCAAGCCTCTTTCTGCAGACTTAGTGACACTTCCCTGCAGAGTTTGGCCTTTCATACCAGTATTGCCCTTTCACCACTTTGCCTGGAATTTTTCCACTCTGTAGATTTCTCAGCCAGACCTGGCCCCTTCCTCCTTCCTCCCTGCAAAGATTGTCCCCAACCTTCAAATCCAGCCTAGGTTCCCATGCTTTCCTCAATCATCATTCTAGGCAGACGGGAGATTTTCCTTCTTGCCATCCCTAGACGACTTAATCCCTCGCTTAGATTTGGCACAGGCCGTGTATGCACACGTTTTTTTCTCTCCAACTAAAAAGTTCACTCTCAGAGGATATAGCACTGGGCTTAATTCATCTCTGACTCCTTCACTGTACGTAACTGTTTCTCAGTGAAAGTTTACTGAGAAAATGGGTGTCTGAGATGGCCTACTGGGAAGCTTCAAAACTGGAAAATCATTTCCTTAAAGTGAGCTTGTGATACAGGCCTAATATCCCCTAAACTAGTACTACTGTCTAATTTATGGTTCTGAGGGGAAAATTAGCTATTGACTTTGGTCTATTCATTTCTAAGGGAAGCAGGTGACCCAATTATTGAGAGAAATGTAGAAACATGATTTTAAGTCTATTAACAACTGCCTTCAAGCTCTGACCAATCAATAAAAATGGGGAGGTGGGAGTGTGAAATCCTAATCTTTATGTCTTGCCTCTCCTGTCCAGTAGAGTCTCCATCTTGCACATGAGCCGTGAGGAAGTGGCAGGCAAGTGATCTCTTTTCTCCTGAGTCCAGTGTATCCCAGCGGCACATCATATGATTAATTACTGCAGCGCTTTAAAGAAAGCAGTATAGTATTTAGTTAGAATCATGATAGAAGTTTAGATATTCCTAATAATAGGCTGATAATAGGTCTTGTACTCAATATCTCATTTGTAACCTTTGGTTACAGATGTTCAAAGTCAACAAAGGTCACGCATACCTACATTTCTCAGTATCTGGGTTACCTGCTTCCCTTAAGGCAGATATTGTGAAATGAATCATTTCTCTGTGACAGAAATAGACTAAGAGAAGGGCCCTTCTTGGATTTCTAAATATGTAAGAAAAGTAAAAGCAAGCATTTATTCAAGGCCCTCTCTTTTGAAAGAAATGAAATATCTCTCAGAATATCCTCAGAAAAACATGGGGATTGGAAAGTAGTTTCCTTACATAAAAGAAATGGCTGTTTGCCTGTCAGTGAGCTATTGGTGAGCAAGTTATTGTCATAGAAAGCCACATAATAAAGCATATTATTTACTAAAACTGGTTGAATGAAAACCCAGTTGTTATAAATTACTTAAGAATATTCTGAAGGATTCAAAACCAAAGGCTCTGTTACTTCTTAGTTTACTGAAGTAACAGCTGAAGACCAACTTAAATGTGAGCAAGTATCAGTGTAAGATGTCATTTACATGATTTTAAATATAAGGATCAAATTTCTAAAACATGCTCAAAATGCTAGAAATCTTTTTTAATTCCTCTCTGAACAAAGTCAATTCATATTCTAAATTAATTTTTTTCAGGAATGATGCCATTTGGAATTTTTAGTTCTGTAGGGATACTTCAGTGTTAAGTTGTACAGACAGCACAATTATTGTTGTGAGACAATCTGCTCTGTTGTGAGACAAAGCTCTCCTAGCTTCCTCTGGGAATTAGAACCTTACGTCAAGTAGAGGAAAGTCATGGAAATCTCTCAGATGTTCGCAAAAAAGCATGGGTGCCATGATAGGCCAGGGTCATCAGGTTTTTTTTTCTGTAGAGAGCCAGATAGACATGTTACGCTTTGCTGGGCTATCTAGTTCTCTCTGTTGAAACTTCTCAACTCTGTTCTAGTAGCATGAAAGCAACCAGACAATATGTAAATAAATGAGCATGGTCATGTTCCAATAAAAACTTTATTTATAAAAACAGGCTTCTGGTGGATTTGGTCTGTGAACCATAGTTTGCCTGATTCCTGAAAATTATTCTTTGGAAATTTAAATTTATTTCCTTGGGCTATTATGTGGAAATTTCTTTTTAAAAAATGCACATATAAGTTTTATATGTATATCATAAAGACCATAGATAAAAGAATGATCATCGATATTCAAATAAGAAAGTATAAACATTAGCTTCTAACTCATTTACTACTAATAATATCTTTTGCCTGATACGCTTAGTTCATTGGGCATAAGGAATTACTTGAACCTTTTTAAACCCATCTGCTGTTCCCACTCAGTGAACTCACAAGAAATTTTAAATTTTCAAGGGAAACACAGCAACATCTATCAGATATGGAATGCAATACTACTATTAGGTTGTTTGGACCTAAGTACTTAATAAATGGACATGTTAGATAATTCTTTTGGCTTTGGGAAGACCATGAAAATAATACTGAGACTAAGGATGTATGAATAGAAACACCTTGGGAAATTCTAACATAAGAACCTGGACAATAAAAATGTAAACAAAATCATAACTCGTGAATATGTTATTTGTACTCTATGCTAATGTAAGTCGCTTCATGATAGACGATAAAATAGGTCAGGTTAACAGGGAGCAGCTATAAGATGATAGTTTTCAAATGACAGTCATACTTACTTGTATCTTTTACAAACCAGATTAACTACTATACATGTAACAAGGAAAGGACAAAGAAAGGACCAACCTTGTACATTTTTTCTACAACTGATTATCAGAGTGAGAGCACTTAGGGAAAAACAGTAGCTTTCAAAAATTCTAATGTGAAGCCTATTGTATTTGAATATCCCAAAATAGTATTTTAAATGGAAAATAGTATTTTAACTGACTGAAGATTAAATGTCATTTTTAACAATGAGTCACAACAAAAATTACACAGATATAAATATCCCATATCCATGGGTTTTCCAGGTCAATCTTCAAAATGTGCTGAAAACAACTATTAATAACAAGCATGATTTTGTAGTCTTAGCATTGCTGCTTAGAGTTTCAAACTAAATTGTGGGCCACCAAGGGCCCCGCATTTCTCCAACCAGTCTGGGATACTCCTTCCAGGGTTTTAGCAGATCTCACAAGCCTAGAGGGCAGCCTGATGGCCAGAAGGATGAAGCAAAACATTGATTTGGGACAAGTGGTAGCAAACCAAGACACAGGGAAGAGTAACTGACTCGTGGAATCCCATTTTTTCATACTGAATAATAGCAATATACCAGTATTCAAACAGCATCAGTTTCAGTCAGAGCATGGGAAGAGATTTCCTTCCATCTGGCTCATTTGAGCTCAGCCAGGTCAGACGCCTAGTGTCTTCTGAGCAATGTCTGATTCCTGTGAAGGAGTCAGATGGTCCGCTCTCATTCAAGTCTTCCATCTTGCCCTAGGTGGACCTCTGGGCCAGGTAACAGGGAAAAGGCTGAGTCTTGAAGGAAGTTAAAATCATGCAATCAAATCCTCTAGAGTATATCACAAGCATTTATGAAAATTGGAATTTTAAACAAGCCAACATAAATTAGTCAAGTTTGTTATTGCTCTCCAAGGTAAGTATATAAATGGTTGGGCTTTGTGAGCTGAGATTACATTATCTGATCTCAGGTGATATCTGAAAGGAGTAATAATGACAAAAACTGGCCCTTAGTAGATAAGAATGTAGAAAGAGGAAATGATGAATTTGGTAACCATGGTGGGTAGCTGATCTCTCTCCAGTCGTCTTTTTTCCCCCTTATTTGTCAAGGAACCAGAAACTCACCCTGAGTTGTGCCAAGGGGAGAAAAGGACTTTGAAAAAAATGTATAGAAAATTATTGGGTACATTTCTATTCATCATGTAGTTATGAATATTGTAATATTAATATTGCAATTGCATGCACATAATGTTTTTAAAAACCACGGGTGACACACAGTCTAGCCATTAAGCAGTATTTAACTAGTAAATGCTCAAATGTTAGCAACGACCCTAATCGGGAACATATCTGTGATGAACATTGAGGAAATTGGAATATGACCTAAGAGACAGTGATTGTAAGGATATTACAAATCCTATTATGTCTGGAAATTTTGCACCATCTAAAGCAGACCTACATAACCAGTCTATACTCCACAATGACGATAAATTACATAATGGCATTGTAATTATGTAATTGACTCTGCTCGGTATATTTATTTCAATTTTTCGTGGAGTCAACCTTCATCCAGAAAAACCGAGTGCTGATTCACTTCGTTGACTTCTGTTTTTCTGTTCTTTCTTTCTTTTTCTTTCTTTCTTTCTTTCTTTCTTTCTTTCTTTCTTTCTTTCTTTCTTTCTTTCTTTCTGGTTTTTGTTTGTTTGTTTTTGCATTTGCTTTGCAAGAACAATCCTACAACAGAATAAATGGCTTAGTAATTTTACTCTTTGCCTTTTCTGGCATTTACTTTTTTTTTTTCTAATTTGAAATGCGACCAGATGCTTCTGTGAAATAAAAACTGAATTATGAAACACAATGGCTCTAAATCTTCAGTCTGTAGGCAATCCACCAACAGTTACCTTGCATGTGAAACTGGAAATAGGGGTTGCTAGATATTCTAAGTTACAAAATATGTTTTAAATACTATGTAATTGAGGTCACAGTAATAGGCAAACTATTCCTTTCTTTTTTTAAGTTTGCCACTCAACATGGCTATAGAACTTTGAGGACTATTCTAAAATAGCAGTATATAAGAAAATTCTAAGTCTTTGAATCCATGTATAATGGCAGTGTTGATTGAACAGTTCTGAGGAAATCTAAAAAGATCCAGCCAACGGTCATTCTTATTTTGGGGGTTACTGGGATATTCTCACCCTCCCCAAACGATCTTCATCACACGAATTTAGTATGTTCGGGTGATTTGTAGAACGAAATATTGCCTGTAACAAAATGATGCCCACCTCAGTCCAGCCTTAAAAAAATGCAATTAAGGGTCTGCGTGTAGTCCCTCCTGAGTGGGGACACATGGTTTCATACACAAGAATACTGTTGATGTTATGGCAGTACTCAGGAGACTCGAGCCTGAAGTCAAGATTCCAGGGCCCAGAGAGGGATTAGAGGGACTGTGGCAAACAGACAATTTTGCAATGCCCAGGAAGGCATTGTTCTCTAAAAGTCGTGATGGGAAATCTTCCTTTGAAGTACATGATTAAGCAGATGTGGCCAATAGAGTTTTTACTTATTTTGGTCTGTGACATTTCGGAAACATTTTCTTTTTGGCCTCCTACCAACTCATCAGTATGGAAAACTGAGGCAGCTCAAATCTAAGCATAGAAATTCATGTGTCATTTTTGCTTTAGAAGTGCACTCTAGAACAGTTTTGTTCCAAAACATTAGCCACTAGTCATGTGTGGCTATTGAGCACTTGATGTCCTAAAGGTGTAATATATATATATATATATATATATATATATATATATATATATACACACACACACACACACATACTCCTGATTTTTAAAACAATATAAAAATAATAAATTCAAAATATCTCAATAATTTTTCATATTGATTATACATTGGGATTATAGCACTTGTTCTAGATGATAACTTCTACAACCATGTTATTCTAATTTCTCCCTTATTTATGTATTTGTGGGGCAAATGAGCTCTTACAGCCTGAAAAACCCAGTGGGATTCTGACTAGACTTTTTAAATGTGAGAAATAATAATTACCATAATTCTTCATGGTAAAATAGTCTAGTTCATGCTATGTATCTGAACTTATTTGAGAAACAAAAATCAATAATGTATTAACTGTCAGCTCTAAAATGCAAAACAGAATTTATTGTTCTGTGCTAAAATAACCTTAATGTTTTTGCTTTGTGACTATATTGTCTTAATTAAAGGTAACATTATGAAAGAGTTTGTCAAATTAAGGCTCTTTCTACAACAGTCTACCATTATTTAGCTAAGTAATCTTTGTGGGGTTGTTGTTGTTGTTGTTTTTTAATGTTTACTTTTGAGAGAGAGAGAGCATGAGCAGGGGAGGGGCAGAAAGAGAGGGAGACACAGAATTCAAAACAGGCTCCAGGCTCTCAGCTGTCAGCACAGAGTCCAATGTGGGGCTAGAACTCATGAACATGAGATCATGACCTGAGCTGAAGTCAGATGCTTAATGGACTAAGCCACCCAGGCGCCCCTAGCTAAGTTAATCTTTGAGATAGATAACAGATCTCTTTTAAATAAAGAAGATAAATGTTTGTTGTTCTTTCAAAATGGTTAATCTAATTATCCTAACAGATTGTATTTCTGTTAAATCTTAGATTGAATCGTTTGGCTGAAATGACCAATTTTTGTGAAAGTCTGACTTGTTTTTGCATTGAAATGACAAAGTTAGTCACTATTTTGGCATCATCAGGACTTCATCTTTTACAGTCAAAATTTAAAACTCCCGTTAATCTTTAGAAAGTGCAATTTACAGGTTAAAAAAAAAAAATAGAGGAAATCACCCTCAGGTGCTCAAGTACTCACCAAGGAAAAGGCATGGGTACTCATTTAAATGGGTAAATTCTTAAACACACACTAGCCTTTCGCATCCGCTACTGCTGGAGCTCCTGTTAACACAGGCCACAGGCAGCGCAGTCAGCCTGAGTGATGGATCAGAGAATGACTGCCCTCCCTGGGAACACTGTGGGGGTGGACGGGGCCCGGAAGGGCAACACCTAATGATGTTCCAACAATGCCACTGTCCAGTAAGATCCATTTCCCTCTCTTCTTTCCTTTTCCAGTATATGGGACAACGACCCTATCTGCCTGTTAAGTCTCATTAGGAAAAGCACACCGGGCAATTGATCTTCTTAAATGGAAATGTTAATGCTTAGTGAAGAAGGCATTCTTAAAGATTAAAAAGAGTGAGCCCTTTATAATTACTAACCTGGAAATTCTGAGAGAATAAAGAAGGAAGGAAAGAAACGGGAGAAAATAAGTACTCTCAACTAGCTAAAACAAAAAATAATCTTCTGAGCCCAGATGATGTGCTCTTTAAGGGCTTTTTCCTCTGTCCATGTCGGTGACCCATCAGGCCCTTAAACCACGGACGATGAGAAGTCCTACCTTTTCTTCTTATGACAACAGTAGTAAAGGAAGGTTTGCGCTTGGAAAGCAGAGTATCTACCAAGGTCCAGGAGCCCGCAGGAACCAGAGATTTAATTTCATTTTCCAATTTGACAGTTTTGAGGAAGAGCCAAAAGAATTTAAGATCTTTTTTCGGTGAAGATTTTTATGTGACAGTCATTTTTACTGTCCATATTTTGGTCTCTGAAAATAATCCTTTTTTAAAACTGAGGAAACCTATTTGTGATGCATAATTTGATAAAAATGTTCACTTCATCTCAAACTAGAAAGAAATATGAGGTACTTGGAATTTAGGTGTGGTTTCTATAAGGGAAAAGTGTTCATATGAAAAATCAAAGAAAAATACTTTGAAAAAAAATCATAATGAAGTATTAGGTCTAATGTTACAGCTTCTTGTGAGTCTGATTTGAAATCAGTGCTCTTTCTTTGTTTCTTTTTGTTTTTGTTTTTGTTTTTTAAGGCAAATAAAATGTTGCACTGTCCTAAATTTCTTGGCATGGAAACTAAAAAACTACATTGTAAGATGTGGGCACTTCTATTCCAAGTATGAGAAAAAGATATACCAGATTTTCTGAAATATCTTTAGTTCATAAGCAATATTTCTAGTTCATCATCAACTGAAGGGAAAAAGGACTTTCATAAACAAAAGTTTCCTTACTCTAGTAAAGTGGATGATCTTATAATGGAATATTATTCTCACTCTATTCAGACATTTTGGCACCAGCCTGTGGGGTAGATTTTTCTGAATATTTGAAACTCGGTAAATACAGAGTTTATTCATAAAAATGTCACGGTCTTTAAAGTTGTACAAACTCATGAATAAATCCAATTGTATCTGAAAATGACAAGCAGTCAACCTTTGTTAGTTTAGGTCTAGGCCTTAGCTCCTTCTCTTCCCTCAGTTTCTTTAGCCTACCTTAAGTGTTGTCCGTGAGAAAGAAACTGTATTAGCATGGGAAGGAAGGGATATATCTCTCAGCAGGAGTCTGTAAAATACTTTCTCCAGGATTATAAAATGGCAGGATTTTGTGATAGAACATTTTTGGTTATTAGTAATATAGTGTGTATAAATAAGGACAAAATTAGAAAGCATTTGCTACACAAGCTTTAAGGGCATTTTGTTTCATGGCCCTTAAGTATGCTTCAACTTCTTACCATTGTAAGTGGGATTTTTTATATGTACCATAAAACTGCACCCTATAACCATCTCCTTGTAAACAGTTTGAACACACTGAAAAGTATAATGTGAATGCCATGGGAACATGTCTTATAGCATTACCTAATATTGAGCAACAGTCCAAAGGAATTACTGCCTTGTGAAGAAATCCAAAGGATGTATGATGGCTAGGTTTTCAAAGCAAAAACAATGTGTTACTAGTTACTTCAAATGTATGCTACTGGTCCCTGAAAATGTATGTTTTTAAAATGTATGTTGTTTACTCAAAATTTCAAATTTAACTCATCAGCATTAGGTATCCATTACATACCAGAGAAGACACTATTTTTTCATAAAGCAGTCACATGCATGAAGTTAGGATTACCAACTGATATATATGTATTTTTTTTTGCACCTCAAAAAACAGAATCACTATAATGCAGATCATGCTTCTACATCTTCCTTGCTGAAGGACAAAACATACAAAGTGCCCGCATTTGGCCTCCCGACTGGAAAGAAGCCAAATCAGTACTCTGGCAGGATCACATCATTCTGCTGAGCTCCAAATACCACAGCCGGGTTTTCTTGCTCTTGTTTGGAGGCTGCTGCTTCCTCCAAGGTCTTCAGCTTCTCCTCTACTAGGCCCTCCTCGATTTCCGGGTCAGCCACCTTTGTCCCATCTTCTATTGCTTTGGGCACCGCACTGGCGGCCTTGGCAGCACTTATATCAGCATCTTTAACTTCTTCTACGGCCTGTACCTTCATCAGCTCAGCCTCTGCCCGCTCAACTGCCACTGGGGCCCCACTTCCTTGAACTTCGTCTCCTTCTGAGATAGCTTTAACATCTTCACTGCCATCCTGAATCGAAGAAGGTGCCTGGCCGGCCTTCTGGCTCTCTTGGATGCTGCTGTGGCTGCTGCTGGCGCTTCCCAGCCGGGAAGAGGCCACCACGGCCTTCACTGCTGCCTGATTAGAAACAGAGAAGTGTCAGGTGTCACCTGCACTTAAAATCCCCAATCAGAGCTCCATCTCAGCTTTGCATGTTCCAGACATATTTATTATTCCAAGATGGTTGAATGAAAACTTGTATGGAGCATAAACAGAAAAATCTCTTTAATCCCAAGCTAGAGTATTTAATCATCTAGACCAGTGAAAGCTTGAGTAAATATGTTTGCCCATGGATAACCTGGTTTCAAATATTTTGGACTTTGTTTCCTAAAGTATTTGTTTCATGGAACACTAGTATTATGTGACAAAAGAATTCCATGGTTAGGTTTGTTTGAGAAGTCCTGGGTTCAGTCAAGGTTATTTAATCCATAGTATTTCAGATCAATTTGACCACAGAGCCCTTAAGGTTCATTTAGTCTTTATCAGCCTGTAAGTGATGGCTGAATCGAACGTTATTTTTGACCTTCAGCTGTTCTCTGAAATTCTCTGGATATACAGTCAGTCCTAAACACCATTATGTAAGAGAAAAGCATCTAATATATCTTCTATGTATATTCTATAAAAAGATATATTTTGGACAGTTTTCTGTATCACATGAATTACAGTTGACACTTGAACAACATGCGTTTGAATTGCAAGGGTCCATTTACATGCAGATTTTTTTCAATAGATACATTGAAAAGTGTTTTAGAGATTTTCAACAATTTGAAAAAACTCACAGATGAAGTATGTAGCCTAGAAATACCCGAAATGTTAAGAAAAAATTAGGTATTATTGTAAGGATATAGTACATAAAACATTGAACATAAAAACTATGCATTAATTGACTGTTATCTCTAAGGCTACCAGTCAACAGTAGGCTATTAGTGATTAAGTTTTGGGGGAGCCGAAAGTTATAGGTAGATCAACTGTGTTGAGGGGTTGGTGCTCCTAAACCCAGGATTGTTCAAAGGTTAATTGTATTTTAATTTTTACCAAGTATTGTAATTTATCTACATTACATTATAGTTTTTAAAAGTTTCCCAATTTTCACATATTCAGAAAGAAAACTTTCTGAATATGTACCAGTTTCCTGAGCAATGCTGTTTAAGCAGTTCAGTCACAATTAAATGAGTAGCAGTGATAATGTGTTTCGTGAGTAAATCTCAACATATAACACATTTCCCTTTATTAATAATGAATTCTTTAAAAAATTTTTAATGCTTATTTATTTCTGGGGGGGGAGAGAGAGAGAGAGAGAGAGAGAGAGAGTGAGAGCATGAGTGGGGAAGGGACAGAGAAAGAGGGAGACACAGAATCTGAAGCAGGCTCCAGGCTCTGAGCTATCAGCTAAGAGCCCGACACAGGGCTTGAACTCATGGACTGCGAGATCATGACCTGAGCTGAAGTTGGACACTTAACCGACTGAGCCACCCAGGTGCCCCAATAATGAATTCTTAAGAGAGAATAACATAACTGTCAGTGGCTTTACATTGTTGGGATTTCAAAGCAGGATTTTCCCTGGTACCATAGGAGATAAATAATATTATTAGATGAAGAATAGTGGGATTATCTTTAATAGTTGAAACTAAGAGAGAGATTTTTTTTTTTTTTAACAGAAAAAACAAATCTACAAATCTTACCTTAAGCTTGCGTCGGGCATTGAATTCTTGGAGCTTCTTTTGAGCGGTATCCATGTGTACAAAATTAGCTGCTTTGCCTGTGACCCATGGGTGCTGGAGAGCTTGGAAAGTAGTCAGCCGTTTCTTAGGATCCAAAACAATTAATTTTCTAACCTGAAACGATAAAGAACCGTAGATTTCTTAGGGAGATTTTTTTATGGCTTGCCCCTCAGCTTGTGAATTTCTATTTTCCTAGCAATACCATGAAATATACATTAAAAAAAAAAAAGCTTTTAAGCCGTCAGTAGTCACTGTACTGATAGCTTCAGGTAGCAGCAGCTGAGGGGGTCTGAGAAGACAGTGGTGTGCACCAGCTAAGAGCCTAAACTTGCAGACAGTTTTCCAAGGGAGGTTAAAGAAACAGGTCCTGGCTTGCCTGTGGACTGTCTGAAGGAGAACGAGCATCTGAATAATTCTAGGCTGTACTTCATACCACTTAGAATTCAGAACTTGTTGGGGCGCCTGGGTGGCTCAGTCGGTTAAGTGTCCGACTTCAGCTCAGGTCACGATCTCGCAGTTTGTGGGTTCGAGCCCCGCGTCGGGCTCTGTGCTGACAGCTCAGAGCCTGGAGCCTGTTTCAGATTCTGTGTCTCTCTTTCTGACCCTCCCCCGTTCATGCTCTACCTCTCTCTGTCTCAAAAATAAATAAAAACGTTAAAAAAAAAAAGAATTCAGAATTTGTTGTATCTCAGTGGAGATAGTATCATCGTGCATCCATCATGTTTTCTATGGGGATTAAATGGCATCAAAGGGACAGTACCATAGTCCTTACTCTTATCCCATGACTCTATGGTAAAGTTCATTCTTTCTAATACCTTCAGGGTTTTGAAGGAATAAGCCAAGTGCTGGAGTAAAAGCCTATTTAGAATCAAAGCAAAGGTGTCAGTGGTTTAGGGGCATGATTTGTTTAAAGGACTGAATTCAACCCATGGCAGACCATTCTGGAGGTTGACCCCTGAGGATGAGCAGATAATAAACTGCCAGGGAGATCAACAACCAAAATAATCTCTGGCCCTGGGCTCAGAAGGGGTGACCTGGAATGAGACAGAGACTATTTGGAGTTAGGAGGCATGTTCAAGCGCAGTTACATCTCTTACCTACTTTTGTGACCCTAGACAAAGACCCACATACTAACTGAGTCCCTGTGGACATTCTCCTAGGCCTTTTTCTTATATGATCTCATTTCCACCTTCATTCCTTTGTAAATACACTCTTATGTGCATATAAAAATGTTTCAAAATTCATATAATTCTTTCCATGACCTTATCAACTTGGAACTATTAGCTCCAATTCATAAACGAGGGATGAGAGGAAGCTCAGAAAGATGTAGTGCCTTACCTAAGGTCGGACAACTTGTAATTGGTGGAGGCTGTGTGCAAACTCAGGTCTGTCTTACCTCAGAGCTCATTTTGTGGCTACTCTACCACAGCGCCTCCATGGCAGTCCGTCAACGCCCCTGGCCTTCAGTCTGCGCATGTGGCAAATGAGGGGCTTTTGGTGTCATAGGCCTAAGGTCTTCCTAACTCTGATAAGGTAAGAAGAACTGAACACAGGCTAACACAAATCAGGCAGCAACTCAAACAAAGAACACATACCTGGTTCTCCTTTTACTTCTTTTCTGTAAAATTTGCAAAGAAATGTGTGTTTGGGGTAAGAGACAAAATTTGTAGAGGGTAGAGATGTGAGGTTGTTTGGGCTAAAACTCTGAGAGGAGGTGGTGGGAAGCACAGGTGGTTAAGGAAAATGAATGTGCAGAAGGCAGTAAAAATCTGATTGCAGTCCCCCTATAACCTGTGGGATACGTGTCCTAATAATTTTATGTAAATGGCACCTAATCTTTAGCGACAATTCACAATATTATTTCCCTCCCGTTTTTCAATGGTCCTTTTCCTCCTCCTCATCATTACCATCCTCATCCTCGTGAAAATACAAAGAATTTACTGAAATTCAGAATGTTCCCCCAAATTCCACATGTCAGCATTAATCTTTACATCTGAAGATACGAATGCACTGAATTGTTAAACTTGCTGAAGGTCAGAGAGACCCGGTGATCCTGCCAAGATTCAAACCCAAAGCCTTGCCTTGATCCGACAGCTCCCCTCACAACCTGACTCCACCATGTGTTGGCACTGTTCCCCTGCTGTTATCAGAACAGATGCAGGTTCTTCTGGTAGGTACACAGCTGTGGTACTCAAGGACTCTGTTAGTTCTGAAGTTTCATAAATTTATTAGCTCAAAGGTAAGACTTAGCTGGATGGGGGTGCCTGGGTGGCTCAGTCAGTTAAGCATCCAACTCTTGATGTCAGCTCAGGTCATGATCTCACGATCCATGAGTTCAAGCCCTGCATCAGGCTCTGCGCTGACAATGTGGAGCCTGCTTGGGATTCTCTCTCTCTGCCCCTCCCCCACTTGTGCACGTATGCTCTCTCTCTCTCTCTCTCTCTCTCAAAATAAAATAAATTAATTAAGAAAAAATTAGCTGAGGAGTGCCTGGGTGGCTCAATTGGTTGAGCATCCAGCTCTAGGTTTTGGCTCAGGTTCATGATCTCGCAGTTTTGTGGGTTTGAGCCCCACATCTGGCTCTGCCCAGGCAGTGTGGAGCCTGCTTGGGATTCTCTCTTTCCTTTCTCTTCCCCTCCCCCACTCACACTGTCTTTCAAAATAAATAAACTTAAAAAAATTAGCCGAACGAAGGAATATCACAGCTAATGCTCTTATCCACTTAATTTTCATTAGAGATGAAAAGAAAGTAAAGGAACTGTTATGGAGTTAGTTGACGGTAGTTAGTTAACATGCATTATATATCCTTAAGTCTCACAATAATCTAGACAAAGGTACTGTATCATCCCAGAAAAGAAAACTAAAGTAGAGAGATTAGATAACAAGCCCAAGGTCACACCTGTAGGTTGTAAGAAAGGGGGCACTTTAAAAAGGGGGCACTTCAGGTGTGTCAGACTTTAAAAATCTATGGTCTACTTCCTGATCCATTGTTTCATTCAGTACACATTTACTGAGTCTGCACTACATGCCCACGTGGTACTAAGACCTGGGCACACATGCCTCGACCTCTCCCAGAACTTGCAGTCCAATTAAGGAAGACCTTTCCACAAGTAAATATAACTAACAACCATCATGAAAGCGTGAGCTGGAGGCAAAGCAATAATAGTGGCGGAAGGAACAAAGCAGGTGTGGGAAGGAGGGACTGCTGAGGCGGGAGGTGGGGGGGCGGCAAAGCTACCCCAAGGGAGTCAAATGGCAACTGCGGCTTGACATGAAGAGTTACCCATGCGAGAGGTGTGTGTGCACGTGTGTGTGTGTGTGTGTGTGTGTGTGTGTGTGTGTGTGTATGTGCACACGTGTGAGAGAGAGGCAGTATGGAGGAAGAGGCTGGAAGATAGGAGGAAGAACGTTACAAAGCAGAGGAAAGAGTAACGGCCCACACGCTGAGCTATCCTGACGAGGGGCTGTTAGTCTGGTATCCTGGTGTGAAGACAGACCAGAGGACAGTCTGTGAAATGGGTGGCATGGGCAGGGTGACAGGTTCCCGGCCAGGCGGTGCTGTGTAGATCTCATTACAGATTTTGGATTTTCTCCTAAGGGCCTCAAAGCAGGAGAGTGACAGGATTGATTTATTTACTAGGCCCTTCCTCAGGATCCTGCTTGGAGAGCTTACCTGAAAAGGGCATGGAGGAGGTGGGAAGGCCACAGGAGGGTTGTGGCAGTGGTCATAGGAGAGGACAGGCCTGGTAGGGGCAGTGGTGGTGGAGTGGGGAGAAGCGGATGGATTCAAGAAGTGTTCAGGCGTGTGGGGCCTGGCTTGAGCCAGGAGTTGGGATGATGCCTCCACACATCGCACACACTGTCTCTCTGCATGACTGCACTGAAAAGTCATGGTCTAGAGGGGGTTTGTTCCATGAAAGAACATGGATGGGAAGGAGAAAAAGTTTGGAGGGAAAAGAGCATTGGCTGGAAACCTGGATCATTTGTTCTGCTGGGGAGCTGTGTGACCTTGGACAGTCAGTTCACCTCTCTGGGCTTTAGCACCCTCATCTTTAAAAGGAGGGAAACATTCAATGACTCCTAAGATCCCTTGGAGAGCTAGCCTTCTGTGGTTTAAAAGTTAGCTTTTAGTTATTTCTGGGTGGTTTTTCTCTAGCCATTGATGGTTACTGCTTTCATCCCATGCTAGTATCCCCCTCATTTTAGAATAGGTGGGCCATCTCCGGTGACGATATACACACAAACTTTAATATGAGCTTAAGTGAGATCCCAAGTAAAACAAACAAAAAAACAAACAAAATGAATTATCAGTAGAGTGTAACTTGTGTATGATGCCAGTGATGCATGATGGGACTTGTGTTACTACTGGGATATTTTAATAAGTTTGAACCTCTCAAGATGCAATGCTTATTTGAAATATAATCAAATCTAGGTAATCTAGGCAAGCCAGGTTAAAATGGAATTATTCTGTGTAAATTATATTTGAATTCACCCAGAACAGCTGGCTTCACAGGCAAGGTTTTACCTTGACTAGATGGTAAAAACTCACTAATTAATACTGTAGTGACTTTTAGTTTGTGATAATTCAGCTGGTGATGAGTCAGGCATATCTGTTTTTCATTATCTACAAGGAAAATGCATTAGCGTGCCTTTTATATGTTTTATAAAAAATACAATTATAAAGAAATAAGATATTAAGAGGGGCAAATTTTAAAAAATGACACTGCCCATTAACTAATTAAAAATGAATACGAGGATTGTTCTTCGTTTTGTTTTGATCACACTTACCAAGTCCTTGGCATTTAGAGATACTTCATCCCACCAGGGGGAGATAAAGTAGTATTCACAATTCAGAATTCTCCTGAACATGAACTGATCACCTCTTTCATCATAGAATGGTTCAAATCCACAAAGTCTAGAAGGACAAAAGATAGGGAATAAAATGTCTTTAAATGCCTAAATACATTTCATCAAATTTTTGTGGTAATTCAGAATTGTCCTTTTCACAGCTTCCCATTACGAACACCAGTCTACTCAGGAGTGTGGAACTGCCTCGTTATAATTCACTTTTGCTGTGTAAATACACATCATGCTCTCTGGAAGTAAGAATAGGTACAAAGCCGATTCAGAATTTCTACAAAGAGTTTATAATAACATCAATGACTCTGACACAAAACAATAACAATAATTGTTAACACTATTACAGGCACTATGCTAATGATTTTCTGAGGATTTCTTTTCAGCAGGAATTGAGAAGATGGACTGATTAGAAGTTCCAATTTATTACAAAGTGGAAGAATTAGGATTTTGAGAATAAACAGATTAAGAGGTAGACAGAAAACATTTTTCAGTCATTTTTCCTCAGCTCTATTCGTTGAATTCCACCATAGAAATGAGTAAAGTACTAGATTTCCATCCCACACCAGTTTGGATGTCAGGATGAACAAAGACAGGAGCTAAGACTGTTGTCAGGAAATGACCCTTTAAAACCTGACAGAGTGAACACATGGGGCCAACAGAGATGAATGGGCTGGTGCTCCCTTAGCCCTGTGTGTGACCCTCACTTCTGTACCTCTGGAAGATCTACATTCACCTTCACTTTCCACTAGGGGGTCAGCATACAAGTGAATGGGAAAAGTGGGGGGAAAGAAATAGAAAATCATCTTCAACATCCTAAAGAGAGAGAGGAAAAGTGAGTTGCTGAAAAGGGACCACCAAAAGCCTCCACTGTAGGGGCAGCTGGGTGGCTCAGTTGGTTAAGCATGTGACTTCGGCTCAGGTCATGATCTCGTGGTTCACAAGTTTGAGCCCCGCATCTGGTTTTCTGCTGTCAGCTCAGAGCCTGGGGCCTGCTTTGGGTTCTGTGTCTCCCTCTCTCTATGCCCCTTCCCTGCTCACACTCGGTCTTTCTCTCTCTCTCAAAAATAAAAATATTTAAAAAATTAAAAAAAAAAAAGCCTCCACTCTTTACAGATGGGTACAGGTTCTGAAATCACTAGGGATCAAGAGGAAACTATAAAAACAACTCCCTACCAGGATATGAGTTGCACTGGACAAAAAATGGAGGAGAAAGGATGAACATGTTAAAAAACATTTTCTTAAATTCTTCTTTCAATCTGGTCAGGAGGGTGTAGAGCATGAAATGTTTGAGTGCTTTCTAATGCAGTGGGTTTCTAGGGAAAAGCATTTTGTCATGTCCTTTGCTCAGGGACTGTTCTATTGGGAGTCTTTGTCTCTTTTGAATATTCTGGAGCCAGCCAGGACAAGAAAGGCCTGGGAGTGCTGAGGCTCAGACCAGTGTGTCCTCTCCCACCGCAGCCAGCCATCTGCACTGAGAGTCCTGCTCCCCCATAAGGAGAGAAGGGAGCCTACGTCCACACAAGGGGGCAGCTCAGCCTTGCCTGGCCCTCCAGTGCCAGACACAACACTAGAAAAATATAGCCTACTGTTAGTTAGTCATGGAGAAATTAGCCAACGTTCCAGGCTTGGTTTAGGAAACTCTTCTGTTTCCCCTTCTGGGAGTCTAGAAAGAAAAATTACAGTTCAGAAGGTACAGTACTCAAATGCCTTTCTTACTTCTCAAACATATCTGTAAATCTGTGCACTGATGACAGAAGTAAAAAGTTTATGTCATGTCAGCCTAAAATGCCAAAAATGGAAGAACTATGACACAGAACAACACACACACACACACTACAAAAAGCCTTCAGAAATGGAAATATTTGAGAATCCTGACAATGAAAGTTGCAGAGGACATTAGGGTTAGGCCAACCATGTGAATGTCTGATACAGGGGAGCTCCAGGCTGCTGGGAAGAACTGTAGTGTGGGACAGCTGCAGGACAGAGTTCAAATCTCCGGCCTTATCTGAGTCTGATTCTGACCTAAGCATTGTAGTAGTTGCTTTTGTCTGAAGGCACAAAGGATTTAGGTGTAAAAGGTAGAGGGACCAGAGTTTCTGTGAGAAATAACAAAAAGGCCTTCATTTCTAGTCTACTGTCATCCTTAGAAAATAGCAAGGTCACAGCACAAAATAGCTCAGTGGAACTTTTAATTATAGTAAAGGAGATACACAGGTCCAATGGCACAGTCTTGGAGAACTTGTCCTGGTGGGAGGGCTGTGGCGGTGGTCACAGGCTACTACTGCATACTTTGAAGCAACACCTACTAATTAATGACCTTAAGTGAACCAGGGGAAGGGGCTTTGACAGACTCTTAAAATTATTTTCAGGGCTATGATGTTTCTCCAACAATCACATTCTTCCCTCTTCGTTTTCCCTGCTCAGTGACCACATTATGGGGTTTTACTCGTTCCAGATTTCAGGTTCTCAGGGTGAATGTGATGTAGTTTCCTACCTTCATCTCTCTGAGTTCCTGTACAACCTTAATGCTTACACCCCCCCCCCCCCATCACATTTCAGCATGAAATTGCAATTGGGTGGGCACACTGATACTTTAGGGGCAAATCTGATTCATTATTTGTGCAGTTCAGTTTTTTATTTCACGTCACTGTGATATGTCACCTGCCTAATTCAGGAGCCAACACTGTCTCCTGAGTATAAAAGTGACCTCAAATGTAAGCTGAAGGAGTTCCATGATGTGGCCTCGGGAATTCGTTTTAGTGAATTAAGCACTTAGTATGGCAAAAAAATTACCTAACAGTTTTGCACTTTCATAAGAAAAAAACTATGTTTCTCTACCTCTCCAAATGCTTTTCAAGCCTTTACTATATTCTGGATACACAAAGAATTCAACACTGAAACTATCTTTTGACGTTACACAGTAGCAGACAGCTATTTAATGGGTTGCTTATTAAACTTTTTTGTTTTGGCTACTGACTACTGAATATATCCAGGTGAACACAGAGTTTACTAATTTGTTTGGGGGTACCCTAGTTACCCTCTTCCTAGTCCTTATTACCCAGATACTACACTTTCTAAGATCACTATTAAATTCAAAAACAACAATAACAACAACAACACCCAAACCTCTTTCTGCTATGGACTGAAATGTGTCTCCCTAAAATTCATATGTTGAAGTCCTAATCCCCCAGTGCAATGGTATTTGGAGATAGAGTCTTTGGGAGGTAATTAGGGTTTGATGTGGTCATGAGGGTGGGCTAACTTCATGATGTGATTTGCGTCCTTAGAAGAAGAGATACCAAAGAGCTTACATTCTTTCTCTGCCATGTGAGGAAAGAGTTAGAGGACAGGTGTCTGCAAGTCAGGAAGAGAGCTCTCACCAGGACTGGACCTCCTGGCACTCTGATCTCAGACTTCCAGCCTCTGAAACTGTGAGAAATAAAATTCTGTTGTTTAAACCACCCAGTTTGCAGTATTTTGTCATGGCAGCCTGAGCCGATTAATATCCTCTCTTTCATACCTTCCAAAATCTCTACAGATTTGAATGGTATATAGGTTCCAACAAGTAACTGTGCAGTGTCCTCTAAACGGCAACCAAATCTGCTTGTCTTAAGTTAAACTCCAGAACTCACTGACACCTTTCTTCTGTAGCCTCTCTTCAGCAGTCTTCCCAGACACTCCTCTGTCCTTGCTTACCTCCCTCATATTCCTCTGCAATTCCATCATGTCTTTGGCAAATTTCCTGAAACCTTTTGTTTATTCATAGCCAGGAGCTCAGGAATGGAGTTGGGGATACCAGAGAGCAAGAGATTAGCCCAACTTTTTTCTACCAGAGAAAAGGTTTCTCTGAGTTTAGGGTATTAAACTCAAGGTCCTTGGGGACCTAACACAAATAGAAAACAAAATTGATAGGCAAATTGCATTAAAAACATTGCTGACAAGAAATGTACCAGTCTGGAATTGTTTATGAAATTAAATAGCCACTTGCTTTTTAAAAAGCAATACTAATAACTAAATACTAAATAACTAATAAATACTAATACTGTATTTTGATGAGATGCAAATAAGTAAAATAACAGCATGTTTTTAATAGATGGACTTGAGTTTCATATTCATTACTATCATCAAATAATGAATTGTTCTCCAAATCTGCTACACACTGCACTGCAAAATGGGACTGAGAAAAGTCCTGGACAGTGGGGCGCCTGGTGGCTCAGTCAGTTAAGCATCTGACTCTTGATTTCCGTTCACAGTTCATGAAATTGAGTCCAGTGTTGGGCTCTGTGCTGACAGTGCAGAGCCTGCTTGTGATTTTCCCTCTCTCCCTCTCTCTCTGCCCCTCCCCTGCTCATGCTCCCCCCCCCCCCCTCTCAAAATAAATAAATAAACATTACAAAAAAAGAGAGAAAGAGAGAAGTCCTGGACAGAAGTGCTGGTTCTAAGGAAATTATAGAATAAAAAGTAATGCTTATTTTCAGAAAATTCTATCACTGGCTACATTTAGTATGTCATAGAAAATTACAAAAGTCAAAAAGTAGTCTTGATTTTTATGAGGACTATCAGTACCTAGAAAATATTACAGCAAAGGCAAATAGAACACATAGAGGTTGCTTTTCTTCACTTACAAGATGTAGGTGATTATTCCGACAGACCACATGTCCACCTCAGGTCCATAGGCACAGCCTCTAAGGATTTCAGGTGCTGCAGAAAGAATGAATATTGTGTTAAATTGGAGTTTAAATTTAACATTTACATCTCAATAACAAGCAACAGGTAAGAAATTAATTAACACAAAGTTCAGAACAGTTTTGTAACCAATTTTGTCTCCCCAAACCAAAGTGTGAGACTACAAACCCTCATGTCTACTTTAATGGGAGAAATCAAAGTCTTTCTGTGTTTGGGGTGCATAAAAATAAAGGTATTAACTTTAATATTCTACATCAGAACATTCATTCGAATCAGACAGAACTGCATCTCTGCTATAAAAGATCCCTTACTTCAGAGGGAGCTTTGTACGCAGAAAAGGAACACAAATTTAGCATAATAAGGGGTAAAATGCAAGTTATGCTACCTTGAGATCTAGACCTTCTTGGGAGCATGGGGCATCCATGCAAACCTGTATTTGACAGCATGCAGGGCAGGGACCAGCGCAGGGACCTGGGCAGACAGTGGAAAGGACTGGGAAGTCTCTATGCTGGAAGGTTGGAACAGGTGTTAGAAGGGGCCCGGCACATGTCTTAGTACTGACAACTACATGTAGGTTCCCAGAGAGCAGCTGTCCCCAGTTTGGGATTATGAACTGAGAAAGGGATCTTCTCCGTGCACAATGAGCTTGCTCCTATTAGCCCTGCCCACCATGGTGAAAATGGAAGGTCTTCTCAGCCATCAAACGGCCCTGTAGTATAGAATGAGGAGATCTTTTCTGTTTTTATTGTCTTAGAGCTGTGAAAATGGAGAGTTAACTGCGTCCAACTGTTTGCACCAAGAATTGGAGGTGTTATTTGTTTGCCTAACAAAGGAAGAAAGGGAGAAGTGAGAGTTTTACAATCCATGCAGAAATAAGGCTCGGGCCTCTAGCCCCAGAGTGGCCTATAGCCTCAGTGTTCCCATTTTGAACAAAAGTGCTGTAGATGTCAGTGGGGTCTCTGAGGGAGGAGCTGACCAATCAATGTTGAGAGCTCCTTGAGGGAGGCTTTGGGAATGGGGGCACCACCCTCCTCCTTCCAGCAGGGGGCAGGAGAGCAAGGGAGCTGGATCCCCGGTCTGCAGGCTGAAAATGTCACACTCAGACTAGGTCATTAAAGTGAGCCCTGGAAGACTGCTATCCTCCTGGAACTCTGAATTTGACTTAGAGGAAGGAACACAGTGGATTTTCCACTGATGTCTTCCCATACTACCCCTCCTCCCCCATCCTTTTGCAATCAGGATATTCTCTTCTCTGCACAAACTGTATTACATAAAATACAAGAGATGAAGAGCCCATACGGTGAAACGAGAGTGTGCAATGTAACACTCCAAGCAGCAATTCAGCAAGATGCACCCTTTAAAGAATGGTGTCTGGGGCCAGGAAGTTTTTCTCATCTATAGGCGTATTATTCCTAGAAAATTTTCCTCTTAGAATTTAATTAACATAATTAAGAAAAATGCACGCTCGTTGCCAACACCATTCACTCCTTCAGGTTAGCTTTCGTTTTCCAGGGCAATCTGTACCCCACATATGGTTCCTTTGGGCCTCAACACTGAGTGCCCACTTGCAAATGCCTTGCTCATCAGGGTTCAGAGGAAACTCTGGTTAGGCTGCCTCTTCCAGGAGGGCCGCTGTGCTGTCTGTGTCACTGGGAGCTGTTCTAGTCAGGGAGCTGAATGCACACACATTTAGTACAATTAGCCCTTCCCCACTCAGGTCTTCCCATCAGTGGAGTGCTGTCAAGTCCCACACTGACATTTGGACATACAGAAATCTGTTGGGGAGAGTCCTTTACATTTTCTGGGACTCGTTTTTACCTCTAAAACCTAAGTGAATTGGATTAGCTAATTTCCAAGTACTCTTGAGTTTGAAGCTACTAGCCACTGTGATATTAGTAGAGGGGTTGTTACTGCCAATTTAAGCAAGAAGAGAGGACAGGCACTCTACTGAATTCCTGTTCCTCCGCCGGAGCATCAACTGTGTACGCTGGCCCCGGGCATAACCTATCCTGTTGGCTCCAGGGCTCTCAAGCCTCCCCTCGGTGCTGTCCGGAGGTGAGCACCCTGTCGCAGAGGTCAGGTGCTTTTTCTGGCCATTCTTGATAGCTCCCAGGTAAGGGCCCAAAGTAAGCGAATACCATGGAACAAAACTCTTTCTGAATCCACTTTTTAGGGCATCTGGTTTTCTTACCTGACCTGGTAATATCTGACCTCCCCTCACAGCACAGGGTGCAACCTTGCCCTCCAGAGGCAACTTAGTTCCTTGTAAGGCGGTAGGCTGCAATGTGGGCAATCCCCTGGTGTGAAACACTAAACTTTCCATGGTGAGGTTAACTGAGACAAAAGCAATATAGAATGTTTTTGCCCTCCATAATAAATTTCTCTTAAGAAGAATTTAAAATATTTACTAATCAGAATACAAAACTTAGGTGAAACAAACCCTAAGCATCTAGATCCAATCAGATCCCATTCACAGAAACCTTTAAATATTTTCACAGTTGCTCGTTATCATAACCTTGACTTCAGGACCCGCAGAATATACTCTTGTAATCTGTCTGAACCCTTTCCAAGAGCCAGAAGCTTTCCAGAATACATTTCAAGCTCCAGCATACCAGAGCTACAGGTCTCCTAGGTATCAAATGTCCTTGCGGTGGATTCTACAATTTTGTGATTTTATTAAGGAGGGAAATACTTGACTACTTCCAACTTGGTTCAGGAAAAGACATCAGCTAGCCCACCTTTTAATGCTATAAGCACTTCCAGGTGTCCTACATATCTTTTCACCTCACTGCCCAAACAAACAAATAAGTAAAAAAAATACAGTAAGGGAGAAAATCATTTCAAGGTGTGATCCAGTTTTTAAAAATGTGTTTAAAATAATTTGGAATCCTCTTTTCTAAAAAAGTCAATAATCCTTTATTGATTTCTCTGGATGTCTTCTAAGTGGATCCACGTTTTGTGCCACTTCGTAAGCTTATCATTCGTGTTATTGCTCATTAACACTAAATGCTACAGAGCTCATACTCCAATCTCCAACGCAGAATAATTGTGGCAAATGGTCTTAGAATTGCCAAGATACCAGCCTTCACTTTTTTAACATGCAATTTTAACTGAATATCAAAATTATATTAAAAATTCAAACTTTATGATATTTATTTACCAACATACCACTTAGACCTCAGAGTGTTGCTTTTTCGATAAGATCATGGTACCATTAAAACTTCTAGAGACTGAGGGTCCATCTACAGACTGGGATGAATTTCAGTTTATTAAATAAACTCACTGTTACTAGTTCTCGAAATGGTCCCACATAAAAAGTATGAGGTATGCCCTATGACACCCTGACAGGGGCCACTGAGGCTAAGTTTCCCCTCTTTTTCTAAAGCTTTAGGAGAAAAGTAGAGGGATGATTTTGGCCATGGATTGCACCTTCATTTTGTCAATTCCTTCCTACCTATTGAGTTAAGACCACACATTGGCATTCTTTAGCAGAAGACTTTTTTCAAACTACTGTTAACTCTTTGAGAAAGACAAATCCCAGGGAGACTAAGATGAGTGAAATCCACATGTTCATTCATTCACTCATTAAACAAACCATGAACTATTTATTAAGTACCTGCTGTATGATGGGCACTATGTTAGATGGTGTTGGGGGAGCAATGGGGAGTTCCAGAGAACACGTCTCTGCCACCATGGAGCTTACAGTTTGGTGGGGGAGGTAGGCATTGATCGAGAAAGCCACATGAAGAAATACAAAGTGGTAACTGTAAGTACTTGGATGGAGGGTGTCTCCAATAGAGGGCTGACCTGGTGAGAAAGATCAAGGAAGGTGGGTAGAGAAAGCAAAGTTTAAAGTGAGATGTGAAAGACTGGAGAAGTTAACCAGGCAAAGGGGGAGAGGGCAGTGGTTGAGGAAAGAGAGTGAAGCGGGTTCGGTGGAGCAGCCACACATGCAGAGATTTTGTGGCGGGCAGGAGCGGGCAGGAGCGAGGGTGCCCAAGGAGCTGAGCAAGCCAATGTGGGTGGAGCACACCCCCGGGCACAGTGAAGTCCCTGTGAGATGAGCCCCTGTGAGGCAGAGGCCAGACTACAGATTCCAGTACATGAGGGCTTCTGTTTGTTTGTTTCTTTATTTGTTCTTAAATTCTCTCCTATGCTTTTGTTTTAGTGATTCAAAACATAAAGGAACAAATCTATTTTCATCTTAAAGCCTGAATCTGACTTTGCAGAATTCCACCCCCTCCTACAGCTGACGGAGAGCCACTGTGGAGCTTTTCACTGTACAGTCTTGTCTTGAATTGAGTTTTCTTTAGAGCACAAGTCTTCAGCATCTAGAAGTCTCTCTACACTTTGCCTCTGAGGAGTGAGCACTGTGGAAGGAGGAGAAAGAGGGATTTATCTACCAGAAGGAGAAGAGCAGTGTTTGGAAATTCTCTCCCCTTGTTGCTCTTAACATGGTGAGGAACCCAGAGGAGAATGCACTCCAGGCAGCTTCCTACAGGCAGCTGGGCAGACCCTACTCTGTGCCTTCCTCAGCACCTGTACCACGTGTGGTCCTTTGTCAGGGTGTCACAGATATTTGGTGAGAACGGGGCACAACATTTAAGCCCTGTCAAGTGCAATTTTTGCTTTGACAACAGAGAAGACAGGTCATGTCCCGGCGCCATTTGCTTAGTGTTGTAACAAAGGGGTGAATCAGACTGGGATACAGTTGACATGTTTCCAGAAGGAGTTGCCTCTGGCTAGGAGCAGCCTTACCAGTTTACTACAGTGACTCTCAGAATACTACTGATTCCTGGGGCGCCTGGGTGGCGCAGTCGGTTAAGCGTCCGACTTCAGCCAGGTCACGATCTCGCGGTCCGTGAGTTCGAGCCCCGCGTCAGGCTCTGGGCTGATGGCTCAGAGCCTGGAGCCTGTTTCCGATTCTGTGTCTCCCTCTCTCTCTGCCCCTCCCCCGTTCATGCTCTGTCTCTCTCTGTCCCAAAAATAAATAAACGTTGAAAAAAAAAAAAAATTTAAAGAATACTACTGATTCCATACATGCCATGGTGTGAGAGGTTGAGAAGGGCTGAGGAGGCATGTGGGGCCTCCGTCACTTTGGGTATCTATGACTTGTAGTGTAGAGCAAGAAAGAAGTTTGAAGGATATTTTAAAACTCAAGGGATACACTTCATGACCTAACTCATCTTTTCCATTTTCCTGGGCTCTTGATCTTTTACGCTACAAACATCAGTCAATCCATCTCTCACTTAGTATTTTTTCATTAAAGCTGTTTAAATAAGTCTTCCTTGCCACACGAATTGCATGATACTTCTCTTTGTATAAATCTTATAAATGGGTGAAGAAAGATAGCCTGTTTATTTTCCCCATCTTACTTTTTATTTTTTTAATAATACCCTGAAGAGAAAATCAAGTATTTGAGAACACCTAAGTACTTTCAGAAGAGGAAAAAATAAACACAACCTATTTTTATTACCCTGGGAAAGTTTTATGTCTATGCAATTCACTTTTCTATGATCCCATAGAGCCCTCCCATCTTAGAGCAATCACTATTTGTTCCGAATCTTAATCAGACTGAGTCTCCTGCTCACTTCAAAGCTGTGATGGATGCAGGCCCAGGGACAGCAAAGAGGTATTCATTCTTGAAAAGCTGCCTCTACAAGGAGGTGGAGTATCAATAAATAAACTGAACTCGTCCTAATATTAACATCATGCAAGAGTCTCTTTTGGATATGGAGATACAGATATAAAGTGATGGACACGGACTTCGAACTCTGTTAAGTATGGCAAATACCATGTTTCTCTCTAATGGAGCTATAAATCTTACTGTAATTATCACTAATAATTCTCTCAAAATATTTTTATTCTGTGCATATCCTGTCTGTGACAACATTCTAAATGGAACACTTTGTGGGTGTTCAGGGCCCAAAGAATACATTTTAAGCAAGTCTCCTTCCCACTTGCCATCAGTCACCCTTCCTATGACCGCTTCTCCCCTGCATTCCGCCCTCACATGGGTAATAATAGAGCTGAGTCCTTAGCACAGTGAGTTCTCTGGCACAGCTGGCTCTGTTCCTTAGGTAGTCACTTACAGTTACAAAGAGGGAAGGACAGAGAATGATTTATGGTATGGGGACGCAGAAGTTAAGGATGACCAGCACATTAAAAGGCTGTTTCTAAGCCAAAGAGAACATGAAAAGTAGGAGGAAGGACAATCTCTTCAGACTCAATTTTATAAGCCGTCTCAGGTCAGAATATATTTGGTTAACTTGGATTAAATGAAGCGCTTGCCATAATCCTCAACATAGTTTACACATATAAAATATATATAGACAGACCGTGAGGTAATATTATGAATGTCAAATACTATGTATCTGCTGGGTGATGCAGAAATGAGCAACACTCTGTCTCCTCTCCCCTTGCTCCCCTGAATCCTGAGACACGGGTCAGTAGTCAGCCTCTGGGACCATTTCCCGAGCCAGGGAGGCAGCCCCTCCTTCTGCTGATAGCTTTAGATGCTAGAACACTGTTGTGTATATTGTGCCCCATATCTGTGCCTTGCAGCACCCATTCGTAATTCCTAATTCTGTCCAGTGATGCTTCCTCCACTATCTGATGTTCTATGAATAATAAACATGGTTTCTTCTCTCTGGCCTCTACTGGTGATGTTGCCCCAGGATCAGTCTGGGTTGTTTCTTCTTCTTCCCTGGAGTCTCATGACTTTCCATAGCATCTATATGGTGACAGAGCCCCCATTTATATCAACAGGCATGACCCTGCTCCTGAACCTCAAACATATATACCCTTCTGCCCACATGTCATCTCCACCTGGATATCTAACAGGCATCTCAAAATCAACGAGCTCCAACCCCGTTGCTCCTCAAGTCCTCCCTATCTCAGTAAATGTGAACTCTATCCTGCCAACTGGAGCTCTTTGGTCCCCCTCCTACCTATTATTTCTCCCCTTATCATTGCACTTCACTCAACTGTGTCCTTCTTCAACCTATAGACACCCAGCTGTGTTCCTGCCTCAGGGTTGGTGTGCTCTGTCCCCTCCACCTGGAATGTTCTTTCCATAGAATCTGCATGGCTTGCTCTCTCCCTGCCTCTTCCAAATCTTTGCTCTTCTGCTCCCTCATGAGTGAAGCCTTCCCTGGTCAGCGTGTCCCAACACTTTCTATCCTCTTTCCCAACTCTATAGGAATGATCACCTTTCTATATATTGACACAATCATTCTGTTTATTATTTGCCTTCTCTCACTAAAATGAACCACCCTTAAAGAAGAGATCTTGTTTGTTTGTTTGATTGATTGTTATACCCCTAACACCTAGAATAGTGCCTGGTGCATAGTAGGAGCTCAGTAAATAATTTATTAAATGAAAAAGAATTGAATAGGTACATAACTAAAGTTCCACAGAATACACTTTGTCTAGGTCAGTACCAGATCAATACAAATACCCTGAGAGGCTCATTTTCTTCTAGATTTAAAACTTCCAAGACAGCCTGCATTCCACCAGCAGAGTCCCCGTCATCTGCAAGGTCAAGACCAAGATAAGCTATGGCCTTTCCTCACCTCTCGTGTATCTATCCCCAGCCCCACTTTTTCCTTTACCTGGCATGTGCTCATACGGATCAAGCATTGCAAGCGTGCCTGGGACAGTCATATGGTGGCTGCAGACACAGCCTATCTCAGGGAGAAAGAAGGGCCATGGTCAGCAATGGGAGATGGACCTAGGCACTCCTTACTAACCTGCTGAGCATTCTCTGCTTGCTTCTTCTCACATCCCCTGCTCTTGCCCATCGTCCACTAATCCCACAGGAGCCCCGTGTACACACATCAGCCCATCAAGCATGTTATAGGCCATGCAACTGACATTTTACTATGTACTCTTCTGTTTTCTCTTAAGTTCACTGTAAAAAGGAAGTCACCCTAGTGGGTATTTAATTAACTCTCAGGTGAGATTATCCCTTAGCCAGTTAGATTACCAACATAATCTGACACTCTTGTTATTTCACCTTAGCTATTTAGTCCTCTAGAAATGAACAAAATACATCTTTTATGAAACTATTCTGAAAGCTTATATTTTAGATGATTAGATTTCCTTCTACTACATTAAATTTTCCTACATTGGTCATATTAGTATGTGTTCATGTAGACAGAAATCTCTTCTGTCTGACTCTAGGCTATTGAGAAATTATCTTTAATTTTGGTATAGTGAACATAATAAATTATTTCTTTAAAATATAACAATGCAGAAACAACACAGGATTATCACTCCATTGGGACTCTGGCAAATGCCAAGAGAAAATCAATTCTGAAGAGCTTCTAGACCCTGCAAATTGAATTTGGATAGACGGGTAGAAATATGAACCATGAACATACATAGTTTAATTAACTAAGCTTATGAGTAAATTAGAAATCAGTATTATACAGAAATACTCTTTTAACCTAACCCTTTACCATATTGTTTTCTTTTCTACTCTCACAGCTTTACTTGTTTTTGTGATTGGCATTGATAGGCTGAACACCCGCAGACTTCCAGTCTTAAATAGTTAAACCAGTCAAGACATTTGGTAGTAATATTGCATACGTTGTGGCCCATTTATCGGGAGCCATGACCTAATGGATTTTTTTTTTTTTTTCTGAGACCTATTTCTTTTCGCAATAACAAGATGTGGAGAATCTCTTCACGGCTATTTCAGAACACTAGTCATTGATTTCATTTATCTGGATCACAGATTTTAATTTTCTGGCCTGGAGTTTATTTTCCACTGGGCACACTTCCCAGGAAATAATGAGTATTTGCTTAAACATACAGCATCTGTGATTTTTCTTTTGCAATTCACTTATAGGAGAACCCTCTGTTATTAATAGCCTGGGGCAAAGGTTCTATGAATGAGACTGAATGGATGGCTTTTCACTTTTGTATTTCCTGACAAATGACAGATGGTGTAATATAAACACCCACTCCCTCAAAAGATGTAACTGAAAAAGCCTTCCATTAAAGGTAGACACTAGACCCCCTGTACATGAGGAGAACTGACCTGGAATGTAATCACCCTTCCAACGAGCAAGAAAACAAGCTTACACGTCTCCTCTCTGTCAACCGAAGGGGCCTCAGATACCTTTTCAAGTTAAAACTAAAGTCTGTGTGTAAAGTCATGGTTTCTGTAGGACGACGGTGATTCCCACCAGTCTCATTTCCAACTCATTGTATAAATGGGCAGTTTCCTCCCCACCTAGGTACTCTCAGAAGGGACACGCCAAACTGATGATGGCACTTACATGTATTGCAGGGAGGAAAGGCTAGAACTGAGTGAACCTCAAAGGGGCTTCAGCCTTGCCTATAAAGTCTAATTGTTTCATTACTATTTGTTATTATTATTCACTATTATATTAACTAAAAACAAAAACAAAAACAAAAACGTTTAAACTCTGCATCTTGTCTTTTCTCTAGGCCATCCACTTCCTGTGCCCTGGGTGTGACTGAGACCTTGTTTTCCCGAACTCAGCCTTTCCAGTGTTTTTTGTGTTACTATACACAGGTGTATCCTTAAAATCCTGTCCCTAACCTCTAGGCGGGGGTGGGGGTGGGGTGGGGGAAGGGATAGTGAGAGTAGTGTGGGTACTTTGGGCAGGGGGGAATAGTAAGTGGAAAATAAGCCTCCATTATTAGATGGCATTATCTGTAAGAAGGGTCTGTTTATGGCAAGGACAAGACTCTGAAATAGTATTTTTATTTTCATTTTATATTAAAAAAATGAATGGATGTAGGAACAGATCGAATACATCATTCTGAGAAGCTGTTTATGGGAGTGACAGCATTCTGTGTGTACATTTCTGACATCAGAGGGACAGGAAAGAGAATTTATAATCACTTTCTAATTTGTCTTCTTTTGTCTCTTGTTTCCCTCAAAACCATCTGTCATAATGACATTGTCGAGATATTTGTAAGATACAGATTTGATTTTAAAATATAATTGCCCTGATTAAGAACCTTTGCTCAATCACTACTATTTACCAAAGCAAATCTGAATTCCTTAGCCTGATGTATAGATTATTTAAAAATATGGTCCATTGTATCTTTCCAAGTCCAACTATATCTATACTGCAGTTGTGCAAAGTGCCAAAGTAACCAACAGTCCCTGAATCTGCCAGATGCTACCACTCCTCTATGATTTTTCTCTTCCTTTGCCTACTTGCAAAGAATGCCTTGTGGCTACCTCTTCACTTGCTGAACTCCTATCCAACCTTCAGAGTCCAGCTCAAATATTAGGGAGGATTAATTGTTCCCTCCCCTCTGAATACCTAAGCCTTTAGCTTGGATAAAACTACAACTTACCAACACAAACTGATTTATTGTGTATGGGTATTTTTTCTTTAATAGCCCATGAAATCCTTAAAGGACAAGACCATATGGTGTTCACTCTTGAATCTCAGAGCCTCTTAGACATTCAATGTTCATTTTATCAATGAATGAATCATTCACTCATAGAATGGCTATTCTGTCACGCTGCAGGAAAGAGCTGCTCTTATCACTATTATCAAAGCCATTAAAAGGATGCTGCTATCTCTTAGTCACAGAAGGGACCCTTAGAGATGGCTACTGTAAGCTCTTCCTGATCTTCCCATTTCAGGGCTGCTAGTTCTCAGATGCTCCAACCTACCTACCTCCTAGGAATACTCAGTGTTTGTACTTAATGATTACTAAATTGCCCATCAGCTCTCTTCTTTTGGGAAATCCTTACTTTGTTTTATAATTCTTTTGTCAATTCTCTTTCAATGCTTCTTTTGATTGGTCAGCAGTTAATACTCACAAATGGGCAATCCCATTTGGCACATGGTACAAAATTCGGGGTTCTTTTTTTATCTTTATGGCCTTGGAGATCGGGAGGCATGAAAGAAATATAGGAGGATGACAAGGACACATGAATTAGATAAAGGGGAAATATCTATGGCACCATTAGATGTCATGGACAGGTTGTCAGCTAAAAGTTCTAAGGAAAATAAAATATACATAAATATACATATAAATATATACATATATAAATATATATCTCTATCTATCTATCTATCTATCTATCTATCTATCTATCTATCTATAAATTATATATATAAAACAAGAGGATGCCTATAGGGAACATGGTATGCTTTACTAGTTTTTTTTTCCCCCCCTGGTAATGGGAATCTTACTCAAGTCTGTGCTAGAGATAGTGAGCGGTCTAATGCAATACTTATGCTTAGTAACAGGACGCTGAATTCATTTGGGGCAGCAACATGTCCAGCCAAAAGACTCACTCTGGTAGTATGGAGGCTGTAACCAAGTACTGGCCAATAAGAGAGAAGTGGAAGTGACGTGGATCTTTAGCAAGTCTATTTAACAAAGAAAAGGTACACCCTTTTTTCCCCCTTCCCCCCTTCCTGTCACAGAGAATGTGGATGTAATGACTGATTGCAAGCAGCCATTTTGGACTGTGAGGAAGCATGCTAAAGAATGGTAGAGCAAGATAGAAAAGGCCTGGACCCCTGGCACTGAGATCCACAGAGCCTTACCTGGAGAACCCACCAGGATTGCCTTTCACTAGACTTTTAACATAACAGAAATCAACTTCTATCTTTCATAAGCCACAGTTACTTGGAGTTTTCTGAATTTACTCCTAATTGGTAGTCTACTCTTGCCAAAGAGTTAAAGGTCCAGAACAAGAATATTTGGCACAATGTAAAGATATAATAGAAAGACAGGTATACTTAATTCTGTGTAATTACTGGGTCTATGAACAATTGAGCTACAAGAACATAATATTTTAGATTCAGTAGGGAAATTAACTAGGTAAAAACAAAATAATAAAAAGTTTATTGTGAATATGTGGATTCCATATGTGAATATGGAAACATGGAGAAAGATGAGGAAGAATTCATAAGGCTATTAATACTGATTACACATAGTTGGATTTTTACTTCCTGCAATGACCGAGTAATACTTTTGAGGTTTAAAAAACTAAAAACAAGACAAAACAAAACAAAAACATTTTAAGATGTAAATAATAACTGATAAATATTTCTATGAAGGAAAATTATATTGGTTTATCTATATTGGCTTTTTTGAAGAGGGAATTGTATAAATCTGTTTTTAGGCCCTTGGATACCTGGATTCTCATCTCTGACCCACTAACAACTAGATGTGGAATCTTGGGGAAGTCATACTCTAGAACTCAAAATGAGAAAGTTAGTAAATGAACTTTAAAGCTTCTTCTAGCACTAAAATTCTGTGAACTTAATCATATATTTGCTTCAGTGGATATCTAACTGTACCTTCTATAGTCTGATGTGCATGAATTCAAACATTGTTAAGTTAGTTACGTGGTTCTTAGGAGTGAGGACTGTCACACAGTCCATCTCTAGAGACTGGGGGACTCTGGAGGGGCAACCCCACCTGAAGCCTTTATCTTAATAAGGCTAGGCGAGTGCCATCAATGAGGACTAGGGACTACCCCAATCTCACTGTTATCCTATACGCCCTTTGAATTAATGACACACTCCCTCCTCACCCACCCTCCCAAGTAAAAGCAAACAAGGAAAGTGACAGGAGGACTCATGGCTCTATTTCCAACCACAAATAAGGTTGTTTCCCTGCCCTCTTTCTTGATGATTGTCCTTCTGCTTCGAAGTGGGTTCAAGAGTAGCTACTGCCCAGGAGACAGGTGCAGAGCACCAGCCCTTTTTCCTAGGGCTCCTTCTTTCCCTTCTTTTCTAAGAAGGGGGCCCTAAAACCAACATCATTGAACCCCTCATGTAGAACAAGAGGTGGTCTAAGTATCATTTATACACGCCTTCCTCATGGAGACTCACATCACACTGTAAGCATTTTAAATAGAGATATTAGGAGTTAGAAAATTAGATCGTGAAGTAAAAATCGATTTCAAATAACAATAAAAGTAATTATCAGTATTAAAGAGCATACCGCAGTACCCTGGGGTTCCACACACTGTCTTCATGAGCACTTGATGTTCCACAATTTTAGAGAGTCCAAAATCAGCTAACAACACAAGAGAAACATTTAATGAAACAAGTCTTTTCTCAGCTTTTATAAGATGACAGAATATTTCTGTTATTCAAAATAAAACAGATTTATTTGTTTTTGTATTTGATGATGGATGGATATGTAGAAGGGGACCAGTCACATGGGAGAGGGAACTAAAAAAATAAAATAAAATAAAATAATAATAATACCAATTCAAGTCTTGCTTTAAATTTGAGAAAAATATGACTCCCAAATACATTTTATGCTCTATAATCCCTAGTGTTTAGCAAATTACCTCTTTTTTCTTGAAGTAATAGTTGCAATAGATACATTTTGTCTAATATTAATTCTGAGATTTATGAAACAGTAACTCTAAAGTATAATATAGTGATATAGAATTAGTAATCCCTTGGACAAAATCAAAATAAAAAATTAGGTTTTCATGAATGTCAAAGAAATTAACAGAAATATTAAAACATTTATTCTGCTTCAAAATAATGTCATTCTTTAGTGTATTTTATGGATAAGGATTTACTCTCATATGAGAGATATAACACTTTTTTTGGGCAAAAGTCCTTTTTATTTATTCCTCAGAATATTACCTAGATAAAACACTACCAAAGTTGCTACCATTATGGTCTGTTTGCTGGGCTACATCTCTCTCACTCAGGAAACATCAGGAAACCATTCAAGGCCACTCTTCAAGAGAGGCAGGTGCAGAATTGATGCCATTTTAGACTTCAAAGATAAACCCACATTTCCACGGAGGTGCTGATCCTTATCAGGGAAAGCAGCAGGAAGTCCTTCAGAAAGAAAGCCTCTCCTGTCTAAATTAGTATCTATCCATCCATTTAAAGAAATTTCTTTAAGGATAAAATCTTTGAAAGTGATGTCAAAGGAAATGGAAGTCTCCCCGCCGTTCACTGCCTTTCAGGAGTGATTATAAGAACAGGACGGCTGCCTAGCAGGGCTTTGGTATTTTTTTTCTTTGAGTTCTTGCATTCATAAAGCACATTATGTTGTCTGAGCTCTTCTATGATATGTATAACTTAATTTTCAAAGATGTTAACACTTCTAATGCAGTGAACTGATCAGATTAACATTACACAGGCCAGCACCAAAAGAGCAATGTCCTTCACAGGATTTAATGCAGATCTACTAAAGGAGGATTCATATAAAATAAATTTTATTATTATTATTTGCAAATGAAGATTTGCTTTGGAAAGTAGCACTTAACACATGTATATTTTTTTTCTAAAATGCTGATTTAAGGAACCCTTTGAACAGATGGGAGTTGCACAAAGTTCATCTTTGTAGTTCTTCAAAATGCTTACTGGTAGAAAAAACAAGGTTTCCAAAGTCAAATAAGGTTTGGGAAAAACCTCACAGTACACTAATTTAGATGTCAGTTTACACATTAGCATTTTTAAAGTTCTGGGAAGTCCTGCAAAAATAAAAAATCATGTTTAAGTTGGCATTTCCTACCTTATTTGACCAACCTTAGCACTTCCACAAACAACTCCCATTTCCCACAAAGGGAATTACAGTAGTTACCCCTGTTCACTCAGCTGAGGAACCAGTGTTCTGTGGAGTATACTTTGGGAAATACAGATCTCAATTTTCTCTGTTCACATAAACAAGCGACTCAGACCCTAAATTCAAGAATATGTACTAAGCATTTTGTGTCGAAGTTCTTGAATATCTAAAATTAATCTCCAACTGATTTGTGGAATAAAAAGTAACAAAAAAAGAAGTGCTATGTTATCTGTGATTTTCTTCTGTATAAACTTATCTACAAAATACACCATCACCCCCTGGAGTCCCTGCCATTTCTACAAGCTACGTTTCCTTTGTGTTCAGCACTGGAGCACCTCCTAGGCACTGATTCCAGAAAGAACACAAACTTCCCAAATAATGCATTATTCCTTTACAGACACCAAATATTCAAGGAAATTAAATGGAGGCAAAACCGGATGGAGCAGTATTTAAAAATTCCATGAAATAAATTTCTTCTACTCTGGGAAAGGAGTCATGAGACATTAGGAAATGTCCTCACCGATTTTGAGTGGTGCATCTGGGGCTGGAGTTGCATAGAGAAGATTCTCTGGTTTGAGATCACGATGGACAATCCCATTTTCATGTAGGTACTAAATAGGGAAAATAATGAAGTAACATTACAGTAATTGTACTTAATGGTTCCAACATTCATGTTTAATCTTTTCAGAATTAGAATTATCTTTACTAAGTCATGTGATTCGACAACACACATATATGATGATTTTAAAAATAAACACCATAAAGGAAAACAAGTTTATACCATACATAATTCAAGAACAGCTGACAGTTACTTGAAAGTGAAATGAAGTTTAAAGTGTATAAAACCGGGGCGCCTGGGTGGCGCAGTCGGTTAAGCGTCCGACTTCAGCCAGGTCACGATCTCGCGGTCCGTGAGTTTGAGCCCCGCGTCAGGCTCTGGGCTGATGGCTCAGAGCCTGGAGCCTGCTTCCGATTCTGTGTCTCCCTCTCTCTCTGCCCCTCCCCCGTTCATGCTCTGTCTCTCTCTGTCCCAAAATAAAAAAAAAAAAAAAGTTGAAAAAAAAATTTTAAAGTGTATAAAACCAACTGCCAGAAATAAATATTTACTCCTCAGAGAATTTTAGTTGTAGCTCTCTTTATGCATATTACCATATCAGTTCAAATCTAATTATTATTATAATAAGTCAAGGCTCTATGTATTGAAGTCTGTCTGATTTATATCTGAAAAGCATAATTGTGTGTCATCTCAGAAGCTCACAACCACAGCAAAGACTTACTAATTATTGCTTGAACAGACATTTAGATGTGAGTAATTATTATAGAAGACTATCCTTAATATGATAAATATTGCTTAAAGATGATGAATGCTCTCATAGGCTCTTCTGAGGATTAGTAAATCCAGCTATCAATATAGAGTAGTATATTGGAGACAACCTTAAATTAAAGATCACCTCTAGCAATTCCACTCATTTTATTATATTTTAAATTATTTCATAAATTATGTGTTATCACACATGTAACATACTCTCGCTGTGATTGTGGAGGTCTTACCTGATCCTGCTTCCCCTGGTTTTAGATCCCTCTCCAAAAGTAATCACTCATCAGTTTGAAATGGTTTTAACTTTTTTCTATGAATTCACAAACATGAATGTATGTATGCAAGGAAATATCCCTGATTTTTCCATTTTCTTATATAAATGCATGATTAATATTAATTTTTATACTGCTTTTTTCACACAATATGTCTTTGAAACCTTTTCCACAAATCACTACAGCTCAATCTCTTTACCACTTGTTGTATCCATTTCATTGGAAGCATCATAATTTATTTTGCTAGTCCCTTTCTGATGGACATTTAAGTTTTTAAAAATTATAAATAAGGCAATAATAAGCCTTCTATCCCTTGGATATTTGGCTAGTTTTGCTGGTGTTTCTCTAGGACAGATACCTGGAAGCAGGTATGGTGGGGTCAAAAAGTAGATTTTAAATTTTAATAAATACTGCAAAATTATTCTCTGAAAAGACTCCATCAATATCTACTCCCATCAACAGTGTGAATATTTATGTTTTCCTGACATCTTCACCAAATCTGTATTTTTAACCTTTGCTGGGCTTCAGTGTAAATATTGTATCTTAGGTTTGGTTAAATTTGCCTTTCTCTGTTTACTGGTATAGTACATGCTTACTGGTTTTCCTCTTCTATGAACTGCCTGTTTATATCCTTTGCCCATTTTTCTGTTGGGTTGGGAGAAAAAGTTGCCAGTGTACTTCAGTATTTCTCCTTTCCTATCTTCTATGGGAAGGGAAGGAGCCTTCTCTCTTTGCAAGCCAGGTAACAGAAGGTGGATAGCTTCAAGGTCACAATTTGTGGTGCTTGACGTGTCAGTGATTTGGGGAAACAGGAATTGATATCCAGCTCACTCATGAAAAAGAGATAGTTGGAGTAGGTGAGTGAGGAGAGAGGGCCCCAATGAGATTCAGCTACTCTCAAAGAATAGCTGAACATAGGTGCAGTTATCTCATGAGGGTTCAATGTAGACTGTGCAGAAGGGAACCAGACATGAGTCTCCTTGAAGAATGTTTCCTGCTGGGGTGATGCCATCTCATTTCAGCATCACAGGAAGCAGAACATGGGGAAGGTGACAGCAGGCAGTTGAGGAACCAGTGACTCCTCAGAGCACCTGAGGTGAGAGAACTCCCCCGCAATGGGTCTCTGTAGAGCCATCAGTGGTGTCCCATAGGGAAAGAACCCTAGGCATTGTAACCTGCCATCCCCGGAGATCACAGATGCCAGATCATAACTGTAGCAGTCTGGTGACACCTTTCTTCACTGTCCTTCTCCTCTCCCTCTCCTGTCACCCTCACAGCAACTTTAGAAGGAACACAATCAGTCGGTGGGTAAAAAGCAGGAGGAAGAGAAGAAACTAACAAATATTCCTATCTCCTATATTTAGAAATTATAGATCTCTCATGTCCACGTTGGGGGAAGGAAGACATTTAAAAGTTGGATGAGTCTAAAATTTTTGTCTTTTCCTTATGCAAGAGTGCCTGGAAAAATTATGGGAATAGCTTGAAATTTTATTCATGAAGGAGAGGAATGGGTTCAGAGTGGATCTGCCAGGACAATGGTGAGATAAAATAAAATTGCTTTTGCTCATGTCTCACCAGGCTGAGCTCACTCCTTACAGTAGATAATGATCACATATAGACAATAATACCATACGTGCCCTATGCACGTCCTATACTCCAAGCACTATTACAAACACCTCGTACTTGCAAATCCTATAACGCTTGTTCTGCAAATAAGAAAACCGAGGCAGAGAGAGGCCAAGAGATGTGCTCAATGTCACAACTAGATGTGTGGAGCTGAGTGAGGTTCAGACGTAGGTGTCCGGAAGTGGAGGCCATAGCCTTGTCTATTATGTGACTCCCAAGCAGATGCTGGACTGTGTGGGGTGGGAATGAAAGGAAAATCACAAAGATGGCGAGGAGAGGAACATGATGGAAGGAGAGGGAAGGTAATGGCAGGGGAGGAGAAGTGAGAAGGCAGAGGGCCATGCTCAGCCTTGAGTGACACCCAGGGAAAACCCACCAGATCCCTGAGGAGGAAGATGCTGTATGTTGTATAAGCTGAGTTTGAAGGCAACAATACAAGTTTCTCATACAGTTGCTTTGGAACACACCTAAGAATTGCAGTTTGGGATCAAGAGAAAATATTGCTCTCCCACAGTCTAACCCAATTTAGAAGCTCCATTCCGTTGGGAAGAAAATGACAGTGAAGATAGCAACACAATAACAACAAATGAGATAAACTTACAAGTATTGGTTTAGCAAAGTACTAATTATTTAAAGATGTTCACCAACTACTGTTCTGGCTTTCTAGAACAGAAATGGTAGTTTTGTGTTCTAAGTCCAAATTAACACGAAACAAAACAAAATGACACCATTTGGCACTTCATAAAGGAGAGCTAGACCAGATAACAGAAGAAAATTTTTAGAGAAAATGATAGACTTAGGAGCTATGCACCAACCGAAGAACAAATTTAAAGACAAAATAAAGCAATGAAATACTGAAGGTCATGATCCTGGCTTTTAAAAATATAGGCAGGGATTAATTACTATCAATTACTTGGTGCATAAAGATTATTAAAAGTCGAGACACAATCATGTACAAATGTTGTAGGAGTCATTTAAATGTATTCGACTGACAAACATGGCAGGAATCATTATTTTATTTTTGCTTAGACCCACTGACTGCTTTTAACCTATAGTTAATACTTTTACCTTTTACATTATCTCTAGTCAGGAAGCCATGCAAAAAAGAAAAGGTGGAACATGATCTTTTGCCTTCCCCCCAAAAGATACAATTGTTAGAAGCAGCAGCAACCTTTTAGAACACCAGATCTCAAACCTTTTGGTCTCAGGACCCTGTTAGAGTAAAAACAATTATTGAGAACCTCAAAGAGCTTTTGCTTATGTGAGTTATATCTAACATTAGTTACTATGTTAGTAGTTAAAACTGAGAAATTAAAAAAAAATCCTAATTTATTTAAAAAAAACAATAAACTAATGACACATGAACATAAACATTTTCTAATAAAAATAACTATTTTCTAAAACAAAAAATAGTGAGTGCTGTGCTATTGTCTTAAAATTTTACGAATTTCTTTAATTTCTGGTTTAATAGAAGATGGCTAGATTCTCTTATCTGCTTCTGCACTGTCTACTGCAAAATCACACATCATTCAGACTCTGGAATATTCCACTGTACTTTCATAAGTGAAGAGAAATGTCTTCATATTATGACAACATACTTCTGACCTCACAGACCCTCTGAAAGGCAACTCAGGGACCCTCCAGGAATCCTCAGACTGTACTTTGAAAATTTCTGTCTCAGAGCATCTGAGGATATAAAAAGAGCAGTTTAAGGGCTGAATAATAGGCACACTGCCCTTTATATTTAAATGAAATACACACTTCTAATCTCACCAAGCACTAATCTTATCTCGACACATCAAGATCACTGCACACGGAGAAGTGAAAAAGAAATTAAGGGGAAAAATGCCCCTCAAAATTGTGTACTCATGGGGAATTGTACAAAGACATTTTATGATATCATATTAATGATACAGAACTGATTAAAAAATATCTAATTATGGAGAAAGAGACCTTATCAAGATGCTGCTGATCTTAGCTACTGATCATTTAAATCACAGGGATTCAATACAAACAGACAAAAGGATTAGAGACATTGAGAAACTTGAGACAACTGGATATTCCAGAACAAACCAAGTGTTCAAAGTAATCATAATTAAAGTAAACCAAACACAAACGAGGAAACCTTGAAAACTAAACACCGTTTTGGAAGAAGACCTCTATAACCTAACAATTTAATGGACAGGAAATAATAAATCTGACAACAACTGTAGCATTTAACTACTGAATCGTGACTAATTGTAACCTATTTTAATAAAGAAACTGGAAGAGCAGATAACTAGGTATATATGAATTTACTTAAAACTTTAAGGAATAAAAAGAAGGAAAAGGAGGAGGGAAAGGAAGAGGCAGAGAAGCACAATTAATTTACTGGCTCAATTTTTAAAAAGTATATTATCTGTTTAGAAAAAAAGCATAAAATGACAAATATTTTATACGCAGAGTAATTAAGATAGGCAACAGGTACGTTTTTAAGGATTAGGCAATGATGCATTTAATGCACTGGTACCAAGGGCATACCTTTGCTAAGTTCTGTTTCAGTATTATACCCTCAGTTTTGAGGAAGGGTTGATAAAAGAAACAAACATAAGAAGGTTTTTGTGGCATTGTTTTTGAAATAATTATTGAAGAATAACACCATGAGAGGCACTTTGGGGCCATATACCCCCAAGCATGCTATTTATTAGCTGTGTGACCTGGAACAATCTGTCTACCCTTCACCTCCCGGTTTCCCTCTCTGTAGCACCCACTTTGAAGGTTGCACTGAGAATCAGAGGTTAGGCATGGAGACACTTAGCATGGAGTGGACATTCTGTTCTATAAATGGTAGCTGTCAGGAGCACCCTACCACTGTTGTTCCATGTCTCTTGTACAATAAATTACATCCGAAATCCTTTGAGATTTGGAAAACTTGCTCTTTCCTGAAGTACCAAAGAACACTTTAATGGGAAAATATTTGCTTTTTATTTCATCACATTTTCTTCTTCTGTTTTGGTGGCCCCAAACTCAATGTACAAGAGGTTTCAGTTACAATTACTAGCCTGGTTTAGAATATTTACTTCTCCCTCTCTCTTTTTTAAAATTCCCTTTTCCACTTTAATAGCTTTACTTTGTATGCCTTTTTCACTTAATTTGCCACAGCTCCTGTTCCCAAGAAGATGCAATGATAAATCACAGAGTAATAGAATATAATATATATTAGTCTTCTTCACCCTTGAAATAGGTCTAAGGGAAATACAGACTTAAGTTGCTGTATCTGTGTTCACAGTTTCTAAGAGCATTTAGAAGTCAGAAGTGAAACAAAGTATATGCCAATTAGGATTTGAAGCATTCTTACTATATCTGTTCTCCATTGTAACACAAAGAATTACTACGATAAATAGTATTTGTCACTGATAAAGAGGAGCATTTCACAGCCTGTTGTTTCCCTTATGCTCCATTCTCCTTCTCGGGGCTCTTCTTCAGGAGCCGTCCTTGGGTGCCCCTGGGTGCCGCTCAGGGTCCTCCTCCACACCCCTCTCCCTACTCAGAGGCACTGCCCCATCACTACTGCCTTTTCTCCCACGTCTGCTATTCCCTCTTTTTTTGCTTTCATCATACACATACCTCCAGAATGAACAGTATCACCATCAAAAGGAAACAGGAAAAAGAAATCAACCATCACCTCCATGGTCTCTCAAATACACACATTCCCCTCCTGCTCTAGCTGCACTCAGCTATACCCTACTCTCCTCAGTCTCCACTCCCCATTTCCATTTTCTTCCCTCTCATTTTCTTTCAACACACTACCGTTTCATTTCTGACCTCATCAAACCTAACACACACTTTCTGACTCTTTATCTGACCTGTCTGGCCTCTGAGCACACGGACTTGTCTCTCACTTGGACTCTCATTGCCTGGGGCTCTTGCCACACTGGCCGCATGGTGCTCCTCACCTCTGCTCCCCCCTCAGTCTCCTCCCCAGGCCCTCTGTCTCAAGACTTGCTCAGCACCCTTCTGCTTTTCCTTTGGTTTCCAGAGTTCAGCTCATCTAAAGCCACAAATAAAGGTATCACTTATCCAATGTGCCCCAAATCTCTATTGCCTTCCCCAACTTCTCTGTGGCTCTGATTTGAGAGAACTTTCTACTTCCCATTCCATTTGAATGTCTCACACATGTTTCAAGGTCAACACGTCCAAAATCAATTTAGTATTTACCCTAAATTTACTCCTGCTGTACCTGTATTTCCAAACCCAATGAATGACAGCATCCTTTTGATCAAGCCAGAAACCTGGGTTTACCTAACTTCTCCATCTCCTTTATCAACACGTCCAGTCCATGACCCATGACAGTAAGTAGCTCTCGCTCCTTAGTGCCTCATGTATTGGCCTCTTGTTCCTACTTATCCGCTCTTGCCTTCAGCCAGGCCACAAACATGGCTTCCCTCTTGATTACTCTGGTGACTAGCTTAATTACCAGCTCCCCAACTTCCAGGGTTGTTCCCATGCAGCCCATGCTCCACACGGCCATGACAATCATTTTTAAAAAGTGCAGTTTTGGTCACGTCATTCCCCTGCTTAAAATCTTCAGCATCTTTCCATTGCTTTGGTCATGCAGGGTAGCAACAACGTTGCATTTGATTTTGCATCTCTTGAGCAGGGACCAAAAACTCTCCAGGGGTCAGGAAGACACCCTAAAAGAATGAAGGAAGTTGGCAGAGTGTAAAATAAAAGGAAGGCACTGGGAAGTCCTAGGGACTGCATCTGCCCCTGGAGAGCATGACTCCTTACAAGGAGAAGGCGACTCAGATTCAGCCAGGCAGGAATGCAGGCCCCATGTTGCTAGCTCTTTTGATTTTTAAATTTTTTTTTTTTCAACATTTATTTATTTTTGGGACAGAGAGAGACAGAGCATGAACGGGGGAGGGGCAGAGAGAGAGGAAGATACAGAATTGGAAACAGGCTCCAGGCTCTGAGCCATCAGCCCAGAGCCTGACGCGGGGCTCGAACTCACGGACCGCGAGATCGTGACCTGGCTGAAGTCGGACGCTCAACCGACTGCGCCACCCAGGCGCCCCAAAAATGTTTTATTATTTATTTTTGAGAAAGAGACAGAGAAGAAGTGGGGGAGGGGCAGAGAGAGAGGGACACACAGAATCTGAAGCAGCTCCAGGCTCCAAGCTGTCAGCACAGAGCTTGACATGGGGCTCAAACTCATGGACTGTGAGATCATGACCTGAGCTGAAGTTGGATGCTTAACCGACTGGGCCACCCCGGTGTCCCTCGCTCTTCTGATTTTAAAGGAAAGATAGAAATTCAGATTTTTTAATGTAAAATATTACAAATTTTAAATGTTGGCACTTAAGTTGAAAATTTTAAAAGCCTGTGCAGGGTACAAACAAAACACCCTGCAGTCTGTGATTCCTGCTTTGGAATTTAAAACAGGACTTGGCGCCCGGCAGATGCTCAATAAACATTTGGGAAGTATAAGTTTATGAATAAATAAACGAATTTTGTTTCTGACTCTGCTTCTTAAATTAGATATCTACTACTGTGCTTGTAGCCTTCTCTTCTGCTATACTCTTCCTGAGCTTGTCTGTCTATTCCTTTCCCTCCAGCTACTTTTTATAGCCTCCCCAAAAGTACACATGTGTGTAAAAAAATTGTGGGTAGGGTTATAATTAATTTTAGTTTTTTCTTTTTTTTTAAATTTTAAAAAATTGTTTTAATGTTTGAGGGAGAGAGAGAGAAAGCGTGCAAGTAGGGGAGAAGCAGAGAGAGAGAGAGAGAGAGAGAGAGACATGGAATCCAAAGCAGGCTCCAGGTTCTGAGTGCAGAATCTGATGTGGGGCTCAAACTCACGAACTGTGAGATCATGACCTGAGCTGAAGTTGGACACTCAACTGACTGAGCCACCCAGATGCCCCTTTTTAAGTTTTTTTTTTAAGTTTATTTATTTTGAGAGAGAAAGAGACCACAAGTGTGGAGGGGAAGAGAGAGAGAGAGAGAGAGAGAGAGAGAGAGAGAATCCTAAGCAGGTTCCTCACTGTCAGTGTGGAGCCTGATGTGGGGCTTGAACTCACGAACCATGAGATCATGACCTGAGCCTAAATCAGTAGTTGGATGCTTAACCAACCGAGCCACCCAGGTGCCCCAATTTTAGTTTTTTATTATATGAAAGTTAACTATAAACATTATATATTACTTGGGTAATGAATTTTTAAAAACATAAATTTTATATAATTGGCAGGCATTTCATGTTGGCTTGTCCTGAATACCATGCATCTACTATGAATGATGTTCTCCGAATATGAATATGTACATTGAGATGGTAACTATGTCTGGTCTCATATGAACTAAACACATGATGCCATTAATATTGCTAGTAGTTTAAGACTGCAAAGACTATTCCATGATACTATCTAAAAAAGATGTTCTAATTCAAACTGTTGTTTTCTTAAGCTCCAGGCCCATATATCCACCTGCCCAGGTCTCATTTCCAGCTGGCTGTTTCACAGACACCTTACATTCAATACGTCCCAAACTGAACTGTTGAGCGTCTTCCAGCCCTATTCTTTCCATTCTTCCCACCTCAAAATGTGATGTCTCAATCAACTCAAGTGTTCAAGTCAGAAACTGTTTCTCTCTTCTCCCCCAGTAGCCTCATCCAAGTCATAGTAGAGTGCTGTGAATTCTAATTCCAAAATGTCTCCAGAATCACTTTGCCTTTCTCCATGGCATTGCCATGAGCTTAGCTAGACCGCCACAGTATTCCCTTAACCCTCTTTGATTTCCAACAGGCCCTACCTTCAATCTATTCTCCACACAGCAACATAGGTAATCAGGTCACTTCTTCTCCTTGGGAAGCTCTTCAATGGTTTCCCATTACTGTATCCTAGCTTTCAAGGCCTTGGTCACCTGGCTCCAGCCTTCCCCTCCAGCCTTATATCCTGCTATTTCCCCCTTTCTTGCTCTGTTCTTCCCATACTGACTTTCTTTCAATTTCTCTCAAGCCCCATTCCCTCCCCTACCCCCATCTCAGCATCCCTTTCTGACTGCCCCCACTTTCTGGAATGCTTTTTTACATGTTTCTACCTGGCCAGCCCCCCACATCCTCAGGCCTCAACTATAATGTCAATTCTTCAGGGAGGCCGTATCTGTATTTCCAAACTAACATATGTGCCCACACTTATGTGCCTTCATGGATGCCTCCTACTTTTCTTTACAACATGCCTATTTCTTTACAAGCTTTATGATTAGGATGCCTCCCTCACTAGACTGAAAACCCAGGAAGACAAGGAAATTTGGATCTGGTTCCTCAGATATCTAGTTTCTTGCACAGTGCCAGGCACTAAATATGTACTCAAGAAATATTTTTGAATGATTGATAAACTCAATTTTCCTATAGACATGTATGTTGTTCTACTTTTGAGTCATTAACTTATAGATACTCAAAGAATGGTCATAATCTGCAAAGGATACTCATTTGCCATTATTAATCTTTGATAGAAGTTAAAATTTTGTGCCTACACTGTGGCACTACATTTCCATAGCAACATCACTTTGATACATTTAACTGAAATAAGGCATAGCATCTGTGCCATCTACACTGATTGGATAATAATACTTAGCCACCTCAAAGGTGCTATGAGATTTACAGCATCACTCTGGGAAAAGCCAAAACCCAATAAGAACATTTTAATTGTAAGATCAGGCAAAAGGGTGTCAACCTCATAATGACATCTTGAATACTTATATAGTTTTTGTTCTTCTAAGGTAGCATTGATAGTTATGGCTGAATTAATTTCTTTACATCCTTTGAAGTTGATCTGAATACCCAACACAACATATGCCTACTCAGGGGAGCTTGGGCAAAGACAGCTGAAAATTCATCTGTTAGTTTTCTCTTCAGTTACCTTCATGTCTAAAACATTCAAAAACTGGACTTGTCAGTGTGAGAAAATGGAAGTGAATAGTGATTTGGCCAGCTGTAATGACACGTTAATGAACAGTGGGCAAGCCAAAGTCGTCTGTTTGTAAATGAAGGTGCCCTGCTGGGCCCTGCAGTGGTGCCCTTGAAGAGCACTGAGCCTGTGCTGTCCCTGTGGTAAGTGTCCCATGGGAGCATCTCTGCTTTAGATTTGGGGTGTGGCTTAGGAGTGTCTGGATAAAACAAAGATGGGAATTTTGGAGTAGCAATGTCATGGAGAAAGGGGCAGGATGCTGACAGAGAGGATAATTAGGAATGCCACTGGGTAGGGAAACCTGAGGTGTCAAGATTAGAACACTTGATAGGCAAAGAGGTCATGAAAAACCGTCATACTCCAGCTCTTGTTTCTGATTTTGGTATGAGTCTCCTCATGTGCAAAATCAGAGTGAGGGAACAGGGATACTTTCAACAGGCTGGAAGTTCATTTTCCTGTCTATTTATATATGTGCATGTTACGAAGTCTACTAAGTACACATTTACAAGAATGGTCTAGATAGTACTGGTGGCAAGTATAATTTTATCTATACTATTTTCCTTAGATTCAACCCCAAATCCAAAACATTCACTCTTCAATGAAACACTTATCATTGTTTTCAAGAGCAATTATTAAATGAAAGATTATCATTTTAAATTATGCATGCAAAAAATTAATGGAAAAAGTGATGTGTCCTGATTTAAACAGACAAGTCTCATGCTAAAAGAGTACAAAAATGAAATCTGAAACAATGTACATGTAATCAACAAATATATCAATAAATAAAAGGTTTTTGTATATAAGACTGGAGCAAGTGCATGCTGTGGGACAACTTTCCAAGGGGCTGTTGAGAATGCTTAGAAAGGGTAAGCATGTGATAATTTCATCCTCTTATTTCCAATGCATACAGCCAGATTTCAGGAGAGATGAGAATTAAGGAATGGAGGCTATGGAAAGGCTTGGCCAATTAAATGGAAGCTGTATTCAGGAGATGGTACGTAACTGGGGGAAAGGTCCAAAAATCATCTGGAGTTACAGAGAAAGAGGCAGCAAACACATTTCTGTAACGAGAAAGAAGAGATCAGGTTGGGGAACAAAAGAAACACAGGAGCTCCTGAACCTGTGTGCTCTGGTCCAGCAGAGAGAATAGAGTCTACAGAGAGGCTTGAATGAGCAGGACTGAGGATAAAGGTAGAAAGCACTCTATGCTCAGGCAAAGTGTTGAAATTCCTCACAAGGAAGAGGAAGCTGGAAATGTTATAATAGATGACTGTACTTCAGATTACATGCTTTATATGTTAATAAGTCAAGTGGATATTTGCAGGTATATTAGAGAAAGAAAGCTTTTGGATTAAGTAAAATGTATATCAAATATCAAAGATTTTCAAAGAGTGAAAAATCTATGCATTTTTCTTGGAAAATATATACACAGATGTATAATGGCTCCTAAATCACATATGCATGAAAGTAGAATGTGGAATTAAAAAAAATAAAGAACCCCTAATATATCTTACCATTTGGTCTTTCAAAAAATGCAATCACCAAAAGCCGAAACTCTCTTTTAAACAGAAAAAGACAATACTGCCGCTCTGAATTCAGGGGGTGTCTAGACATGTAATTAAACTCTCTCTATGGTCCTAACAAAAACTGTGTCATTGTGTAATGAAAGCTACTGCATAGTAATTTAGTTTAATTACAGCTATGCTGTGTTCAATGGGCTGTGTGTGGCTAATTGATAATGTCTCAGGAGTTGGTAGGAGGAAGTTTGAATCTCTTTAAAAATCTAACAGGACAAAGAAGAGCTAGTCATTAAAAAAAGAAAACGGTATTCTGATCACAGCTCTCCTTTGCAAAGAAAAATTAAACGGCATGAATTTGCTCTTCTCCACTGCTCAGAAAATTCAGAATCAACACATAAAAATTTAAGTAAGAACTTCAGAGTGAATACTCTACCTTTGTGTCATATCTGCTCTGGAGACCTGCTGCTACCCTTGTCTTTACGCTTGACCTCTAGCCTGTGACGCCTTCAGCATTGTCAACAGAATGTATGGGAAAAGCAGTAGGTGACTACCATCTCCCATGACCGGATCAACAGGCATGATTAGGACTGGCCAGCTGTATCCATGTAAGCTTGATCTGTAGAGCATCCCAGGGCTAGAGGAATGCACCTGCAGCAAAGCAGCCAAGTGCTGGCGCTTCTTAGGCATTCCCATTTATTTCAGTCCTCTTTTCTCTCGGTAGTCTTGGTCAGTCATAATTCCACCTCCAAAATACATCCCACATCTACTCTTTCCATTTATCCTGTCACCACTGAGTACGTAAGCCTTCATATTCTATACCTGCATTATGAACATCTGTCTCCTAACCACCCCCACCCACATCCCTACACCTAGATCATCTTTCTGCAACACACGTTAACTCATTTCAATCCTCTAGTTTAAAAACAAAAACAACCCACTCTTAAGGGCTCCTCGTTGCCTATAAGTTAAAGTCTAGTATTTTCAGTATGAAAAAAAGGCCCTTCAAAATTTGCTTCCAATTTCTCACTGTGCATTATCCTGGGACATTCTTACCATGCACTGACTACACCCACAGCCTTACTTACTATTCCTAAATCATCCCATACATATTCCCACTTGGTTCCTAAGTAATAATAAGCTTTCATGTGCCAAACTGTATTTTCTAAAGATTCTTGCAACAATATTACACATCCAAATGCTCTTCCAGAATGTTGCCACCTCCCATCTAGAGGTGGAGTCTAATTCTCCTTGAATCTGGTCTGTGACTTGTTGGAAACCAACAGAATGCAGTGGAAGTGAAGGTGTGTATCTTCTGAGGTTAGATCATAAAAATCAATGCAGTTTCTACCTTGTGCGCTAAATCCTTATTTTTAGATCCCTAAGCTGCCACACAAAAAGTCTTACAATCCTATGGCCGCATTGCTTTAAGAACATTGGGAAACACACAGAAGCCATGTATATAGCTTTTCCAGTTGATAGTCCCTGCTGAGGTCCTGTGTGGCAGACATTTCAACTGCCAGACATGTGAGTGAAGACACCTGTAACTGATTCCTGTTTCCAGACATCAAACCACTAAACCTTTGAGTCTCCCAGCCCAAACTCCAGACATTACGGAGCAGAGATAACCGTCATTCCCACCATGTCCTGTCTAAAGTCTTGACACAGAGAATATGTGAGTACAATAAAGTGGTTGTTTTAAGCTGGTATGTTTGGGGATAATTTGTTAACGTGGCAATAGTACCTGGAACACTACTTCATAACCCAGATTATACACCATTTCCTCTGTGTGATTTCTCCCAAGCAAAGCAAATATCAGTTTCTCTGCTTCTCCCAGTAGCATTTTTCTTCATATCCCTGTAATACTTTGATATAATACTCTGATATAATTGTGTACTTGTCTATCAAAGTAACAGATAAATTCCTTGAGAGAAGGGGTTATTTTATTCACCTTTGTACCCACAGACTCTAGGCAAAAGGTCTGGTTTGTTTTTGATAAATGTCTGTGAAAAAATGAATGAAAGAGTGAATAAATGAATGATCAGAATTATGGGCTGAACGAGGCTCTATGACAGGCCTCAACGAACAGACACAAAACCCCAGGGAACAGCTAGAACTCATTCTAAGGTTTACCACATACTGGCACTTATTTTTGTTAAACAAATGAAATGGTATAACTATCAGGGCTGTGATAGGAAATCTCTCCTAATCCCTCTGGATTAGAATGTCCTATGTCCATCCCAATTCATAACCTTGTGTGGCTCTGTGTTCAAGAAACTTGGTGAACTCAACTCATCCTGCTCTTTGTTTAAGACAATATTAAACAATATAGCTGCCCTTGGAGAGCGTGCTGGAAAGTGAATAAAGCATAGATTGGTCAGCTCCATTTTATAGTGCATAACCAAATCTACTCTGGTATTGTATGTATACTAGTGATGAATTCTATTAGGTTGTGTATGACGAATAAAGGCCTTATTTTGCCTTCACTTTTGAAAGTTATTTTCACCAAGTTTAGAATACCAGGCTGCTTTTTTTAAATAATGCTTTGATGTCTCTTATTTGCATTCTTTCTCTTTTTTTAAGTTTATTTATTTTGAAAGAGAGAGAGAGTGAGAGAGCACATATGTACATGTCGGTGAGGAAGGCAGGGAGCAGAGAGAGAGGGAGAGAAAGAATCCCAAGCAGACTCTGTGCTGTCAGCAAGGAGTCTGATGTGGGGTTTAATCCTACACACTGTGAGATCATGACCTGAGCGGAAACCAAGGGGTGGACACTTAACCGACTGAGTCAGCCAGGCGCCACTTAGTTGCATTATTTCTGATGAAAATTTAATGTCATCCTTTTCTTTCTTCTTCTGATAGAATGTGTCTTTTCTCTGGATGTTTTTTATGGTATCTTATTTTAGTTCTAAGAATACTGAATATGCTGTGCCTTGGTATCACATTCTTCATGCTCCTTGTGCTTGAAATTTCTTAAGATTCTTGGATGTGTGGCTTTATAAGTTTCATTAAGTTTGGAATAATTTGCATATTATTTCTTTTTTTTTTTTTTTAATTTTTTTTTCAACGTTTTTTATTTATTTTTGGGACAGAGAGAAACAGAGCATGAACGGGGGAGGGGCAGAGAGAGAGGGAGACACAGCATCGGAAACAGGCTCCAGGCTCCGGGCCATCAGCCCAGAGCCTGACGCGGGGCTCGAACTCACGGACCGCGAGATCGTGACCTGGCTGAAGTCGGACGCTTAACCGACTGCGCCACCCAGGTGCCCCTGCATATTATTTCTTTAAATATTCAATCCCCCATTATTCTTCAATGATTCCAGTTATATATATATATATATATATATATATATATATATCCAGTTATATATATATATATATATATATATATATATATATATATATATCCAGTTATATATATATATTCAAACATATATTTGAAGTTGTTCCAAAGCTTACTGATGTCATTTTTTCTTTGTGTTACACCTTGGATAATGCTATGTCTTAAAGTTCACTTTTATTTCTGAAATGTCTAATCTGCTGTTCATTCCATCCAGTAAACATTTTGTCGCAGTTTTCATCTCCCGATGTTTGATTTTGGTCTTTTTTTTGAACATGTATTTTACGTCCTCAGTCTTTCCTCTACCCTCTTGAATACATGGAACACAGTTACAGCAACTGTTTCAATGTCTCTATATACTATTTCTTTCACTTGTGTCATTTCTAAGGATATTCCTCTTGATTCATTTTTTCCACCTGCTTTCAGCCAGTCTCACTATGGATGTGCTTTTTGCATGCATTTCTCATAATTTTGACTGGGTGATAGACATTATGATTCTTAACTGGGTGCAGTTAAGTTACACTACTTGTAAACAGTGTGATCCTTTTGAGGCTTGCTTTTAAACTTTGTTAAATTCGTCTACTCTATTGGAAACACAGACTCTTCTCAACCCTAAGTGTGCTGCAAGCATTGTTCCCTCTGCTCTGTGGTTCTTTCCCTGGCCTTCTCACATGCACGTGTGGATCAGTACTCTGCAGAAGACCTGGGGGGAGTAGTATCTGCAGCTTTCCAGAGATTTCTCTCAGAGCAGCTTTCTCCTCTAGGGCACTCTGCTCTGTGAACTCTGGTCTCCTTGACCTCTCAGACTCTATTCTGTCTCCTCAACCCAGGGAGATTTCGGGGTGGCTCTTGGTTTCTCCCTCCCTATATGGCAGCCTGGAAACTCTCTTCAGGTAATTGTGGGACTCATATTACTTGTGCTCCCTTTTTCAAGGATCACTGTCCTGGGCTGCCAGATATTCAATGTCTGGAAACCATGATGCAGAGTTTTTGGTTTGTGTTTCAGAAAGAGTGTAAATTAGTCCCTTTTATTCCATCTTGGCCAGAAGCAGACAATGTCAACGTTACTCCAGACATTTGAAATGTTTCTAAATAATATTCTATCCGATACCTAAAATTGGAATTATCCTCAGTATTTGAGACCATTTTGAACCTATTACTGCCACTCATAACTGCTACCAGTTAATGCAGTTAAAGCTGCTAGGGAGAGGCGCCTGGGTGGTGCAGTCGGTTAAGCACCCGACTTCAGCTCAGGTCATGATCTCGCAGTCTGTGAGGTCAAGCCCCGCATCGGGCTCTGGGCTGATGGCTCAGAGCCTGGAGCCTGCTTCCGATTCTGTGTCTCCCTCTCTCTCTGCCCCTCTGTCTCTCTCTGTCTCAAAAATAAATAAACGTTAAAAAAAAATTTTTAAAAAAGCTGCTAGGGAAAGAAAGAATGACAACAGCAAGAAACTCTGCACTTAGTTTAATGTTGATCAAAATTTCTACGGTACTCATTTATAAGTTTCTGAGGTTTCATACTATAGCAAAGAAAAAATAGTTTCAGCTTGCTCCTTGGTTAGAAAGAATTTCTTCCCCTTTTGTGAGCCCATAGGAGTGCTTGAGAGAAGTGCCAGATGTGAAGTGCAGCCAAAGTTGTAGAGATATAAAAGATAAGAATCATATTATGTTTACGAGAGGCAATAGTGCTTGGCTTGGAGATAATCGTCTCAAAAATTCTTAAATCTACAAAATAGTTGAATCAATGTTTTAACCATTAAAGGCCATATTTCCTTCCAAGTAAAGATGATGTGCTTATTTATTATAGTCTACTTATGCAATGTTTAATTTATTAATTATAAATCTCTTAAGATTTATTGATAAAAAAAATGAACATTTACCAAAATAGGAAAAAAATGCTAAATACATGAAAGGTATAATTATTATATAAGTATATCATTAAAGCAACCTTCTTAAAGAGTTGATATGAGGAATTATATGGAAGGTTACTAATTTTTAAGTACTAGTATCAACAGTCCATTTAGTAATTAAAACGTTTCAGTGATGCTTCAGAAAATTATAAAGTAAATCAACTTTGCCTGTATATGGTGATTGTTCAGAGATTCTCTATGCTTTATGACAATTATAAAATCTCTTGATCTTTATAAAATGATCAAATGATCTATTGTGTTCTGTGGTATTTTATTTAAAGAATAGAAAATACAATTTTATCAAACTCTTGAGGGTTTCAATATGTTGAAGTTCCTTCTAAGCCTAAGTGGCCTCAACTCATATATACTTTAAAAAACATCAAGTGCCTTTCCAGGATATTAAGTCTTATTAAACAATGTTTTGGATTATAATAAATTTAGATAAGCAAGGTGTTTTACACGCAAATTCTTTTAAAGCCCTCTCTGAAGGATTACTCTAAGAATCCTAGAGCCAGTTCAGACTTTAAGAGATTATTTAGGAATCTCAAACTCAAATACTTCTAAAGGAGGGTTGAATAATACGAGAGTGAAGTGCTCGGAACTCCCATTTGAACTTAAATATTTTTATTTAACAACTTTTCTATAGCACTTCCTATGTGACAGGCACTGTTCCAAGTAATTTACCACATATACCAATCCTATTATATCCTAGGTGTATCATATTAATCCTATATATAATATTTTTATGTATAATTCCATTATCTCCATTTTACACATTAAGAACAGCCAAGTTAAATAACATGCTGAAGCTCATACAATTAGTAGCAGTTCTGGACTTTGAATTTAAATAGTCTGGCCTGGAGTCTGTGGTCTTACTCACTAGGCTGGGGAGCAGTGGCTTATGGTAAATGGAGACAGTATATCCTACCCCCAAAGCTCTTCACGATATTTGAAAGCATCGGGAGCTGCTATTTAAGCATCAGCCTGTAGTCATCAGTAGGCTCTGGAGCTGAGTATGCCAGTTAAGACCAGCCTGAATAATCAGCCCAGAAGTACTGCACTACATTTGTGCCCCCCAAAAACTGGCAAAAAAGGGCAACTACTTGTAAAGAAATACAATAATTAAATGGAAGTTGAATGTAGCTACAAAGAATTGAGTAAGTAGTCTTCTATCCAGTTTCTTACCACTGACTCACACTGGGGATGTTTCACGTTTGATGTTCCCGTCATTCTGGGTATTGATTAAGTTATAGAGCTGCCTGCACCTGGAAGAGTTACATCTGTGGAGCCATTCTTATTCCCACCTACACTTGTCCCAAAAAGAATGGAATATGCATTTGCACATATTCTTAATTTATTTGAGACAGATTTAATTTTTTAATTATAGCATGTAAAGTGATTCTCATTATGTCAAACAAGTAGCTTTCAAGAACTGAATCCAAGAGTAAAAAAGCAGAAGCAAACCTAAGAGGTACACCTGCTGCAAAGCACCTGTGTCTTTTTTTTTAAATGTGAGTTTTTTCCTGCTATGTGATCTTTAAAGTGGATGTACCTTGCTTGCCTCGTTTCACTGCTAGCCCTTGACTTCTTGCCGTGCTTAGGTCTCTGGTCATCAGTGTCTCTGGCTTTGGGTCCAACATAATTTATAGCATGGTACGGTAGGGGAAGGCAGACAGCAGAGGACCTAAGATAATAAACTCTGAAGTCATCTATGATTTTGTGTTCCAGTCCTGACTCTGCCATGAGCCAGTTATATGACCTTGGGAAAGTTACCTAATCTTTCTGAGTCTCAGTTTCTTTATCTGTGAAATTAATATAATTAGACAGCCTTATAGGTATGAAGATTAAGTAAACTGATGTACATGAAGTTTTTAGCTAAAGCTGGTCTACAGTAAGTACTTTTTTTAAAAAAATGCTTACTGATTTTTGACAGAGAGAGAGAGAGACAGAGACAGAGCATGAGGGTGGGGAGGGGCAGAGAGAGAGGGAGACAAAGAATCCAAAGCAGACTCCAGGCTCTGAGCTGTCAACACAGAGCCGGACGTGGGGCTTGAACTCACAGACTGTGAGATCATGAGCTGAGCCAAAGTTGGACGCTTCACCAGCTAAGCCACCCAGACACCCTAAAGCTTGGTCCACAGTCAGTAACACATGGTAGTGATGGCTGGTGTTACTACTATTAAGGTAGTCACACATGTGACTTGAGAGGAAGAATCTTCCTCTCAAGATTCTTCTTTCTGCTTTCTAGCAAAAGATAGCATAATCATTTAGCCTCTACCAAATGGCCTACTATATGCATAAACAGAAAGTATGAACATTGTGAATCAGTGTGTAATAGGGCTCTTTCTCAATGATATTCAACTTAAAATAAGGTGGCATTTCTGGAATTCTGCAGGATCCAGAGCCATTAAACCCTGATCGTGGCTAAGTCTCTATAGCAATAACTTCACAGGCAAAAGCAGGAAGATAATTTAAAAGTTGGATACTGTAGTTTTGAATGAATTCAAACATTCAAAGGAGTATTTCAAAGGATAGATTACACAGATTGTCAGAACCTATGACACGTTCAATATATTATTCATGAAAAAATGTAAGTGCTTCCAGGTTAAAGTGTGAGGAGTAGAAGCCAAGACTAGAATGCAAAGTGTATGTGTGAGAAATTGTGTTTTTCAACATTATTTCTCCCTGTATCTATCAGCATGTCAAGCTCTATGAAATTAGATATCTGTTCCAAAACATAGGGAAATATGCGATGTACATTTAGATTTTAAAATACATAATATTCCACGAAAAGTGCTCTCCTGCAAAACTGGATTAACACGATCATTTTTTAAAGTGGTGTGATTTTTGAAAGTAATGTGACTTAAGTTTATTGAATTATTAAATGTATTTGAAGTCCCACTGTCTTTTAGAAATCATGGCTAGTTCTAAAATATTCCTAGCACTCAAAATGCTGGGATCCTAAACAAGTTTTTTTGTAAACAATTGGATTCAAGTCAGTGAATATGTATTGTGTTTGTTATGTGCTATGAGTACACTGGGGTATAAGGTGTTGTTTGTGTGCTTGTAAGGAGGGGAGAAGGCAGAGGAAAAGGATGACAGATACAGGAGAATAAATCATTATTCCTAGCTTAGAGATAATCTGCCTCTTTCAGGAGACAGGCCCATGTACAACAAAGCAGAATACAGGGTAGCTACCAGTAAACGGCAGTGGTAGAAAAGGCACGGAGCACAGGGAAGGAAGTAGATTTGCTGAAATTCTGAATTTCTGTCTCTCAGAAAAAGAAAAATGAAAACAAAGACATGTATTTAGCTTCAGAATATCTTATAGGTGAATGAAGGGGGAGGAAGAACCTTAGATAAGGGTTCAGAAGTTCCATAAGAAATGGGCCAGAGAGTTACAGAAACCAAAATAGCTCAAATGTTCCATCTGCTTTGACTTGAAGAGATAAGTATAGGAAATTATCAAAAGCCCACAAGATTGCTTAAATTAGACTTTCTGTACACATTGAAACTTAAAAGACCCAGAATCCCAAAGGCCAATAAAGAAGACTTGTACAGATGCCAGGCAATGTGGTCAAGCCTCGACTAGGCTGGGAGTTGTAACAACTTTGGTTCCACTGTTTGTACAGCTGTTCTGAGCTGTGGTTTGGTGCACAACTGTAAGATGGGGGGAAATGCTAGTGCTGCTTTCCTCACAGGAAAAGAGCTGGGGAAACTGACACACAACTGCTTAAGTTATTGACCTTCAAGGATGAAGAAAGCATTCTTAGACCTGTAGGCAGAAGAAAGCAGACCATCTCTACGAAGGGAAATATCAAGGTGGTGTCAGATTTTTGCAAGGCAGCTTTCAGTGCAAGGAGACCACAGAGGAATGCATATAGATTGCTGAGGTGAGAGCCAGGTGTCCTGCAAATATTACAATATATCCTCCAAGTATAAAGTAGACATAAAAGTCATGAAAGAACTCAGGGGATATATTGCTGCTACGTCCTTCTGCAAACAGAAAAAACAAGAAGACACAAAGAGAGACAAAAACTCAACTACTTGAATGAATACATTCAGCCACGTACTAAGAGAAAAAAATGTGATAAAGGGCTAGTGATGAGCATCAAGACCATTTAAATGTTGAACCCAAACAAATACATAAGATATGTAAATACAAATGATATAACCCTTACCAATGTAAAACAGAGACATGACAAGAGAGAATCTGAAGGTGGAGATGAATAAAAGCAAACATATGTATGTTACTTTCCTTATTTTTTCTCAGTGGAAAGATGATATATACTGCTTAAGTTTAATGAAACATAAAATAGAAGTTGAAGGATATTGTTTAAAGTTACAAAAGTAATCCACCAGAAGAACTAAAAATATAAATGCACACATAAGCTCACTAAACTCACACCAAGATATAGAAGCAACCTAAGTGTCCATCCATAGATGGATGGATAAGGAAGATGTAATATATATATACAATAAAACAAACAGAAACAGAATCATAAATACAGAAAGCAAACTGGTGGTTGTGAGAGGAGAGGGGGTTGGAGGGGTGAAGGGGATTAATAGGTTCAAAGCTCCAGTTATAAAATAAGTAAGTTATGGGGATGAAAGTAGAGCAGAGGAAATATAGTCAATAATATTGAGATAACTGAATGGTGACAGATGGTAACTATACTTATCATACTGAGCATAGCAAGATGTATGGAATTGTCTAATCAAACTACCGGTTACCAATGGGGAGGTCAGTTGGGGGGGATGAGTAAAATAGATGATAGGGATTAAGGAGTGCACTTGTTGTGATGAGCACTGGATGTTTATGGACATGTTGAATCACTATATTGTACATCTGAAACTAACATTACACTGTATGTTAACTAAATGGAATTTAAATTAAAATGTAAAAAAAAACCCAGTTCAAATCACTATAAAAAATGAAAATTGCACAAGATAGCATAAGCAAAGCAAAACTAGGAAAAAACATTTACTTCATTCATCTATCAATATGATACAGATTACATATAAATATAGGTATCATACAGATTAAAATTTGAATATATAAGTAGCTCCTAGATACCAAGAAAAGAAAAAAAAAAAACCAAAAATCATTACAAAGAAAGCAAGAAATAGGAAAAGGTAAAGAATATGATGACTCACTCACAGAGGATTGAAAATGTCCTGTAAACCCAGGAAATATTCATGACATTTTAGTATTATAATTAGAAAAAGTACATCAAAGTAATGAATTATTTTTACCACATATATTACTCCCCCCCCCCCCCAAAAAAAAAAGACTGATGTTATCCAGGATTGGTTAGATGCATATGTTGGTAAAGAGGCAGACTCATACTACTGGCAGGATTGCAGATTGGTAAAGCCTTGCAATTTAGCAGCAACTATAAAATGTATAAAATTATTTTTTTATTTTTTTAATGTTAATTAATTTTTGAGAGAGGGTGAGAGACAGAGACAGAGCTCAAGTGGTGGGGGGTCAGAGAGAGGGAGACACAGAATCTGAAGCAGGCTCCAGGCTCTGAGCTGTCAGCACAGAGCCCGATGTGGGGCTTGAACTCACAACGGTGAGATCATGACTTGAGCTGAAGTCAGACGCTCAACCAACCGAGCCACCCAGGTGCTCCAAATTAATATATTTTTTGTCTCATAGAAGCCACTTCTTAGAATATATCTTAAAGAAATATTTTTACTTGTGTGTCAATATGCTTGCAAGGATATTCATGATAATACTATTTATAATTTTTTAAATTAGAAAAATGTTAAGTAAGTATCTAGAACCTGGATAAATACATTATAGAAACCACAGTATAAAATAAATTACCCTGTAGCAATGAAAAGAGTGAAAAAGATCCATATGCACTAAAATGTAGTAGACAGAATTATGACCCCTAAGAAGACCCTATGCTCTAATCCCACAGGACTATGAACATGCTACGTAACATGGCAAAAAGAACTTTGCAAATGTAGTTAGGGTTACTCATCACTTTGGCCTTAAAATATAGAGATTATTCTGCATTATCCAGATGGGCCCAACATAACTGCATGAGCCTTTAAAAGCAGAAGAGGAAGGCAGAAAAGTAAGTCTAAGATTTCAAGCATGAGAAGAATGTGATCGCCACTGCAGGCTTGAAGACAAAGAAGGTAAGTGTCAAGGCAACCACAAGGAATTCTGAATGAGCAACAAACTGAATGAGCCTGGAAACAAATTCTTCCACAGAGCCTCCAGAAAGAAACACAGCTCTGCTGACACCTTGAGTTTGGAATGGAGAGAATCTAGTCATGTCACACCCAACTTCTGTCCTACCAGAACTATGAGGTGATATATGGGTGTTGTGTTATGCTTAAGTTTGTCTTAATTTGTGACGCAGCAATAGCAAACTAATATATAAATGGAAAGATTTCTAAGACATATTATTAAGGGAAGAGAAATAAAAGAGAGTAACACGAAAAAAGAAATGTATCAGAGTATATTGTATATTTATATTTTGGTGTCCCAAGATGCCACATAGTCTCAGCCTCAGCCTCAGCCGTCATTCTTTCTTTTTGATGGCTGATCTGTGTTTGAGCTTGTTTTCTAAGATACAGCAAATAGTTTTGAAGACCTTTGAAAATACTTGTTGTGGTTAATGCTTTGAAGTAGCAGAATTGATTTCCTAACATAAAAACCTGGAGAAAACAACAGGAGAAAAGAATAAAAGGGAGAGCATGAGAACACAGAATAAGTGCTACACATTAGAAAACAAACAAACCAAAACACTTGTCAGTGAATGAGTCTCCGAAAGGCCTGAAAACCAATGACATTCGAATTTATCCTTATGTCTGGGTCAGCCTTTGGGCTCCTAATTTGCTTTCCTACAGAAACCATGTTTGGAGTTGATTAGGTTAAGTGCATTATGTTAAAAACCTCATGCATCACACAGTGATTATTAAGAGTAGGTTGGTCTGGGTGGAATAGGCAGAATGCTAAGAATGACCACTCTATGGACTTAGCCCCCATATTAAGTGCCCTCCCCTGTGAATGTGGGTGGAATCTATGCATATGATGAGGTAGCATTTCCATGATTATATTAAATTAAATGACAAAAGGGAGATTATTCAGGTAGGCCTAATCAAATCTCATGTGCCCTTGAGAAGCAGCGAATTTCTCTGGCTGGGAACAGAAAAGAAAAACAGGGAGTTGAAGCTCTCTAGTTGGCTTTGAAGATGGAGGGAGGCATGTGCCAAGAAATGCAGGCAGCTTTTGGGAGTTCCTGGCTGATAAGAAGTAAGGAAACAGGGACATCAGTCATACAACCACATGAGAGTGAATTTAGCCAACAACCTGAATTGAGCAAGGAAGCAGATTCTTCCTAGAGCCTACAGATAAGAGCCCATCTGACCAACACTTTGGTTTCCACCCTGTGAGACTCTAGGCAGAGAACCCAGTAGAGCCCACTGGACTTCACACCTACAGACCTGTGAGATAATGAGTTGTTTTAAGCTGCTAAATTTGTGGCAGTTAGTCAGTAATAGAAAATTAACATACTGAGTATTCTGTATTTAGCAAGTGATGAACTAAAGAACATAAACTCCTGGCACATACATGCCACATGTCTCTTCATGACTCCACAGCAGTAGGGACTAAGTATATGCTCAACAAATACTTGTAGTTTGTTTAGGTGGTGAGTGAATGTATCAATGAATTAATGAATAAAGTAATGAAGAATCTTTGGCCAGTCGAATCATCCAACAAATATTTACAGAATACTCAATATGTATCAGGAAATATTCCAGACATTGGACATAGTACAATGGGGTCCAAACCCTCAGGGAATTTATATTCTAGTTTCAAACAAGAATTCAAAGTTCCAAGGACTAGAATTTCTCATATTGGAGGAATAAAAGGTCACTTAAGTGCCATGAATGAAGGCGCATGGAGAGAGAATCATAAGGTCCGCAAGGAGACTTTCCAGGCAGGACTTTAAGGGTCACACATAGAAGGGTGAGTGTGATAGGGAGACAGTGGAGGGTTAGGTGGGGAAATGCTATGATATGATGTATGTTTTTCTCTCTCTTTTTTAAAAATTTATTTTGAGAGTGTGTGTGAGCACACACACACAAGCAAGTGTGTGTGTGGGGGGCGGGGGGGAGAGTCCCAAGCAGGCTCTGCACTCTCAGCACAGAGCCTGATACGAGGCTTGATCTCATGAGTTGTGAGATCATGACCTGAGCCAAAATCAGGAGTCAGACACTTAACTGATTGAGCCACCCCAGTGCCCCTGTTTTTCTCTTCTAAATCATGAAGGATCCCAAAGATTCAAGCAGTCTTTTAAATAACAAAAAGTAAATGCGAGGAAAACCGATGACCACAGAAAGGACAATGCAATAATATCCAACATGTAGGTCAAATTTAGAACTGAAAGTCTTGTTATACTTTCAGTTCAGTATAAACTGCCCCATAAAGAAAACAAAAGACAGTTAAATGTGACCAATCCTTGTCTGCATCCCAAGTTATGTGTGTAAACTATTCATTTTCCTGGTGGACATTGCCAATACAATTATGCAACTTACATATACCTTTTATTTAAAAAAAAATTTTTTTTAATTTTTTTTAACATTTATTTATTTTTGAGACAGAGAGAGACAGAGCATGAACGGGGGAGGGTCAGAGAGAGAGAGGGAGACACAGAATCTGAAACAGGCTCCAGGCTCTGAGCTGTCAGCACAGAGCCCGACGCGGGGCTCGAACTCACGGACCGCGAGATCATGACCTGAGCCGAAGTCAGCTGCCTAACCGACCGAGCCACCCAGGCGCCCATTAAAAAAATGTTTAATGTTTGTTTACTTTTGAGAGAGACAGCAAGCAGAGGAGGGGCAGAGACAGAGGAAGACACATAATCCAAAGCAGGTTCCAGGCTCTGCGCTGTCAGCACAGAGCCCAACCGGGGTTCGATCTCACGAGCCATGAGATTATGACCTAAGCCCAAGTTGGACACTCAACTGACTGAGCCACCCCGGCACCCCTATATATTTTTTAAATGACTTGGATGTCCTATTAGTAAAATCTGAGTTTTGACTATTTTCAAGGGTGTAGTACATAGGTAAGTAGTTTTTTATTTAATCCACCAACTGTTTATAACATAGTAGGCAGAGCCCTGACATTCCAGGTAAATTTTACAGATTGAAAATAAATAGGGCGGTATTTCCTTGAAAAAAAAAATTGGCAAATCAGGCCCTGTAAACTTTAAGCAAAAAAATCTGGAGAAATCCCAAGGTTTGGGAATTGTGGAAGATTAATATTAAATATACAGCATGTTAAATACAGGAGATTTATCCCATGCTTCTTTTATGAGCTAAAAATAAAGAGGATATAGCACAGAGGGGCCTTAAGTTACATTTACAAAAGGTAGAATGATAAAGTGGGACATTGGAATGAGGAATATATTCTTGCCCTAGGTCAAAAAAACATTTTGAAACCCATAATGGTACTGAAAATTTTCTTTAAAGTAGGCCAAAAAGTTAATAGGAATTGTTAGGGTGTCTAGCACTGCAAATGTTGTTTACATTTGAATCTTCGGATGGTAATGATTCTCTGGAATTTGTAAGGTAAAGAGAGGTAAGAAGAGAAGAAAGGAGGAAGGGAGAGAGGTTGAAAGAGAGAGACAGAGAGAGAGAGAACAAACAGAATAAGGAGAAGGTTCCACTTAGATGCATTGGAAATTGTGTGAAACCCTTTTTCTTGTCTGTGGTCACAATATCTGGGTCTCTACCTGGCATTCAGTGTATTGAAGCTAATACTGTGGATGAATGTTTGTGTCCCCAAGAATTCAAATGTTGAAGTCCTAGTCCTTAGTGTGATGGTATTTGGAGGTGAAGCCTTGGGAGGTAATTAGATCTCAGGTCTTGAGGGTGGAGTCCCATGAAGGGATTAGCGCCTGTATAAGAAAATGAAGGAACCAGAGCTCACTCACGTCACCATGTGAGGATGTGGAAAGAAGGCATCAGTCTGTAAATCAGGAACAGAGTCCTCACCAAAAATCCGACCACGCTGGCATCTGGTCTGGAGCTCCCAGCCTCCAGAACTGTGAGAAATAAATGTTCATTGTTTAAGCCAGCCTACGGTATTCTGTGACAGCAACCAGAATAGGTTAAGACAGCCAGGGATGCTAACCACTTATAAAAAGCTGCCTTGCCCGAATGAAACTAGTGTTCCCACTGTCCTCACTGAGAAATTCTACATCTCAGTCAAAGTGAGTAAACTGGACATTTGTGAGCATTCCTCATTCAGGAGCTAAACCCTTGAGATGGGATGGAAGACAGTGATTAAAATAAGAAAACCAACTGAACCTTCTGTTTCCATGACTGGTACAATGTGCATAGGCCGTGATCTAGGCCTATGCCTGTATGTTAATTTGACATCTTCATTGAATCACATATTTCTCATTTATTAGGCAGATAAAAATATTTTGTAAAACGTTTGCAAAATTTGTTCCTGAATTATTTAATGGTAAGAAAATAAAATTCCATGTTCAAAGAGTGACATTAACAGAATATTATAACATTGCTTGAATGCTCTCCTTCTAGAAATGAAAAAATATTCTACCTGACTATTTGAGAGAATTGTTCATGTTTTTAACACTACATCTGAATTGGCCATTCCCAAAATAAAAATTCATTTTTATGGGTCAAAGACTTTAGAAGTTGTAGATACACATACAACACAAAATAGGACTTCATTCTCTCAAGACAGGGAATTCTTCAGCTTTTGGGCAGAGAACTATTACCAGAGAGGAAGGAAATAAATTTCATGGTCCTGCCCCCATCTTCCAATAAACAAACAGTGGAAGAACATGGAAACAGTTAAGTAGAATCTAACCTTAGTCACTCTACCATCCTTGGAGAGAAGCACACTTACAAAGAAAAGATCACTGTTCACCTTCAAACCACAACACTTTGATATTTCCCACACAATCATTCTTTCTTAAAAGGAGATCACTGTCAAAGGAATCTTTCCAGCCGAGAGTCCTACCCTGGTAGCCCATAGGTAGAGGCTGTCGCACATAAATTATATCGGTGTAAAGAAGACCTTGTCCTCCTAGAGACCCCGTTGTGGGTGGTAGAATTCTTTGCTCAGCTTTTTCTGAATTTTAGCTTTTCAGAGCATTCAGTATCCGAGGAACATAATACATATATGCGCACTACAGTGTCACAGGAATGGAAAATAGGCCAAATTACCAATTAGAGTAAGGTTGTTTAAAATAAAAAAGGTATTGTGATGATATGGTAATATCCTTCGTCTCATGGTCTATACAAACCTGCTTGGAATAAGCATTTCTAAACATAATTAAAACTTGTTACCTTTCTTAAAACTATATTCCCTTATAGCCTGAATTCCCCTATTTCTCTCTCTCTTTTTATTCACATTAATCTTAATAGGTCATGTATAGAGACAGACACAATCCATGCCTTTGCTGACCTCATAAGGACACTGTGAGTATTCCTCTTTGTTACATTATTTCCTTTTTGTGTTTTTGGATACCACCATCATTAACTAGACAATATTTCCCACCCTTACTTAAGATTAGCCAGTTCCCCTGCTCCAAAGTCAAAGAATCTGTCAATCTTGTGCCCTAATCAACAGAAACCTGACAGAATAGCTATGAATAAATCTGTAATGACTATAATCTGAGGTCATCAAACAAGAATCAGACCACATCTACTCAGTCACATCATGTCCATGACACTTCAACCAGCTTTTGCAATAGTGAACACACTCATCTCAATCCTGAGAAGAACAATTAACTAGATGTCATTTTTTGAAATCCTCTTTGCCTTGATAATCCTTCCAGGCAGGGATGTGTGCACAATCAACCCCTAAAAATCTGTCCTTTTTTAGGGGAGGTTATAGGTTTTAAAAATTTTTACCACAAGAATCCTGGAATATTTCATCTTTTTCACGTCCACTTCCTGTTTTACTTCAATGTTCAGATACCATTTTGGTTTCCACAACTTTAAAAGGTTAGATGCTTTTGTTTGCAACTCTTTACCCCTATTATCACAATCTTCAAAATAATTCTAACCCCAAATCTATGTACTAGGGCAGCAGACATGTTTAAGTTCCTCAACCATTTCCTTTTATTTTATTAAATTCAATATATACTCTATATGTACAAGTTTCTCCAGGGGCTCAAATCATGGCTTTGAAACTAAGACATACCTAAGAGAGTTGTGGCTAGAAAAAAGATGGAAAGTGGCATCAGGAGTGGGGCAAAAAGGAGACAGTAATTCTTTTTGGAAATAGAGGGACAGTAGGATATCAGGGAGAACAAGAAAAGGACTGGAGATGGTGGCAACAGTAAGAGACGTCAGAGGTGTTGGACTATTCCCTGATTATCTTGTAAGTAAATGGAAAAGGAGGGCTTTAAGACTTGGCATTGTGCTTTCTGACATATGAGGACGTGATGACCCTTCCAAACTGTCCAGACTGACCTAGACCATCTAATTTGGGACTACCTGGAATTCATTTCAGGAAGATAGAATACTCAAGAAGGCTTAATGATCTGCCCTCAAAGACTAACTGGATGAATTCAAACTCAAAGAGGGAAACATCTTTCACATTCACTTTAAAAGCTTTCATAAATTCTATTTAAAGCTAAAAAGCAGAAGGAGCAAGATTACAGTCAGACAAATACTGTGAAATATTTGGGGCAAGAATTGGGATGAAGTGGGGAGGAAGGGAAGGATTGTGAGATTTGTTACCTAAGAGGTATAATTATCCACACAACATATTTCCCAAGAACTTTTCAATCTTCAAGCTTTCTGCTTCTGTGCTTTCAAAAGCCAGCCTAGATATAGTCTTCTAAGTGTGTGATCCAGAGGAAATGTGAGATGTATCACTGATTACTTTGAGTTCCCAACTGTCCTATTTTTATAGCTATCTATAGCTATGTAGTTGACAATAAACTATTTCATAAATGTCAGCCACTTCCCATAAGTTTTAAATTGCTTGCTTATTCTACCTGTGGAAACATTTAGGAAAATTATTATTTTTTTCTCTAAGTTAATCTTTAGTTTTAGCAATCAGAGAAAATTTTTGTAAAACTTCTTTCAAAGAGTGACTTGAATGTGGCAATCTACTTTTTTTTTGCTCTTACTTATTTCTTTATTTAGTACTTTTTTTTATTATGTAAGTTTTTATTTAAACTCCAGTTAGTTAACATACAGTGTAATACTAGTTTCAGGTATACAGTATAGTGGTTCAATAGTTCCATACATCATCTGGGGGTCATCACAACAAGTGCACTCCTTAATCCCCAACACCTATTTAACCCATCTCCCCACAAACCTCCCCTCCGGTAACCATCAGTTTGTTCTCTGGAGTTAAGAGTCTGTTTCTCAGCGTGCCTCTTTCTCTTTTTGTCCCCCCCCTCCCCCCGCCTTTGCTCGGTAAGTTCTCAAACTGGAGCTTTCTGAGTAGATAGAATAACAAGTTTTTTGTTTGTTTGCTTTAAATTGACAATTAGTAGTAGACTAATCAATCCATCTTGCAAGATCTGGAATAGAGTTGAAGTCTAGGCCCTCTTTTCTATGTGAGGTACCCCTATCTGGGGCATCCCTCCCTGTTGGGGGCCCTTTTATTCCTTAATTGGTGTAACTCCAATAGGTGGAAAAAGTCTGATGATGAAAGCATTCATTTCTCATTCGCTGAATAAGGACAGAGCTCTCTCAGTCAGCTACCTGAGTATCACTAAATTGAAGCATGCCCACTGTGATAAACCAAAAGAATCAAGCGCTGACCTAAATGGATGGAAGCAGCCAGAAAGAACATATTGAAGAAGGTGCATTTTGAATGACGGGAAAAGAATTAAATGATAGTAAGGGAGCAGAAAAGAATCTCATGAATGGAAGCAAGTTATAAAGAAAGGTTTGTTTCATATGAAATGAGCAGAAAAATGATAGTAAGCATGTTTCACTAAATCTATCAGCATCTAGAAAGACAAAACACAGAATAGTGACTATTTCTATTTTGATGCATTTTCAGTTATTTAGTTGGTAAATATTTATTGAGCACTGACTATTGTCAATTGTTTTTGATTTTACTACTTAGCTGGGGAGTAGGGATGTACGTATAGATTTTCAACATCTAATACATCTTTATACGAATATACTGAGTCTGAAGTTGCTTGCCCTTTTCCCTCTCTTTTGAACATTGCTATCAGCTTATTTAGTCTTTTCTACTACTCTGTTAGGTTAAATATTATGCCCATTTTACATGAGGAAACTGAGGCTCAGAAGTGTTTAGTGATAGGGCCCAAGCTCACATATCTAGAAACTGAACCAAGCTCTGACTCCTTAAGTCCTCTTAACTGCTATACCAGCTGCCTGCGTGATTTGGATAAATTGACAGTGGGCCACTGCCAGCACGTTTATTTGAATAGATAATCTATCTTATATAGTAATGAGAAACGAAGTTTTTAAATGGGTATTTAAGAAAGGCATAAGGACGCCTGAGTGGCTCAGTTGGTTGAGCATCTGACTTCAGCTCAGGGCATGATCTTGTGGTTCATGAGTTCAAACACCATGTCAGGCTCTGTGCTGACAGCTCAGAGCCTGGAGTCTGCTTCGGATTCTGCATCTCCCTCTCTGCCCCTTCCCTGCTCGCTCGCACTCTCTCTCTCTCAAAATTAAATGGAACTTTAAAAATTAATTAAATTTTTAAAAAAATAAAAAAAAAATTAAAAATTTAAATTACAAATAATTGCCATTATTGAACTCAGAAGTAACAAGATGAAAACAAGGACTGAAAAAGAGAATTCTAGACTTATATATTTAATGACAGGAACTGGAAGTAACTAGAAGTGGTTGTTTGTTTGCTTGTTTGTTTAATAAAGCACTCAGGAGCAGTCATCGCATGGTAGGGAGCAGGATTAGGTTCAGGGGCAGTAGAAGGAAGACCCCACTGAAGTTGGAAAGGTGGGTATGAGGAGAGAAGGTAATGGAAGAGTTAAAAATCATTCCCAAGCTGGCAAGCTTAAGAAACCAGGGATGGTAACTATACTGCGTGTGATGAAAACTCTGGAGTGGAGGGGTTATTTGGGGTATGGTAAGAGGATGAATTTGAAATAAAATATTCATATAATCAGGAACTGCACTGTATATTTAGAGTAAAATTCCAGGGTATCCTCTCCACCTTCAAACTTTTCATACCCTACCACAGCAAAAAGACCAAAACACTTGTATAGGAAGGAATAATTTGGAAAGACTGGGCTATATATCCAATTGAACTTGGTGTTGACAGCTCAATCATGGATTTGGTCAGACCACAGATCTGCTATCTCTAGGAGTCCTGTGGAGATTGTGAAGACTGTTTTTCCTTTTCATCAATGATAGACAAGCTAGTTAGATATCAGAGTCCTTCCTACTTTCTTTCCTTCTTCTCTCCCTCCTTGGCTCCCTTCCCTCCTTCCCTCCTTTCTGTTTTGGTTGGGGTAAAATTCACAGGACATGTGATCTTGTCACTGTGGTTGATTTCTCAAGATACTGAATGATGATTTTAGTTAGATAATTGACTCCACACAATAGAATATATCTTAATTCTGAGTATATTTTATAGATTTGTCTCTTTAATGCTGATAAATATCTCCGCTTGGGCTTCATCCTGTTTGTTCAGAGAGTAATTTGTTCTGACTTTATATTCAATAAACGAATAATCACCAAAGTGTTCCAGCACATATCAGACACCATTAAACATATGGGAAAAATTTCATCAGTGGAGTCTGTTTCATCTAGGCAAATGTTTCCTTATTAATTCAATCCAAACAAGCTTCTTAAAATTACATATTTCTGTAAATGTGTATGCATGTTTCTATCATCAACTTTCAAAACTTTATTCTAGTTAGAAACATTAACTTATATTTTTCCTTTAAAAAATACAATTGTCAGTATTTTTAACTTTAATTCACTTATTACTTGTCTTGAAAGAAAAATCAATAATCTCTATGCTCCAAGATCTATATTTGTCACATTCAACCTTCCTCCACTTCCCTGCACAATAACAAAAACAATAAGGAAACAAACTCAAGAAATGGAAAGAAAGAGAAGAGAACAAGTATAGGCACCAGCACCAAAGTCTGATTGGATTTCATAATAATGGAAATTATTTTAACAAACTTATGGTATTATACAGGAGGATTGCATCTCTCAGGGAGTAATCAATAGAAAATATACATTTATCAACATATATTCTACAAAGTATTTCATACTGTTTTGTTGTAAATGTTACGGCTGGCCACAGATGTACACTAGTTAACTGATGATTCCGTAAGAAGAAAAGTTTACCAAAAGTTACACTACTGCTGTCACTTCATACTTACAGCAACTGCCTCCAGGATTTGTTTAACAGCATCTGCAGCATCTCGTTCACTATAATATCCCTTTTCCACAATCCTAAAAAAAAATAATAATACTAATAACCATGAAATGCTTCTCAGACATATGCATTCAGTGGAGTAGATGTGAAAACAGTTTAATTAAGTTAATGTTAAGGAAGATACATCTAAACAGCCCCAACAGGCTAGCATAACACCAGGGGAAATATTTCCATAAGCTGATACTCTAGAAATTTTGGGTTTAAGAAAATGAAAAACATTTATCTTGCCTTGGCTTGAACTGTCCATCCTATTTGAGGACAAAAAAAATTCTTTTTAAACTTTGTATTGAGAAATGTGTTAAACATATACCAACTAGGCAACATACCATGAACCATCCTGTGTAATTGCTACACAGCTTCAATAATTATTAATTCGTGGCCAATGCTGTTTTATTTATCCAATCAATTATTTTCCATTCTCTTTTTTTAATTTTGAAGTATCAGACATCACATAATTTCATTATAAATAAGGAGTTTTCTCTAAAAAAAAAAAAAGGATCTTTTAAAACTCATAACTACAATGCCATCATCATACCTATAAATTACAATTCCTTAATATTTTCAAAACCGCAGTGTTTCAAATATCCAATTGTCTTGGACATGTTAAAAATTGTTTGAATCAGCATCCAAATAAGGTCCACACAGTTTGACTGGTTACATGCGTCTCTTATTCTCTTTTTACATGAAGCTCCTCATTCTTCGCCCGTCCTTCTGCCCCCTCCTCTCTCTCCATCTGGCTTTCTATTCCAAATACACGACTTGCTCTTTTTGCATGGATATGGACAAGGAATCTTTCTTTTCATTCTTTTTTTTTTTTAAGGAGTCTTTCTTTTAACTTAAGTCTTTTTCATTTTGCTTTCAGGAATGTTTTCCTGAATTAGAATGCTTTGTACCCATATCTGTTTTCTTCCATTGCTTTCATTGCTTTGATTTTCTTCTTTGGGGTGTGCAGTTACATGCACTATGAGGTCTTTTTTTGTTTTTTGTTTTTTTTTACTTTTGACTTATATTTTCTCTCTCCTTTATGATGTTCTTAATTTTAGTATTAAGTAATATTAATTTCAATATTCTGCAGATTGTGTAATGCTTTCATCTGTTTTGTGGGCACACCCTCCTGACATGCTAATTTTCTGTGCTCTTATAATCATTTTGTATTGCAATTAATGCAGACACCTGTCTGTTGCTATTTATTTTTAAGCAAAGTTGGTTTTCTTAACCTTTTTGACAGAACGATGGGTCAGGATATCTTTTAGTTTCAAAGTCTCTTGACTTTCTGATTATTTTCATGAAGCATTCAAAATTATGACCTCATACTTTCTGAGATCTCTTCTCCTCTTTCTGAAACTTTACCTATACTCATCTGCTCTGGGTATTAGAGTCTCTTCCCAGCAGTTTCTCCTAATTTACCCAAGGGGGCTTCAGATAGTACCTCCAGGATTTATAGAGCCTTGACTGTATTAGTCAAGTCCTTCATACCTTATTGTAGGGGGATCCCTTGTGATTCTCAGAGATTTGGATGGCAAAAAGCCCTCACAATTTCAGCTGTTCTTGTATTGGTCCATTCTGCTTCTCATTGATTTGGAGGCTTTGGAGATTGGAGTCTTCTCCTCTTCCTAGGTTTATCAATGTCCCCTTATGTCCTCTAACCTAGAGGCTAACACTATGTGGCTCTTGTAACGGTCATTAGTTTGTCCTCATTCACTTGTTTCAAGGTTTCGTGGGAAACCTTGTCACCCGGTTTTGTTATAGATATTGTCTGTGAGTTTTACGTTTTTCTGTCCTAGCTTCTCTATTCTTATAGGGATGTTTCAAAAGACTAGAAAACTACACTGTTTCTATTTCTATCTTCCCAAAATTTCAAGAAAAACACATTTTTTTATACTGCTAAAGATTACCAACTTGCATAAGATGTTTTCAGCTGACAAAAGTTTGTGGTAAAGATATGCCTGAAAAAGGTCAATTCAAAACATATAAGAGACAAAATTTCAACAATTTTTGTAATTTTGTATTGAAATTTTTTAGACTAACAATATCTTACATAGCACAGTTATTTTTCAGAAAGTATCTTCCTTTTTTTTTTTTATGTTGTGGCAAGAAGCTGTAAGTTCTCAAAGCTGGTATTAAAAGTTGGATTTAAAAATCTATAAAATGTTGGGAATGCAAGCTAGTGCAGCCACTCTGTAAAACAGTATGGAGGTTCCTCAAAAAAACTAAAAACAGAACTACCCCACAACCCAGCAATTGCACTACTAGGTATTTATCCAAGGGATACATGCAACCCAATGTTTCTAGCAGCACTATCAACAATAGCCAAAGTAAGGAAAGAGCCCAAATGTCCATTGATGGATGAATGGATAAAGAAGATGTGGTATATATATACAATGGAGTATTACTTGGCAATCAAAAAGAATGAAACCTTGCCATTTGCAACTATGTGGATGGAACTGGAGGGCATTATGCTAAGTGAAATTAGTCAGAGAAAGACAAAAATCATATGACTTCACTCATATGAGGACTTTAAGAGACAAGACAGATGAACATAAGGGAAGGGAACAGGGAGGGGGACAAAACAGAAGAGACTCATAAATATGGAGAACAAACTGAGGGTTACTGGAGGGGTTGTGGGAGGGGGGATGGGCTAAATGGGTAAGGGGCATTAAGGAACCTACTCCTGAAACCATTGTGCACTATATGCTAATTAATTTGGATGTAAATTAAAAAAAATTAAATTAAAAAATATCTATAAAATGTTTCCAAAATAGGGGATGGATGATAAGGAAAAGCAGAAAAAAAAAAAAAAAAAACAAACAGGTATCAAATAAAAAATATATAAGAAGATACCTCAGTGACCATAATTATCAAGATTCAGAAAAATTATATGGATGCAAAAATTTCAATTATTTTATTTTCTCTATTCAACACTGTCAAGAGACACAAACTCATCATCTTTTCAAAGGAGGAATGATGAAATATCCTTCGTCACCTTTTTATTTATCAGATACCGGTTATGTGCCAAGGTCAAATAAAATGTCAAAGTAGATTACAATATTAAGGGAATCATTATCAATTGGTTCTTGAAAATCAGTTTTCATACAATATTTCCTTTTAATATCACAAATTCTTCCAATTCATGATTGAGTTACATAGTCTACTTACTAGAAATTTAATTGCACTATACTTTCTGAACATTTTAAAATTAAGTATGAGAGAAGAGGAAAAGAAGGACTAGTATGTCAGAGTAAGTTGAGAACTTTGGCTACCATTACATCATCCTCTGCATTTTGCTCTAAATGTATATTTTGTGGTACATCCATCAACCAACTCAAATGTAATTAGTGTCTCCTCTGTGTGTGGCACCTGCACTCTAGCAGCTTGTCTTTCCCCAGTCCTCTTAAACGAGGAGAGTTGTTACAAAGATGATGGAAAGGAATGGCCAATAGTTACCTTTCTTTCTACCGCCCATTCTCCCCAGAAGAGGATAAAATCAGTTACTTCCTGCGCTGCAAAAAACAGCGTGGATTTTTCCCATAGTCACTCACAAAGGCTAGAGCTTTATCACAACTGCTTTGTGGCACCCCTCTAGAGGGTGCTACTCATGACTTAGTCTATGGAAGCAGTACTCCGCCAAGTTGCACAACCATTTGCAGCCTCTCTGATGAGAAATCCTCCTTGTCTGCTAGGTACATAAGTTCTTACGAATGTATCCCCACCTCTTAGAAGGGAAGTGCTTCACCCACTAGAAATTCCTCCCTATATTTTGATTTATTATGATGCCCCAAGCTTTGGCCTACATATGATATTTATGCATTTTTATTTGGGTATAATTTAGAGTTAATTGCCTGTGTTTAGAATGTGACCATGTGTGTGAATGTCTAGGGACTGGCTAGATAAAGCAGTGAATTTTCTTGGGACCTGTTTTCAGGTAGGATAGAGGGAAGAGTAGTAGGTGTAAGAACAGGTAATGGAAATCTCACTAATTTTCTACAACATATGTTAAATTAGTAAAACATTTCATCTAGTTAATGGAAAGGATGCATTCTAACAGATATGTTCATTCACTCATTTATTCAAGAAATATTATGGAATGACCGTTATGTGCTGGGCATTCAGTAGTGAACCAGACATGGCCTCTGCACTTATGGGGTTTCTCTTGGTATTAGCAGACACAGACAATCAACACAGTGTGCTAAATACTGTGGCAGAGATATTAGAGAATGACCTGAAAGCTCACAGAGAGGACCAGTGATTGATTCTGGAGGCCATGCATGGTGGGAAAAGGATTCCAGAGACAGCTATATCTCAGCTCAGACTTCAAGGGTGTGTAGAAGTTTTCAGGTTGCAGAAAGGGTAGGAGCTAGGAGTGGGATAGGTATAGAGGAGAAGCAGGGACTAGAGAAGAAGAAGATTGCTCTTAAAAAATTTTTTTTTAATTTGAGAGAGAGAGAGGGAGCACATGCAAATTGGGGGGAGAGACAGGGTAGGGGGAGAGAAAGAGCGAGAGAATCTTAAGCAGGCTCCACACTCAGCATGGAGCCCAACATGAGGTTGATGCCAAGATCCTGGGATCATGATCTGGGCAGAAATCAAGAGTCGGACGTTCAACTGACTGAGTCACCCAGTCACCCAGGAAGGAGTTTGTTCTAAGAAAAAGGACCAACACTACAGTGAGAATTATGAGAGTGTGGACGACATAGTGATAGTCAAACAATAATTCTGTCTAACATGAGCCAGGTACTTGCAGAATCTATAAAGAATAAAATTTGGGTCCTGCCCCAGAGGAAACCACAGTAGAGAAATTATTAACAAAAGCATTACCATAGATGTAAAACATGTTATACTAAGGTTTGTACAGCCAAAGGATTTATAAATTCTGTTGTCAGAAATGTCTCTAGAGTAGACACGTAGGACAGGAGCACAGAATGCAGGCACTCTCCCCACCCCATCCCCTTGACCTCTACTCTCCATATGCTCTCCATAGCTTAACCACATGTCTTCCAGCTTCCTTCTGCTAAAAGGCATTTTGTTCCCAGTGGATTTGTTCACGGAGTTAGGTTTCTGGAATTCAAACATTCATCTTTAAGTATTTTATAAGTTGAGCTTCCACCCAGGCCATTCATGGCTGACTAGAAAGATCAACAGCAGTGAACTTCTCAAGTTGCAAATGCAGGTTTTTAACTTAAACTAAGATTGGAAGTGAAGACATTAGTGACCAAGCAAAGGAAAATGAAATCTTACAACCTTTTTCTCTCCATTTAGGCATGACTACAGTAGGTATGTTTGGCCAATACCTTCTGTAGGTTATCATGGGAAAATTTTTAGCCTTCTCACTAGATTTATGTTTTGATCACCCACAGAGCCTCGCTCCCAGTCTTGCTCATAAGTATAAGTCAATAAGTATTTGTGGAATTGTTGAGAAAATGAATAAAGTTTTACACCATAAGATGGCCGATGGGACTAAAACAAGCTCTGGTCTCTGGCTTAGAAACCCCTCTTCCGGGTTCTTCTAGCCCTGTTTGCAAGTGCGCGAAAACCCTTCCACAAATATAGAGGCTGACAACTATAAATTACCCTTCTTGCTTGCATTTGGGGCTCAGATCTTTGGAGAAATGGTCTCCTCTGAGCCTGCCAGTGTTAAATAAATCTCCGATCCCTCAAGATCTTGGAGTGCCACTTAGTTTTTACGCCAGCGTTCCAGCCTGGTTCCGTAACAGAATCAATACTAACTGCCAAGTAAATGAGTGCCAGAGAAATTTCAGACTGTGGATATTTGAACAACTCCTTTGCCTGTGTTCCTTATCACGGGGAACAAAGCATTGGACTAGAAACTGATGTTTATCACAAGTATGCTGGATATGGATCCAAGGGGAGAGTAGCCATATAGACACTTCCCAAAGCAAAATACAACAGGTATAAAGGTTCCTGTTGGCCTTAGGAATACATTCAGAGTTAGTTCCTAGATATTATTGTAATAACATGAATCTTTTTTGAAACTTATTTTGAATAAAACCAAAATGATTCAAATCAACAAAATACATCATTTGTTTCATGAGGCAACACATAGTAATTTCTCTGTACTATTTAGCTAGAATTTCAGAAAAACAAGTTGCCATATACATCCAATCAAGAGTTTGTAGGTTTATACAAAATATATTAGTGCCTTCAGTTTTTAGAAGCAATGAAATATTCAATCATTGTAGGGGTTTTAGAGCTGTAGAAAATAGGATAATTTTGGTTTTTATATTTAAATATACTTATTGGTATATTTCTCCTCGGATTTAGCAAACTAATTTATTTTTCATGCTCTGTAACATGATAAGAAGGGAGTTAAGATGTTATCAGCATCTTCAGATCATTTTCAAAGGCCCAGGGCCATGTAGTTTCTCACCATTAAGCATATTTTCCTACTTTTCCATTGTGACCTGGGCTAGAAGACTCAGGGCTAAAAACAAAGACTCAGGATTTTAATCACAAGGGGACCCAAAAAGCTACCCTGAGATCTCAGTTCCCATGGGTCCCTCAGTTGCTAACAGGAGTAGCAGACATCTGCAGATCAGGGAAGGAAGTGCAATACGGATGTGTCTCTGTAGGCTGCCAAACTGTGATCCTCTGACCTCACTAGGCTTCTTAGTCCTCGACCATGCTTTTTATGGCCACCATTTCCTGTGTGTTGGTGCGCACGCTCTTCTTCCCCACAGTTGGGACTATTTCCCTTCTCATCATTTTAACATTGCAGGATGAAAAAGCACAGGCAATGCCTATTTCTTTCCATGGATCTGCTTTAAAATACGACTTTTGAGCATTTGTTGCTGTCACCTTAATTGCTGTAAATTGAATTGAGCACATCACCCGGCTGAATTGAGCACATCACCCGGCTGGCAGTTAGCACCGGCAATGCAGCTGAAGAGCTCTAATCTGATCATTTCCTGAGGCCCTCAGACTTCCTGGCACGGAGATTAGGAGCCCTCCAGCTCTCCCCACCAATGACAGCTTTTTCTCAAATGGAAGTGCTATTAGATAACCATAGGTTTTTGCGGAAAAGATACTGGTCTGATGACCATGTGTACTGAAGGATCAAATAACATAGGGTAAAAGCCCAGACAGGAGTTTCAGGAACCAAGTCTTAAGAGCTGCCAGTATATCATTACGCTGTTACATACATTAAAATGAATTCTGCTGTAGCCTGTGTAAATCTATCACTTCTTTATAAGCTTCTTTCACTGCCTTTTCTCATTTCATTGATGACAACTTAGTGAATATTGATGGTTTTTCTAAGAAGTCCCCTGAAGAGTGTTAAATTCATAGACTTAAAAAATAGTTTCAAAGATACTAGTGGCAACTGTTAAATTTGAAAGCTAGGAAGAGAATGAGGGAGCTGTGGATCATTGTGGGTGCTGCTCAGGGACAGGATGGTGCAGGAGAAAGGGGAGGTCAAATCAAACTGTAGACCTGGGTTTGGGCCTAAGGGAGCCCTGGTACAGTTCCCTCGTACTGTAAGTGAAATGCTTTACCCAAAGATGTAATATAAATTGTCCAAGAGCATAGTATTTATTCAAGTTATTCGTTTGACAAATACTGAGCAACCGCTTACTTTCTGTCTAGAACAGCTTCTAAAACAGAGTCTAAGGTAGTCATTTCTAATCCTGCCAATGTGTTCTGCTTTTGGATATCCCTTTACCCTTCCCTCTATGCTTTACCTGCTAATTTCTGATTTCTCACTTAAAATTCAGCTCAAAGATTCTATTCCTCCCTGAAGCCATTTCTGCCTTAGACGGCCCCCTTATTTTGTGCCTAAAGTGCTGTGTTTATGTCTGAATTATAACATGTAATAAAGACTTAGAGCCAAATCTCTGGCAAACCTCTGGCAAATACAAAGTGTCTTATGATATATCTTTTATATACTTGATTCTTACTTTTATTTCCTTTTTAGTCCCTTGTCCTCATTTATTTTATTTTTTTATCTTGTGATATTGTGGTTGTCTCCATAAGCCTTAAACACATTTTTGGGAGACGATGGCAGTATTGAAAAATAATATTAGGGTCCACATCACATTTTTACTTTCCCGATTCTGGACCAGGAGCTCATTGAGGGTGAAAGCACTGTGCTCTGGTTAATGTGCTGGTGAAAAAAATAAAGGTCAGTGGTGAAGCCAGAACAGTAGGGTGAGGCCAGAATGAGTTGTTTTATTTGTCATGTTTAAAAGAACTGACTTTTAGGAAGTATCCTTCTGGGCTGACCTGATCAAATCAGTGCTTTAAACATGGATGGATGGAAGATAGTGAAAGTTACACCAGTTTGGAGTCTGTTACATTGGCAAAGGGAATGTAAAGGCTCAAAAGGGCACAAGAAGTGGGAAAGGGGAGAGAGAATGGATCTGAAAGCTGCTCAGAGAAAGAGTTATGGGGAAGGGGCTGGATAGAGTGAGAGGAAGAGGGAGAAATTAATGTTGACCAGCTCAGATGTTAAGTTAGTTCACAGAGGTAGGAGGGAGAAGCAAGATGGAGAGTGGAAGGAAGAATGTGGAGTTCACTTGAGGACATACTGATCTAGAGGTACCTATAGGATGTGCAGGTGAAAATGTCTAGCAGATTGTTGAAAATATGGTTCTTATCTCTGCTGAGACAGCAGTCAGCAATGTGGCTGAAACCACAGGAGACTGTCCAATTTACCTACAGAGAATGTAGGCAAGAGGTTTAGGAAAGGCGGACATTGAAGGAATGGAAAGAGGAAGAAGAACTCAGGAAAGAGATCAGGAGGACATAAGGGAAGGGAAGCAAAAATAATATAAAAACAGGGAGGGGGACAAAACATAAGAGACTCTTAAATATGGAGAACAAACAGAGGGTTACTGGAGGAGTTGTGGGAGGGGAGATGGGCTAAATGGGTAAGGGTCATTAAGGAATCTACCCCTGAAATCATTGTTGCATGATATGCTAACTTGGATGTGAATTTAAAAAATAAATTAAATTAAAAAAAAAAAGGAGAAAACTGAAAAGATAGAATAAAATCCAAGGGAAAAAGAGATGCTGTCAAAACCTACATGAAAGATATGGAGAGATTTAGCCAACAGTGTAAAATACCACAGACTACCTCTCCAAAAACATACAAGCTCCAGCCTCAGCAGACCCTTGGTGTTCCTCAAAAATCCTTATTCTTGAATCAGAAGATGGCGGCATAGGAGGATGCTGGGCTTACCTCGTCCTGCTGCTCACTTAGACTCGACCCACATCTGCCTAAATAATCCAGAAAACCGCCAGAAGACTAGCAGAACGGACTCTCCAGAGCCAAGTGTAGACAAGAGGCCCATGGAAGAGGGTAGGAAGGGCGGCGAGGTGGTGCACGCTACATGGACTGGCAGGAGGGAGCCAGGCGGTGGAGGGGCAGCCCACCCAGCAAGGCAGAGCCCCTGAGTCTGACTTGCAAAAGCGGAGGGACTGGATGGAGTGTGTTCTGACAGCCAGCAGGACTTAACATCTGGAATGTTATAAGTCAACTGCTCTGCTCAGAGAGCAAGAGGGCTTGAGGACAACAGGAGGGAGAGTTGTTGAGCCCTGGAGGACAGAGCTCAACTCGGCAGGGAACAAAGGCACTGGACAGCGCCATCTCCCTCGCCCATCCCCCAGCCAAAATCCCAAAGTAAACCAGTTCCCGTCAGGGAACTTGCTTGCACCACGCAAACACCCAACGCTGTGCTTCTGTGGATCCATCCCTCCGACGGGTCGGCCTCCCTCCCGGTGCCACAGGGCCCCTCCCACACCAGACCACGGAAGGCAAAGCTAGCTGAGCCTGCCCCTCCCGCCCCTGTGCACCTTGCGGATCCACCCTGGCTAATATGCCAGATCCCATCGAAGCAGCACCACAAGCCTGGCAGTGTGAAAGTAGTCCAAACAGGGGCCACACCATTCCGCAGTGAGTCCTGCCCCTGGGAGAGGGGAAGAAAAGGTACACACCAGTCTGACTGTGGCCCCAGTGGTGGGCTGGGGGCAGACATCAGGTCTGAATGTGGCCCCACCCACCAACACAAGTTACTCCAGACAGCACAGCAGAAGTGCCCTGCAGTTGGGAGCCACCCTAGGGACTATCCAAAATGATGAAACGGAAGAATTCTCCTCAAAAGAAACTCCAGGAAGTAGCGACAACTAACGAACTGATCAAAAACGATTTAAGCAATATAACAGAACGTGAATTTAAAATAATAGTCATAAAATTAATCTCTGGGCTTGAAAAAAGTATAGAGGACAGCAGAGAATCTATTGCTACAGAGATCAAGGGACTAAGAAACAGTCAGGAGGAGCTAAAAAATGCTATAAATGAGGTGCAAGATAAAATGGAGGCGACCACAGCTTGGATTGAAGAGGCAGAGGAGAGAATAGGTGAATTAGAAGATAAATTTATGGAAAAAGAGGAAGCTCAGAAAAAGAGAGAGAAAAAAATCCAGGAGTATGAGGGGAGAATTAGAGAACTAAGTGATGCGATGAAATGCAATAATATCCGTATAACAGGGATTCCAGAGGAGGAAGAGAGAGAGAAAAAGGGGCTGAAGGTGTACTTGAACAAATCATAGCTGAGAACTTCCCTGATCTGGGGAAGGAAAAAGGAATTGAAATCTAAGAGGCACAGAGAACTCCCTTCAGATGTAACTTGAATCGATCTTCTGCACAACATATCATAGTGAAACTGGCAGAATACAAGGATAAAGAGAAAATTCTGAAAGCAGCTAGGGATAAACACGCTCTAACATATAAAGGGAGACCAATAAGACTAGTGATGGATCTATCTACTGAAACTTGGCAGGCCAGAAAGGAATGGCAGGATATTTTCAATGTGATGAACAGAAAAAATATGCAGCCGAGAATCCTTTATCCAGCAAGACTGTCATTTAGAATAGAAGGAGAGATAAAGGTCTTCCCAAAAAAACAAAAAAACTGAAGAAATTCCTCACCACTAAACCAGCCCTACAAGAGATCCTAAGGGGGATCCTGTGAGACAAAGTACCAGAGACATCACTACAAGCATGAAACCTACAGACCTCACAATGACTCTAAACCCATATCTTTCAATAATAACACTGCATGCAAATGGACTAAATGCTCCAACCAAAAGACATAAGGTATCAGAATGGATAAAAAAACAAGACCCATCTATTTGCTGTCTACAAGAGACTCATTTTAGACCTGAGGACACCTTCAGATTGAAAGTGAGGGCATGGAGAACTATCTATCATGCTACTGGATCTCAAAAGAAAGCGGGAGTAGCCATACTCATATCAGACAAACTAGACTTTAAATGAAAGGCTGTAACAAGAGATGAAGAAGGGCATTATATAATAATTACAGGGCCTATCCATCAGGCAGAGCTAACAATTATAAATGTCTATGCACTGAATACGGGAGCCCCCAAATATATAAAAAAATTAATCACAAACATAAGCAACCTTATTGATAAGAATGTGGTAATCGCAGGGGACTTTAATACCCCACTTACAACATTGGATATATCATCTAGACACAGGATCAATAAAGAAACAAGGGCCCTGAATGATACATTGGATCAGATGGACTTGACAGATTAACTCTGCATCCCAAAGCAACACAGTATACCTTCTTCTTGAGTGCACATGGAACATTCTCCAAGATAGATCACATACTGGGTCACAAAACAGCCCTTCATAAGTATACAAGAATTGAGATCATACCATGCATACTTTCAGACCACAATGCTATGAAACTTGAAATCAGAGGAAAAAGTCTGGAAAACCTCCAAAAGATTGGAGGTTAAAGAACACCCCACTAAAGAATGAATGGGTCAACCAGGCAATTAGAGAAGAAATTAAAAATATATGGAAACAAATGAAAATGAAAATACAACAATCCAAACGCTTTGGGACGCAGCGAAGGCAGTCCTGAGAGGAAAATACACTGCAATCCAGGCCTATCTCAATAAACAAGAAAAATCCCAAATACAAAATCTAACAGCACACCTAAAGGAAATAGAAGCAGAACAGCAAAGACACCCCAAACCCAGCAGAAGAAGAGAAATAATAAAGATCAGACCAGAAATAAACAATATAGAATCTAAAAAAACTGTAGAGCAGATCAACAAAACCAAGAGTTGGTTTTTTGAAAAAATAAACAAAATTGATAAACCTCTAGCCAGGCTTCTCATAAAGAAAAGGAAGATGACCCAAATAGATAAAATCATGAATGAAAATGGAATTATTACAACCAATCCCTCAGAAATACAAGGAATTATCAGGGAATATTATGAAAAATTATATGCCAACAAACTGGACAACGTGGAAGAAATGGACAAATTCCTAAGCACCCACACACTTCCAAAACTCAAACAGGAAGAAATAGAAAACTTGAACAGACCCAACCAGCAAAGAAATTGAATCAGTTATCAAAAATCTCCCAACAACTAAGAGTCCAGGACCAGATGGCTTCCCAGGGGAATTCTACCAGACACTTAAGGCAGAGATAATACCTATCCTTCTCAAGCTGTTCCAAAAAAATTGAAAGGAAGGAAAACTTCCAGACTCATTCCATGAAGCCAGTATTACTTTGATTCCTAAACCAGACAGAGACCCAGTAAAAAAGAGAACTACAGGCCAATATCCCTGAGGAATATGGATGCAAAAATTCTCAATAAGATACTAGCAAATCGAATTCAACAGCACATAAAAAGAATTATACACCATGATCAAGTGGGATTCATTCCTGGGATGCAGGGCTGGTTCAACATTCGCAAATCAATCAATGTGATACATCACATTAATAAAAGGAAAGATAAGAACCATATAATCCTGTCAATCAATGCAGAAAAAGCATGTGACAAAATTCAGCATCCTTTCTTAATAAAAACCCTTGAGAAAGTCGGGATAGAAGGAACATACTTAAAGATCATAAAGGCCATTTATGAAAGCCCACAGCTAATACCATCCTCAATGGGGAAAACCTGAGAGCTTTCTCCCTGAGATCAGGAACACGACAGGGATGCCCACTCTCACCGCTGTCGTTTAACATAGTGTTGGAAGTTCTAGCATCAGCAATCAGATAACAAAAGGAAATCAAAGGCATCAAAATTGGCAAAGATGAAGTTAAGCTTTCACTTTTTGCAGGTGACATGATATTACACATGGAAAACCTGACAGACTCCACCAAAAGTCTGCTAGAACTGATACATGAATTCAGCAAAGTTGCAGGATACAAAATCAATGTACAGAAATCAGTTGCATTCTTATACACTAACAATGAAGCAACAGAAAGACAAATAGAGAAACTGATCCCATTCACAATTGCACCAAGAAGCATAAAATATCTAGGAATAAACCTAACCAAAGATGTAAAAGATCTGTATGCTGAAAACTATAGAAAGCTGATGAAGGAACTTGAAGAAGATATAAAGAAATGGCAAAACATTCAGTGCTCATGGATTGGAAGAATAAATATTGTCAAAATGTCAATACTACCCAAAGCTATCTACACATTCAATGCAATCCCAATCAAAATTGCACCAGCATTCTTCTCAAAGCTAGAACAAGCAATCCTAAAATTCATATGGAACCACAAAGGGCCCCGAATAGCCAAAGTAATTTTGGCTAGAAGAAGACCAAAGCAGGAGGCATCACAATCCCAGACTTTAGCCTCTACTACAAAGCTGTCATCACCAAGACAGCATGGTATTGGCACAAAAACAGACACATAGACCAATGGAATAGAATAGAAACCCCAGAACTAGACCCACAAACGTATGGCCAACTAATCTTTGACAAAGCAGGAAAGAATATCCAATGGAAAAAAGACAGTCTCTTTAACAAATGGTGCTGGGAGAACTGGACAGCAACATGCAGAAGATTGAAACTAGACCACTTTCTCACACCATTCACAAAAACAAACTCAAAATGGATAAAGGACCTGAATGTGATACAGGAAATCATCAAAACCCTAGAGGAGAAAGCAGGAAAAAAGCCTCTCTGACCTCAGCCATAGCAATTTCTTCCTTAACACATCCCCAAAGGCAAGGGAATTAAAAGCAAAAATGAACTACTGGGACCTTATGAAGATAAAAAGCTTTTGCACTGCAAAGGAAACAATCAACAAAACTAAAAGGCAACCAACGGAATGGGAAAAGATATTTGCAAATGACATATCGGACAAAGGGCTAGTATCCAAAATCTATAAAGAGCTCACCAAACTCCACACCCGAAAAACAAATAACCCAGTGAAGAAATGGGCAGAAAACATGAATAGACACTCCTCTAAAGAAGACATCCAGATGGCCAACAGGCACATGAAAAGATGCTCAATGTCGCTCCTCATCAGGGAAGTAGAAATCAAAACCATACTCAGATATCACCTCACACCAGTCAGAGTGGCTAAAATGAACAAATCAGGAGACTGTAGATGCTGGCGAGGATGTGGAGAAACGGGAACCCTCTTGCACTGGTGTGAATGCAAACTGGTGCAGCCACTCTGGAAAACAGTGTGGAGGTTCCTCAAAAAATTAAAAATAGATCTACCCTATGACCCAGCAATAGCACTGCAGGAATTTATCCAAGGGATACAGGAGCGCTGATGCATAGGGGCACTTGTACCCCAGTGTTTATAGCAGCACTCTCAACAATAGCCAAATTATGGAAAGAGCCTAAATGTCCATCAACGGATGAATGGATAAAGAAATTGTGGTTTATATACACAATGGAGTACTGCTTGGCAATGAGTAAGAATGAAATATGGCCTTTTGTAGCCACGTGGATGGAACTGGAGAGTGTTATGCTAAGTGAAATAAGTCATACAGAGAAATACAGATACCATATGTTTTCACTTCTATTTGGATCCTGAGAAACTTAACAGAAGTCCATGGGGGAGGGGAAGAAAAAAAAAAGAGGTTAGAGAGGGAGAGAGCCAAACCATAAGAGACTCTTAAAAACTGAGAACAAACTGAGGGTTGATGTGGGTGAGAGGGAGGGGAGGGTGGGTGGTGGGTATTGAGGAGAGCCCCTTTTGGGATGAGCACTGGGTGTTGTATGGAAACCAATTTGACAGTAAATTTCATATTTAAAAAATAAATAAATAAATTTTAAAAATAAAAATAAAAAATCCTTATTTTTGCCTTAGTCTGTTCTCACGTTCCCGCTAACAAACTTCATTTCCTTTAAGTGCCCTAGTCCACTGTCTCCCAGCCATTGTTAGGAGATAAATTTCTTTTCTACAATACTGTTAAAACAGAGCTTATCAAGTCTGAACTACTTAAACTACCCTCCCTTTCCCCAACACATTCCTATTCCCAGCCCTAGGCAACCACAGCTTTGCTTTTGGTCTCTATTGATGTGACCCTTCTGGAAATTCCGTATAAATGGAGACATACAATACGCAGTCTTTCCTGTGTGTTTGTTTGTTTTACTTAGCATAATGTTTTTGAGGCCCACGTATGTTGTAGCATGTATTGAAGGAACATTCTTATTCATTGATGAACAGTATTGCACATTTTGTTTGCTCATTTGCCAGTTCATGTACAATTAAGTTATTTTCTCTCCTGGAACACAGCACATGCCATATGCAGGCATCCACCCATGCCTGCAGTGCTGCCCCTGTGGAATTTGCAGGGTGAAGGGAAATGACAAAAACTCGCTGATGCCCATGATGTGCTGTGAGTAGCAAAGTCCTTTGTCTCCGACCCAGGAGTCTCATATCTTTTTCCAACACCCATGAAGGTATAACAGGCTAATTTACTAGTTTGTAAGTAGAGCAGAATTATATTCCAGCCCCAACAGTAAATCCTCTAACTGTGTTCTTCTTTTGCAACATTGTTGTGACTACTCCAGGTTCTTTGAGTCTTCTGCCTCTTTACTCTGCTTCAGAAGAAATTTTTCTACTTTAAACAAATCCTTTTATCTGCCTCCAGATCTTATTCCCCGTATTCCCCTGGCATGTTGTTCCATATATAAGTCCCTCTCACATAGATGTTTCCTACCTCTCCAGCTTGTGGGTTCCTTCCTATCAGCAAATAAATGTGTTCCCAGTGTGCCAGCTTAAAATAATAAATAAACCTCCATTTATCCTGTGTCTCCTACTACTACCTCACCTTTATCCTTCCCTTTATAGCCCAGCTGCTAGAAAGACTATAAATCTGGTCCAAATCAAAGTATATGTTTTCTTCACATATAGCCAGATAAAACTGCTTAAAGAGAAGATGTATTTAAAATATCCATGGTTGGAAGCACCTGGGTGGCTCAGTCAGTTAAGCCTCCGGCTTCGGCTCAGGTCATGATCTCCTGGTTCGCAAGTTCGACGCCCCCACAGGACTCTGTGCTGACAGCTCAGAGCCTGAAGTCTGCTTGGGATTCTGTGTCTCCCTCTCTCTCTGCCCCTCCTCTGCTTACTCTCTCTCTCTCTCTCTCTCCCTCTCTCTCTCAAAAATAAAAATAAAACATTAAAAAAAATTTTAATTGAAAAATTTTTTAAATATCCATGGTTGAATATATACATATTAATATTTAAGTTAAGCCCCCACTGAAGTAAGACAAAATATTACATTACTATTTTGAAGTTCTATTTTTAAGTACTAAGAGTGTTTGCATTTGCTTACATAGCAGCAGCATGACATGCTAGAATAGTCATATGCTTTGGAATCTGACATACTTGATTCCAATCTCATTAAATTATTGTTGTAGACCCAGTATAAGCTGAGTGACCTAACCGTAGTTAATAGACCTCTCTAATCCTCAGTTATCTGGTCAATGAAATGTATACATCAAGGCCTATCTTGTACATGTGTTGCCATGAGGATTAAATGAGATCACGCTTAGTAAAATGCCCAACCACTTCCAGGACACCAACAGGCACTCGATACAGTAACTAATTATCCTTTTCAGACAGATCTTATGGATTTTTCACTTTAATAACAATGATCAATTTTTGACACGACAGTCTTTATAAATTCAGGCATAATCTGAGTTTGGTTTAACCACAATACCAACCATGGTACAACTCTGTGGAGACTGGGCAAGGAAAACCCTAAGTTCTATTTCTAGAAATTTTTCTAATGACCATGTCCTTAAAATTCTATTTCTGCCAACACTAAGAACCCTGAAATATTCAAGTGGAGATGACTGTTGGGGCTGATATACTAGGACTCTGTCAGGTGATTAAAAGGGTCAATGCATAGTTCCCAAACATAACTACTACTTCTCTTGCTTACTGACCACTTGCAGTTTTTAAAAAGAATATTTTCAGTTTGGAGAACTTAAAAAAAAGTTTGCAGTCAAATAGATAGGAGTTTCAAGCTTGGCTTTATGGCTTAGTTTCTTCAGTTTATTCTCTTGAAAAAATTAGAATAATACCTCAAAACACTTGAAGAGAGATTGAATGGGTTAAATACATATATAGCTTTGCATAGAACCAACCAATACATCATGGATTCTCCATAAATAGAATAAACATGAGTTTGCTCTCTGGGAAATGATTCGAAAGGAACTAACTGGATTTAATAAGAAAGACAGTGGGGCCATATGAGAAGGCAGAGCTGGACCAGAACATAGTCTGGATGCCTAATTTGGGAAAATCATTTACCTTTACTCATCCTCAGTTGCCACATCTGTAAAGTGGGGACAATGCTTTTTCATCCTCCTTACCTTGATATAAAAGAGGAGAACACATGAGCGTCTGGGAAAGGAATTTTAAAACCAAATATATTGATTTTTTGTTCTCAGCAACAGTGGGGTAAACAAGCCTCCAGGCAAGAACAATGAAAACAAGCCAAATAATTTTTTTTTAAATATATTTGAAGACATCAGAGTTACCAAGAAAGTGAAGGATTTAGGAGCCAAGGTCCAGGAGGGAAGAAAAAACCCAGCAAAGCAAACTTAACATCTGATGCCTCCGCTTTCCCTTTAAAGGCATTTACTGCTTCGATATCAGTAGCTAACAGGCTGAAAAGATGAACAAAGCTTCTGGCCATCTCACAAGATGGAAGGAACAGAAGCTGGCATTTAGGGTGTGTCAAGAAAAAGGGCTTGGAACAACTCCTGGCTTAAATTGGAACCCTTAAAGATCAAAACCCTATGAGTAGGAGTTGATAAGAACTAGATCTCCCTTCAGGAAGCTCCACTTTGAATCAATCAAATAACTGATTGAATTAAAGTGATCTGCTCCTTACCTTAACTGCCCGCAAAAGAAAATCTGCTTTTTTGGAAGGTTACAGCATTTAAAGCCTCATATTCCAAAATGTTTTATATGTAATGTTTGGCATCTAAGCAAGTATAATCAGGCAAGCAAAAACCCAAGGAGAAAACAGAAAAAGCGAGACGATTTAAAAATCCATAACATATTCTGATACTGGAGTTAGACAAAAATCAGGAAAAAAAATACTTCTTCAAAAATATAATTAGAAGACTGTAAGTATACTTCTAACTTGGCTTCTTTTTTTTTTTTTTTTTTTTTTTAATTTTATTTTTGGGACAGAGAGAGACAGAGCATGAACGGGGGAGGGGCAGAGAGAGGGAGACACAGAATCGGAAACAGGCTCCAGGCTCCGAGCCATCAGCCCAGAGCCCGATGCGGGGCTCGAACCCACGGACCGCGAGATCGTGACCTGGCTGAAGCCGGACGCTTAACCGACTGCGCCACCCAGGCGCCCCTAACTTGGCTTCTTTAAAATACAATCATTCTCTGAAAAAAAAAAAAGGAAAATTTACTCTTAAAGCAAACAATCTCACACTTTGTCAATTTAAAAAATGCAGTGAATTTCTAAGAAGATGACTAGATTGAGAAAGATGAAGCAGAAAACCTCTGGAGCTTTCTTTTTCCCATCATGTCTCAATTTTGTAAAGGGCTTTCTGGGGGGATTTTCTTGTACACAAAAAAAATCACTGACTTGATTCCAAAATTTTTAATCAATTGTCCTGTGCACTTTACTATTTATATTCTACATGCAACAGCAGATTCCACTCAAATTTTTACTATGTTTAGTTTTTTTAGAAGCACCATGGAATAGATTTTTTTGCTACTAAAATATAAACATTTTAGCTCTAATGGGCTAACACAATCATCTCTTCATCAATTGTTCCATTAGTTAATTCATTAGAAACTATTAACATCATCATTAGACCAGGAATGAATTTTGATCATTGCAATTAAATGAATTTGGTTCTGACTGAAGTTCAGGAAAAAACAAAACAAAACAGTATTATGATTTTTAACTCTCAAGAAAGAAAGAAATACATGGATAATAACACAGGGTATATTTTCAACTTGATACAATTTTAAAGATAACTGTAGAATTAAGTAATCTAATGGAGAAACCAAGTTCATCTCAGATATGGCAATAGATATGTGGACAACAACATTCAAGGGGGAAAAAAGTCTGGGATCTAAGACCACTAAGAGTTTTTAAGTGATTGAGTGCTTTACTGGCTGTCTGCCATTCTTTAGATGTCTTCTGCTAAATCTGAATATTTCATCCATTTACCTCTGTAAATGAAATTTCTCAACAGTATTTAGTTTTTCATTTTTATCTAGAGCTGAATTAACTCTGTCTCATCAAATCAACTAGACTACTACAAGATGAGAGAACAAAATCTTTTCATGAAAGGTTGGAGAGGGACAGAAAGACTTAATTCCAAAATAGTTTAAACAAATAGAGGAAAGAAGGTAAATAGTAAGTGCTATTGGTAGATGATGGCTTTAGTGTGCCATTCCTGTCCTGTAGTTATTTACAGTTAAAGAACATGGCATTTCTCCCTGATAGACTATAATTAGCAGATGATATGTTAGTTCTCCTTAGAGAGACCTTCTTACTCCAAAGGCAGCAGAATTGAACTATAAATTGACTCTATTAATGTGCCTAAAGAAGAAATACGTCCATGAAAGAGTTAGCTATAGAGGTGTTAAAAAAAGAAGCCATTTCTGGCAAATTCTGGTAACATTCAAGTTAATCAGTCTAGAAGAGTCTTCACTAAACACAAGGAAACATGATGGTCTTTATTCTTACAGTGGATCAGTGTCTCAGCTTCCTTAGCAACACAGAATCACTTCAAATTTGTTCTGAGTTTCAGAGAGGTTAAGTAAATCACTCTTAGTTAGCTATTTGTCTTTTAAGTCAAGATCTAGACATGAATCCAAATGCCACAAGAAGTATATGTCTTTAGTTAAAATGTTAAAATTTTCTTTTTAATATTCATTTACTTTGGAGAGAAAGAGAGAGAGAGAGAGAGAGAGAGAGAGAGAGAGGGCGCGTGCATGTGTCAGGGAGGGGCAGAGAGAGGGGGACAGAGGATTCCAAGCAGACTCTGTGCTGACAGCAGAGAGCCCTGACATAGGAGCTCGAACTCACGAATCGCGAGATCATGACCTGAGGCAAAGCTGGATGCTCAACTGACTGATCCATCAGGTACCCCAAAATATACAATTTTTAAAGTCTGATAAACCACATAACTTGTTCCAAGAACATTTCAATGTATATATAAACAAAATTATTTATCTATTGAAGATACACATGTAGCTCCAATCAAACTGGACCATTTTACTCCTTCCTATCTGAAGACCCAAATCTGCACTAGGTAACATTAAAAACAGACAGAACCTTTGAAAATGAACATGAATATCTTTGGAAGCTTCATGCAGGCATCAAATTAAACTAGGTAGAGTCTGGGTGGGGAGGAAAGGTAGGAGTGCTCCTCTTCTGACACCTTCTAACCCTATCCCCTTCAGATCTCTTTCTCCTTACAGTCTATTCATTATAGTGGTTGCTCATTCATTCAGCAAACACTGAGGATTTTACTATGCACCAGGCACTCATGCTTTATCAGTAGTTCCCTCAATCTTTCTCCTGTCTTCTCTTTGCAGCCCACTTCTCTCTTAATGCATTCTTTTTTTTTTTTTTAATTTTTTTTTCAACGTTTATTTATTTTTTTGGGGACAGAGAGAGACAGAGCATGAACGGGGGAGGGACAGAGAGAGAGGGAGACACAGAATCGGAAACAGGCTCCAGGCTCTGAGCCATCAGCCCAGAGCCTGACGCGGGGCTCGAACTCCCGGACCGCGAGATCGTGACCTGGCTGAAGTCGGACGCTTAACCGACTGCGCCACCCAGGTGCCCCTCTTAATGCATTCTTAACCAACAGGAACTTTGTATTAGTACCCAGCTTCTAACTCTTCCTCATATATGCCTACTTAGTCACTTTGTCTTCTTACAATTCCATTCTCTTTTGACTACCCAAAAGAGCACAGCATAGGGCTCCTAAGAGCCCATCTAGGTAAATAGGGAACTGTCCCAGAAAAATGGGGAAGGTGCGAAAGGCACGGAAACTTAAAGGTTGTGTCTCTTGTACATATTGTTTGCCTATATTATGCTCCACCAGGTTTTTAGGCATATTCCTTGGCATCCTCAAACCTCTGCCTCGAGTGATGAACAGATGACCAGACAACTGAAATTGGCTATAACTGGTCATAACAGCATAGGTTTTACTCTGCCTCTTGGAACTCTACACAGCCTAATAGAGAAACAAGGCCTTAAAAAAAATCATTTGAAGTGTATTGATTTTTATAAGCTTTTGGATCATAACAGAGAATACTATTACATATTTAACTTTCTATAATTTTCATCAAATATTTTTTCATGAAACATTCTCATGAATGTTACCATTTAGTTTAAATCTAGTATGTCTTTAGAAATTCTGTTTTTAATGGGAAAGTAAATGTTTGCAAGAGTAAATGGATATTACGGTGTTTCATTTTTCACTTACTAAGCATCCCAAATTTTCACACACCCACATCATATTAAATAACACTCTCCTGCCATTTCTATACTCCTCTGAAGATATATCTCGGTAGAATTTATCAAGTTGTACGATGTGTCATTATGAAAATCATCAGAAGAAATTTCCCTTTGATACTTTTTTGGTGCCTGGAAACAAAACTCTTCTTGAGTTAGATTTCTAAGACCATCTTACCTGTCAAACAGTTCTCCTCCTGTGACGAGTTCTAGGACCAGACTGATTTCTGTAGGGGTTTCAAATATCTCTTTAAGTTTTATCTGGGGAAAGATATTAAAAATACATCAGAAATTCCTTATTTTCATCCTTCTAGGAAAGAGCTAACACTGACTAAAACAACACTCTCTGTAATAGCAATATATTGGATCATCATCAATAAAGTTTCCGCATTCTGGTAACAGTAGCCATTTTTTTCACTCTCTGGTTGTTTTGACCAGTTACTACCTCATTTCTTTAAAGGTCCTTTTGAGTTTTTATATTTTTCTTTTTGACAATTCAAAGACAACTGCCCTAGAAACACTTCCTAAGTTTTGCCAAAACATCAAAATTTCTGAAATGCTCTGGAATTAAAAAACGAAAGCAAACAAACAAAGCTTCTTGAAACATTTGAAAGCATCATGGTTGCTAGTGATGTAAATGCCTCTTTCTCCTGGAAGGGAACTTGGAATTAGGGGTCTGAGGCAGAACAGGACCAGGTTAAAGTCTGTCCATATGGAAAGGATACCTCTCAACAGCTAAAATGTTGCTAGTGGATGAAGGGATCCTCAGAAAAGTAGTGATGGCAGTGATTTGACTGACTATAACAAGACTCGCATCACACTCAGATAACTCACCCAATTTTGGATATTTTCCTCCATATATCAGAGAATCTAGTGACCAGGACTCATCCACATTTGAGGAAAATTCTACATTGACTTGTTGTTGAAAGAAAAAGATGGATAATGTAAAAGTTGTGACTGTATGTGGCAAATTTTGTTAATTGCTTACCCAAAGCTCTTCTCCCCCTACTTTATTGCAAGCAGATTTTGTATAGAGAAGCAAGATGCCTAGCTTCAAATTATGGATCATGATTGGTCTAAGCCACCTAGGATAATCCTGCCCCAATTTTCCAGTTCCATGATCTTGTGGAACTGGAAAGGGATGATCTTGTGGCCAGCTTTGGCCAATAAAATCTGAAGAGAATTCTGATGCAGCTGGAAATTTTGAAAAAGCCTCATCATACTCTGCTGGCGAAGCCTTTTCAATTCTTTCTTTCTTTCTTTCTTTCTTTCTTTCTTTCTTTCTTTCTTTCTTTCTTTCTTTCTTTCTCTCTTTCTTTCTTTCTTTTAGAGATTATTTGTTTTGAGAGAGAGATAGAAAGAGAGCAGGGGAGGGGCAGAGAGAGAAGCAGACAGAGAATCCCAAGCAGGCTCCATGCTGTCAGTGCAGAGCCCTACCCAGGGCTCTATCTCACGAACTGTGAGATCATGACCTGAGCTGAAATCAAGAGTTGGATGCTTAACCGACTAGCCACCCAGACATCTCCAGTTCTTTTTGTCTTGAGTATAGGCCTGAAGACCTGTGAAAACTGTGGAGCAGCCATTTAGGACAATGAAGGAACAGCGTGAGGGTGGAAGATGTCTGGGTCCTGAACAGCATCACTGATGAGCTGAACCAATGCCAGCAACTGCCTGCCTTCTGATTATAACATAAGAAAATATATGTTTACACTACCATATTCAAGTTTTCTGTTACTTATAGCTGACTGCATTGCTAACCCATATGTTAAGTTTTAAGCACTTTGCTTGGAGCCTAACTAAGCATTGTAGGTCATCCTCCTAGACACCATAACTTTTTCAAGAAATGAGTAAAATATTGTCTTTAAGTAGTTGGCTCAGTTCAAGTTATGGCCTGGAAAATGATTTTGTTCTTTTCACTTCATTGGCTCAAGAAAGCTTTTTGCCAGACCTTTCCCTCAGCACCTTTGTCTGGACATAGCCTAGAGCAGAGCTTCTGAGGACATGTTATTTTCCCCATTGAAGTACATCATTTATTTGAATCTTCACATTGTTTCTGAAGTAGATCCTCTCTCAAAGGAGACTGAAATGACTTTGGAAAGCAATGCATTTTCTTCACAGGCTTTTTCAGCAATGGCATATTAATAAGATAGGCACACAAAAGGAAGAAGCCAGTGTTTTCTTAGAGTGAAACAAAACTTCAATTTTTAGTTACCCTTTCATGCATGAAAACAAAGATGGCATGTATTACTGATCTGTCCATTTTGAGACTCTTTTGAGGGGTATTATTTTTAAGATTTATTCAGCTTCTGAATTAAAAAATGTGATCAGATGAGGACAAGGGGTAGGCCACGGCTGCCTAATGGTGGTGGAAGAATCCCTATCTCATTAATAGCATGGCCAGCAAAGAAGAAAAACCCCATTCTATAACTTTGAAAATTTTTGAAATAGAAGATTAAAAATGACTTACAATGTTTGGATGTGAGAGGCGAAGAAGAACTCCTATCTCAGTTCTTACGATTTTTTTGTCCACCTAGAAGGCAAAATGAAAGAGAGAAACTGAAAGAAACTCCCACCTTAGAAATGTCTTAACTGTGGCAGAGAATCAGAAACAGCAAAAACCACCTGGGTGAATCAGGAAATTGGTAGAGGCTCATTCCTGAGCTTTTTTGTGTCTCTTCCTTCCTCCTACTCCACCTTTTTTTTTTTCAGTTGCATGTCTTTCTTCTCTGCTTCAGACATAAAGTAGAACTAGTTACAAATGTGGATCACAACTTGTCAGACCTCTTGCTTGGCCCTATTTAAAACACCACTACTCTCACCACTAAGGCAAAAAGTTCATCTCAACCTATATCTCCTCCTCCTCTTCATTTCTCTTAGGAACCCTTGTCCCAACCCCACTGGGTGGTCAATCACTTCACCTGCCTTTCTCTCACACAGGTGGGCACGTAATCCAGCCAAACCAATCAAAGTACTCCTCCCTGGTCACCGTGGTTGAGTCACAAATACCCACCAGATCCAAGTCATCCCAGTCGGGGCCCTCACCAGAAATTTTGCTCAAATAATCAAGAAAGATGTATTCCCTTTTTCTCTGAAATTGCGAGAGCCAAAGGGAATAGAGTCTGCTACTACCAGTGACCATTAAAAAAATTTTTTTTTACATTTATTTATTTTTGAGAGACAGAGTGAGACAGAGTGTGAGTGGAGGAGGGGAGGAGAGAGAGGGAGACACAGAATCTGAAGCAGGCTCGAGGCTCTGGGCTGTCAGCACAGAGTCCAATGTGGGGCCCGAACCGACGAACTATGAGATCATGACCTGAGCTGGAGTCGGACGCTTAACCAACTGAGCCACCTACCAGGGACCATTTTTAATACTCTACTTGTATTAAATGAAAGATCTTTAAAAAAGAGAGGCATTTCTAGAACAGCCAGATGACATGACAGATCTCTTCCAAAAAGTTCTTGCCGTGCGCTCTATTTCAGTTTCTGCAGATGGCTTATGAAGAAAATTTGGATAGAGAGTATTTTCATTATTTTTTTATTATTTTTTTCCAGCTCTGAGGTATAGTTGGTATCCAAAAAAACCCCATATAATTAATGTATACAATTTGGTGAATTTGGACATATCTCTATGCTTGTACTAATGAAAATAACCTCTAAAAGTTTCCTGTGTCCTTTTGTGTTGTGGTGTGTGTGTGTGTGTGTGTGTGTGTGTGTGTGTGTGTTAAGAACACTTAATATAAGATCTACCCTCTTAACAAATATTTAAATGCACAAGACTGTATGGTTAACTGTAGGCATTATGTTGTGCAACAGTCTCTGGAACTTACTCATCTTGGGTAACTGTAACTTTGTACCCCCTTGAACAACTCCTCCTCTCCACGCACCCACTGGTAACGATTCTATTATCTACTTCTATGAGTTGGCCTATTTTAGGTGCCTCATATAAGAGGCAAGCAGTGGATACAGATTATTTTTATCACAATCTTCTCTTCAGGTTAATAAAGTTTTCCTCATTATTACAAAATAAATATAATGTTCATTATCGCATAATGCTTTAAAAATTTTTAAAAACTTGAGTGTTTCTTATTTAAGACTGTTACTATTCAAGACTAATGTAACACTGTGTGTCAACTGTACTTAAATAATAAAAGTTTTTTAAAAACAGGGAAAAAAGACTGATAGTATTCAAATTTATTCTCACTATACATTTAGAGTTTATGTAATATAAGGTTTCCTTCTTGTTTTCATAGATTTCTAATCAATATAAAGTAAGTCAGTGGGATCCTTTAATTTTTTAACATGATATATTGATATTAAACAAATGCTTTTCTAATAAAATTATGCATTTTAAGCAAATTTCTTTTTTTACCATGCTGTGTCCCATATATTACATATTGGGATGAGTTTTTAAACATTTTTATTACATTTTAGCTATTTGACAATTAATTCATCTGAACTGTAGAAATGCTGAGAACACACCAGATTGCTTGGACTGGCAATCTTCTGATATAGTTACTTGCTTTGAATTCAGAACTAATTTCTTTTTAAAAATAATTTTTAAATGATAATTATTTTCCCAGTGTACTCCCGATCAATGGTTCTCAAATGTGATGAGAGGACCCTTCAAGATCCCTGAGATTCTTTCAGGGCATATGTGAGGCTGTCTCTTTTCTAGTTGCATATCTGAGTAAGGCTAGATTTTTATCTGTACTTGAAACAGAACCACAAATGGAATGCAGAAGCAGACGAGAATCAAATGTTCTTCTCTTAAGCCAGATAGGAAAGATATTTTCAAAATAATGCTACTCTTCTCAAAAGTATTTTTTAATTTTGGAAAATATAGTTATTTTTCATAAAAAATACTATTTATGTTAAAATGTAATGGGTTTATTATTGTTATGTTTTTAATTAACTAATACTTTAAAAATTCTGTTCTAATCTCTAATATAGCAAATGTTTATGGAATTTGAAATCTCAGTAATTTGAAGAGTATAAAGGGTTCCTAATGCCCAGAAGCCTGAGAATTACTATTCCAGAAAATTTAACATCATACATTTTAAAATAGAAAGGCGACAGAGAAGAACAAAAATTTAGTAATAATTTAAGTGAAAGAAAAAATGCAAACACAGTCTCCTTTCTCCTCCCTTGAATGCTGGAGCCTAGGTCAAATCAGGTGCAGGTCATGTCTTCAGTGGACGCTGAGAAGGGAGTAGCAGATAAGAATTGTAGAAGAGGGAACTTAGAGAAAAAATGGAGCATCAAAAACCAATCCAAAGAGAGTAAATTGAGTGACAAAACCTTGACTACAAGTCAAAGTGATGCCAACCAAAGAAACCAATAGCCGGTAGAGCTGAAAGGGAGAAGTTGACTAAAGAGAAATGGGCAGATACATGACTGAGAAACCAGAAAAAGACAAGACTGAGGTCAGAGTCTTTCCCAGATAGATATGCTGAGGGCCATTTGCTTTCTTTTTGAAACGAAGTCTCAGAGTTTGGTACAGGTGTCACATCTTGAAGGTCACACAGGTGTGTATCTTGACCGCCACATCTCTCACATCTTTCCAATATTTCTCTTGTTCCAGAAGTTAGTATTTCCTTCCTGCTTCTGACTTCCCCCTCCAAGCTCCTGGAAAGGTCAGGAGGGGGACTGAGCCCTGACCCTGCCACTCACAATAAGTGATGTTTTTCTAGAAAATAACAGTCAAGCACACCATAAAAGTCAATGGGTAGCTATCTGAACAGTCATTATTGCTACTTGAAATTAGCTTCCAAGTGCTACTATAATTAGCATCTTTAGAAGCATCAACAGATGGCTTTAACAAAGCAGCATTACAATACTGAAACCCATAAAATTACCTTCAGTATTTACAAAATACCTTGAAGAATGATAGTGTTTGGTTACTAACAATTCACAATTATAAAATATATAATGTATATTACTAAAATTCTAAGGTAGGGGATGTATTTTAGCCCAGGTTTCCCAGCAAACAAATATGAGGCAAGGATCAACACGCTGGTGTTTTATTTGGAAGGTGCAGTTAGAGTGGGAGAAAATGGAAGTACGGTGAGGTAACAGGGACACGATGCAGTCAGCACACTGACTACTGTGTCACAATGAGCTATAAAGAAATAGCAGGTCATACGGGCAGTTGCAGCCAGTTGGCATACAGTACTTATCCAGAGAAGCTTTACCTGACTATCATGATTGAAGAAGTTCATAGGAGGGACCCCAGGCATCTGCCCAGGGATCTCCTTATCCTGTTTCCCACCGGTGAAATCTCACCTTTTGGTGTTAACTTTTCCATACTTTCAGGTTGCATATCCAGTCTCTTTGGCAGTCGTGATGCTATACCCCTCCTCATAAGGTATTATGTCCCATTCAAATCCAGAAGTGGCTGGAAGAGCTAGAAGTTTCAGGTGTGTGTCTGGTTGGCCTAACTGCATGAAGTAGCTAGTGGGCAATCCAGCTTTCCCTGGTCTGGAAGACTGGTAGACAGAAGGAATCTGGAGAAGCCCATAGGAGTTTCTCCAGTCACGATGGGTTCTTGAGTTTTTATCAGTCACAAGGTAAACCAGATTGACAACAATGGGATTACATTCCTGCCTCTCTAATTTACTGCATTTTACTGCTAATCGTTAAGAGCTCTGTCTTCACTTACATTGTGTCATTGTTCTAGTTACCAATTTGAATGGCTTGGGCACATGGGGTTTTTCTTAAAACCTATTTTAGCTCCTCTATTTAAATTGCCCTAAAAATTCAAAGAAGTATTTCCTTTCATCCCCATAAAGTCACTTTTGAAACATTCAATTTTAATAGCTTTTGAAATACTTCCAATATAAAACGTATTTTTGAAGATTATGCATATGAAAAATATTAATGAAATAATTTAATAAAAGTGGTTACACAGATGTGTACACTTTTAATACTCCATGGAACTCAAGATGCCTTAATATTGAAAGAAATCCCAATTTTGCTATCTGCCTCCATGGGGGGAGAAAAAGAAACGACAAAATGTATGATTATAGAGTAATCTGAGAGAAAAAGTTTCCACTGTTAGAAAAGAGTTGATCAAACACGGACCCTTCATTAAGATACACAGCAAAAACACTCCTGTGCTGGGGCTGAGAAAGTTGTAGAAAAGAAGGGAGAGAGGATTGAAAAATACGTGAAGAAGAAGTAATGAGGGCTTACAGAAAGAAAAGGAAACCCGTTTCTGCATTGTGGGAGTGACAGATGGAGACAGGTGGTAAAGGAATTGGGAAGGAGAGGATTTTTAACACCAGATCTCTGGTGAACTTGAGCCGCTTGGCCATCTCAGATGTGGCCTAGATCCGGACTCTGGAATTTTAAGTACTCTTGGTGAGGTGGGGTGACCTATATGAGTAGAGACCACTGCTCTAATTCTGGGACTCAGTCAAGTACAGTGGCATTTCCACATCAAATGCTCAGCCTCATCCCATGTTCTTTGCAGGAATCGAGACCATAAATCTTGTTTGTCTATCCATTCTTTCTCTGGTTTCTTAGGCTCATCTGTGGTTTGCACAGTGACCAAAGAATGGAATGTGAAGTACAGAACTGTGCTCCTCAAATACTTTGTAGAAAAAGGCAAAATACACATTAGTGGATAAATAAATAAGAAGTCAAGTGTCTTTAAATTTTCACAGCAAGTCTCTTCTGCATAGCTTCTGCTTAATTTAGCATCCTCTGACATATCAACAAGTACATGTCAGCACTAACATGCTTGATGAAAAGACTTGACAGCTGGCACTTTGTTAAGTTCAAGAATGACAGTTTTAGCCTACAAGGATTTAAAAGGTAAGAATTGCTGTATGAACATGCAAAAATCAAATGTGGGACACAGATAAAAATACTGAGGCTCGTATCTCCAACCACTGTGGAATTTTAACAAAGTCTGATTATTCTCTCTATATTCTTGATCTAATAGAAACCTGGACATCTCATGATACCTTACTTTTCTCATAGTCCTCTCAAGTGGTGTCTTGTTTTTGTCCCAATAGGAAATATATCACAGGCCTGGAAGGGTAGGTGTCCTTCTTGTTCTCCATTGCTATCTCTAAACAATTTCTCCTCCCTTGTCCCCCTAAAACCTCAGCTGTTTTAAAATGTCTGCCATCAGCCAACACAATCTGCAACCTCTTTTTGTTTTAGTCATCTTCCTATCTCTTTGTTACTCATCCTATACTGAAGATTTTACCAGGTTTCAGCAACTTCACCTCAACCACTGATCTGTCATCATTCCTAACAACTTCAACTTTCATGTGAATGATCCCATCAACATCCTTGCCTCTAGTTTCTTTGCTATTTCCTCAAATTCCAACAATCTCTTCCTCTACTCCCTCCTAGTAACCCATTCCCATGGTCATATTCCAGGCTTTATCATTATCATCAATTGTACCCCTTCAAAAATATTGATTTCAAATAGCATACTCTCTGCTTTCTACTTCCTGTCTTTTTAGTTCTGAGATTCCATGGTCCATTAGGATAAGCATGGATGTGCATATTCCCCCAAATCCTTTGCTCTTATTGGGGTTTGCCAAGAAAAACGCTTATGTTGGTCAAACTTTACTTTTCTTTCACTCCATGTCTGTGAGTGAACTGAAGTGTCCGGAATAAGGTGCGCAACCATCTTGACTTGTTCCATTTTTAATTTATGACCCCAAATCTCAGGGGACCCTCAGCTCCTCACTCTACAACAGAACACTTTACACTCTGTCTCCTCTAACATTCAATACACCCTCCTCCCTTCACTCTCCTATCACAGCCTTGCTTCTAATCCACTGAGAAGGTATAAACAACACAAAGAGAACATAATCTTCTCATCATTCAATCTATCAATCTATATACATCTGTATCCAATTAACTTCATCCATTAATTCCACAAATACATGTATTATATATATGTATATACATTTAATGTTTACTTATTTTTGAGAGAGAAAGAGGCAGAGTGCAAGTGGGGGGAGGGCAGAGCAAGGAGAGGGAGATACAGAATCTGAAGCAGGCTCCAGGCTCTGAGCTGTCAGCACAGAGCCAGACACAGGGTTCAAACCCACAAACTGCAATATCATGACCTGAGCTGAAGTCAGACACTTAACTGACTGAGCCACCAAGATGCCCTTTTCCACAAATGTTTTTGAGCACCCACTATGCAGATGTTATTCTGGCCATGAGGATATAGCAGTGAACAAAATGGATAAACTTCCTAGGAATTTTATGTCCTGAGAAGCTTATGTTCTACTGAAGACAAAAACAGACAAACAAACAGTCCAGAGTTGATAAATACTAAGGGAAAAAAAAAAGGTTAAGGACATAGGATGGCGAAGGGTGCTGTTTGAGATGGAAGGTCAGGAAAAGTCTCTCTGATAAAGTGACATGGGACATAGCAACTTGGATTTGAGGGAGGAGTTTCCACACAGAGAAACAGCAAACACAAAGGCCCTCAGCTAAGAGTGCCAACAAGGAGGCCAGATTAGCCAAAGCAGAGTGAGAGAGGAGGAAAGGAGTAGATGATGATGGAGGCTCCTCATGACCAGGAGCCATGTAAATAGAGAGCCATCTTGACCAAGGTAAGAACTTTGCGTTTTAGTACCAGAGAGGTCAGACACAATTGGGAGGTTTTGAGAAAGGAAAGACATGATCTTAATTAAGATTTAAAAGGATATTCTGAATCTTGTAGGGATGAATGATGATGAAAAGAATAAAAGTAGGGAGACTCAGTACCAAGTTAGGGCAGTTGTTCCAAGGAGAGATTATGGAGGTTTGGGCCCAGGTGATAGTGATGATAGAGGTATGAAGCAGATGGATATTTTTAAGGAAGAGAAAAAAGTATCTGCAGATGAACTGGCTATGGGATGTAAGAGAACAAAAAGGGTAAAAGTTGACCACAACTCTTTCAGCATGAGAAACAGGAAGCATAAAATTGCCACTTACCAGGGTGGGGTGGGGGCTAAGACTAGAGGAGCAGGTTCAGAAAGATGCTAAAAACATTTTGGCCCTATCCCTTGGACTGAACTCACCTATGAGCTGTCCCCTTTTATTCTAGCTCACTACTCATCTAACTGATCTCTGAAGAAGCCAAGATCATTCACACTTCTAGGCCTTTCCACTTTGTCAGTACAAAGATAGTTTTCTGCTTAAATGTTCTCCTCCCAGATCTTTAAGTGTGAGTTTGGACCCAGTGGAGAGGAGAACGGAAGGGGAAGCTGCACTGTGGAGGTGATGGCAGTGACAAGCGTTGGACATGATGGGGTGGGACAGGAAGGGTATTAATTATAGAGGAACCAGTATCCTATTTTACATTTAACACTGACTAGCATAAAACCAACCTTGTTCTGATCAGCATGGGAAGACAAACTCTAATAAAGTATGTCAATCAAATAAGCTTGGTTTTGAAAACTGTGAAACTCATTTTTCTATAGTCCTGTTAATAGTCACCTCCCACTCCTTGCAGACTCTTCAGTCACTGGGATGGCAAAATGGAGAAAAGTAGAACTTTCCAATGGAAGGGGGAGCCCACGGATGGGGACAGAGTTTAGGCAAGTCAAGAATGGCTCTGTAAAGCTCAAACCTGAAAGAAAGATGCTTGTATTTCAGAACCTGAAATTTCTGTAGTCAGGTAGATTCAGAACAGGGCAGCTCCTTTAAGCAAGGTGCCTCGGCTCCCTCACTCCTACATTCTAAAATCTAAGCCTTTCTGCTCACAGATGCCAGAAATTCTTTCACAAGGAGCAGCCTTTTATTTTACAGTGAATGAAACAGGCTTAAAATATTCCTGGGAGAGATGACAAGCTGAACAGCGTTTATACAAAAGATTTGGCTCATGCTAGACTCTCACTAGAAACAGATTTGGCTTAACAGAGAGAAAGAAGAGAGCGGAGAGAACATGGTATATTAAGGAGAAAGGACTTTGTATCTTTCACTAGCTCTTTCCTTGTTCTTTAATCTCTGTATCTCTCCCTGAGATTAAGAATATACGGAGGTAACCCTGATTTAATTCCTCTTATCCTTAAAAAGATCTCATCCCTCAGTTCCTCACCTGTCTTCCTGCTTTCAAAGCATTTCTCTGCTTCCCTCCACAGAAAAACTCTCTAGAGTTGTCTCTGCTTTCTTTCTCCACTTCCTCCCTCCACCTACCCCCCCCCCCCCACCTTTTTGTCAGTGCAACCCAGTCTGGCTTCATTCCAAGAACTCCTCCAACCACTCTTACAGAGGAAATCAGTGGCCTCCTTGGAGAAGCACTTGGAGCCAAACTACTCATCTTATCCTGTCAGCAGCATTTGATATATTTGATCACTCCATTCTTCAAATAAAATTGATTATTCCATGTCACCATTCTGCTCTGACTTTTCTTCCACTTTAAAGGCTGCATAAGTATTGAAATACTTCCTAACTAATCTCTCTGCTTGTATTCTTACCCTTTCCAATCATTCCCTTTGCATACAAGCCAGAGTGAGGTCTTTAAAATATAAATCAGATCATGTCATTCTCCAACTTAAATGCCTTTGTTCACATCCATTGTGATTAGAATAAATGCAAACTCTTTACCATGGACCATAAAACTCTGGACGGCTTGGCCTCACCGTTTTGATCTTATGTCATTTTTTGCTCTACCCAGGCCATTCAACTACTAGACCATTCTCCAAAGTCTTTGCACTTGCTACTTCCTTTTCCACTAGACCTTCTGACTTCACTGAGAGAGTAACTGAGAGGCCTTCCCTGGCCACTCCATCAAAAGTGACTACACATACATACATACACCATGAATCATATCACCCTAATCTCTTTATAACATTTACAAACATCTAGATTATCATTTACTAATTCATTATTTGATTCTTCCACCAGAACACAAGCTCTGTGACAGCAAGGGTTTTATTTTCTACACATTCACATCTCCAGCATTATTTACCAATGCCTGGTATACAATAATTTGTTGAATGAAGAATGAAGGAAGGAAGGATTAAGCTAGAATATGAATACAAAAGATGGGTGGCTTAAAGAAAAGATCCCTGGTTTGACAGCTTTGGTTAGTTAAGATTAGAACTGTTAGATTAGAACAGATTAGTCTGTTCTCCTGACAGTTGAATCTGTGTAACATTTTTGTCATGTTATTGACACCAATGGAGTGGAGAACAACTATCTTACTGGCAAAGATCTGGAAGCACCCATATCTAGGGCCTGCATGGATAGTAGCCTGCAGTTTCCACACTGTGAGTCACAAAGGATTATTATTATATTACAGCACACCTTGCCTTTTTGTGTGCGATCAGTGCTTTGAATCAAACACAACTGGAAAAAAAAGATTACAAGAAGATGAAGTGATGAAAATGAGGAAATGGTAACAGTGAAAGTTGGAGAGCTGGGGGATCCTTGGTAAGCAGAGGATTATAGGGATGTACCTGCAAATTCTTGGCTTTGTCTCTGTGCCTGCCAGGGGACAGTTCAAGAGGAAAGCTTTGCTAGGTCCCTACTCCTGCATATTCCAAAATGAGGGCACATCAACACCAGTACAGTCAGATCCTTGCAAAAAAGAAGTTGATATCCTGTGATAAGAAAGGAATGTAATGTCTGCCTCCCAAATTCTCTTTTCAGGAGCATGTTGCCAGGGCTAGAAGAAAATAAAGAGATACTAGAAATTTTTAGATAAGTTTCATAGCCATATTTTTTAAAAAATTTATTTATTTTTGAGAGAGAGCAAGAGAGAGCAAGCACAGGGGAGAGTCAGAGAGAGAGAGAGAGAGAGAACCCCAAACGGGCTCTGCAATGTGGAGCCCAATGCAGGGCTTGAACTAACACTGAAATCATGACCTGAGCCAAAATCAAGAGGCAGAGGCTTAACTGACTGAGCCACCCAGGCATCCCTCATAGTCACATTAAAAAAAAAAAAATGTTGAAAACGTAAGAGTGAGGAACATACCCACTGTTGTAACACAACTATCGCTAGTATTCTGGTTCACTTTCTTTCAACTCTTTCAACTCTGAATATTTCTTTACATACTTCAAATGTGGAGATACAGTTTTGTTTCTTTTAATTTTCATGAAAAATATCATAAAACCTTATGGTCACCTGACATTCACAAGCAGAATGTAAAACAGCTTCCTAATGGCCTGGTGTCATCAATGGCTATATTTATCATTAGATACTTATGATTTCTTACAATTTGCTACTCATATAAATCATTCTGTAATGACGTTCCATGGCTGTACTTTATTTCAAAATGCAACTTGAATTCTGGTTCCGCCATTAAGTCGTTGATAAAATCATTTATCCTGTCTGAGGATATTCCAATTTATTCATAGATAACATGGACATAATAATTGCTACCTACAGTACCATTGTTGTAAGGAGTAAATTAAAATATATATGAAATCTCCTGGCTCATGGTAGATGTTCAGTGCCTTACCTGAAAGGAACTTGTAAAAATAAAGTAAATATTTCCTAGTCTTCTATTTTCATTTTTCTATATTTTCCCATAAAAATTACTGCAACGGAAATAAACTAAATTTAGAAATATTGGGATTTATGAGAGTGCCATCCTAGGAAGGAAAAAATGTCTAATAAACTTGAAATACAGTTTGGTTCTTCTTTTCAGTGAAAGACAGTTTCATCAAAATCCTAATCTCTATCCAATATAATCTCCTTATTTGAGGGTAATCAAAGAGGGGAACTGATATCTGTTAGCATTTACATTTAAATGCCTTCCTTCACTATTTTTGAAGATTGGGATAAGAGCTGTACTTCTTTGGTTAAGCTCCACGGAGGTTTTAAAACCAATTTCTTATGTTTATTAATCACTGTTGGCCGCTGAGGTCACACCTGAGTTACTCCACAGCTGGGTATCAGCAATGCCCTACAGACATCAAAAAGTTCCTATAGAAATGAACAAAGTGCATCATTCCCTTTTAGTGCTGAGATAGCGAAACTGAAGGAATGCATAAAAGCTTGCTTTTTGGTCCTTTTCCTGCTTCTATTCTTGCTAGGACCTGCACCTCTACTTTGCACATGCCTCAGTGCAAGTGGCGCATGTCCTCTGTGTAAGGGGCAAGAAGTTAATGACTTCTCCAGAATAGAGAACATCTAAGGATGGACCAGGTGAGAATGACCAGACACAGCTATCATATGTGTATTCCAGACCACCAGCAATAGACATCTCGAGGCCAAAGCCCCCTGGCTCCATAGAATAACACCCGGGGCATCATCTTTGTTCTAGGTGGTTCCTGGATTCCTGAGACAATAGGTACACCAGATCACGATCCTCAATAAAAAAATCCCCAGACCCCAAACAAAGATGAGACTCCCTCCTTTCCTTTCTGAGTCTTCCAAACATTCTACACCTGCACTCTCCCTATAGCTTCAATAAACTCTGCTTTCACCTCTTGCCGGCTCACGTTTGATTTCTATCCTGCATGCAGCCAGGGATCCTCTTGGCTGGTCCTGGGGACCTCTCTGGGTCCCCAGACCCAGCCTACAAGCATCAGTGGCTTTCAGTGATTTTTATGTGGTCAAGGCAGCACTTTTCTTTTTTTTTTTTTCCCAGTATATGAAGTTTATTGTCACATTGGTTTCCATACAACACCCAGTGCTCATCCCAAAAGGTGCCCTCCTCAATACCCATCACCCACCCTCCCCACCCTCCCACCCCCCATCAACCCTCAGTTTGTTCTCAGTTTTTAAGAGTCTCTTATGCTTTAGCTCTCTTCCACTCTAACCTCTTTTTTTTTCCTTCCCCTCCCCCATGGGTTTCTGTTAAGTTTCTCAGGATCCACATAAGAGTGAAACCATATGGTATCTGTCTTTCTCTATATGGCTTATTTCACTTAGCATAACACTCTCCAGTTCCATCCATGTTGCTACAAAGGGCCATATTTCATTCTTTCTCATTGCCATGTAGTACTCCATTGTGTATATAAACCACAATTTCCTTATCCATTCATCAGTTGATGGACATTTAGGCTCTTTCCATAATTTGGCTATTGTTGAGAGTGCTGCTATAAACACTGGGGTACAAGTGCCCCTATGCATCAGTTCTCCTGTATCCGTTGGGTAAATTCCTAGCAGTGCTATTGGTGGGTCATAGGGTAGGTCTATTTTTAATTTTTTGAGGAACCTCCACACTGTTTTCCAGAGTGGCTGCATCAATTTGCATTCCCACCAACAGTGCAAGAGGGTTCCTCTTTCTCCACATCCTCACCAGCATCTATAGTCTCCTGATTTGTTCATTTTGGGCACTCTGACTGGTGTGAGGTGATATCTGAGTATGGTTTTGATTTCTACTTCCCTGATGAGGAGCGACGTTGAGCATCTTTTCATGTGCCTGTTGGCCATCTGGATGTCTTCTTTAGAGGAGTGTCTATTCATGTTTTCTGCCCATTTCTTCACTGGGTTATTTGTTTTTCGGGTGTGGAGTTTGGTGAGCTCTTTATAGATTTTGGATACTAGCCCTTTGTCCGATATGTCATTTGCAAATATCTTTTCCCATTCCGTTGGTTGCCTTTTAGTTTTGTTGGTTGTTTCCCTTGCTGTGCAGAAGCTTTTTATCTTCATAAGGTCCCAGTAGTTCATTTTTGCTTTTAATTCCCTTGCCTTTGGGGATGTGTCAAGTAAAAAATTGCTATGGCTGAGGTCAGAGAGGTCTTTTCCTGCTTTCTCCTCTAGGGTTTTGATGATTTCCTGTATCACATTCAGGTCCTTTATCCATTTTGAGTTTGTTTTTGTGAATGGTGTGAGAAAGTGGTCTAGTTTCAATCTTCTGCATGTTGCTGTCCAGTTCTCCCAGCACCATTTGTTAAAGAGACTGTCTTTTTTCCATTGGATGTTCTTTCCTGCTTTGTCAAAGATGAGTTGGCCATACGTTTGTGGGTCTAGTTCTGGGGTTTCTATTCTATTCCATTGGTCTATGTGTCTGTTTTTGTGCCAATACCATGCTGTCTTGATGATGACAGCTTTGTAGTAGAGGCTAAAGTCTGGGATTGTGATGCCTCCTGCTTTGGTCTTCTTCTTCAAAATTACTTTGGCTATTCGGGGCCCTTTGTGGTTCCATATGAATTTTAGGATTGCTTGTTCTAGCTTTGAGAAGAATGCTGGTGCAATTTTGATTGGGATTGCATTGAATGTGTAGATAGCTTTGGGTAGTACTGACATTTTGACAATATTTATTCTTCCAATCCATGAGCACTGAATGTTTTTCCATTTCTTTATATCTTCCTCAATTTCCTTCATCAGCTTTCTATAGTTTTCAGCATACAGATCTTTTACATGTTTGGTTAGATTTATTCCTAGGTATTTCATGCTTCTTGGTGCAATTGTGAATGGGATCAGTTTCTTTATTTGTCTTTCTGTTGCTTCATTATTAGTGTATAAGAATGCAACTGATTTCTGTACATTGATTTTGTATCCTGCAACTCAGGTATCAGTTCTAGCAGACTTCTGGTGGAGTCTATCGGATTTTCCATGTATAGTATCATGTCATCTGCCAAAAGTGAAAGCTTAACTTCATCTTTGCCAATTTGATGCCTTTGATTTCCTTTTGTTGTCTGATTGCTGATGCTAGAACTTCCAACGCTATGTTAAACGACAGCGGTGAGAGTGGACATTCCTGTCGTGTTCCTGATCTCAGGGAGAAAGCTCTCAGTTTTTCCCCATTGAGGATGATGTTAGCTGTGGGCTTTTCATAAATGGCTTTTATGATCTTTAAGTATGTTCCTTCTATCCCGACTTTCTCGAGGGTTTTTATTAAGAAAGATGCTGAATTTTGTCAAAGGCCTTTTCTGCATCGATTGAGAGGATTATATGGTTCTTATCTTTCCTTTTATTAATGTGATGTATCACATTGATTGATTTGCGCATGTTGAACCAGCCCTGCAGCCCAGGAATGAATCCCACTTGATCATGGTGAATAATTCTTTTTATATGCTGTTGAATTCGATTTGCTAGTATCTTATTGAGAATTTTTGCATCCATATTCCTCAGGGATATTGGCCTGGAATTCTCTTTTTTTTACTGGGTCTCTGTCTGGTATAGGAATCAAAGTAATGCTGGCTTCATAGAATGAGTCTGGAAGTTTTCCTTCCCTTTCTATGTTTTGGATTAGCTTGAGAAGGATAGGTATTATCTCTGCTTTAAACGTCTGGTAGAACTCCCCTGGGAAGCCATCTGGTCCTGGACTCTTATTTGTTGGGAGATTTTTGATGACTGATTAAATTTCTTCGCTGGTTATGGGTCTGTTCAAGCTTTCTATTTCTTCCTGATTGAGTTTTGGAAGTGTGTGGGTGTTTAGGACTTTGTCCATTTCTTCCAGGTTGTCCAGTTTGTTGGCATATAATTTTTCATAGTATTCCCTGATAATTCCTTGTATCTCTGAGGTATTGGTTGTAATAATTCCATTTTCATTCATGATTTTATCTATTTGGGTCATCTCCCTTTTCTTTATGAGAAGCCTGGCTAGAGGTTTATCAATTTTGTTTATTTTTTCAAAAAACCAACTCTTGGTTTTGTTGATCTGCTCTACAGTTTTTTTAGATTCTATATTGTTTATTTCTGGTCTGATCTTTATTATTTCTCTTCTTCTGATGGATTTAGGCTGTCTTTGCTGTTCTGCTTCTAGTTCCTTTAGGTGTGCTGTTAGATTTTGTATTTGGGATTTTTCTTGTTTCTTGAGATAGGCCTGGATTGCAATGTATTTTCCTCTCAGGACTAAGGCAGTACTTTTCAAAGTACTTTTAAAAGTACCAAAAAAGGATGGAAACACAAAACTCAGTTTTGGTTTTATATTTCTTTCAGTTTGACAGCAATGATTCAGGTACACAATTCTCAAACCATGTGAAGTGTGGGGCAGAACACTGTATACCCTGGAGACCCTGAGCTATCCATTTAATCCTAAAACAAGTAATCATCTATCGGTTATAAAACTGACTAATTAGATATTTAAGAAGTTGATGACTTTGTACTCTCTCAAATAATGAAAACAAAAAATACTCTTATAAACATTAGTATTTTAAATCTCATCAGTTACATCTTGGGGTTGAATTCCTTATGAGGGTATGCTTTGAATAGGGGAATACCGGGACATTCTTAGAAGCTTTAGCTCCTTAACTGTTCTTTCTAAGATAATTAAGACTTTCAAATATGCTTGTAAATATTGTTCAAGGATGCTAAAAACTTCCTTTAAAAAAAAAAAGGATATGTTACTGACAGAAAAGATTTTAAATGGCCCCAAAAGCAATATAATCATGCTCTGGGGCTGGGGTCATAAAGAAAGAGAGAGTAGAAGTCTTTTTAAAAAAAAAAAATTTAAAGTTTATTTATTTCAAGACAGAGACAGTGCAAGTGGGGAAGGGCAGAAAGAGAAGATAGAGAATCCCAAGCAGGCTCTGCACTGTCAGCACAGAGGAGGCCAACGTGGGGCTTGAACCAAGAAAACCGTGAGATCCTGACCTGACCCGAAACCAAGATGCTTAACCGACTGAGCTACCCAGATGCCCCATAGAGAGTAGAAATCTTAATGATTTAAGGTTTGAAAAAAATTCCATTGTTGGTGTTGCTCCAGGGCAGTGTTTGTGTCTCTGGATTTGGCTCCCTTGCTGAAGAAACATCTTAACATGAGTTAACCCCAGAGCTTCGCTTTTCCAAAGAGACCAAATGCTTCCAGAAATCGGAAGCTAAAGTGTATCAGCTCAGTTCTTCTCAACATCTTTTTCTTTAGAGTGATGTGCTCATCTTCCATGTACTCCCATTAAGTCTCTTCCAGGCCAAGTGGCTCCGTGTTTAAAAGTCCCATGCATGAGTAATTGGGTAGACATGCACAACATTCCATGATAATGGTCCTAGCATTGCTCCCCCTCTGATACCTTCCAGGACTGTCAGGTTCAGAGAAGGCAGTGGAAAGGGGCCCGTGATTCATGGGCTGGGCTGATCTCTGACTTTGTGCTGCCTGGCTGGTCTGGTCCTGTCCCTGTCTGACCATTATTCAACCCTATGATGTATCCCCAGCTGTCTACAGCCGCTGGTGCCCTCACCCAGTCAGGTGTTCAGTGGTGCCAGCAGCTGGTAATGGCGGTGGTGCATGGGTTACTTCACCCTTGCTGTAGACACCATGCTCCCATGAGTACTTACGAAAGCATCAAAAGAATAGGACAAGGGAGAAACAGCTTGGAGATGGATAAACTTACACTGAACATTTACCCTAAAGAAACTCTTCTAAACTAAAAGAGAGTCTTAAATGAGAAAAAACTAAGATATCTTGGACTGGAAATTTTAAGTACCTTTATCCCACATATCCAGTGGCACCAGTCTCAGGAAAAATTTTAATTGTCATAGAAATAGAGGATATATCAATTTTTTTTTTTGCAGATATAAATGTGGTAGGTAAATTCTGACACTCATCCACATTACCCTTTATAAAAATGTCACAATTTAAAAGGTGAGGATGGTAATCTTGGATCTGCTTTATCGATGAAAAAAAAATCATTCACAGTGTATAGTACTTTATTATGTATGTCCCACCTTTCCACAGGGTTGATCACAACACTCAAATATGTCCTGGTGTTATTATGGAAAAAATAAGTCCAGACTATTCTGATCCCAAAGTCTCAGAAAAAAAAAAAAATTCTCCCAATGACAACTTGGTATTTTGTGATAGGGGTGGGAGGAGGCACTGTAGATATAACAATCCATTTGATACATTTTTCAGATTTCTGGGGTAGAGATAAATATGAATTTATCCTTGCAGCAGAGAAGAAACTAGAATTCCATACACATAGCCACAGCTCGGGTCACTGCATTCCATCTACCATTAAGACAAAGAGCAAAGAGATTCACACCAAGCAAGGTATGTGGTCTGTATATTACACACTCTCCAGTGATTCTTCTTTCATTTGTTACTGAATATTGTGTGCTGAGACTCATCAAACTAAGCTTTTAACAGCATTTGGAAAATAAATATGTTGCCTGTGTTCTCTGCACATAGGGAGTATTATTTGCCTTTGTTTCACACTATGACTTAGAAATGCACACAGTTTCTCTGTGTCTCTGTCAACAAAGGCTTTTTCATCCTTTATCAGATTAGCAACGTCCAGTTTCAGTCTCAGATCTGGATCATGATCATTCCTACCATTTTTTGGTCCTTTTTTGGTCTTTCTTCTATCAGGATCTAGCTGGTATAAATAGAAAGGACCAAAATTTGGGACTCAAAAGCCCTGGGTTCAAGTTCTATATGCTATTGTGTACTTTGGACACATCTCTTTTCTAAAACTTCCATAAGTAAGATACTCCCATGGGGTACTTTGTGTTAACATGTGAAAGGGGCCAAATATATTTAATAATTAAATGTGGGCACCATTCTTATTGGCATTATGCTCCTTTACTGTTAAAACTACTGAGGTGGCATATGTTGATTTGAGAATTCTTACTTTAAAAAAAAGCTGTTGAAAGCTAATTCAATACTGAAAATTATTTGAATCCCTTCTAACTAATATCCTCTGCACAAAGTCATTCACTCCCTCTTTTTTAGCAGATTAAAGGTTTTGGAGTTCTATGACTTGATCCTTTTTTTTTTTTTTTTTTTTTTGCCTTCTTTCTCGCCTCTCTTTTTATATTGTCTAGTTGGCTTTGACCATCATTCAATGTGGTACTATAAATATAAAAATCAAAATTTATTGAAATGTTTTTCCCTGTTAACACTAATATTATAGCTTCTCCCCTTCTTTGCAAGCTACAAATCCCAAGTTTGTTCTGAGGCTGGTAGGCTGTGTTCCTGCCGGCCCTCTGAGTTCTCTGATTGTGGCCCATCGGGCACCAGTCCCCAGCTCTGATCTTCTGACTTTGGCTTCTGTCAACTTCCCTGCTCCCCGTACCTTTCCTGTGGTTACAAGGCCTTTCCGATTCAGCTCTCTGAGAAGTTTCTAGTCTCTTTCTTCTACCATGGAATGGCAACATAAGCTCTTCCTGTAAGATTTCCTCTGTTGCGGCCAGTTATGCATCTCTTTTTTCTGCTTCATAGACTGCACGTAAAGGAAGATCACTTCAGATCCAGCTGCCCACTACTTACAAAAGTACTAGAGGCTTAAATGTGATAGCCTGAGTGGATGGCATCACTGCAAAGTGTGTTTTCTTTCAGGCAACAGCACACGGGGACGTGCCTATATTCTCAGTCTCTCCTTCTCTCTCACCTCCCACCACCCTTTGCAGCTCCTTGTCTGAATAATGGTGTTTATTTTTTAAAAGGCAACAAAATACCCTGAAGAGAGCTCAATATAATGAGAGGACTGATAAGCAAGCTGAATTGAGACAGATTCTCACAGCGTTTCTATCAAAAAAGAAAACATATCACACTTCAACAACTAATTCTCTGCAAGAATGTTCAGATTTCAAAGTGAATCTCTGAATGGGAAAGCATACAAACCAGGCCAAGGTTTTAACATTCCACCCCACTACCTCTTTTCTCTTGTAGACATTTACCTGTCACAAACTGAATAGAAATATCCCTGTTCCTATTCCAGGAAACCTAGCTTAATAGTTCCTATGAAAATCAATAGGTTTCAACTGACAGAATGCTTAAAGAAGTTTCACTTCACTTGACACAGCTTGTTATCCGCAAGTTACTTTCATTAATGTGTTTGGAGACCTCAATTGGGCCCAAAAAGTGTATTTGAGCTGGTGATTTATTATTTTCCTCTCCGTCACTGACCAAAGGTGACCTTGCTTCACTTTTAGAGGATATTCATGAGTGGTTAAAAGTGGCTATGGCAACATTTAAGAGATGCATATGTTTAACTCAGATTGACCCAGACATCTCTCTCACGTACATCATAACAAATGGAATATGAATGGCCCATGGGCAGTTTTGTGTGTTCCCCAATGCCAGGTAGAAAGAGACAAAAACAGGTAATCTTCAGTTTATCCAGTGGCATAAATGGTATTAACTCTATTTTAGAATGGAGGAACACAGAAATCTCCTGCAATGAAGATGTCCTGAAGATTCACCTACCAAGAATTGGGGAGGAGGCCTGTGTATATTTTACAGTTTAATCTAGAGCAACCTTTCAAATTCTCCCACAACATATTTATATACTCCAATAGTTAACTCATAAGAATATAAGGAAAAATGAATAGAGATTAAAAACTAACTCACAGAATGATTAGCAAATCACAATGTGTGGTTCTTCAACTAAATGAGAAGACAGTAATAGGCCTCTTTCTTCTTTTCACACTTACAAAAATTTTTTAAAAGATAAAGGCATTCTCTAGTAAATTAAATTATTCAACAAAAACCTTTACAGAAATGTATAGGTAATTTTACATTACAATAACTAAAATATGACAAAATTCAGACCTGGAACAGCTTCTTCATTGTAGATCTAGTCACATTGCTCCAATGGTAAGAACCAGGATCTAGCAATCACAAACATCCTAGACTTGTTTAAGTAGGTCATAGGATCAGAAATATTTATTTAGTGTCATGTTAAATTTGATTGATAATGGTAGTAACATATATACCCCTTTTCACCAGAAATTTTAAAAACACTCCAAAAACAATATAATTAATCTTATTCATACAGTATTGCACAGGATGTCTGGTACTGCTTAGTGCTCAGTTTTAAATGAAACTGATGAGAACATTAGAATTGGATAGAATGAAGTGGTACCATCATAATATAAAATATCTGTGTGGACTCATTATAATTAATAATAAGAATAATGTTCCCATTTATTACAAGTTTCCTGGGTGTTGAGAAATATTTTACACAAATTCTCATTTTAATCTTCACTAGAAAACACCGTGAGTTAGATGTTCTTAAAGCCATTTTACAGATGAAGAAACTAAGATTGAGAGATTTATACAATTTGTTGTAAAGCCACACAAGCAGTAATTGGCAGAAGTGATCTTGAACTCCATCCGTCTGGCTCCAGAGCCCATAATAACAACCCACAGCTGCCGAGCCATTCTTAAGGAAAGTCAGAATACTTACGCATTCTGAACTGACATGCTGAGATTGGCTCTCAAAGTCATAAATTCTGAATTTATAGGCTGAGATTAATTCTTAGACTCAGTACTGGGTATTTCATGAAAGGGCATGGATTTTACAGTAAGATGAATGCAATCTCTACTAAGAGCTGAGCCACACAGTTGGAAATCTCACCTGAATTCTAGAATTCAAATATTTGTCCCTAAAATTCCGGGGACACTATAAATGATTGGGGAGCATAATTTTCTTAAATCTTAATCAGCTCTTGAATATAAGCCATATTGATAGGGCTGAAGTGCCACTATTTAGATATACCCTCAGGGATGTACTCCTAAGGAAGAAAGGTAAAGCATGTGACTCTCTCCTGAAATAGTAACTACATTATCACTATGCCATTCTTCAAAAGTTGTGATTCCTTTCAACTCAGCAAAATTCAGTCCAAACTGAAGGTTCCATCTGCTTAATCTGTTCAAATTTTGACACTTTTTTGAATCTATTTTTCTCATTTTATGTAGTTTTAAGTTCAGCATATTCAAAAGTCATGTAATATCAGTAAAAAGGTTCTACCTTGTAAATCACTGGTTGTCCTAATAGCTGTATCTATCAGAATCCTTTAATGCCCCAAAGTTGTTAATCTGAGGAAGTAGCTTAGTAAATCTTTCTTCTCTACTTCAATTTCTTCTAAAAATCACAAAAAAATGGAGATGATGAAGGGCTCAGGCATGAAGGAAAAAAAGTCTTGTTTCCTTCACCATTGACTCATGTTTTACAAAGTTCACAGTAAAAATCCCATTGATATCTGCCAATCAATTAGTTCTTACATGCAAGGTAATGAAGTACTTATGGGCAATAAGATATGGCACTGCCTGCGAACCTGTAACTGTTTCAAAATAAAAAATTTACAAAACAGGCTACCTTTTTCTTAAGAGGTAAGTATGGATGCCTCTCCTAGAGATTTGATGACTACTTCAGTACAAGGACCATTAATTCTAAGTGGAAAAAAAATTAAACAAATGCATGACCACAAAAGCCTTTTAATTCATTTCCCTCTCTTGTTTCCTCTTACTGTCCCCAAAGCTTTATCATTATAATGACTGAGATGAATTATAATGAATGAGATGAATGGATATTGTTTCTGGAAATGTCCAGGTACAAAGTTGATTTGACTATAATTTTCTGTTTTCTGGCACTTCAGTGCCAGTCACTGATGTTTATCATAACAATTAGAAACTGCGTGATTTAGAAATGCTTTTTGAATGGCCAGAAGAAATGCTAAGGTATGAAAAATAGGATCTCAATGTTGAAGTATGTTTTAACCCAAATTTTTGGTATGACAATTTTCATATATACTAAAATGCTGAAATACCAGCAGGAAATACTGTCCTAAATTCAGTAATTGTTGATTTTTCCATATTTTCTTTCCCCTTATGGACACACACATACTCACACATACTTTTTTATTGTCTAACTATTTGAAAGTAAGTTGCAGACATTATTACCTTGGCTGATACGTGTTTTTTAAAATTTTTTAATGTTTGTATTTATTTGAGAGAGAGAGAAAGATAGGACACAAGTGGGGGAGGGGCAGAGATAGAGGGAGATACAGAATCTGAAGCAGGCTCCAGGCTCTGAGCTGTCAGCACAGAGCCCTATGTGGGGCTTGAACTCATGAGCTGCGAGATCATGACCTGAGCTGAAATTGGACACTCAACTGACTGAGCCACCCAGGCACCTCGATATGTATTTTAATGTATACCAATTCTAAGAAATGTAGTTATCTATATATAAAGTGCATGGTATTATATCCATATATATAATATATGGCAATTAAAAATATTTTTATTATATGTTTATTTCCCATAAAGATATTTTATTTGTTAAAATACCCAATGGCCTAAACACAACAATTCACTTTAGGTTTATTATCAGTATTAAGTCTGTCCTGTACCTGACCACCAAAGAGATATGGATTTCTCCAGAAGGGCTGGTGTTTTAGTCTGTCTTCCTATAGGTAAATTAGAGTTGTTGTCTATCACTCAGACATGTGAGTGCCTAATGGATTCTCAGTGATGAAATGGGAGTAAGTCTCTTATTGCCAATGTAAACTAAATCCTCCCCCAAATATTAAGCTGCGAGAAAAGTACATAATATTGCCATAAAATAAATTTGGGTCCTGAAAAAGTATTTAAACAGATCCTGGGAGAGAGGATAATTGTCATCAAATAATTAACTGTAAAAGAGATGGGAAATCTTTCTTGGACTTAAAAATGTTCATATGTGAATTTAATCACCTATAACCTGGGTAAGTTTTCTTAGGTTTATTAAACTTTCTTGAATGTGATAATAAGTTTCACTCATCTTCAGATAAAATATTGAATGGCATATTTTGAAATTCACCTTAGAAGTGTTCTCTTATAGATCATATAATGGGCACAAACGTGCCCCCCCCCCCAAAAAAAGACATTTTGAAGTCCTAACCACCAGCACTTCTGAAAGTGACTTGATTTGGAAAGTGGGTTGTTGTAGATGTAAGTAGTTAATGTAGGATGATGTCATAGTGGAGCAGGGCCAACTTCTAATCCAGTAGGGATGGTGTCATTGTAAGAGGACAATTTGAACACAGACAATGCACAGAGGGAAGATGAGATGGCACATAGGGGGAAGATGGCCATGTACCAACGGAGACAGAGATTAGAGTGACACATCTGCAAGTCAGGCTTCTGTCACCAGAAGCAAGGAGAGAGGCATGGAACAGGTTCTCCCTCAGTGCCCTCACCAAGAGTCAACCCTGCCAAAACCTTGACTTCAGACTTCTGGCCTCCAAACTCTAAGAGAACAAATTTCCATTCTTTTAAGCCTTCCAGTTTGGGGCAGTTCATTACACCACACCCAGGAAATTCTCACAGCTGGCTGATAATAGATGATAGATAAGCAGACAGACAATCTTTCAGACCTTTTAGGTTTATGTCCAGTCGTAAAATGAGGACCTGAGGAACTTATAAGTGAAGCAGTATAGTGGTCCCAAAGTTATTAGTTGAACCACATAAAATTACCATTAAAAATTTTTTTTTTAATTTTAGAGGGGGTAGGGGCAAAGGGGTGGGAAGAGAGAGAGAGAGAGAGAGAGAGAGAGAGAGAGAGAGAGAGAGGACCTTAAGCAGGATCCACACTCAGAGCTGAGCCCAATACGGGGCTCAATCCTACGACCCTGGGATCATGACCTGAACCAAAATCAACAGTTGGATGCTCAACCAACTGAGCCCCGCAAGTGCCTTAAAATTACCATTTTTGTAGGTAAAAAAATGATTTAATAGAGGCAGTTTCATGTGGCTCAATCTAATAAATAGATTACATAAATAATTCAAGTTTTCTAAAGCCCCCTTTTCTTTTTTCTTTTGTTTTAATGTTTATTTATTTTTGAGAGAGAGAGAGAGAGAGAGAGAGAGAGAGAGAGAAAACACACGAGCAGATGAGTGGCAGAGAGAGAGGGAGACACAGAATCCAAAGCAGGCTCTGGGCTCTGAGCTATCAGCATAGAGCCTGATGCAGGGCTTGAACTCATGAACCGTGAGATCATGACCTAAGCCAAAGTCAGACACTTAACTGACTGAGCCACTCAGGCGCCCCTAAAGCCCCCTTTGCCCTGAAAGAGATCTTTAACTGAATTCACTAGGAAAATACTTTATTTTCCCTGCATTGCTTTTCTTCTCTAAATAGATTCTTAGGCTTCATTCATTTATTTCATTTAGATAAGGAAGTTGTATCTTCATGACCTATATGAAATTAAACACTGGAGGCAATTGCTTTCTGAGATTTTGCCTGCTATTTCTCTTGTTTACACATCTCTGTGAATAGTTTATTCTAGGAGACAATGCTGGAGATTCCACCCAATTGACGTTCAAAACTTGGGTTTCCCCAGGGGATTTTCTCTTATTCCATTTGGCACAGCAGTAACTGTGTTTGACAACATCTGCCTTCTAGCACCGCTCTGCAGCTCAATCTGACACTTGGTTCCCATCCACATTTTCTTCCTGCCTGTCTTCTAGGGAAGATGTTTCCACAACAGAGGTGGAGAAGAGAAGACAGCAAGGGCAAACCAGAGCTTTAGTTTCCCAATGAATGAGTCACAAATTCACCAAATGTCTTCACCTGTCCCTTATTCCAATTCATTCAAAGATTTTTTACATAATCCAATATTTTCTAAACCAGCCCTCTGTCTTTTGGGATTCTGAGCACTCTGATGTCAGTTTTGAGTGTTTCTTTTCTTTTTTTTTTTTTAAATTTTTTTTTTCAACGTTTTTTATTTATTTTTGGGACAGAGAGAGACAGAGCATGAACGGGGGAGGGGCAGAGAGAGAGGGAGACACAGAATCGGAAACAGGCTCCAGGCTCCGAGCCACCAGCCCAGAGCCCGACGCGGGGCTCGAACTCACGGACCGTGAGATCGTGACCTGGCTGAAGTCGGACGCCCAACCGACTGCGCCACCCAGGCGCCCCGAGTGTTTCTTTTCCTAGACATTCATACAGCGAATCCTTTTCAGAGTTTCCTCAACTACGAAAATAAAATAACCACTTACAAATTTTACTGACAATTTTTTTTAACCAGCAGGAAAGAAGATAGCCAAGTCCAGAAACATCTCTTGTGTGACCACTGCTAGAGCATGCCAACTTATTTTCATAGAAAGCAGATATTTAATAGGAAGTTCATTTCATAAAATTTTAATAATCCTAATTCAAATAAATGTTATGACTCTAAGAAATTGATTTAAGAGAAAACACCAAAACTTACCAATCAGAAGATTCCTCTACATTCTGGAATACCTTAAATCATTGCCTACACCAGGTAGGAAATCCAGAATATAGGGTTTATAGCAGCAACTGCCATTTAAATTATTAAATTATTTTTCAATTAGACTCTTTGTTATTTTGCTGTGACTTTAAATTCTAACAGATTATTTCAAAATGTCATTCTACTTCTCAATAGAAAAAAATCCCATGCCATTATTCTCTTCTTCATTATATGAGATTCTAAAATTTCCCTGTGCCAGACAATATACATAAACAGCTGGTGATATTAAGCTGACTTAAAAAAAAATCCCTTGGCCTAAAAGAGGTATTACTTGACTACAAAATTTATATTTCTCTCCTCAGCATACTTTACAGCTGGGTTTTCAGAAGTATATAAATTTCACATATGTGTTCACATAGAATTTGAGAAAGGAAGAATGTGTGTTTTTGTGGTTTTGTAAGGAGAAATTCCCTAGGGACGGAGAGTGCCAGTAGGGTATTAGAGTGATCAATACTCCCCAGGGTGCAGAAACTACCATGAGGTAGTGTTAGATGCTGCCATTTGTATCATGAACTCTCACCTGCTGCATTTCATACTCATTAGAGATGAGCCTAAGTACCTTTGCCCCCTCAGCTCATCTACAAGTATATGGCAAGAAGAAGCAATAAGAAAACACAATCCTTCCTCCTTCTTCAAATAGAGACTTCTTAAATGAGCAGGCTCAGTCCTTGAAACGATGACATTAGTCTGGTTGCACTCTACCAAAACAAACCCAACATTTGAAAATCAACTTAGAAGCTGATGACTCCTTTCACAAATACTTCTATTTGTATTTCACTTAGGTATTTTTAAACAGCAAGATTTTCTAGTATATAAAACTGTGATTGGAGATTTTATATACATATAAAATACACACACACACACACACACACACACACACACACACACACGCATGCATGCACACAGATATATCTGAAAATTTGACTGGTATACAAAGCAAATTCTATCTCCCAGCTCTAAATGCTTTTTCTTACCACACTTATCCCCAACAACCACATCCAATCTGAGATCCAGTTGCTTTCAAAGAGGCACACAGTTTCCATCAGAAAACAACAGATTTGGCTACACTCTCATAATAAAGATTCAAATGAGTTAGCTGCATACAGCAATTCTCTGACCTCTTTGTCCTGTGAATTAGGGTTCCTGACTTCTCCAGGTCACAGATCCCTTAAAGATGCTGTTATATAATGAAATAAACTTACTGTTTTCTTTAACACTTTGAGAGCATAAGGCTTCTGGGTCCCCTTCTGTTTGCATCTGTACACAATGGATGTAGCACCCCTTGAGGGGGAAAAAGACAAAAAGAAAATGTTATGCTCTGGACATGAAATCAAGGGGAAAGCTTGAAAATAAGTATCTCTTGCAGTTACCCTCATAACTGACAAGTGTTTATAAGTTATTCCATAGGACCAGCCCAACTGTTGAGAGTATTTTTTTTTCCTCACAACTAAATACAGTTTGCTCAGAAAAATTCTAGCTTTCCATTCTGTTCTTTTCCTCCTGGCCCATCCCTATATAAATAACATGCCCAGGGCTGCTGCTGCATTCAGTAGGCTCTGGCATAACTGAGCCTACTGAATGCTTTTGCTACTGAAAATAGCTTTTGTCCAGGTAGCAAAACCTGAACACTGAATGAATGCTACCTGAACATAGCTTTTGGAGGATATCCACCAAATTCGTTCAAAGTCCCTGAACTTTCCTAGAAGTATGTGTCTGGAGTAAAATTAGCCATATGGCTCCAGGGAGAGGGGCAAGTGAACAGGGGACCCTGTGAATTTACAACAATTCATTTGATGCCCTGGCATTCTCCCAGAGCCAACATTAGTCCCACAAGGATTCTGGATCTTTCATCTTGGTGAACACTGTTACCATTTATTTATATATGCCCTAACAAAAATAATTATGTGAGAAGTTCAGGAGAAAATACTATAGAAATGGTCAAAGACATACAGAGAAAAAGTAGATCTACCTCCCTATAAAAAACTCAAGTACAGAATGTGTTTTACGTATAATGGGGAATGGCAAGAAAGGACTCAATAACTATCTTCACACATGAAAGACACATACATACTAAAAAGAGAATATTAAAAAGCAGACAGTGTGATCCTCATGTTCCCTCTCTACACATGAGAGGAAGACAATGAAATAGAGACAAAAGAGGCTCATAGACCAAGCAGGCTTAAGTTACAACCTCAGAAAGAGAACTTCCGATAAATCTTAAAATAAGATCAGTTGAAGTCAATCTGTCACGCTATGAATATTAGGTTAAAGGACCTCTTATGACATACTCAATCCTATGATTCTGAAATTCTGAGTAAGTGTGAACGAATTATAGAAATCAAACATGTTCCTTACTGCCCATTCACAATCCATTTTTAACAGAGTGAGGAAAAGTTAGGAACTGGTGGTGTATGTGCCAATAGAGAAGAAAAATTTCAACGCATTTTTAAAAACTTTGGGAAGACATAACATATACACAAGAAATAAAGGGTTTTAGAAACAGAATAAGTAGAGGTAAATACAAAATTCAACTTTATTTTTAATTGTCTAAAAGATAACTATCTAAAGCAAAACTATTGACAATGCATTGTATTTATAGCATATGTAAAGTAAAATGCATGACAACAGCACAAAGAAGAGGGGAATAAATTAGAAAAATACTGTTGGGTCCTTATACTACATCTTAAGTATTATGAAATTATTTAAAGGTAGACTCTAATTAATTAAAGATGTATATTGTATAGCCTAGGACAATGAATAAAATAACTTAAATAATCAGTAAAGAAAAAAGAATCAATAATGAAACTAAAATGTAATAATCAAAAATGAAATGTGAGAGAGGAAGAAACAAAAGATTAAAAATAAAAGTTAAAAATATGGTGGATCTTAATCTAATCATATTAGTAATTACATTAAATATAAACTTTATAAACACATTAATTAAAATCAAAGATCAGTAGACTGGATTGAAAAACCAAGATCAAACTATATGCTGTGTACAATAAACCTATTTAAATATAAAGGCATATATATGTTAAAAATAAAATTATAGGAAAGAGATACTATGCAAACACTCATCAAAAGAAAGCAGAAATAGCTATATCAATATCATGTCAGCCAGACTTCAGAGTAAATATGAAGATAGAAATTACTTAATTATGAAGGGGTCAATTTCCCAGCATGACATAACAAACATAAATATGCATGTACCTAACAACATCACTTCAAAGTACATGAAGCAAAAACTGATAGAACTGAAGGAGAAAAAGACAAATCCACAAATACAATTGGAGACTTCAACACACCCTCCCAGGAAATTATAGGATAAATGGACAAATTATCACCAAGGATAGAAGACATGGACATTATTTTTTAATTATTATTATTATTATTTACATGTTTATTTTGAAAGAGAGAGTGTGTGCACAGAAGAGGAGCAGAGAGACAGGGAGACAGAGAATCCGAAGCAGGCTCCATGCTGCAGGGCGAGCTCTCACAAACTGGTGAGATCATGACCTGAGCAGAAATCAAGAGTCAGACATTTAACTGACTAAGCTACCCAGGTGCCCCAGGGCACGAGTGAACATTATTAACTAAACTAACCTAAACTGACATTAAGAGAAAACTACACAAACACAGCAGAATACACATTGTCTTCAAAGTTAGAAGATTCACATAGTTGATTTCCAGACTTAGTACACAGCTACAGTAATCAAGAGAGCAGTGTTGGAGAAAGAATAAACATGGAAAAGGAGGTAATAAAAAAAATAATCCAGATACAGTTATAAACATATAGGGCCCGTTGGTTTCTAACAAAGGTAAAAAAGGCAATTCAGTGAAGAAAGGGCAGTCTTTCCAACATAAATAGTGCTGGAACAGCTGGATACTCATATGCATCGAATAAGCAAAACAAAACAAAAACGTTTATCCAAACTCACACTCTACCAAAAAATTCTCAAAATGGAGCACAGATATAAATATAAAACTTAGAATTCTAAAACTTGGGAAAAAAAATAAGCATGAAAGAAAATTTTGTGACCTTCAGTTAGGCAATGATTTCTTACATACAAAACCAAAGCACAATAAATCAAAGAACAAATGAATAAACTGGACCTAAGTTAAATTAAAAATATCCACTCTTTGAAAGTCAGAGACAGGGAGAAAATTTTTACAAGTCACTGTATCTGATGAAGGACTTCTATCTAGAATTACAAAGAAACTCAAAGCCAATCAATAAAAAATAATGGATTTCAAAAATGAACCAAAGATTTTCACATATACTTCACTTCACCAAAGAAAATATATAGGTGGCAAAATTTGCACAAAGATGCTCAACATCATTAGTCATTAGGGAAATGAAAATTAAAACCACCATGAGATACAACTACATACCTAACGGAACGCCTTAAAGAAAAGAGAGAGACTGTGTGTACCATGAGCTGGCAAACAAGTAGAGCAACTAACACCTATACACTACTGGAGGGAATGCAAAATGGTACTGCCACTTTGGAAAACAGCTTTGCAGCTTCTTATAAAATTAAGAATACCGTACAATCCATCCAACTCACTCTTAGGTGTTTGCCCAAGTTAGCTGAAAGCTATGTTCACTCACAAACTTGAAAACAAATCTTTTTGTCAGCTTATTAATAATCATCAAACACTGTCAACAACTCCAATATCCCTCAACTGCAAAATGGATTAACAATCTGTGACACATCCATATAGGGGAATACTATCTAGAAATAAAAAGGACAAACTAGTGTGCACACAGCAACTTGGATGACTCTCTAATACCCTAAGTGAAAGAAGCCATGTTCAAAAGACTATATGCTGTGTCACTCCATTTATATAATATTCTTGCAAAACAGAAAATAGATTAGCTCTCAGAGATAAGGGAGGAACTGACTACAAACGAGTATGGGAGAGTTTTTTAGCATGATGGAACTTGTATATCTTGTGGTGGTAGTTATACAACTATATACATTTGTTAAAATAGGTAGAGATGTAGAATAAAATAGGTGAAACTTCCTATATGTAATCATACCTTGATAAAAAATACAATGAAAAATCTTCCCAAGAAAACCATATTGTTCAAAGGTAAGATTTTTAAAAAATTATCAAAATGTAGGCCATATCATTCAACTTAGTCTATGTTTATTTAATGGTAACTCATGAAATTTTAAAAAAAAAGCAAAGAAAAGAAAAGAAATTCAAGGGAAAGTGATTCGCAAACACTGAAGAAAACTAAATATCTTATACCCATTTTTATACCAATTGAAAAATTAATATACTCAAATATTCATGTAAAAGATATATATTAAATATCCATTTCTTAATTTCCTTATCACATTAAATTAACCTGTCAATAATTTCAGTATATAAATCACTGTCTTAGTAAAAGTCTTCCAAAAATTTTTAACAAAATACATTCTTGACTGATCAACCTCAGGACACAAGTATGCTAGAAATAACCTAAAACATTTTTTTTAATTTTAATTTTTTACTCTTTATACATGAGGAATCTATGAAGAGATTCCATTTTGCTAATTAATAGACTTATTAATATTAACACATCTTTTAATTTTTTCAACCTTTTTGATATATAACTGACATGTAACATGCAAATTTAAGGTGTACAACGTAATGATTTGACATATGTATATACTGTAAAATAATTACTACAATAAGATTAGTTAATATATCCATAACCCCACATAGTTGCAATTTTAGGAATGACTTTGCTTTTTTTTAGAGGATGGAAAGATTAAGTAAAAAGAACAGAACAGCTGAAATAAATTTATATGAAAATAACATTTAAGTAATTTCTCTAAAGTATAACCTATTTTCTTTGCTGAAATTAAATGATTAGCTTAAAATGTGTTCATATAATTCTAGAAAGAAACCATGTTTCAGGAAGTTTTAGAGAATTAGGATGAAAATGCCTAACTTTAAGACCATTTAGAATCATGGGCATTCTCCCAGTAAGGAAGGCTATAAATCAGTGATTGACTTTCTACGGAAGGACTTATTACGACTTTTGTGATTTTGAGGTTGAAGCAATAGAGCTTGGCTTCCTTTGGCATCAGACTGACAACTTGCTCTTTGGAAATGCAAGAGAACTTCAGATACAGAATCTCTTAAAACAGAGAAGTCTGGAGGGGGTGTTAACTATGCTGCATGGCCCCAGGGGTCTCTGTAATGATATGCTTCATAGTCATTCAAAATGGTCTTTGTCAAGTGTGTGAAGACTCGTAAGTTATGAGTTTCATTTTTTTTTTAATGGGACAGGTCTTGAAATGGAACCAAAGGATCTTGTTATCTTTTTCCAATGTTGAATGTTTTTTCTAATAGTTAGGTCAAAATATTAATCATTTTAAAACATTTCAATGCATTGATTTCTTGTTCCATTTATTTTTGCATTTCATTTAAAGTTTTTTGTTTGTTTGTTTTTTGTTTTTTCAATATGTGTATGTGCTTTCAGGAAAGATCCTCTGAATGCTCATCAGGGAAAGGTTGAAGAACAAGGCTGTGATTTATAAGAACTGTCAATCATACGTTGAAAACATAATGTGTGCAACTCTACATGTCATTGTATTTCTTCTACATGATTGACTTGCTATTATTTAACCAGCCTGTTCTTTTCATTGATTTTTGTTTTTTTTTAGATTAGATGAATTGTTAAGAAGACTGGTTATAACCTCAAAATTGATTCTTCTTGGGGGTGAAAGTAGAGTCATATTCAGGAACAGGAGCCTGAAAGAGTCAAAGTCTCTAAATGTTTAATGTCAGCACACATCTTGCCCCATTGCAGTGACAGTTTTTCATTGTTTCATTCTGCATCCCTGTCAGCTGCAACCCCTCAGTGCTCTTCAATACTTAAGTGTTTCAAGATGTTCTTCGGTCACCAAAGACAAAAATAAAATCTGAACCTTAAACCAACAAAGAACAGGAGGAAAAGCTGCTGAAATGATTTAATTACTGATTTGGCATTTTCAATCTACAACTTGAAGAATGGGCTAACCTTTAGAATTTAGAAAGTTGTTATTAGACCTGGAGGTTTTCCAAGTCAGTTAAATTTTACAGTCCTGAAGTAAATCTCAAAAATATCATGTCAAGGAATGACAGTAAACCCCAGATTTTAAAGAAGTGCTAGAAGCCCAAGGTTTTAATAAGGTTGTGTTCAGAATTTCAGTCTATCCACAAGTACACTCTCCCTTTTCTTGTTAAATCCTGCAGGGGGCAAGGGCAAGCACTCTGCTTCAGTTATTAGGGCCATGACCCATCTTCCTACTTGAGGCCTTATCTGGACTCTTGTAACTGTCTTCTTGACAGTCTTATTTGTCATTTCACCCTGATTTTAGCTTGCTCTATACCCAGTCTTTTATGTCTAATTCCTGACCTATACCCCCTTCTTCAGGATCTATCCTGGCAAGTGCTTAACTCTTCACTTCTGATCCCCAACTCAAAGCATGAACTATTATATTCTCTACTTGGTGAGTGTCCGGTTTCTCACCACCCCCCCCCCCCAACCCCATTAACAATTACTCTCAGCACCTAGTGTGACTTTGTTCCTAGTCCTGGATCTCTGCAAGGACTGGCTTAAATATGATGCCTTTAGTTACAAAATTTAACAAAACCCCTGCCCTAAGATTAAGTAAGTGGTTAAGAAGCTTTGGAATCCAAACGCTGAATTTTAGCTACAAAAAAAGCAAACAAAAAAACAGCTTCAAATTATCAGGTTGCCTTAAGTATTTCTTTTCAATTAGCAAGTAATGTGACAAAAAAAAAAAGAAAGAAAAAGAAAAAAAAGCAATGTGACAATAAATACTGTGGACATAAAAGGTCTTGATACTCTTCTCAGTCCTTCCCTTTGTTTGCTTTAAAATATTTACTGCCTCATATGTTGGCCATTAGAATCAATTAACCAAACGCTTTATGAAGACTTATTATTTTTCTTTTCTGTTTAAATGAGTGTGTGCATACCTGTAGCACACATGGAACTGAATTTCCAATCAATTGTTTAATGCCACCATACATTCTGAGGATAGCTACAGCTCTTTTTGTCACCTTTCTTCTCCATTCCCTGACCCATTCCCTTCTATTCCATATCATCTACTACAACATGTCTACTATATTTATATATATCCATTTAATCCAACCTTCACACCTTCACTTAAGCCTAATAATTTCAATATGCAATATATGCTACTGTTTTTGTATACTGTTTGCCATAAATTTTTTCTAGCTTTATTGAGATGTAATTGACATATAGCATTGTCTGAGTTTAAGGTGTACAACATGTTGATCTGATACCCTTACATATTGTGAAATGATTACCACAGTAGGGTTAGTTTAACATCTCCATCACCTCACATGATTACCATTTCTTTTCTGTGGTGAGAATATTTAAGATTTATTCTCTTAGCAACTTTCAAGTATATAATGCTATAAATATAATCACTAAGCTGTATGTTAGATCCCCTGAAGTTACTCATCTTATAAGTGCAAGGTTGTAACCTTTGACTATTTCCCCAGCCTCTGGCAACTGCCATCCTACTCTGTTTGAGTTCAGCTTTTTTAGATTCCACATATAAGTGATATATACAGTACATATTCTTTCTCTGCCTGACTTATTTCACTTAGCATAATGCCCTGAAGGTCTATCTATGTTATTGCAAGTGGCAGGATGTCCTTCATTCTCATGGCTACATACATACATATATACATGCATGCATACATAAATAAACATCTTTATCCATTCATCTGTTGATGAACACTTAAGTTGCTCCCATACCTTGGTGATTGTGAATAATGCTGCAATGAATAAGGGAATGCAGATCTCTCTTCAAGATCCTGATTTTTGTTTTCTTTGTATACATACCCAGAAGTGGGATTGCTGGACCACGTGGTAATTCTATTTTTAATTTTTCAAGGAACCTCATACTGTTTTCTGTAACAGCTGCATCAATTTACATTCCCACCAACAGTGTATAAGGGTTCCCTTTTCTCCACATCCTTGTCTCTTGTCTTCTTGATGATAGCAATTCTAACAGGTGTGAGGTGATATCATATTGTGGTTTTGATTTGCATCTCCCTGATGATTAGTGATGTTGAGCATCTTTTCACGTACCTATTAGCCATTTGGATGTCTTCTTTGGAAAAGCGTCTGTTTGGTTCCTCTGTTCATTCTTAGATTGGATTATTTGTTTTTTGCCTTTTAATTTGAGTAGTTCATTTACAATAAACATTATTAATGATATGGTTGGGTTTAAGTCATCCACATTGCTATTTGTTTCATTTGGTCTTTGTTATTTTTTCTATACTTTCCTGCTCTCTTTTGGATTTAATATTATAGTTTTCCCAGTATTCTATTTTATACTTCTCTTGGCCTTTAAGGTATACCTTATTGTTTTACTTTTTGTAATGGTTGCTCTCAGGATTACAGTATATACCCTTACTTGTTATAGTCTGCTCATAGTCTGCTTAATGCTGTAAAATACAAAAACCTCAACATAGTAATTCCATTTACCACCTTCCCTTCCTTCCCTATCCTACTTAGAACTACTGTTTTCATGTATTTTACTTCCACGATGATTTTATTTTGCTTCAAATAATTAGATGTTTTAAAAGATATTAAAGAAGAATGAAAAAGAGTCTTTTACATTACCTATCACCTATATTCTTCTATTTCTAATGGTCTTCATTTCTTCCTATAAAACGTAATTTCCATCTTGTATTATTTTCCTTCAGTCCAAAGAAATTTCTTGAGCATTAATTGTGGTTCATGTGCACTGACAATAGATTTGCTCAGTGTTCATTTATTTTAAAATGTCTTTATTTATCTGTCATTCTTGAGAAATTTTTTTACTAGATGTAGAATTCTGGGCTGACAGGTTGTGTGTGTGTGTGTGTGGTGTGTGTGTGTGTGTGTGTGTGTGTGTGTGCACGCGCGCGCACGTGCACGTGCGTTTAGGACTCTAAAAGTATTCAGTCTTCTGAGTTCCATTTTTTTCTGATGAGGTATTAGCCATAATTCATATTATTGTTCCCTGTATATCTCATATCATCTTTGGTTGCTTTAAAGATTTTATCTTTACCTTTGGTTTCTGGCTTTTGACTATATGCCTAGGTTTGGTTTTCTTTTCATTTATTATGCTTGCTGCTCAATAAGCTTCTTGAATCTGCAAGGCTCTTTACCAAATTTGGAAAATGTTCGCCTATTGTTTCTCTAAACTCTTTTTCCTGCCCAATTCTTTCTCTCCTCTCCCTTTGGGACATATATTGCATGTATAGTAGCCTTCGTGATATTTTCTCACAGATTACAAAGGTTCTGCTCCTTTTCCCAACTGATTTGCTATTCTTCAAATTGGATGACTACTATTGATTTGTCCTCAAGTTTACTGACTCTTTATTCTGTGGCCTCTAATCCACTCTTAAGCCTATAAATTTTTAATTTGACATAATGTACTTTTCAATTCTAAAATGTCCATTAGGGTTTGTTTTTTTTTTTTTATAGTGTCCATTTCTGTTCTGAGATGCCCCATATGTTTACACATTATGTAACTATTTTATTTCATGTTCCTGAATGTTTGTACTGTAGTTGTTTTCTACTCCTCATCTGCTTATTCCAACATCTGGGTCATCTCCAAAGTCTGTGCTATTGACTGCTTTTTCCCACCTTGAGTACAGATCCATATTTCTACTTCTTTAAATGTATAGGTATTTTTTTATTGTTTGATAGACATTTTTAAATGATACATACTAGGGAGTCTGGATTATATTATTTTCTTTTTAAAAAGAGTTGCCTTTTTCAATAGCTGGTGGTGGAATTGTGGACACATCTTTTTGATCCTGTCCACTTTGGTTTTATTTGTTGTTAGAGAAAATCTATTTGTTTTTTGTTCTTGGTCCAATGTCATGGTCCTTGCTCTAGGGTGTGGTCTATACTCCCAAGGTATCACCTTGTTGAGATTTCAACCAAATATCTGAGGTTCTCAGTAAAGTCTCTCACCTTGGCTTGGCCAGAGAACCAATGTCTTCTAACAGTACATGCCTATTTCTCTGATACTCTGTTGATCCTATTTGGTCTCATAAAATTTCACTATACATTGTCCCCAGTGAGAGAACCATGGTGAGTGTGGTACTCACCTTGTGTTTCCCTTCTCTCCGGAACCAAAGTCCTGTTTAGTGTCTAAAAACAACTATCCCATGCATTATGTCCAGTAATTTACAGAAGTATAAATGTAGTACCTGTTACTCCACCATCATTGCCAGAGCAGAACTTCTCCCTTACAGTCTTCATTTTTATCAACTTATCAAGTTTGAAGCAGACATTATTGTTGCAAAAAAGAAAAACAATGTATTATTTCTTTATGCATTTATTAACAGTGCATTACAAATGTTGACAAAGCTTGTGCTAGAAGGAGATTAGTGAATGATAAATCCAGGGATTTATCAAAAAATTCAGATTTCCAACTTCTCTTGAATCTGGAAACATTAATTTTTAATTTCTGTCCAGCAGTAGTTGATAAGACCAGAGTAGTAAATGATTTTTAGAGAGGGCCTGTACTCCCCTTAGTAGCTTTATGTATTTACATCACTGCCTAGATCCTGTGGCCACATATTTGCCTCCCCTGATTTAATGAACATTCAGGAAATAGGAATAACTGGTAACCAAAGCAAATACAAAGGCTCCTTTCCAGAGATATAGGTGGGATTATCACTTCCTAGAATATATTCCACTTCTCTGCTTCAAATTTCAGTTTAATGGTCAAAAGTCCATGATAATTATTCTATTTCACTGTGTCAAAGACACCATCAATTTTAAGAGGCATCATTATTCTGTGATCACTAAGAAAGAAAGAAAGAAAGAAAGAAAGAAAGAAAGAAAGAAAGAAAGAAAGAAAAAGAAAGAAAGAAAGAAAGAAAAGCAAAGCAAAGCTGTTACTGTTTAACTATGACAACCCATGGACTAAAGAATTCATCTTGATGGCAGAGGTGGAAAATTGTGCATTTTAATATCATATAAAAATGGTGATATCTTGTATGAATAGTACACACATGAATAGAATGCTTTCTAGTTGACAAATAAATTTCAATCTCTTCATAATTTCCATCTGCACTGAGGATCCCCATCTAGGCCTCTAGGCTCACTTCCTTTCAATCTTCCTCCTTTCTACTAGCACAATCACCATTCTAGAATAGAAACCTGACCAGGTCTGTCCTCGGTGCTCACTACCCCCATGACAGTGAGAAGGACCCAGTTCTCTTAAGTGTCATGTGAGATTGTTTGGTGCCCTTCTCTTTTCTGGTCTCACCTCTTCTTGCCCTCCCTGTGTATCCAGCAATACCAAATTCATGGAGTCTTTGAGCTGCTGCCCTTTTTGTTTGAATCACCTCCTGCAATTTTCTGGCTAACCAGATTTTAGTCAATCTTTAATTCCACACAATCATCCCTCTTATGGGATTCCTGTCATAGCACACATACTACATCTTCTTATTCCATTCTAGAATTCTCTGGAATGCTTTTCATTCCATTCTCAAAGCTAGCTTCGTCCACTTCTGTACCTAATTTTTGCCTTGTGGTTTATTTACATGCCTGCCTATCTAAACCAGAACTTGCAAATGGCCATCCCATAAGTGGATTTCCCCTTCACAGATACACTTTGCCTACAAAATGTTTAGGCAATTTTTGTAACTAGATGTCCACATTAAAAATATGGATATTTCACATTTTAAGAAAACCAAGCCTAGAAACAAGGGACTAGCATTCCTGGATAACCACAGCCAGTTGGAGCTGGCAGAGGCTGCCCCATCGAGATTAGACACACTTTCTACAGTGTGTCAGGAAGCCCATCAGTCCCCCTGCTTTATAATATGTGCTTCTAGTCACTTACAATCCAGGCCTGGCCTCAGTAAGCACCAGAGTTTGCAGCTCTGGGCATAAACTGTGTGCTCCTTGAATTAAGGGAGTATGTTGTCGATCTGTGTCCCCAGCACAAAGCCTGGCATATACAGTTGGAGTTCAAGAACTATTTCAGGTATTGAGTTGAATAATCTGATATGATAATCACAACAGTCTAATAAAGACACAAGGTAAGTATTATGATTCACAGTTCATAAAGAACTGAATAGTTCGGGAAGCCAATGTCTTGCTTCAAAAGACATAATTCATAAGAAGTAAAACTGGGATTTCATCTTGAGGATGAAAGCTTGTTACCAGTACCTCTCATATGGTAGACTCAAAATAGTGATTTGGAGAATTTAAAGGAACTGAATGAATAACTCTCTGTTATTTGTTATTTTTATCATAACGATGCCTTAAATGCCACACGAAAGCAGGGAAGGAAAGAAGGGAAGAAGGAAAAAGAGGAGCAAGGAGAGAAGGAAGAATGTTGATAGAAAAGAAGAAAAATAAAAATTCAGACGAGTCCACTTACACATAATTACTGTTTCCCATCTTTATCAGCAGTATTTGTCATAATAAAACAGATACATTCATAGTGTTCTAATCCGTTTAGGATTTAAAAGTGTTACTTACATTATTGTCCTATTTATTCTTTCAGATATTTGTATTTGCTTCCACCAGATCACAGCCACCTCTCTCTGTTAATGGTATCATATGTTTAATGCCAGATTATTTGTTTCATTAGTGACATTTCATGACAATTTCAGGGTCAATCTTCTAATCACAAGGGACTTTGCTCTTCTGGACAGTGTTGTCTGAGTTGAATTGACTCTGATGGATAGCAAAGCTTGGTATTTATACAGTTTGTTGGGGGTTTCTTCCCCTCAAAAAACAATGCTTTCTCACCTCTTCCACTTAGGTAATAAAATTCACATGGGAAAAAAAATAACTATCGTTCACAGTTACGTAAAGGCAATCAGCTCTAAAAGAGTCTTATGAACTATAAACAGTACTCATTGAATCTCACTCATCCCAGAAAACAGGAACCAAATTTGGGGTTTTACTATCTGACAACTTATAGGCCTATCATAGGAATACTGCAAAGCCATGAGGGTCACAGAAATTGTGAATTCAGCTAGCCATATACTTTGCCAATTTTAAATCCATATATATGGAAAGCTGGTCACCTTTTTTCCAGTTATTATTTAATAAGCCACTTTGAGTCAGATAAATAACATACTTCCTCCTAATGCATTTACTAAATTAAGAAACATACTTACATAAACCAACCATTACTATTTATAATCATCTTCTTGCCATAAATGAAAAACTAGGGTTTGAAGGGATTCAGTCACTTGTGTAAACTAAATCAAGTGCTTCAATTCTCTCTGCCCTTCTTTCTTAGGAAAGAGACTCTACTAAAAGATATCCTTTCAATACTTTTTATGCTTTTTTTAATACATTACTGGCTTTAAGATTCTAGATTCTGGGTTTATTTGAAAAGAAAATGTAATTTTGCATTCAGACAACATAAGGCACCTTGTTTAAATATTAAGAATTTCAAAGCAGTGACAGCAAAACATTAAACCAAGTATACAGGTTCCTGAGTGCAGGAACCCATGTGACTGCACGGCTCATGTGCCCATGAAGCTGGCTCTGACCAGAGGCAAATCACGTGGCCTCTTTGACCCCTCAGATTGCTCATCTAAATGACCTAATCACACCTGCTTTATCCTTCCCATGGTCATTGTAAGGATCACAACGTAAGTCCAAATGCTTTATAGACTCCAAAACACTTAAATATGTTTGTTTTACAAAGTTGTTACATCTGAAAAAGGGCTAGTACCCAAAATCTATAAAGAACTCACCAAACTCCACACCTGAAAAACAGATAATCCAGTGAAGAAATGGGCAGAAATCATGAATAGACACGCCTCTAAAGAAGACATCCAGATGGCCAACGGGCACATGAAAAGATGCTCAATGTCACTCCTCATCAGGGAAATACAAATCAAAACCACACTGAGATATCACCTCATGCCAGACAGAGTGGCTAAAATGAACAAATCAGGAGACTATAGATGCTGGAGAGGATGTGGAGAAACGGGAACCCTCTTGCACTATTGGTGGGAATGCAAACTGGTGCAGCTGATGTGGAAGACAGAGTGGATATTCCTCAACAAATTAAAAATAGACCTACCTTATGACCCAGGAATAGCACTGCTAGGAATTTACCCAAGGGATACAGGAGTGCCGATGCATAGGGGTACTTGTACCCCAATGTTTATTAGCAGCACTTTCAACAATAGCCAAATTATGGAAAGAGCTTAAATGTCCATCAACTGATGAATGGATAAAGAAACTGTGGTTTATATACACAATGGAGTACTACGTGGCAACGAGAAAGAATGAAATATGGCCCTTTATAGCAACATGGATGGAACTGGAGAGTTTTATGCTAAGTGAAATAAGTCAGGCAGAGAAAGACAGACACCATATGTTTTCACTCATATGTGGATCTTGAGAAACTTAACAGAAGACCATGGGAGAGGGGCAGGAAAAAAAAAGTTAGAGAGGGAGGGAGCCAAACCATAAGAGACTCTTTAAAACTGAGAATAAACTGAGGGTTGATGGGGGGGGGGGGGTGGAAGGATGGGGAGGGTGGGTGATGGGCATTGAGGAGGGCACCTGTTGGGATGAGCACTGGGTGTTGTATGGAAACCAATTTGACAATAAATTTCATATTTAAAAAAAAACAAAATTGTTGATTGATACACATGATTCTTTTTCATTTATTTAACGAATACTATAAAACACTTCTTACAGGTCCAAACTTAAAACAAATGAGTGCTTTCATTCTCCTATGAAAACCCAAATTCTTTCTTAAAACAAGCTTTACCATGACTTTATACCAATTGAACACTTTGGGAAGTTGGCAGTAACATACCCTCTGAGACAAGAGTCTATGAAACAGATCTGCCTAAGCACAAATGGATGCTGGAAAAGTAACCTAAATGTTTCAAATTGCAGTATAGTGTAACTCTGAAGTTTTACATTCATTTTCTGGTATATCCAGCCCCTGCATCAGCCTGCCCCATTTTACAAGCATCTCTAGTTTCTGGGTAGAAATCCTCCTAGCATGTTAACTTATCAACTGCATTAATAGGCTCTATTTATTCCTTCTTGCTGATATCAGAATTAACAAACAGGGAAGGCTGAGGTTTCCTCAATTCTGAGTTCTTATGTTTTTTTGGCAGAATTTCCTTGGTTGTTGTTGTTGTTGTTGTTGGTTGTTGTTGTTGTTGTTTCAGTGTCTCTTCTGTAACTTTCCTGCATTTTGCTTTTGGGGCAAAAGCAAAGGAGACAAACTTAAACAAGCTAGAAATTTCAAAATGAATTCCTGTAATGCTCTTAATCCTCAAAACACAAACCATATCAGGATCCAATTACAAAATGACTCAATTTGCAGTGCCGAAGTAAATATCTTTACTTTTTGTTCTGCTCTTTGTTCTCACTCAGCCTTCCAGGGAACATTTAAATAGCTATGAAATAGATCAGAACGTTGCTACTCCTATTCCTTGCAAATGTCATGTTAACTAAAATTATAGATTCCTTGTTCCCGGTGATTTATCAATGCCCATAAGACACCGAGACACTATAAGCTCTGGACCCGTTTTTCTTTTAATAATATAACCATAATGTAACCTAAGAAAACTATTTCTTTTAAGACAAGTAATTTATACAAATAACAGAGTTCTCTGGTAAACATGACACTATCTAGGACTGTCGAAGAATCTTCTCTGTGCATCTTCACGCTTTTACCTCATTATCCATTTAAAGCTAAGCGTGCACAGAGCTGGAGGAAGATCAATCACTCAACTTCTATCAGAGACTCAGAGTTAAAAGAAAAAGCCACCTCGGTGTTCTACTCTTCAAAGAAAATGTGAAGGAAAAGGAGGTTACAACTGAGAGTCTGTTTCCAAATGTCAGAACGGGCCTCCTGGGCAAATGTTGGTGAGGTGGGACTAAATGGTTGCAAACACTTAAGTGGGACAGTGGTGATCACAAAGTACCCTGAACTGAAATGGCAAAGGCTGGCCGCAGAAAAGCAACTGAGCAGATGCCTTATCTTCCACAGGGGACTGGTGACATCTCCTGCCCTGTTCCTGTGGAGTGGGGATGACCAGAGGAGGTGGGGGGTGGGGGCGGGGGATTAGGCATTAGAGTATCAGTTCACATGCCAGGGCACTGATGTGATTAGAAATGATTGGAAATCCCTTGGGAGAATGTTAATTTCCTCTTTATTATCAGTAATGTTTGCTTAGGGTCATGAAATAATTTGAGTTGGCCTAAAACGCAATTTTTAATGGCTAAAATGTAGTGGTCTATTCTGCTTCCTGCATTAATTAGAAATGGCATCTAATTATTGCCTAATGAGCAAAACAAAATGATAAGCTCCTTTGTGCCCTCTTTAGCTTTAATCCTAGGCTGCTGAGCTGCTTCCTGAAGAAAGCCATAAAACATGTGTAACTTATACAGACAAAAAGGATTTGGGCTATGGCACTGAAGCTCCCTTGTAACCATTCAGCTTGCAATCAAAACTATCCACCAGATGAAGCTGCCACTGGCTGTGGGCTGGGAAAAACAGGATTGGCCTTTACAACAAAACATGGTCTACCATTTGGCTGAACATCAACAAATAGAAATCATTTTTTCTAAGACTAACATTATTTAGCTTCTCCTATACACCTTGGGGGAAAAGAATTAGTGACTTTAAGATTTAGAAGAAAAGACATAAGAATGAAGTAGTAATGAATTTCTTCATATGTAAAAAATGGAGATCATAATCAACAACAGCTAGGGTTGTCATGGGGATTAAATTAAGTATTTTATGTGAAAGACCCTGGCATAGTGTCAGGCACATAAATGGAGCTAAATGAATTTCTACCCATATCTGATTTCAGAATCCCAACTGAAGACTCCCTTAGTCAGACAGACACAGCCTCATCAATAAAGCGGAGTCCCTGTTCTGTTCACCACCTATGATGTTAATATTTCAAATTAGTCTGAACAAATCAATAGTCATTAAATTTCACAAGGAAAATAGTACATAAAATTAAAATAACTCACTCTTTCTCTCCTTAATCAATTGAAAAGCTAATGCTAGCAAAATTTCTAATTATCTGGGCAAACAGTAACCTTTCCCTTTGACTACCAATTTTGAGGAAGAAATAAAAATTTTCAATTAACAGTTTTCTTCTTAAAGAACTCTGCCCAAAAGGACACCCAAATGTATATTCATTTCAAACAAGGTATGGAAGGATGTCCCAGTCGATAGAGCAATAAACAAGATAACAAAACGTTTATCAGGAAACAAAGCGTCTGGAACAGAAATGGCCGTATGGAGCCATATATGTTATCCATTTGTCCTACCATTCCACTATTGCACTCTTCTCATCTTTGATAAAATACTTTTTTGATATCAAATCTATTTGGTAAATGACATTTCATCACCCAGATTGATATCACCTCATCAAAATGTCAAGATTTGAGAAAGCTCTCTCAAGTTGTTTATAGTTGCTGCTGGTTCATTTTAAACACAAATTCTCCCATACTGGTAAATGTCAACTCTCTTCATTTGTATATTGTTCAATATGAAGATGGAAATAGTGATTTCAACATATTAACAAGACACTCACTTGATGATTTTAATGGTTTTCAATCATATTCAGGAACAGAAATAAAACACAAGATTATATTAGGGTATATGACCATATTGATAAGAATTAATTCATTTATTAGCTTTTGTATTTTTTTAACTATCAGCTTTTTAAAGTTTTCAAAAAACAAAAGTATTCTGAAAAGATGATGGAATATGTTTGTTCCTTTTCTGAATTAAAGGCACTATTAAATTTATTGGTCAATTGTGAAGCAATCTTTGGAATGTAAAATGTGTATCATGTGACACAGGAGCAATACTTCATATTCTCCAGAAGAACATAAAGCAATTTACATTCCTGTAATTACAGCCTTGTAAGTACACTGAAGAAGAGCAAGACTTTCTATTCAGTGATAGGCTTCACTGGTATAAAATTGGGTTATGATATACTATTTACTAATAAATGAATTTGCATAATCATTCTCATGATTATGAAAAAAGTGTTAGAACTGTATTAAAATGGCTTTCTGTTATATGGATTTTGGTGTGCTATTGGTCATATCTGGATTTGAACAAAGATGGCAAAGGTGAGTCTTCATGAGTGGTTTCAAGAGCATCAAAAGATATCACTAATTCTTCCTCAAAATTACACAGTCTGAAACTAGCCAAATCCTACATTTAAAAGATCTGACCTTATTTTACACATTAAACAGACTCATTGCCCAAAATAACACAACTGTTTGTTTAATACGGGATTACTTTTTGCATTAATTTCTATTATACTTTTGAGGAGTGGCTTCTTAAGAAAAAATTGTCCTAATGGGGGAAAAAGACACACACTTAAGGATTCTATATGCAAGATTCTGCTCCTATCATTTTATATGCCCATACTGCAAGAAATTACTTTAAAAAAAAAGACATTCAATTCATATAATTTGACACATAATTTCAAAGAGCATACATTAAAGTTAAGTCCCATTTCACTGTCCTCCCCTCTGACTTCACTACAGTAAAATATCCAAATAGCACATAGTCATGTCTGTAAACTGGGTATTTTGTAGAAATCCTTACAGAAGAAATCCACTTAAAGAAGACGTTTTGTATAGTTTAAATGGAAAAGTACAAACAACTAACATGTATTTGAGCCCTACACTCCAGGCTCTGTATTGGTCACTTTGCATACACCATTTCATAACAATAACCTATTTGAGGAGATGAGACAACAGAGGTTCAAACAAGTCAAGTGATATGAGCAAGGTCACAAAGCTAACATGTGATGGGGAGGAAGAATTTTCAGAAAAGTCATGTGGCTATTCATATTTCTTAAATATGACAGATTAGTTGATAACAAAGACTTTCTAACATACCTTTCAGTAGAAGGGAAAAACATTTCAAGTTTTATTTGTTAATGAAGACATCTGTTCGTTTGCTTACTTATTCAAAAAATCCTTCTTGAGTCTCTAATTAGGCATGCTGCTAGAAAACTAAGTGATATAGGGAAGAAGCTCAGATAAAGGGCAATGGTAACCTAAAGAAAAGTGATGAATTAGGGAAAGCTTCATAGAGGAAGTATCATTTGACTACCTTCAAGGATAGGAAGAATTTACCATAAAGAGAAGAGGGCAAAGGCCACTCTGGGAAATCGAAGCAAGCAAAAACTCAGAAGCTGGGATTCAAGACTCACACACAAAGAACAGCGAGACCTTTTAGGCTGACTTTTCCATGGGGTGGGTGAGGGAGTGGTCTAATGTAAAAGATGAGGCCAGAGTGTGGACAGTTAAGCACCAAGACTGGGAACCTGTTATCAATCTCTTAGGCAGAGGGGAGTTATTGAGGTTTCTAACATGGGAGTAATAAAATCAGTGCTATAAGAGGATAAGGGATGATGGATATATTGGCGGGAGAGGGACCACCTCTCCTCTTCTGTGTGGAGAAGCCACCACAGAAGCAGAAGCCTGAAGGAGACAAAAGGAGATGGTGGTAGCATGAAAGGAAAGAATGCGAAGTTGTAAGAGAGAGATTTCAAAAGTCATCTCTAGGAACGATTAGACATGAGAGGGGACAAAGACAGCTGGATAGAGAAGTCAGTGGTGATTAGATTTGAGCCTGAGCTATTGGAAGAATGGCTAACAAAGGAGAAAGAATTAGGAGACAGAGGTTTTAAATCGGGTTCTGATACACAGAGTTTAAAACTAAAAATTCCAGTCAAGATGTCCAGAGGAAAAACTTGCACATAACGTGGCTGGAGGTAATGGCTGATGCCACAGAAAAGGGTAAGTATAAAGAAAGAAGAGCTTTAATGAATACCTTCCAAACAAGACAGAGTGATCAAGGGAAGAAAGAAAGCTTTCTCAAAGCAGCAATGTTAAAGCTGCATAACTTTACCTTTATTAAAATTATCTATGCTAAGTAGCTATATAGTTAAGTCATTGCCTCTCAACTGGGAGTGATTTTGCTCCCCCCCCAATGACATTTACAAATCTCTGCAGAAATTTTTGTTGTCATAACCTAGTGAAGTGGTGTTTGTTATTGATAATAGAGGACAGGGATGTTGCTAAAAATCCTGCAATACGCAGAATGACACCCACCTCCACCCTTGACAACAAAGAATTACTGGCCCAACATGTCAATAATGCTAGGGTTGAGAAATCCTAGCATAAGATGAGATTTACCCAATACAGAATTGTAAGTTGTTTAGGCAGATACTCAGAATAGAAGGGACATCCATCTGGTGTAATAATAGTTCTCAAATCCTTCATACTTAGTCTAAGTTAAAGTTGAGTTTTAAATCTGCAAAGAAGTTAGTTTTAATTCTATTTACCCAATGATGGAAAAAAGAGGTCTCATTACAGACTGTAGTCTCCAAAATATATATCATAGCCAATGTTTCAAAGATAGCCCCATTGAAGGTACAGTAAGAGTTGTAGAGGCCCTCCACCAACAAAATCACATCAACCAGTGGGTTGTTGGCCCTCAACTCATTTCTACTGTGTGTTTTAAACTCAAGAGATATCTCTGAGAGTTTAATGAACTGTTCTAGAAGATTTATAAGGAATAGCCTGCAGAATTCTCTTTATTCTTTAGTTGAAGTAATAGCCATTTGGGCCTGAAATTTCTGGCCATCACTAGAAACGCCAGAATATTTCACAAGGAGAAGTCAAGGAAACCTATGGATATTCTGATTGAGCCTGATGGAATCAATGGAATCATGAATATTATGAACAAATCCAGGTCTCTCAAAACTCAATAATAACTAACACTTATTAAGCAGTTACTCTAGATCAGGCATTGTACTACGCTCTTTACATGTGTCATCTCATCTAATTCTCAGGGCAACCTTATTTTTTTTAATTTTATTTTAATTTATTTTTGTTTTGGGGGAGGGAGGGAGAGAGAAAGAGAGTGAGTGAACACAAGTGGGGGAGGGGCAGAGGAGGAGAGAGAATGTTTTTTTTTTTTATTTTGAGAGAGATGGAAATAGTACAAGTGGGGGAGGGGCAGAGTGGGGGGGAGAGAGAGAGAATCCCAAGCAGGCTCTGTGCTGTCAGCCTAGAGACTGATATGGGGATCAAATCCACAAAACCATAAGATCACAAACTGAGCCAAAACCAACAGTCAGATGCCCAACTAACTGAGCCACCCAGGTGCCCCTCAGGGCAACCTTATGAGCTAGCTATTTTATGCCCGTTGTACAGATGGAAAGATTGAAAGACTGAATCCTGGAGAGGTTACTTACTTGATCAAGGTCATACAATTAGTAAGAGGTAAGGCTAGAATTTGAACTTAGTTGTCTCTAGTGGTAGAGCCATTGCCTGTAACCACCACAATCTGGCTTATTTGGCAATCTCTCAAAGCCGCATCTGCCGGGAGTCTGTGAGGAGTCCTCCACTTTGATCTTAAGGTCCTAGCACGTAGCTGCATGAGAAGCATTTGTACCATGATGCAGAGTACATCACCTTGCAGTAAATGGAAGCATTTCCTGGAATGAACAAGTTCTCTGTACCCAAACTCATAATTAAAAAAACAAAGAATCTGCTTTGCTTTAAAGAGAAAAGGACTAACAGTTTTAGGGCAGAAATCCATGTCATATTTTTAGTTCTTTGACTTTTCCAAAAAAAGGTGTAACTTTTAATCTGGCTTTCTACGTATACCAAAAGAATTGGCCGTGACAAAATACCAGAGAAACAAAAAACGAAAACAAAACCACAACAACACAACACAACACAACTCACTGCTACTGAAGATTGATAAGTCTGACAAATCTCCTGCATTGATTCACTACGGGAATGAGACCAAAGATGACAGCAAACACAGCTGTTTTTATATAATATTTACAATTCAAAGGCTTTCAAAAACTTCCCAAGAAAAGCAGGGAGTCCTTCAACTTTCTTTTGAATGACAGCTCAGTCATATGAACAGAGGGTATGATACTAGCTATGCAAAACCTGGATGTTCCCGGACACATTCCGTGGAGGCCACAGACTGTCCAGAACAAACTAGCCTCTGATCCATTATGTAGTCCTTCTACCCTCTCCTGCACTATTTTTCCTTCTCAAGAGAGAGCAGTTTAACATAGCACCTGTTTATAGAGATTTGCCACACAATGCTCAATTCTTCTGTAAACAGAAATCACGGAGGTATAAGGCAAGCTGTGTGGCACACTAATACCAGCACTTTCTCATAGCAAATCTCCAAAGCCAGCAACGATGCAGGTGGTGGCTGCCACATGGCAGCAGGCAGCCCCCTTCACAAGCCAATTTTAGAAAATCTGAGGAAGAGGAACTAGAATATCTTTTTTTCTTTTTGCCTTGGACCTAATTACAACCTTATGCCACATCTCCTCACCATAGCAGAGGGGGTAAGGGAAGGCGTGGAAGGGGAGATCTGAAGAGTCTCACATTCGCCCAGGCAATGCTCTGAGTAGAGAGAGATTGATGACAGGTTCTTTAATAACATTCTCTTTGCACATAAGCCACGATTTAAGTTCAACTATATTTTAATACCATTCTTAGACTAGGTATGTGTGAGATCTTTCAAGCTCACTGCTGCTGTTGGAGGAACTCAGCTAAAGGGGCTCATCGTCACCCACAGACCAGAAGACTAGACAAAGCTTCCCAAAATGAACACAAATAATTGTTTTACGTCTGAGAAAAGGGAGTATATTTACAATGACTTAACATAGCTCGACTACCATAAAAAAAAGACCATTACACTTTTTGTAGTTTACTAGATCCTTCTTTAAGTGTGTCAGAACATACTCTTAATTTAAAAGCTATAATGTGTTCAGTAGGACAGAGATTACTGAAACATAAAAAGCAACACTAGCTATCATTGTTGAGAAGTCCCTATGTACTAAATGCCAGGCCTGACATCCTATAAACCACCTTGCACACTGCTGTCAAAGTAACTTTCAGCCTCAAAGCTGATTTTGTCATACTCCTTTTAAAACCTTTCAATAACCCCCTAGAACCAATGGATAAAATCCAAATTCCTTAGCATGACATATAAGGCTTTCTATCGTTTGGCTCCTGCCCACCTCTTTTGTTATTACTGCCTATAACAATTTTGAGCCTTACTGAACTTCTGGCAACATCCCAGCATCTCATTTACTATGTAGCACAATATCATTTAGGTATATCTAATGCATATTTATACATAAAACACTTAATTTTATAATGATACATTAATTTCCAAAGACATCAACCAAACACATTAGAATAGAGGCTTACTAGGAGTGGAGGTAGAGAGGTAGGATGTCTGGTGGAGGGGGAATAAAGCCTTGTACAGTCTGGAATACAGGACGCCATGACTGTGGTTAACTCAAACCTGCACCAAAAATAATGAAGCCAAATATGCCTTGTTAGGCTAAGTAACATGTATGAACCAGGGAAAGATACTCAAGAAGTTGTCAGTAAACACTCCTCAGGTTATAAAGACTGAATCCTGTCCTGTACTCCAATTTTTAATCTAAGAAACTATTTGTCTATTTATGTCTAAGCATTTGCAAGAGTTCCCATTTATTTTTCTGCAAGTCAAGGCACCAGCCCATTAATCATCCTTTAACCAACCTCTGCCCTCATTTCCAAATGGCACCGAGGCTGCTGCTGGTCCTGGAGATGGAATAAATCCCGAAGTCTTGAGTCCTATACCCAGCTCATATTTATTTCAAGCTCACTTTTTAAAAATAAGAAAAATTAAATAGAATAGACATTTTAAAGAGATGATGATGGTGACTGAGGGGCACTTAATACAGATAGAAGCAAGTTGGATTAGACAAAAATAGCCTACCTACAGCCAGGAGCACTTGAGGCCACAGCTTCCCCGGGGGAAGAACTACCACAACTAAGCAGGTAGTAAATAGCTCAGAACCAGGGTCAACACAGGAAGTGCCAGATGTCAGAGCTCATGTCTTGATTTGGCTTTAACTTAAGGAGCTTCAGCTTCAATGAGTTCTTATGAGGATGGTTAATTGTAGCAAAAATGGGCACACATTCCCCCCAAGAGTAACCAGGGGCCCCCGAGAGGGAGTGGAATATTGGCTCCAGACCCTGAAGAGTTCCACACAAATGCAGGCCTTCGATCATGTTGCCTTTTCTGCTTTTTACCCAGGAGAACTAACATAATCATTCAGGCAGCAATTGATTTAGTGTGGATGCTTATTAACAATAGAATATTTTTAATTTGAAAAGCCCTGGAATCATTAACCTACGTGCCCCTACAATACCTTGAACCAACAGCTGTCAGTCTTGTGACACCTCACCACTCTTCTGTGTGTGCTTCTTTGTCTGAACCCACAAGACTCAAAGATCCTCAAGTTCAGGAATCAAGTCTTATTCATTCACATCTCCAGCACGGATAGTGGTCCTTGGCACCCGGTAAGAACTTAGTACATGTTTGTCGTGTAAAGAAATCAATCATTTGATGAAGTTAAGCAAAAAATACCACAATACAGATAAACCCCATGTGGCAAATGGAGGGTTAACTACATCTCAATTATTATATTTTTCACCTACAGTTAAACAAATATTACTTTCAAATTATGGATATTTTCCTTTTCCTTTCAAATAACTGGGTTTCATTTCGAGATTAAAGCAGGCATTTTTAATGAGTTCAATATCTATGGCTAAAGCCCAGATAATTTGTTACTTCTCATTGTATAAATGATTCCAGGAATATTCTACATAATTGACTTTTTCTAAAACCTGAGTCAACCAAACTGAACATCTCTAAATCACATTATATTTTCCTATTGCACTACAATTCAATTCCAAAAATGTTCTGCTGTTATTCTGGATTGATCTTCGAAGAGAATGACTCTGAAATTAAGTTTCAAATTTAATCTGCAAACTATGTGACCTATAGATAAATATCCATAAATTAATAAGTACAGTAAAATAAATGATTATTTTAGAACTGATTATTTAATAAAGCAAAATATTCTTCTATAGCCATTGTTATCACCTCCTATCTTATAATTCTATATATTTGGATTTTTAAACCCTGGATTTTCAATTAAGGGACATCTATATTTTATTAGTAACTGACAGAGAATGTGGCCTAGAATATAAAATTCTTTAAGATTTCCTTGCCATCTTGGGGCGCCTGGGTGGCGCAGTCGGTTGGCGTCCGACTTCAGCCAGGTCACGATCTCGCGGTCCGTGAGTTCGAGCCCCGCGTCGGGCTCTGGGCTGATGGCTCAGAGCCTGGAGCCTGTTTCCGATTCTGTGTCTCCCTCTCTCTCTGCCCCTCCCCCGTTCATGCTCTGTCTCTCTCTGTCCCAAAAATAAATAAACGTTGAAAAAAAAAAAAAATTTAAAAAGATTTCCTTGCCATCTAAAGTCAATGGTAGTTTGAAGGTTTAAGATACCAAGGCTTTACAATTTAAGAATATTCACTCTTTGGTAAGTATCTTCACCTAATTTGAATGCCAATTGAATAATTACATCAAAAGCTCTTCAGAATAAATGATACTTAACTGTACAAAGAGACTGCTCTCCTTCTCATATGAAAACCAACTAAATTTAATATTTTTGCAAGTGAACTGCAGAAAGAAAAACCAGCGAGTATGCAAAACAACAACAACAACAACAAAAACCCCTACAATGGCTTGTGCCTTCAGTCCAGTACTAGAAATGAATCAAAATCTGTAAATGGCACCCAGTTTATGTAAAGGTTAAGTTTTTCAGTCTAGTTAAAATAGGGTCCTCAAATTGTAGTGGGAATAAGGCATAAGGAAGCTGGGAGCAGTGGAACCAAATCTTTCTGAGTTGGGAGAATCCAATCCATTTGCTTACTGTCTGCTTTCCAGACCAGGTACCCCTATGAAAGCTACATTTATCAAGAAAATTCATGTTCCTACCTAGGTCCTTTCCCACACCCCCTTCAAAGGAAAATAATGACTTTTCCTCAGGGACATTCTGATCCCAGGCATAGTGAGAATGCAGTCAGGACTCACGGTGCCTTTGGCCACTCCAGTCAGTACGTGTCAGCAACACCTGAGTGGGAGCGGATGAGCACTCATCACCAGAATCACTCTTGGTTAACTCCTGTCATTGGAAATTACTTAAATGTGCACCTTCATATTAATTGTGACTGTTTAGTATGTAAATCATTTTACGGAATGAGAGGAGTTACTCTCAAAAAAGTTTTTTGTTGCCTTTCCCCAGTAAATAATCTTTTCCATCACTGCTACGAAGAGATCTTGCCTGAGATATGTGAAAGCAATCACAGCCGTAGTCAAGATGCCCTAGTGGGTGAAGGAAGCAAGCCATACCTCTAGCAAATGGCATCAGAACACCTCTGGGTAAAAACAAACAAAAAGTAAATAAATAAATATTGGCCATAAAATCCTTTTCCATTATGTGGATTTTGATTATGGTCAGTTCAAACTGCAAATCAGCAAACTGCAAATTTTCCCAATGGTAAATAAAATTTCTCATCTAAAATTATGGTCACTGAGTTTAAGAACAGAGGTGTTTTTAATGCACTTTGACTCTCAGCTTTATTTTTTCTCTTTTCCTACAATTTAACTGGTAATTTTGATGCATATGCATTCAACTAAATATAATTTATATATGCAGTTCAAATTTCTACCAGGAGCATTCTTAGGACATGTTAAAAAGTGATGTTAAAATAACCTCATCTACTTTTGATTCCAACATTTACAATCCCATATTTTTTATAACATCTCTCTCAAGCTAATTTAAAACAGGTTGCAAAAATGTAAATAGGTCAGCTCCTTAAAGTGATGTTGGAAGTTTGGCAGTTTCTGAGAAACACTTGAAGAAAAAAAAACCTCATTTATTCAATGAAAAATGTCAGTTGTATTATTTTCCTCAGCAGTTTATCTATGGCATCTTCCACTATAGCATCAATGGCCAAGAAGCAGACATTGGATTATATATTTTAACAAAGTAGGGGAAAATAAGGCATGTATTTAACATTATTTTTCTTTGAAAAGAAAGCTTCAACAAAAAGACTATGATTGAAAAGATTATTTACGCTTTTTGTCTGTGACTTTACTTTTACTAAAATTGTATCTACCATTAGGAGCTTTCTTCAAAACTAATGTTCTAGAATTTCAACATAACTTAAACAGGTAGAGGAAGAGGCAAGTCACATTCCCAGACAAGGCAAATTTTCAGATTAACAAGAAGGAAGAATGTAAGCATTTTAACCTGCAAGCAGTCCACATGTGTTCTTTTGCTCTTTTATGTTTTTTATTTTTATTAAGGGCGCTTTTCCATCCTGTTTCACAAATGTTACAAACAAAGCAGTCCCATGAGTCAGACATTAGCATACAATTGGGCTATCATTTCTATGATTTCGGCTTATTTCATTGCCTCATGCTTTATCTCATTTTTCATGCTCTTTTCTCATTTTCTTTAGCCTCTAGGTGAAATAATGGAGAAAATGATAAGGAAGGCAGGAAGTGCAAAGAGAAGGGGCCTGGACGAGAGCCCAGCTCTAGTTGCCTCACAGGATGGAGCAGGGGGCTGCCTGGGCTTGTTCAGTGGTCTACCCCATGAGAAGTTCAGCGCAGATACAATTTCAAAATATTGTAATAAGAAAATTTGACAACCAAAAAGAAAAACCTGCACTATGTCAAATATGGGACATATGATTAGGAGTTACCAAAGGCTTTCTAAAAATGTGTAAATGGGAGGTAATAATCTTGCAGATGTCATCTGTTTCCATACTCACGTTTTACAGAAATTAGAACAGCACTCACTGTCCAATAGAAGCAAAATGTTAGCTAGCAAATGCTGACTACATATGTAATTTAAAACTCCTAGGGGCGCCTGGGTGGCGCAGTCGGTTAAGCGTCCGACTTCAGCCAGGTCACGATCTCGTGGTCCGTGAGTTCGAGACCCGCGTCGGGCTCTGGGCTGATGGCTCAGAGCCTGGAGCCTGTTTCCGATTCTGTGTCTCCCTCTCTCTCTGCCCCTCCCCCGTTCATGCTCTGTCTCTCTCTGTCCCAAAAATAAATAAAAAACGTTGAAAAAAAAATTAAAAAAAAAAAAACAAAAAAACTCCTAGTAGACACATTTTAAAAAGTAAAAAGGAGCAGGTGAAGTTATTGGTAATAATACATGTAATGAAATCAATATATGCAAAACATATCCAAAATATGTCCAATATAAAGTGACTATATCCAAAATATTGTCATTTCAATATGTAACCAATATAAAATTATTGAGGTGGTTTACATTTTTGTCCTTGTAGTAGATCTTTAAAATCTACTATGTATGTATTTGTGTATGTATGTAAAATCTACTAAGTATGTATTTTACACTTAACAGCGCCTCTCCATGGACAGTTTTTGTCTTTGTAGTAGATCTTTAAAATCTACTATGTATGTATGTATGTATGTAAAATCTACTAAGTATGTATTTTATACTTAACAGCGCATCTCCAGTTGGACCAGCCACATTTCCCCTGTTCAGTAGCCACACATGGAGTGGCTGCTACGTATTGGATACCACAGGTCTAGGACATTAGAGGGACATCTCTCGCCTTTTCAAGCTACATCCACCCCGAAGTCACTCCTCCAAGTCCCACCCCCTCCTCACCGCCTCCCACAAACACTCCAGTGTCAGTCTTTCCCCTTCTCCCCACGCATTTGCTTACCCTCTGCCCTCCCAGTCCCTAGCACAAACCCCTTAGGGCCTAATACAGTTAGTGGCTGGCCTTCATCAGGCACTCAGTGACTGCCTATTAAATAAATAAATAAGTCATTTCTACAGTTTATCTTAGCATTTGATTCTGGATTGCCTTGCATTGTAAAGATAAATAGGCATTTCCCATTCCTAAATTGTTATTTCTTATATAAAGCAAAGCCCATACTTAAGTTTCTTATAATTACTGAAATCTCTCCTCTTCCAAGAAACGCATGAGACATCTAGTCTTAGAGAAAAATAGTAACCCCTGAAAGCAGAAGAGAGCCCTATTCAAAGTCTTCAAGCTGGCAATGTATTTTCCCAAATGTCCTCTCAGTGTACTTTTTGTCCAGTCAGGCCACATCCATTTTCCCCTGTTCGTGATACATTACTTTTCTTCAATGTCCTCTCGCCTTCCCCTCCTTGAAACTGTTACCCAAGCCTGGAGCTTTCTTTCTCCTATGTGAAAATACTGCCAGGCAACAGAAATACAGGAGTCACTTGAAATGAATGACACCCACAAAGCATGGAACCGCCTGTGTAATGGATCTGAACTAGTACCGGGATGAAAGCAAGCTCAGTACAGGCCCTCCACACAATTGACAGCTCTCTCCTCTTCCCAAACAACAACAGTACATTTCCACACACATTTGATAGTAAATCTGGTCACTGACAGGAGGGAGGGATTAACAATACAAAATGTCATGGACTAAAATTTGCTTATTGGGCCAGCATTTATTTACTTATTTTTTAAATGTTTACTTATTTTTGAGAGAGAGAGAGAGAGTGAGCTCAAGCGGGGGAAGGGCAGACAGAGAGGGAGACACAGAATCCAAAGCAGGCTCCAGGCTCTAAGCTGTCAGCACAGAGCCCTACGTGGGGCTCAAACTCACAAACCATGAATGAGATCATGACCTGGGCCAAAGTCGGATGCTTAACCGACTGAGCCACCCAGACACCCTTGACTGGGCCAGCATTTAGAAAGTTGCTACTGATTTTGGTGAGAATGGTTTTCTTGGAGTGGTACAGGCAAAGAAAAAAAAAAAAAAAGGTTGCAGAGAGATGAGGACAAAATGGAAGGTGAAAGAGTAGAGACCAAGTGCCAACTATGGTATTTTAGGAAGTGAGTTGCTAAGGCCCCTTCAGCCACCACCTTTCTGAAGCACAGGAGGATGGCATGGTATAAAGGGCGCTCTGACACAATCTCATCTCCACCTCGCTCTGGGCTGCGCTCTGCCATCCATTCCTCACATTGATTTCACTTAGCTCCAGATCTTTCTGTCTGCCCATTCTGGGCTTCATCCTCCCATTTTATCTTTGCCTTACCGTTTAGATCTCTCTCTTGGCAGCATTTTCTTAGCTACAGTCTTGGCTTGATCTTACCAATAATTTACACTTTTTAAATAAGCTTACACTAAGTCAGGTACCTCAGGTGAACTCTGCTTCCATCCAGCACAGCCTTAGAAGCCCTGTCTGAGCCCCACCCCACTCTGCTTCCACAGGCAATGCCCCATATGCACAACTGGGACCTGTGAGCGTAACGAGACAGATGGAAGAAGAGAGGCAATGTGATTCTCTCACTGGATACAGTATGATCATAGCTGACTTCAGTTATTCTTAGAACTCTGCAAAAGAGACCATTCAAACTAATCTAAATTAAGCGCATTGTGCATTAATTATATTTCAGTGAAAAGCGTATTGGTCTTATTGCAAATTATAATATAATTATAAATGGCCAATATGAATTTAAAAAAGCCTACTGAAATATATTCCATTTCCCAATTGTAAAAAGTCCTAGTATAGAGAGGCTTAGAATGCTATTAAGTTGCCTTCCTACTTGTCTGTGTAGAGAAGCTTAAAATAAAACTAGTATTACCACCGTAGGTGCTTTAGAGAGCACCGTACTTCATCAATTTAGAGGTACTACCAGTTGTAAGACACACTAGGAAGAAAAAAAAAACCTGCCAATTTTAAGATGCCCTTTATTATAAAATATATCCCAATGTCACAGATGTCAAAATATGTAAAGCCTGTGTGTCTAATTATTGATGAAATATGGTATTTCTTAATGGAGCTAACAGAAGTAGAGATGAAGGCACGAAATTCAATCAGCAATGTATACATGTCAATGAAGATGACTGCTCTAAACCAAGAGGAACGAGCACCTGTGGCATGATGTCTGGCAACTACAACATTCAGATGTTTGTGTTGATGCAAGTGGAAAACTGAGATCTACTTCTTAGATCTATTTATCAGAACCACCAGGACCAAGACTATGGTGAAGAGAGTGAGCATTTACTTTGGGTGCAAAATTGAAAGTGACAACAAAACCTGTAATAAAGATTAATAATATTTTCATGCAATACTTAAAGTCAATGCAAAAAAAAATCCATGCTGAACAAAATATTAGAATTTTTAATAAAAATAGAATCAGTAGAGCTAAGTTTCCTTTTGCCTCAGGCTCCAATATGGCTTGACAGGGCACTGAGAACGACTCATGTATCAACTGGATATAAATTAAAATCTACTTCAAATGGATGTGACAGAGTACATTGAACTATTTTTCCACATTTTAGCTTGACTTTGGAATACTGCATTGCCCCAGGAGAGATTTTAGAAATGATGAATGTATTACCAAGTTGCCTACATAATCAAGAACTGAAAATTAATTGCATGGTGTCCATAAAGGTGTTAAATACTTTTGGAAAAAGAAGAGAATGTTTTATTGTTTTCAGTTTGATTCCAAAGGTTTTCTTAAACATATTTATTTTTATTTTAGAGACAGCGTGAGTGAGCACATGTGAATAGGGGTGGGGGAGGGAGAAAGAGAGAGAATCTCACGCAGGCTCCACAGTCAGCACAGAGCCTGAAGTGGGGCTTGATCTCATGACCCTGGGATCATGACCTGAGCTGAAATCAAGAGTCAGACACTCAACCGACTGAACCACCCAGGTACTCCTTAACTTTAGTTTTTAAAGTACTGTTAGGAATAACTCAGTTTTACAGTAAGATTCTGGCTGAGCAAATTTCCAAGAAGTCAAAATCCTCATGTATCATAAAATTAACTGGATCTTTTGACCTTAAAGAAGCTTAAGAGCAACCTGGAAACCCCACCAGACAAAGCAACCAAATGCAGGCTTTTGGCCAATCCTAAGTAATTATGAGAAGGACTCATTAGGATTTTCTTTTGTAGAACCTCATAAAGGTTCTAATCAATACCAATTTCACTGCATATAACCATTTTCTCAATTTATGCCATATCTGTGTCTAAAATGTATTGATTCAGAACTGAGTGACTGATAAGCTACTCAGTATTATGCACAGAACCAGAATTACTGGTACTGAATCAGAAATATGTAGCCCTGCAAGCAATGGGCCCACCACCCAGACGAATTTCCCGAGTCTTCATCAGCATCACAACAAAGCCAATATCCTGAACGTTTTGTTCTGGGGGTGTTTAAACTCCCACTCATTCATTTCTTGGATCTTTTCACCCCAGTCCAACTTCTTTCAAGCCATCGGTTATTCATCTATGCTAATTTATAGAGTTGTCTTATTTATATGCATATTTGAAGAATATTTAGTAGAAGATACTATTTTTAGTAGAAGATACTTATTTGATAAAATAGACCCAGAACGCAAATGCAAACTTAAATAGATGAAAAAGAAAAAACTGACAGTAGAGATTAGAGTTCATTATGTGTCCCTTTTTAAATGATTTTCTGAGGGAAACTTTCCTATTTTCCTGAGGGATGGACTGTAAGGGTGGCAGTTTTAACAGAACTGTCTTCATGAGACTTTAATCATTCCCTCACATTTCCTGAAGGGAAGCTTAACTTCTTGTAAATGAAGCTTATATTGAGCTGCCAGATGCTTCTTTCTCCAACACAGCCAATGAACACATATTGATATCTGCCAAACCCACAGTGGAGATGGGACGTTGAGAAGGTGCTGAAGAAGCTGCTAATTTTCTAGAGGGAGGCGTGTGCGCTGTGACTTGTTTTTGTTTTTAGCAGGTTAAGTATTAATATAAGAAATTTGTGAGTTTTATCTTTGCAAATAAAAACAGTTTTGAGGCCATACCATTATCTGTTGTTATTATATCATTAATTAGTGAAATCATTAAAAGTGAAATAAGTCAGACTAAAAAAGACAAATAGTGCATGGTATCACTTATGTATAGAATCTTTAAATTTTTTTCCTAACGTTTATTCATTTTTGAGAGACAGAGAGAGAGCACAAGCAGGGAGGGGGAGAGAGGGAGACACTGAATCCAAAGCAGGCTCCAGGCTCTGAGATGTCAGCACAGAGCCCAATGCAGGGTTCTAACCCATGAACTGTGAGATCATGACCTGAGCCGAAGGTGGACGCTTAACTGACTGAGACACCCAGGTGCCCCTATATGTAGAATCTTTAATTTAAAAAGATACTAATAAAAAGCCAAACTCATAGAAACAGAGAGTAGAAAAGTGGTTTCCAGGGGCTGGGGTGGGGGGTAGAACAAGGAAAGGTTGGTAGAAGGCTACAAACTTTCAGCTGTAAGATGAATAATGTTGAGGAGCTAATGTATAACATGGTGACTACAGTTGATAGCACTGTATTATATAACTGAAATTTGCTAAGAAAGCAGAACTTAAATGTTCTCACTAAAAAAGAAAAGAAGGTAAGTATAGGAGGTGATGAATGTGTTTATTAACTAGATGGGGGAAATCTTTTCACAATATATACAACACAAAAATACAGTAAACAATTCCTATGTGAAGGAAGTCCACTATGGTCAACTAACTACACACTAAATGAAGACTGATAACAAAATTAGAAGTCACAGATAATCGAAAGCTCTTAATTACAGTTGTATGCTTCAATCTTATTTTTTAAAACCATATTACCAAAACCAGAAAACAACCTGTCAGTTTGAGTTGTCCTTGCTCCACCTGTCCCCTTAACAACCAGATAACAGTTGGGAGAAGAAAGAGAAGCCCAGCATCTGAATATTTTAGAATACTGTAGATTTCTCCCAGAAAATAATCTCCAAGACAGACTTTGGAATTAAAGGGCAAATAAAGACAGTGTTCTTTCCTATGTGTTCCATAATTCCATGATAGCTTTAGTAAGTACTTCTCTAAAATGCATTTGCCTTATTATGGGGAGAACTTTTACTGACACAGACCTGGGATGATCTCATCTTACACGCCACCATTAATTACAGTTTCACCAGAGGCTGAACTTAAAATTTTAAGTGATCATTTTAGGTCTAGAGTTACTGAACTTAAATCAAGTCCATATGCTTCACTTTCAGCTTTTATAGTAGCAGCATGCTGACAATTTCAGATTGGGAAGTGAGCATGGGTGGTGCATCTAAATGAGAAATCTGTTGAATATGGAGGGGCCTGGAAAATAGTTAGACTTTTAAAGATGTTTATTGTTGGACCTCCCTACTGTAACACAGTTCCACTCATCTGCAGATATTCTGGTTTCCTTTTCTATTTTAAAGTCTTAAAGGAAGATATAAGGGAAAAGCCAATTTGAGAGAATTATCATAAAAGAGTTAAATTTAAAAGTGAGAATAACTGCAAATGAGCCCTACTAAACCACAGCAGCTGGCAATATGTTTTTAATTTGAAATTTAAATCTGTGCAGACTTTCAAAGCCACAAATTTCTAACGTGAAATTTGCCTCTTAATGTTTTATTTGAAGAATTACTTCCCTGTATAGATATCAGAGCTGTATTACAATCAGCTATTTATCACTTTGTATTCAAAGTGAAAAATATAACAGTTTCATGCACTGAACATAGCTTAACAGCATCTGTAGCAATTTCATAATTAGTTATAATAATTATAGCTTGACTTTTTAAAAGTCATTTTGCTCATGAAAAATGCAACCTGCTTTGAAAAAAAAAAAAAAGAGGGAAAACCTTTATTTTGGGGACAGGAAACTCAAGCACCAAGGGACTCTGCCATGGGACATATTCAATTTCACGCAGATGCATATTCCTTAGCCCTGCTGGCTTCTCTCCAAAACACTACAAACTAACAAATTTGAAAAAAAAAAAAATACAGAACAATGTGCATCGCTTTTTGTGTTTCTGTAGCTTAGTGCTAGTATTCATGAAATAGCACCATCTTGATTTTGAACCTGAATGATGGATATCTCAATCATGACTCTGAAAACCGTAGTGTGAAAATACAAGAGGGAGACTACATGTGGCATCCTGAACCTTTGAAGCTGTTCCTTGAATTTAATATCTCACATTAATGTTAAGTAAAAAAGAATATAAAAAAATGCCTACACTATAATACAGCTATTTAAAATCATGCATGTATATATAAAATAACTAGAAAGTATTATGCCAAACTAAATGTGATGGAATTAGGATTTTTTTCCCCAAATTTACTGATTATCAATTACATCTTTAACATCACAGATTTGTAGTTTTAAAAGCCTGTGAGCCATCTATGTAGTTCTTAACTTTCCCTCTAGAGTGTAAAGGGCTACCATTTCTATTTCATTCATGGCATCAAAACAACTGTGAGTGCCCTGTATGTATTTGTTTTAATACATGAGTGAATGAATAGGTGAGTGAATAAATGTATACATACAATCAATGAACAAACTTTCTGTCATTTTCAAGAAAGTAAATCATTAAAAAAACAAAAACAAAAAAACAGGGGCACCTGGGTGGCTCAGTTGGTTAAGCATCCAACTTTGGCTCAGGTCACGATCTCATGGTTCACGGGTTCAAGCCCCGCGTGGAGCTCTGTGCAGACACGCTCAATGTCTGGAGCCTGCTTCTGATTCTGTGTCTTCCTCTCTCTCTGCCCTCCCCTATGCTCTGTCTCTGTCTCTCTCAGAAATAAAATAAAAACCATTAAAAAAAAAAAAAAAAAAGGAAGGACATCTAACTTAATGTAACCTTCCGTAAGTATAGTATTTAAGTTAAAAAGTCTAAAAACTTAAATAAATATTTTCCCAGGGAAGCCCACTCAACACAAACCAAAAGTAACATGTTGATCATCAAAGACATAGACTTCTGAGCAGCCCAGGATTCAGAACAGTGTGTGGCACAAGCTACTTCTCCATAGCAAAAAGGACTAACTTTTAGCAAAAAGGAATAACTTTTAGCAAAAAGGACTAAACACGGTGGCGATGATGTCTCTTTGACAGTCTTTCAAAGAGAAATCAGTGGTTATATTTCTCTGAATATCAGTTGCATTGACTTTAACAAAAATCAAACTCTTGCTCTGTCAGCTCTTCTAAATCTAAAATTATTTCAAATACAGGAAGCCTTTAGGTTATTAATGGCCAAATTTTAAGCTAGGTATGTTGCTGCATTTAGGCATTAAATTCCACAAAAATAAATTATAAGAGATACTTCAAATATATTTTGATGATTCAAATTCATGATTATCAAAAGGCTAAAGAAGGACACAGAATTTTCATACTATTCTATTAAGGAGACAAAAAATACATACTTTTCTGAAGTTACCATCTTATTTGTACCATTAAAATGATGAGAGCACTTGCCCCACATCTTCACTTATACACACCATATGCACATACCTTAGCAGCATTTTAGTTCTTTAATAATCCGTAGCTGATATTGTACAGTATGAAAACAGAAATTTTAAAGGATTTAGATAAATTCAAATATGATAAGGATACAGAAGGTTACTGTAAGTCAACCAGTTTCAGCACACGGTAACCTTTGAGGGTGACATGACAGGGGTAATTATGAGAAGCCACTGTCCCTGGTGCTATTAAGACCAACTGCCTGCACCCACTCAACACAACCTAGGTTATGCATTTATGGTTAGATGGAGAGAAAATTCACCGCAAATGTGCATGTTTCTTTATTCTCACATCAACCACAGATTTTAGTGCAGGATGTTAGAAATATAAATGCATACCCACTGTGGTTTTTATATTTTCTTCAGCACCTGCAAGTTATTATTACACGTGTTTTGTGTAATGTTTGAATATGATTCCTTATAAAACAGCATGTTCAAAAAAATACTCCAATCTCAAGCAATTGAAAAGTAGCACTTCAAAGGTAGGTAAGGAAAAACTCAGGAAAACAGCAAAAGATCTATTTTAAGATATTTTAAGGTCAGGTTTAAAAATATAGATTTGCTAAAATCTTAATAGGGACTTCAGATACTGCAAGGCAACAAGGAGATGGGAAGACATTTCATTGAATAGAAGTTTCCACTTGCTCTGGTTAACTTTAGAGAAAAGTGATATCTGTAGTGTGTCTATAGATATCAAGAAAGAAATTGTAATTTTACATGGAAAAAAATCAACAGTTACTTCTTAGCCTTTTTACCATTACTTCATTTAAAACATATTATTCTGGGGGCGCCTGGGTGGCTCAGTCAGTTAAGCCTCCGACTTCAGCTCAGGTCACGATCTCACGGTCCGTGAGTTCGAGCCCTGCATCGGGCTCTGGGCTGATGGCTCAGAGCCTGGAGCCTGCTTCCGATTCTGTGTCTCCCTCTCTCTCTGCCCCTCCCCTGTTCATGCTCTGTCTCTCTCTGTCTCAAAAATAAATAAACGTTAAAAAAAAAAATTAAAACATATTATTCTGTTGTATTTTTTTCTGGTAGGAAATGTAGTATGATTCTTACTGAATATTCAAAGGACACATAAAAGCATAAAGAAGAAAATAATCAGTGAGGATAACCACTGATTTTCAAACTCTAGTTACTTTTTGACCACATAATGAACATAGCTCCTATATTCAATCATCAAATCCAATGCATTTTTATATTAGATAATTTAATGTAAAGATAAGCAATTCTTTAAAAGTTTTGAGTTTTCACTTTTATTTTTTAAATTTTTTTTTTCAACGTTTATTTATTTTTGGGACAGAGAGAGACAGAGCATGAACGGGCGAGGGGCAGAGAGAGAGGGAGACACAGAATCAGAAACAGGCTCCAGGCTCCGAGCCATCAGCCCAGAGCCTGACGCGGGGCTCGAACTCACGGACCGCGAGATCGTGACCTGGCTGAAGTCGGACGCTTAACTGACTGCGCCACCCAGGCGCCCCGAGTTTTCACTTTTAACCTTCAATCTCATGTACATAAAAACCAGGGGAACATGGATTCTAAGATTCTTAGAATTCTGTCCTTAGAATAAGAAGGCATGTGGCATTTTCTTAATTTAAATGACATTTGGACCATAAGCCCAAGTTTCATGATAGAATCCAAATTTGCATATGTGGTTCCTGAAGTTTTAGATATTCTTTTATATAAGTCTCTGACAGAAATGCAATTTTAGACTCTAATGATTATCCTTCCGGCACAGCATGTCTCCCACCTCATACCATGCAGTTTTTCTGCTGATACCACCACTGAACCCCACCTAGCACTACACATGTGCAACCCACAAGTGTGAACAAGCTCATACTCCCTAATGCCCGTCTGTGACCACTTCAAGAGCCAGTGCACAAATTTTTCCCCTTCATTCTGTGCCCATCTTTGCCTATGATGGATAGCCCTGAGAAGGATTCTCCAAGTACAATCTCATGGAATTGAGCAATCAGTTACATTTGTGCATGCCAGCACAAACACATTGGCTCTCCTTCATTTTCTAGTTCATTTCTCTTGTCCCTCATTCCTAATGCCTAGGATTCAATTCCCCAATTAAGTGATAGCTCGTAAGAATTTTGCCTCAGGTTCTGATTTCTGGCTAGGGACCATTTTATGGCAAGAAGGTGCAAAAATGTTTGCACGATCATGGGAAACACCAGTCTTCTAAGATTAGAAGCAAGTGGCCTAGGGTACAGCATAGAGAATACAAGAAGTGATATTGTAATATTGTAACAACATTGTATAGTGACAGATGGTATCTACATTTGTGGTGAGCATGGCATAACATATGGAGATGTTGAATCACTATGCTGTACACCTGAAACTAATGTAACAATGCATGTCAACTATATTCAAAAGATTTTTTTAATAAAAGAAACAGATGACATAATAGCTTAATGAAATGGCCAGTTATGGGATTAACTTAGGTATCAGCTCAGGGAAAATTCTATGGGGTTTGAGGAGGGTGCAGTCTATTTTCCAAAACAAGGTTTGTGTATTGAACTAATGGTGTATATACATGATACAGTACAGGTCTGGAATTCACAGGTCTGAGAATCTAGGGATAAAGGTAGAATTGGCCCTTTTTACCAACACTCCCACTGATCCATTTGTGGAATTTGTACTTCCTGTCCCCACAACCTTAGACTATGCCAGTGTAGATTAATGGGTTCCCAAGGAGATACTGCTTCCACGAGAAGATGTAATAAAGTTTCTACAAAACTTTAGACCCCTCGTGCCTGAGGCTCAATAGGCAAATAAATGAGTTACTGTAATATCACAGATAACCCTGATCATCACAAGGAACTAGAGTTGGGGCCCCTGGGTGGCTCAGTTGGTTAAGTGTCCAACTATTGATGCTGGCTCAGGTCATAATCTCAGGGTTCATGAGATCAAGCCCCTGACAATGTGCAGCTTGCCTGGGATTCTCTCCCTCTCTCTCTGCCCCTGCCTTGCTCACTCTCTCTCAAAATAAATAAATAAAACATTTTTAAAAAGAGAAACTAGAGTGTCTGCTACACAGTGGGGGTGAGGAAGAGTATAAACGTGGGATGATTCACTGACATCTCAGAGTGCCTCTGTGATAATGGTGAATGAGCAAATGTAGCAGCTATAGGCCAGCAAAAACAAGGCATCTAATGGTTCAAATTTCTCAGAGATAAAGATATAGAACTACCCAACAGGCATGCAACCAAGACTGGAAGCACCGTCATCCAAGAGTAAGAAAAAATCTCGAACTGATGGTGAGGAAAATTTACAGTAAATGCTAACTATAGCTTTGGGATTTTCCACAGTAATAGAGAAAGACCATTACTTGTCTCATTAATCCTCTTGCCTTAAGTCTTTTAGAGAATGTGACAGGTCACCACCTTGAAGGGGCTACTGTGACTGATTAGGAGAAAAGAGGAGGACATCTTATATTCATAAAAAATAAAGACCCTATATGAGAGCTGGATACTTCACCTCATAGCTGTGTTTCAGCCTCCCATCTCACACCATGGGCTTCCCTGCTGACACTGGACTAGCAGACTCCACTCAGCACCCACATACACGCAACCCAGAAGTGTGAGATTAATATCCTCTGTGTGGACCTTTGACCAACAGAAGGCAAGGGCTGGCAAGTGCCTACCTTTCCTTCTCTCTCCCGTACTGGAAGGGCCTGAGAGGCATTCATCGTGCTTGTGGGACAATCCTCTTAGACTGAGCGGTCTGTTGCATGTAGTTGCAGCCTACTCAGTGATGTGTTGCCACTGGCTCTCCCTCCACTTCTGTCTTGCCCTCCTTGCCACTCACTCCTTCTCTCGGAGACTGTACTCCCTAATAAAGCATATAAACCCTCCACCCCATGCTCTGCTATAAGAGAAAGGAAGAGGGGCGCCTGGGTGGCGCAGTCGGTTAAGCGTCCGACTTCAGCCAGGTCACGATCTCGCGGTTCGTGAGTTCGAGCCCCGCGTCGGGCTCTGGGCTGATGGCTCGGAGCCTGGAGCCTGTTTCTGATTCTGTGTCTCCCTCTCTCTCTGCCCCTCCCCCGTTCATGCTCTGTCTCTCTCTGTCCCAAAAATAAATAAAAAAATGTTGAAAAAAAATTTAAAAAAAAAAAAAAAAAGAGAAAGGAAGACTAAGAGAGCTTGTCACCAAAATACACAAAGTATTTTCACAAATCAACACAAACGGACAGACAACATAATAGAAAACTGGGCAAAAGGTCTGACTAGAGACTTCTGAAAGAAGAAATCTTCATAGGCGATAATTATATGAGATGGTGCTCAACATCAGCAGTAATCATAAAAATGTACATTAAAATAATTGAGGCAAAGTCTCAAAACAGTGTGTCTGGCAAAGATGTGAAGTAATGAAGGCTCTCATACTACTGGTATGTCAATACATATAATCTCTTTGGGAAAAACTTAGTGTTGTCTAATAAAGTTAAATATGTGTCCCCTATAGGCATGAGTTACACTTCTGATTATCCACGTTAAAGAAACTCTTGCACCGCTTACAAAACAAGATGTTCAGAGCATCATTATCTGTAGTGGCCAACCCAACTTTCCATGAGCAGAACAGAAAAATAAACTGTGGTATATTTTTAAAATAGAATACTATACAGCAGTAAAAATAAATAGCTATAATCATACTAAAAGAAGAATAAGTCTTAAAATCTTAATTTGAGCAAAAGGAGCAGACCAAAAAGTGATAGTCACTGCAAAATTTCATTTACATAAAATTTGAAACAGGAGAAACTAAACTATATGATTTAGGAATGTGTACTTGGGTGTAAAACTATAAAGGAAAGCAAAGAAGTTGATTACCATAGAAAGGAAGGGTTAGGAAAAGGCATGATATGTATATAATGGAATATTACTTGGCAATCAAAAATAATGAAGTCTTGCCATTTGCAACAACACAGATGGAACTACAGTACTATGCTAAGTGAAATAAGTCCATCAGAGAGAGATAAATATCATACAATTTCACTCAGATGTGGATTTTAACAAACAAAACAGATGAACATAGGGAAAGGAAAGGAAAAAGAAGATAAAAACAGAGAGGGAGGCAAACCATAGGAGATTCTTAACTACAGAGAACAAACTGGGGGTTGCTGGAGGGGAGGTTGGTGAGGGAATGGGCTAAATGGATGATGGGCACTAACAAAGGCACGTTTGGTATGGGCACCAGGTGTTATATGTAAGTGATGAATCACTAAATTCTACTCCTGAAACCATTATTACACTATATGTTAACTAACTTGGATTTAAATAAAAAAAGAAAAGAGGGATGCCTGGGTGGCTCAGTCGGTTGAATGTCTGACTTCAGGCTCAGGTCATGATCTCATGGTTTGTGGGTTCGAGCCCTGCATCGGCCTCTGTGCTGACAGCTTGGAGCCTGGAGTCTGCCTTGGATTCTGTGTCTCCCTCTCTCTCTGCTCCTCCCCTGCTCATGCTGTCTCTCACTCCTTCAAAAATAAATAAACATTAAAAAAAATTTTTTTTTAAAAAGAAAAGGAAAAGTCACAGAAAAAAAAAGTAAGCAAATTTATATACAGTAAAAGGCACATATCTTAATTATATATTGATGAATTTTAAAAATTATACTCATTCATTAACTGCCACCCTAATCAAATATACAACATTTCTATCAATCAAAATGTCTCCCCCTGCCACTACCCAGTCAGCCCACACCCCTATATCCAACTGCTTTTTCCATTTTCATAAATATAGTCTTTTCCTTTTCTAGAGCCTCATATAAATAGAATCTTAGAATAGGTACCTAATGAGATTGGCTTTTTTTGCTTACCATATTATTTTTGAATGTGGAAGATGCTGTCTTTATCAGTTACTCACTGTTTTTGTGCTGCTGTATAGAAATTCATTGAATGAATATACTTCATTTGTAAAAGTTATTCTCTTGTTAATGAACTACTGGTTAATTCAAAGTTTGGATATTATGAGTAAAAATCCTATGTGTATTGTTGCAAAAAAAAAAAAAAGCTCCTGAGTGTTGGTAATTTTCCATTTTTCTATATCTGTGGATTTTTTTTCAAAAAGATTAAAATGCAATTTTTAATTTGCTTTTTATATGAGATGGCCACTTTTTGAACATTAAGTCATCTCTAACAGTCAGTAAATGGTACAGATATCTGAAAGACAGGCTATTATATAATCATCTAATCCTTTCATCACTTTTTAAAGTGTTAAAGTACAAAATAGAATGTGAGTATATTCTGACATTTTGTCAAAACAATATGATTGCCACTGTAAATATTACACGTTTGAAATGTAACTTTTCTTTATATCTAATAATTCCTTCCATCACCATCAACAGTATTAAAATTCAAAGCAAAATAAATGAAACCTGAATTATTCGAGATTTCATATCAACTATAAGTATGAAAGTTGCATTTTGTATTTAAGTATTAACCAAAACTTTTTGTTGACTTCTTCTAAATTCTAACTATACATAATCACTCAATTCTACACCAACTTTTTCTGGGACTTTGTTCCTGACCTGTCTCACCTGGCTTGATTCATGCCTCCTCTCCCTTTAGCATGATGTGTCTACTCTGAGCAATATTCAGGTTTCTTCCTAGTGACTTGTTTACACTAGGAGAGAGGAAAAGTGCAGTGGTCTTCTGTCTGCAGGGACCTCTAGGAGTCTGACATAAAGCAAATTTTAAAAGTCAAAGAAGGTTGGGATGCCTGGGGGCTCAGTCAGTTAAGGGTCCGACTTTGGCTCAGGTCATGATTCTCACAGTTCATGGGTTTGAGCCCCACATTGGGCCCTGTGCTGACAGCTCTGAGCCGGGAGCCTGCTTCAGATCTGTGTCTCCCTCTCTCTCTGTCCCTACCCCCCCCCACTCTTTCTCTCTCAAAAATAAATAAACATTAAAAAGATAAAAAATAATAAAAGTCAAAGAAGGTTCAGTGAGGCCATTCTTATCAAAAGATAGTAATATCCCTACCAATTAGCAATATCTTAACCAAGAGGTTGAAGAGGTCATGGAATTTGATTACCCGTGACTTCTAAAGAAGTCTCAGAAACACACATAAAGGCTAAGTGCTTTTACTGAGGAAAAAGAGAGGGAGAGAGAGACAGAGACAGAGAGAGAGCATGCTAAGCATCAGGAAGGGATGAACACGTCCCAAAACACTGGAAACTTCAACTTCAAAGATGCCCAACTATTAAGGAATCAAGAAGTGAATTTCAGTAGCACTTCTCTGGTTTTCTTTTCTAATGTGCATCAATTCACAAGCACCTAATAGGATTCGATTAAATTCTAGTGTTCTCTATTTGGATAACCATTATAAATACCACCAAAAATTAATAGCAAAAAGTCGTCTTCATAAAATGAAGTTTTAGATCACTGTTAGGTACATAGCAAATAGCATGCAATTTGAGTTCCAAGGAACTAGGTTTGAGTCCTGGCTTTGAAACTTCATAAACATGTGATTTTGGGCAAACTTCTGAGTATCATTTATAATGGCCACAAAACGTTGTTGAATGGAATAATGTATGTAAAATCTGATATGTCACATATAAAATCATACTATATCAATTTTCACAACTATTATGCTAATTTATTTTTATATTTAGTATTCCTATAATATAGACACATCATATGAATACTATTTGTCAACTATATATTATCAAGTAAAAGCTCTCTATGTGGTATTTCAGATGCTAAATGACACAGCTATGTGATACTGGACCCATGTTTTATCCTCTCCGAGTTCCATTTTTTTCATCATTATAATGAGAAAATGCTAAGAATTACCTGAAAAGAGCTGATATGGTGATTAAATGAGATGACATGTACTGGTACGTACAGAACCTAGCACCCTCTGACTCTTAGATGTCATAATCAATACTGGAATATGGATTTCATTACATTTTGCATACCTCTATTTTTCCTTACAGGAGTGTGTCCCCAGCTTGATATCATACCCTTAGTATTTTGGTCACATATCAACCCAGCCTGTGATAGATTCTGGCTGATGTTTCATTTATCCCAAGTTCAGTCGATGGCAGCATCATAGCAATGCTGCTAACAGTCAGTCTAAGAGTGATGAAGCATCTTCCTCAACAGACTATGAAACTCTTATCATGGGTTTACTTTATCAGAAAAATGTATGACCACATGTAAATGCCTATAGCAATTCCCCAAAGACTGTCCTGCTGTCACAGGGGCACCTACACAATGACAGAGCAGAGATCTATCTGCTGATGAAAAATACTAATTTTGTCATTTGACCATAATAGCCTTGACAAGGAACATAAACCCATCATTAGGGGGACTACTACAAAAAATAGACGAATGTGCCACTTTATTCTAAGAGTACAACAGAGTTCGAACTGCATTCATGAAAAAAAAAAAAAAACAGAAAAGATACGAGGAATTATGTACTTGAAAAAGCATGAGGGGCGCCTGGGTGTCTCAGTTGGTTAAGCGTCTGACTTTGGCTCAGGTCATGGGTCAAGCGTCTGACTTTGGCTCAGTTTGTGGGTTCAAGCCCCACGTCGGGCTCTGTGCTGATAGCTCAGAGCCTGGAACGTGCTTCAGATTTTGTGTCTCCCTCTCTCTCTGACCCTCCCCCACTCACACTCTGTCTCTGTCTGTCTCTCTCTCAAGAATAAACATTAAAAAAATTTTTTTTAAAGGAAAAAGCATGAATTTTGAATGCACTAAAAAACTGCATCCACTGAGCCATGATTGTAGCACAGTATGTGACATCAGTATGCACAGGAACCTCAATTTTGGCAGCATTTTAAGTGTGTTTATGGAAGATGTTTTAGAAAAGCTAATGGGCATCATCTTGCCAATGGCACATGACACATTACGTTATTGAATAATTAAGTTAGTGAGGTAAGTTAGTAAATGAAGCATTCTGTTAGTCATGAAAATCACTTTGGCAACCTGTGAATTGTGTAGGCACATCAGAGACTAAGAAAAGTACAAATTTAACCGTCATTATAGAGATGTATAGAGATACATGGATATCTCAGGTGTGTGTATGGATGTATTTCATTTCCCAAATTGTATATAAGCTGTGCATGAGTATATTTCTTCTGAATATTCTTCATAATACAGTATTTTTTTTCCTTCTGGTGTACCATGATCATTTTAAGACAATTTTCATTTGTTTCAGTTCCTTGGATTAGGGTTTTATTTTTATGCTCCAGCCAAAAGAACAGTATGTGATATAGCTCTTACTTTAGTGACAGACATTCCATATGTACCGTGCATGAAATGTTAACAAATTATAAATCATCTAACATAACCAAGCTTATAACATATGACAGATATAGAGTCTACTGACATAGAGTTAGACAGGCAATTTTGAGAAAGTGAGTTTGTAGTAATTTTGAAGGGAAATCTCTTTTTCATAGCTTAAAAAAAAAGTAGAGAAATCAGGAACAAGAGAAAAATATAAATTAGGTGGGCAACAGAAATCTGACTACACTATTGTTTATTTTCCATCCAGATCACTAGTATGTTTAACTCCCAAATTAGCAAAAAACAAAAACAAACAAATAACCATCAGGAAGAAGAATTACTGTCCTCGGTGTCTCTCCCTGCCTTGGGACCATTTAAACCTAAACAGTTTTCTTCCCACAGCACTTCAGGGAGGAAGCCCGTGCAGGCCTAAACTAAGCATCCTCATGGAACGGGGATGCAAGGTGGGTATGAGGAACTACTTGACGACAGGCTTCCGCTCAGATCTAGCTTCTGTCCACCTGGTACAGAATCTGCACATGCAGGCCCTCCAGGTTGGGAGAGCCAAAATCTGAAGTAACAAATGAGATGCAGGAAGATTCCAAGCAAGGACTAAGCTGGGGAGACTAGATGACTTTTTAGTTTCTCATTAGTGCATCTTTATATTTCTCATACTACTGGGTATGTTAATGTTTATTTGACAAATCTACAGTTACAGTATATATAACTTAAAAAACAAGCCAAAGGGACCCCGGGGTGGCTCAGTCAGTTAAGCATCCGACTTTGGCTCAGGTCATAACCTCATGGTTTGTGAGTTCAAGCCCCAAGTCTGGCTCTGTGCTGACAGCTCGGAGCTTGAAGCCTCTTCAGATTCTGTGTCTCCCTCTCTCTCCAACCCTCCCCTGTTCTCACTCTGTCTCTCTCTCTCAAAAATAAATAAACATTAGGGGCGCCTGGATGGCTCAGTCAGTTAAGCATCTGACTTCAGCTCAGGTCATGATCTCACAGTCTGTGAGTTCGAGCCCCACGTCGGGCTCTGTGCTGACAGCTCAGAGCCTGGAGCCTCTTCAGATTCTGTGTCTCCCTCTCTCTCTACCACCCCCCCCCCCCCCCCCGCTCATGCTCTGTCTCTCTGTCTCTCAAAAATGAATAAATGTTAAAAAAAAATTAGAAAAAGAAAATAAATAAATAAATAAATAAATAAATAAATAAATAAATAGAATAAAAATATGTCAATGCCAAATATGAAATGTTTCTTGCCTACAGTCATGTTATGTAAATGCTGAAAATCATCTGGCTTACAAAGTTATAAGTGAGATATGAAGTGCATCATTTAAATAGCTGACTGTGATAATAATAGGTTTAAAGAGGGGAGACTACAATTTCACTTAATTGTTACCTTATTATTAGTTTAATTAATTACATACTAAAGCTTAACTATATGTGAAATATCATACTTACTTTATGAAAGCCTCACAAATTACATCTTAACCATCATGATGCAAATCACCAAAATAAAAATACTTTCCAAGTGAAACAGAACAGCAAAAATAGGAAACAACCTTAATGCTCAGTAGTATAGGAACAGATCATTCAAGTAGATTATATTATTTTAAGTGGAATACTATATAAAAATAAAATAAATGGAACACTATATAGTAGTTTAAGAGATGAACTACTGCATTTCACCAATTCCAAGCTGTACTATTTTCTACATTTTACTATATGAAATGGGGTTGCTTCATAAATTTCTGTTCTTCAGGCAGTAGCCATGCTTCGGATGCTATTGACTAAGCATGGAAAAAAATGACTGTCATCCCTGATGGCACACCTGGACAATTACAATCCTGTAATACTGCACTCAACAAACCACTTAAGAATTGCCTGAAGACTGAGTGTGAATCTTGATTGTTATCCACCTTCTGGACAGATCAAGAAAGTGCCAACACCAAAACTGACACAATGGTATCAGTGACTTGGAAAAAAATATTGGAGATAATAATAGAGCATTCTTTAAAGAAGTGCTCTTTCAGAAATACTTTGAATAGCACAAAGGATAATACTGTTTAGAAAAACATAAGCATTAGTAACTGAGTCAAGCAGTGATTCAAGAACTTAACTCTGAATGTGAAGAGGTGTTAGAAATATCTTGTAAATTTTTCTTGTATTTTCCTTTCTATATACACAGAGTAATAAGTGATAAAAATCTACATCTACTAAGTCTGAAAGAGCTCTTTCAGTAAGAAGATCAGTTTAACTGGCAATGTTTTTTTCTGTCCTAGTGATATAAAAATATTGATGAGTCAAACATGGTAGATCTATATGCAAATATAAGGATAGATCTCAAAAGCATATTGTTGAAGAAAAAATTATGTTGTAAAAATATACATACAGTATGAACCTACTCATATAAAAAGAACTCACATAAAATTGTAACCCATATTTTTGTAGCTACATATACACATGCAGGTCAAAATTTTAAAAATGCACTGAAAGGAAACACACAAAGCTAATTACAGAAATTAATTCAGGCCAGGTGGAGGTAAGAAAATCAGAATTAGGGGTCATAGAAAAATGTGATTTAACCTAATCACTCATAAAGTTCTACTTCTGGAGTGGGAAATATACTCTTACATTACTGATATTTTTTCAAGTACTATATACCTAGAAAAACTGGCCCAAAGCAAATATATATATATATATATATATATATATATATATATATATATATACACACACACATATACATATATGTGTATATATATAATATATATGTGTATATATGTGTATATATATGTGTGTATATATGTGTGTGTATATGTGCATATATGTGTGTATATGTGTGTATATATGTATGTGTGTATATATGTATGTGTGTATATATGTGTATATATATAATATATATGTGTATACATGTATATACATATATTAATCAGTAGTTAATTACTAGTAGTTAATGGGAATATCAGTCTTCTTTGTTTTCAAGTTGGAACTTTCTCAATTTTCACATTAGGTCTCATGTTTTCAAAAGTAAAATAACATTAGGGAGTTAATCACACACTTGCATTTTTAAATGTCAGATAAAATAATCATGCATGAACTTGATTATGCATCTTTCTATCAGAGCCATCTAATGAGCCAAAAGTCCTGTATTTGCTTTGTCCCTTGACTCTCTCTCTGTCTCATGCAATGAAGAAAAAATGCAATAAATCTGGGTTTCATTACCCTAATTTCAGGAAATTTCTTGTCAATTTTAGAAAGCAGCTCTTTGTGAGAAGCATCCATTCTTTCATCTTCTATTCTGGATTTATGTAAGTTGTAAACATGACTTTAAACCCTATAAACTTGACTTCTCAGACAAAGTGTTTTATCTTTATTACTCTTGATAATCTCATGTTCCAAAATGGTCTCTTAGTTATTTAATGAAGAAGCTTAACCTCTTTCTCCTTAAATGTTATTCTCTTCTTCCTTACAGAGAAAGATAAATAAAGTAAAGATGTGTGCATTACAATTCAGCATGGAAACAGGGCTTATGAAAGACTTACCACAGATCTGGGGGATGGCATGCAGCAGGAAATAGCAATTATTTTGCTATATGTACTGTATCAGCTAGGTTTGGAATGCAGGAAAGAAAAATTATTCCAGCTCTTTTAAGCTAAAAAGCCAATATAGCAAAGTAGAAGTTTGCAAAATTATTGGCAGAACTGGACTAGCAGGCTTTAGGCTAGGCCACCAGTAGGGAATCTCAGAGAAGAGCACAGAACTGTCCCCATGTCACCACTGGGAATTTTTGGAATCCTAAACCTGTGGATCTGGAAGTCATCGATGCATCTGCCTTAAATGTCTCATCAATCAAACTAGCGCGTTGGCCACAGAATGCAGTTACGGACAAACAAAATTTCTCTACAACTTAACTTGCCGACATCAACAACACAGCAGAAACACTGCCCCCACTTTACTTTCTCCCTCCAGATCTTATTTGAGTGTATATAAATGGCAGGGCTACATCACATTCAGAAACTTCATAAAGTCTAAAGAAGATTCCAAAAACTCTCCAGTCCTGCCAACTATTGGTATCATAGCAACAATACAACCAATACTGATATTCAATTAATATTCTGAAGAAGTACATCCAAGCACTCTGAATTTTGTTCTGTTTTAATTAAAATTCTCAGAAGTCTACAGTGAGGTAATGTTTCCTCTCTAACTTGCTTCCTTTCTGGTTTTGGTCTCTGCCAATTTACATGTAGAGCTCACTGTGTCACAGTTACCATCTGTTTAAATAACCCACATCTCAGAGATTTCCACGGCTGCACGTGTCTCGGCAAACCTCTCAGTTTGGAGATCTAGGTCAGTCAGCCTAGATTTTTAACAGAACAGTTGGCTTTCCTATACAAATAACTGTATTTAGAATTTTAGAGTGTTCATTTCCTTTGTCAAGTTATTGATCATCTGCATATATTTTAATCATAATAAGGCAGCATGATGGAGGGGAAGAAGCATGGGCATTAAAGACAAGACCTTTGGTAGGTGTCTTAAAACCTGGCTAATAACTAGGTTATATAACCGGCAGACTTATTTTGGGTCTCAAAAACCAGGAAAAGAATTTGAACTATTGAGTTTTTTTCTGCCTTTTAAGGTACAATAATGCTTGTCCAGTAACTTCAGAATGCTTCTCCATATCAAGCCTGTAATTTACTGGAGCTGATTTTTAAAACTAAGAGGTTATCACTATTACCTGATAACCTATCAGAAGAATCACTTAAAAGCTTGCTGTGTCTCAAAATGCGCCTCCTTACTGCGATGTCTGGGGAATGTTCTTATTCCATTAGTAAACCACAATCAAATAAATGAAAACACACATTCTGAGAGAGTTCTTGTGCTCTTTATGAAAATTGCCTTCTCATGTTTTTGTTTACAAACTGCATATATAAAATTGACAATTCTTTTTCATTACTATCTGACCTCAGTAATACTTGCTCTGTAACACTCTCCTGTATGACCACCTCCAGTTCAGTCACCAATTACATTTAGTCAGGAGTGCCTCTATCATTCATTAAACATAACCATTCCTAATTACATTCAACAGTTCAAATAGTGGGGAGCCTGGGTGGCTCAGTCAGTTAAGCATCCAACTCTTGATTTTAGCTCAGGTCACGATCTCATGGTTTGTGGGATCTAGCCCCACATGGGGCTTTGCGCTGACAGCACAGAGTGCTTGGGATTCTCTCTCTCTGCCCCTCCCCCACTCACACACACAGACAAACACACACACACACACACACACACACACACACACTCTCTCTCTCTCTCTCTCTCTCTCGAAATAAATAAACTTAAAAAAAAAAAAAAACAATTCAAATAGCATTTATGGAGTACCTAACCAAGTGTCAGACATAGTGGTAGGTACAAAAGACACAAGCATAAATACCACATAATTCTTGTCCTCAGGGCACTCAGAATCTCTTGGAGAACACACACAAACTCAAACACCCAGTACACATACACACATATGCACATGTTTGCAAGGGCAGTGCAAACAAAATACAATAGTAGTGAGCTCTATACTTGCAGTGTAACAAATAAAGTTCTTCAGGAGCTCTTAAAGATAAGCAATTGATTAGCAATGGGAACGGGGATTTGCCAAATCAATTGTGCTTTGACACAAAGTAGAACAGTTGTTATTCTATAACTATTAATTATTTCTATTATACGAAAGGAAAAATCACTTTCAGAGAAAATTTTACTTCCTCCCTTTCTCTGGCTCATCTGTGCTCAGTTTGTGCATCCTTCACTATGTAGCATCTGGCTTCATCACAAATGGATTCGATGGCTCAGGGCCGGAGCTGATTGGCAGATACAGCTACAGCTAAGATCTGCAGAAGAGGTCCCAGTGTTGCTATGGTGACAGAGCTCATGCTACCAAGTGGCTCAGTCAGGGTGTGTCATATTGAACCACAGTTACTGGGCGGGGAACCCAGGTCCCTCTGAAGCCTAGCCTGGCCTCCCTTGTCTTTCCCAGTAGTATCCATTATTCTACCCTGATTTCTCAAGTCACTACATATAATCAATTCAAGCCTATGACTAAATTTGTTTCAAAGGCAATTTAGAGTGCAAACTAGACTAATTTCAGGTAAATGACATGAGTTATCTCTCCGAGTAAGTGTTGCTAAACTCCAAGGAATGCCATTCATACTAAGGCTTGCTCTAGGGGGCACCATTCACTAGAATATTCTCTGAAGGTTGTCCCCAGGGGCTACTGTATTGCCAATAGCGTCTTAAGACATTTACAATTCTTTCTAGAACCTCTAAGGTTACTTTTTTCCCATGAAAGGAGATCTGAGATATCTACATAAATATATATAGATATTTTCTATGTATGTGAAAGTACCTTTAGTTTCCATAATCACTTTGAAACCACCCCCTTTTTAATCCTTCTCATTTTTTTGAAAAGTAAAGAACAGAATAGTTTTGTTTTTTTTTTTTTTTTGTTTTTTTTTTGTAGGATGCAGAGACCCAGTTTAAGATGACTGGTAAGCCTCAATAAATACTCAATAAATATTTGTATATTTAGTTTTCTTAATTATTCATTTATATAAGCCTAACAGGATCTCTGTTTATGCTATTATAATGCAATTGAACACGTAAATTGTGTATGTTCTTGAATGCACAAAAGCACATTACTTTTAAACTTTTCATTAAGATACAGGTTTTAGTAATTGTGAATGGCCTTTCCCAGATTATTCTGAACTATTTAAGCTTCACTGTAAAAAAAAACAAATAAAGCCAATTCTCCAAATTTCATAGTGAACTCATTATTGCATCAATCTGCAAAATGCAGTGATTACATGGGTAGACGTCAGTATCTTTTTTCCACACAAAGGCAGGCACTCCTGAGTGTCCAGGGTTCTGGAAGTGCTTCCAAAGCTCCAAGCATCTTCTTTCTTGAACACTACGTAAGAACTGTAATTATTCATAGAGGAGAGATGCAGAAGCAAAACTATCCTCATGGACATGATCATTTCAGTTGCCAGAAATAAAGCATACAGAGGCACAATGTAAAAACATTATTACAGCTACTGAAACATAAAGTAACAGAATAAGCTGACTCTTTCACTTCTAAGATGGCAGAGTTTTACCACATATCAGCCTGCCCTCTTTCTTCTAGTTATACTGCATCCTGAAATTATTAGGTAATTATTACCTATAAAGATCAAACATTACTCCTGGCAGTACTGAATTTTAAATCTGATTGGGTTCATAGTTTTTATATATATATATACAAACTTATCCTTATAACACACTCTAAATTCTCACCACTAAGAAGGAGTTCACTATCAATCAAGCTTCTCAGCATCAATAAATGTTCTAACATTATAAAATGTATGAAACGGTACATGCAGTGTAGAAGCTAGAATTGAGAGACACGAAAGGTTGTGTAACATAAATTCAGAGAAGAAAAATATAACTGACTTTCATAACCAGCATTTAAAAACTTATTATTTTTTTAAGATCTAAAAACCATTTTGATTTCAAGTTAAGGCTGACCATTCACTCTTTTAGGGCTACTGAAATTGATTCCTTACCAAAATTGAAGTCACTGTAAATCTTATTATGGGGAAACTTTGAGAGGGAGGTAAAAGGGGAAATAAAAACAAATGGCTTCAAGTCTGTTGAAATTGCAACAAGCAACTGGCTGAGTGAAACATTACTTTTAATCCCAGAAAATCAGTTGCACAGAGTCTCCGTGATGTATTATGGTCCTAATGGTTTATGACATAGCATACCCACATGTCACTGCTTAATTCAATGGATATTTTTCAGCCAGTTGCAAAAAGAGCAAGCCAAAGACTTATTATAGCTTCTGTGAGATTCTGGTTTAAGTGGTTGAAAGCCTGTGCCCTCCAAAGCCACGGCCAACATCCCTAGGATTCAAATACCTCATTACTCACGGAGCTTCACGTGTTGTATGTGCAGATCTAGTTTCTCAAAGTTAATCATCCATGTGTTAAAATCTTAATGAAAATTAAGTAGATAAAAGATAACATTCCTACAGTATATTTTGGGCTAAGTGAACATATCTCCTGGGAAGTTGCAATCAATCAGGTGGAGATTTTTCATTTAAAACTATTAATTTCAATCTAGCAAAATGTTGTCTATGGCAAAAGAACAGAATTACACATGCTTAATTTTAAGATCACATTGATTACAGCATTTGAAGGTTAAAAGAGACCAAACTCCTGTGATTTTGAAGAACCACAAGTAAATGATAATAGAAAAATAGCCAAAAATCATATATACATATATTTTTTTTAGAAATTCAGTAAAGATTTTTCAGCCTTAACATCTCTAATGTTTACCTATATCTATGATAGAGAAGTTATTACTATGACCTAACTCATTAAGGAAGGGTGGGATCAAGATGGCAGAAAAAGGACTCATTGAAGCTTCCCATCCCACTCTTAACCCATACAAAATGGCACAAATATATTTGAAAAGTGAAACATTCACAAGGCTGGTGGAATAAAAGACACGACCTAAGTGAACAGAAATACTTAATTGACAGAATTCAGACTGTCAGAAAAAGGATGGAGGACAGCTGCAAGAGAACTAGAACAGGATAAGGAGTAGGTGGTGGTTACACTGCCCATTAGAAGAGTACAGGTGGCCCAGCAACTAAAGATGGTTGGCTACATCACCAATCCTGTGCTTTCCCACAGCCAAACATGCCTCCCCAAAACCCCCAAGCCTCACTTGTGCCCAGAAGAAGTAACCAGAGGTGCCTGACTCCATGGTGGCTTGAATAGGCCTGGGCAGGCAAGGCTCCCCAGAGCTCTCTCCCCAGCCCAGAAATGGGGACACCTCATCCCAAGCATCTCTTGCCACTTTCTGACAATCACTGGTGTGGAAGCATAAAATGCTGTGAACAGGTTCACCACTCACAAAGGTAAAAACACAACATAAAATTACCTATGAAAGAAAGGCCCAAATAAACACAGACGAAGTATGCAACCCAGTACATAGAAAACAGAACAAAAGAAAGTAACATATTTAATGGAACACGTCACCTACCACGTGATTTAGAAGTATCTTATACTACACGCACATAGAAAATGAACAAGAGATCTCAGAAACAAAAAAAATAAAAGATTTATTTAAAATTCATAAACTGGATAGGATAGGGAACAAAAGAGATGCAAGTGAAGATTAGTTCCAGGAAAAATAAGTGTGTCTATCTATGAAATACCTGTATAAGAATTTTCATAGTAGCTTTTTTCATTATAGTCCATACATCCATCAGTAAGAGTCTGGATAAACAAACTATAATATGTTCATAATAAGTATGCCACCGAGAAGTAGCATACTTCTCAGAAAGTAACATGCTATTGAGACAGACATCATCATGAAAAAAAAATCTCACAGACATATTGAGCAAAAGAAACGAAACACAAAAGCGTATATGCTATATAGTTTCATTTTTATAAAGTTCAAAAATGGTGATAGAGCTATCAAAATAATGGCTGTCTCTCATGGAGAGTAAGGATTGCCTGAGGCCCAAGAGGACTTTTTGGAATTAAGGAACTGTATCTTGATCAATGTGAAGCACCTGGGACCTGTGCGTTTTTAAATATATAAATTATACCTCAATAAAAAAGAGAGGGAAGAAGTGAGCTGGAAAATTGGCCAAGAAAAGTATACCAAAATATATCAAAACAAGGAAAAGAAAATGAAAGCTTGAAAGAAAAACACAGAAACCTGGAGAACAGATGTAAATCCTTAAAGATTTTATGCAGTAGTCCCAGAAATAGAGAACAGATCAACAGACTGGAGGAAATGCTTCCGTAATTTATAATACTTCTCAAACCTAAAAAAAGACATTAGCCCTCACAATCAAAGGGATGAGAGGGATCAGAGGAGGAGAAGCAGACACAGATCACAGTCATTCTGGAACACCAAGAATAAAGAAAAAATATACTAGGCTTCTAGTACAAACACTTGAAGAATCCAAAATTAAATATTAGGTTTGAACAGAATTTTCAATAACATTTGATACAAGAGGACAGTAGAACTATATATTTAAAGTTATGAGATATACTACTCTCTAAATCTAAAATTCTATACTCCTAAATTGTAATTCATGAGTGCAAAATAAAGACCTTTCCAGGTATGTGAAACTTCAAGTTTATCGATAATTCTCAGACACTATCTGAAAGAGTTACTAAAGGAGCTACTAAAGTAAAACAAATAATAAATATAAGTGGAAAAATGAACACAGAAGTAGCAGTGAGTCAAGAAAACAGTAAAATGTATGGATATATACAAATAAATATTAATTGTAAAATTTTAAGCATGCAGTAATAATTTGGAATTTAAATCCCAGGAGCTATCAACATGGGAAGTGTCAAAGAAAGGAAGGAACAAGGAAAGGAAAGTGCTCTCAGATCCTGGTCTTGCTCTCGAGAAGATACACCTACTAACTCTCATTGAAAGTGAAATTTAAATTATTGTTAAAAATGAAGGTGTTCCTCTAGAAGGATGGAACTAGAGGGTATTATGCTAAGTGAAATTAGAAAAAGACAAATATCATATGACTTCACTCATATGAGGACTTTAAGATACAAAACAGATGAACACAAGGGAAGGGAAGCAAAAATAATATAAAAACAGGGATGGGGACAAAACATAAGAGACTCTTAAATATGGAAAACAAACAGAGAGTTACTGGAGGGGTTGTGGGAGGGGGGATGGGCTAAATGGGTAAGGGGCATTATGGAATCTACTCCTGAAATCATTGTTGCACCACATTCTAACTAACTTGGATGTAAATTTAAAAAATAAATAAATTATTAAAAATTACAAAAAAATAAAAAAATAAAGGTGTTCCTCTAGAAGGATGGAAAACAGAAATATAATTTTCAATCATCATCAGCTCAAGTTTGGCCAGTGCCCATATTTTACCTGGCTTATTAAGGATTAAAAAATAAAATAAAATTAGTGGCCTGCATGTAAACACAGGACTATTTACTTAAAATCCAGATGGTTTGACAAGTCTATTTTTTAAAAGGGGAGGGGGTGAGAAAAAATAAGGAATAAAAAAGGGGACATGAAAATAGGTAAGAAATTTATTAAAAATGAAAAAAGAACACTTATGAGGAGCTTTACATAACTTTGAAAACCTAGGCAAATAATCTCTTTAGGAAAATATGTTACCAAAATTGGCACAAAAAATTAAAAAGTTCAAAAACAGTAAAGAGATGGAAAATATCTATCCCCCTCCAAAGTTAGTTGTTAAAATAGTTTAATAAGTTAATTTCTACATCCCTTCAAGAAGGAGATAATTCCCAGATTATAACAACTGTTCCATAACATGGAAAAGTGAAAAAGCTATTGTAATAATTTTATAATGCTGAAATAAACTCCTAAACCCAAGCCAGACAGGTCAATATAAAAACAAAAAGTCAGTGTTACTTAGAAACTTGTAGTAAAATTCTAAATAAAAGTAGCAACAGATCGATTCCATCAGGACTAAGTAGGTCATTTATCCCAGGAATGCAACAGTGTCTCAACACTAAAAAATATATCAATGCAATTCACTACAATAATGGACAAAAGGAGGGGGAATAAACCTATAGGAGGACCTCAAGCAATAAAATCCAACTCTCCTTTCCAATTAAAACAAAACAAAATTTATAGTAAACTAAGGATACACAGGAAACTAAGAAACATTCTTGACTCAGTATGAAGCTACAAGAAAACAAGAGCAATCATGGTATTTATTGGTGAAAACTAAAGCCAGGAATAAGAGAAAGATATCTTTATCTCTTCTATCATTCAACAACATGCTAGACTTTTTCATAAAACTGACTTATAAATCAAGAAAAAAGTAAAAGAATGATACAACATTTTAAAGGAAGTAAATGAATTTCAAGGCAGAAACGATAGCTGCCTACTCAATCATACCTTCTCTTTCACCTTGCATTTAAAAATGACAGTTTTGCCCAACAGCTAGAGAGACATTAAAAAGTTCTCTTACACATAGTGTTGGCAAGGATCCAAGGAAATAGATACTCCCATAATGGAGAGTATAAACTGGTGTAACCTTTCCGGAGGGCTATTTTTCTTGTCTTAAAATTTTAAAGTGTGCATATATTTTGACCCACAGATTTTTCTTATGAGACTCTACCCTAGACACATCCTTGCATATAGGCATAGAGACATATAAAAGAAAATTCACTGTGATGTTGTTTGTCATGTATGACACTTGGAAACAACCTGACCTGTTCCCATCAGAATAGCTGAATAAACTAAATAAATTTCCATGCTAGTCAGTCAACCATTTACAAATATTTTTTGAACACCAATAATGTGCAAGCCACTGTTCTAGGTCCTGGGGATATATCAGTGAACAAACTCCAAAAGTAAATTCTACATTCTAGTGGAGGAACACAGACAATAAAGAAATAAATCTATTACATGGATACTGATGATTTGGTTGAAACTGTGGCCTCCTAAGTCATACCTGAGTGAATCAGTGAGAAAGATGATGTACATAGTCTAATGATTGGGTGTGGATGGCTCTAGTAAATTAATTCTCTTATTGCCAAGTATTTCATAAACACTGTGTATAAATACAAGGGTTATACAGAGAAATTACTTAAATCCTTTTTAAAACTATGGCTTGTTTAAAAATTTTCTCTGGACTCTATAGATATACTCATGACTCCCCCTTTCTAACAAAGCTACCTTTCTTATTAGAGAGATTTATTTTCATTTCTTCAAATTGGCACTCAGTCACTGTGCAACTTTGTTGAAATACCTGAACACATTTTATTTACAACATTTCCAAATAATTATCTTAATTGCAAAAAGTCAAATATGTAACATTACCTAATTTCTAATTTGCAACTATTGGCATAGTACCTGACACGAATATGTTAGATCAAGTGTAAGTTTTATATGAATTTATGTAAGCTGTCATCCCTCAAGAAGATTACAGTCCCAAAATATATTTTTCAAATCTAGATTCAAATCTAGTTTCCTTCCCGTTAACAGCCATATGTCCTTGGAAAATGTATTTAACCTCTTAGCACTTCGGTTTTCTCACCTACAAACTGGGGAGATAAAATCTACCCCTTGGGTTATTATTGTGGGTATCACATTCTGTTTGTGGGAGTCACGATACGTTAAGTGATTATTTAATATTTGTGAAAATGCTTAAAACCATTAAATGTGCGATATGTTATCCCCCTTCTCTACAGTGTAACATAAATGAAAGATGGAGAAGGATGGGAATAGAAGAAAAAAAAGAACAGTGGACCATAAAATAGTTTTAAAAGGTCCAGTGAAGAATTTGGCTAGTGAACTCTTTGGCAGAATTAAAGCAAAGAAATCCAGAAATCTTAAGTGGTAACACAAATTTCCATCATATCTGTGGATATCTGACCTTCAAGGCAAATAACCCATCTTTTAAGTTAATTCAATAGCAACCCACACACATGCACATGTGCACACGCACACACACACACACACAGATACACACACACACACACACAGATACACACACACACACACACACACACACACACACACACACACACACCCCTAAGGCTGTCTATGGGCCAGACATGATTGAAGGATCCTAAGGCAGAAAAGATATACCCCATATCCTCTCAGGGTTTGTAGGTTGGGTGATCCTCACAGAAGACTTCCTAGGGTATCTAAAAATACTATTAAAGAATGGAGAAAGACAGAGACAGAGACAGAGAGATACGTTCCATTAAATGAGCAGTAAGGAAACTCCAATAACATGTGGATGTTAGTGTCCACTTGGTTCTGTATCTTTGCTGGAGTCTCAAAAACAGAGCTTAGATGAACTTTTATGGCATATTTAGAGGACCAGTGTCCTTGTAGGAAAACTTGGGAACTACACAAGAGAAGGGAGAATGGTGATTAAGAGAGGGAAAAATGAAGCAAGAACAAAGTATAAGCCCAAGCAAAATGTAAGATGTGATCTTAGCAAAAATTAGGATTATTCTGCTTTTTCTGAATATACTTGTATGGTAACAAGTTTTTTGTGTTCATATTTATTAGACTTTGAGTGAGAAACAGTGTCAACAAAATACTACAATAATTTCATTAGCTGCTAACAAATACTCCTAACTCCTGCTTGCTGTGATCTCATATCCATCTAACTTGCAGCTCCTTATTCCTTTCTCCTCCCACTAGCCAGTCCAATCATAGCTTTTTGGACTACTGAAACTATGTGGTAAAGGAACACAAACCATGGTGCAGGTGTAGGTGACTAGTCCACTCTGCTTCAACAATTACACAGGGGCTAAAATGCCATGAGGGGTACCATGTGCCAGCCCCTCACCAAATGGTTTATGCTCATTGTGCCTTTGAATCCTCACATACAGTAGATACTACTGTGATCTTTATCTGAACAGTGAAGAGATCGAAACACAGAGATTCATTAATATGCCCAGGGTCCTACAGTTTGAGATGGTGTCTGTATCCTATCCAAATTTCAGGATCTTAAGTACTACCCTGTATGCATTCCACAGGCTTTTATTCATTGAGCAAACATTAGGCAATTACCATATGCTAGGCACTGTGCCTTGCACTCAGAAATTCAGGCTGCAGCATGGAGAAACTGCACTAGATTGATCCAAACTGAGAATCGGTCAGGCACGTGAAATGAAGATTAAGGGGGAGTTGAGGATATTTTCAAGAGAGTATGGAAGGCGAGGTTCATGGAATTTAAGAGGAATGAGAAGGGAAGGGGGTAGGGGAGCCAACAGGCAAGAAGGGAACACAGAAGCCAAAGGCTGAAGAAGAAAGAGTATTTTAATAGTGGTCATGTGAGAAAGCTAAAAGGAAAGGTTGTGTTCCAAGACTGGGTGGTAGGGAATTAATAGTTTGGGGTGTGAAGCCATTCCATAATTTAGTGAAAGTCATAAAGGTAAGAAAAGTTGAGGAATCCAGAGGCCAGGATGATGGCAGCCACTAGAGGGAGAAAGCAAATGTACTCCAAATGCTTAGTTTTACAGTTTATGACAGGGAACGACAGTGATCTAAGAAATGGATAGGAAAGAGGAAGGGTGGTAGATGGGATAGAAACAGCCTTAAATTAGAAGGAGCTTTACATAACCTTTTACATCAGAACCTAAATTTAATATTTTTTATTATTGTAACACAGTTAGCATTTACAAAATGTCGCCCATGTGTTTTCACTTTTCTTTCCAGCGATATTCTGACATTATGACATCAAGGAAGGTGACAGGGAAAACTCCACTCTGGGATGGAGAAAAGATATGGCACAGGAAGTGGCTGTAAGATTCGAGGAGGGAATGAAAGGCTGCCAGATGTGGCCAGGTGGATTGCAGGAGCAGAAGATACAGGCAAGGGTGAAAGGTCAGATGCACAGGTCCTTAACTTTCCCAGGCTGGTGAGGGGCAGGGTATTATGGAAATATTCAGGTAGGCACTGGGAGCTCTAAAACACTGAGAAGTCTGGTTAGTGGCACACTTTTGTGAGTGTTGCCTGAGGAAGTTCTTCACATGCTCATGCCCAACACTGTACAACATAGAGCAGAAACACAAGTGGAAGAAAGTGGCTCAGTGGGTGAGTGGAATAGAGCCTCAAACCCCGCCTGCCATGTTTTCTGCTAGGGTATACAAGGAATCCAGAATTTTCCATATGCCCCAGGGAGAATATGAGGAGGTGAAAACAGGGCTAGAGGTGGGACAAAGTAAGTACAGTGTGTAGGGATTTGGTGAGCAAAGGCAAATAGCTGGGATCAGGGGTATGTGCTGGAAGTGCTTTTGTGGTACCCACAATGCAAGTCTTGGCCAGACAGATTTCAGCAGCCACCAATGTCAAAAGCAAAGCAAACCAGTCACTGCCCAGCAAGGACCCAGGAAGGTCTAGAGGATGAGGATTGGTTATGCGATCCCCATTTGTCCTGCTAGGAGATCATGTAAGCCCTATCACCCGTACAGCAAGATGTCACTTTAGAAAGGAAATGTGGCAGAGGAAGAAATACAAAACTGAAATTGAATATTCACTTGATAAAGACCAAGCTATCCAAAATAAGTTACTTAAATCAGAAGATAATGTGATACAATAAATTGTCAAGTTTAAGGTTTGCCTTCTCATTCTCCCCATTCAAACCCTTCACAAACCCCACTATTCAATGCAGATCAGCTCACATGCAGGACATGAAATACCTCCGCTTTCTTGGCAAGTGTGCATGCAGTGTGCAAAGGGACAGTTTCAATGCACACAAACAACAAAAAGTATTTCTTCCAAGTTATCATAATTGGTAAATATTAAGATAATTTTAAACTTAATTCCCATACCTTTATTTCATTTTATTCCTTTTAGTCATAAACCACTGCATCATGAAATAAATCTTCCCTGCTTTTAGAATTCTTATTTGCTGCTTTTCATTATTTGGAGGTTACATTCTTTCTTAAACTGATGTAATCCAAGTTGTATGTATTTAGCCCCTACAAGCCTTTCTTTTAAATGAATCTCAACATTTACTTAATTCCATTTTTTTCCTGCTCCACATTTCTTTGTTTTTAATATCTTTCAGGTTTAGATGTAGCTAAAAAGGAAAGGAATACCTGGTTAGTGATGTCTCATTAAATAGAAGCAGAGGTTATCCAGTACATCCCACATATCACACATCAGTCTTCTCAGCTATTAAATCACATCATAAATGTATGTAATATGATTTCCACTATCAAATTTCTTTCCTTTCTCCTTAATGCTTTCAGAGCTAGATTTGAGTTTGGCTGCCCCAAACCCAACCGCACAAAAGCTCAAAAGACTTTACCTTTTTTTCCCATTAACTTCCTGCAAATGTTAAGATTTCTTTGTACAAAGTAACAGTTTACACAGTAAAACCAAGTGGGGCGTGTATGGGAAATCTTGATACCTTCCTCTCAATCTTGCTTATTAGAACCTAAAGCTGCTCTTAAAAAATTAGATCGAAGGGCGCCTGGGTGGCGCAGTCGGTTAAGCGTCCGATTTCAGCCAGGTCACGATCTCGCGGTCCGGGAGTTCAAGCCCCGCGTCAGGCTCTGGGCTGATGGCTCAGAGCCTGGAGCCTGTTTCCCATTCTGTGTCTCCCTCTCTCTCTGCCCCTCCCCCGTTCATGCTCTGTCTCTCTCTATCCCAAAAATAAATAAACGTTGAAAAAAAAAATTAAAAAAAAAAATTAGATCGTAAAAGAAAACTGAGTCGGAATCATTCATGGGCTGGAAGCTAGGGATGCTGCCAGAGCAAAAACTCCAGCTTCTCATTATTCCCGCTGAAATAGGTTTCAGCTTCGCTTTTTCTCCAAATAGATGAACACTTACATGTCATTCCAAAATGAATTCGTGAAACCCCTTTTCTATCCTAGATCTATCACAAACACCTCCATCCCTATTTGAACAATGATTAAGATCCTCTCAAAAAGGCTTTCAAAGGATTAGCTATTAAAATATATTTCAGCAGGAAACAAAATCAGTACTATATTCACTGGCAGTAAACATATAAAAGGAGAACCACTGATCCCCAAAGGATCGAATCTTTTCATAAGCCTGGAAGTTCCCTTTACAGGAAATGGAGTAAAAATAATGAGAAGTAGAGGGCCCACCTCTAACCTCCACCTGGCACCACCTCACGGTGCAAATTCACTGAGCCTAATTATACCAATCTGCCTGTTGAGTGTGGAATCCCCACAAGACTTCTCTCGGAAACCACTGACAACCTCAACTATAAAGAAGGGAATACCGAGGAAAAATCATTCCTACTAGTCAGCACCATCTGTTACATTTACAAACAAATATTACAGAGGTCTGTAACGTTCTAGACAGATCAGAATATCCATGCATACTCATTAGCATTCTCACTAACATTTCCTAAATCAAAAGCAGTATATATATATTATATTGATAGTGATAGTGTTAGAATTGTTATCCTGAGGCTGCTGTGTTTGTAATGTGGGGTATTCTAATTCTAACATTCCCTGTGACCTGCAGAACCATGATCATCAATGTGGAAGAAAGGAAACATAGACGTAAAATACAAAAGATGAAATAGAACCACATAGTCCTGAGCCCAAGTTATAGTCCTGAAATACCATTTCCCAATAAAAGAAACCAGGACTTCCTGGAGAAATGGCTGACCTCAGGTCTAGGGAAGGAAATACATAAGGAGACACTAGAATATCTTCACAAACTAGATAGCAAGGAAGCATCCAGAGACTAGCAGGATCATGTCATAAGGATTCAGGCACTAACTTTAAGAGGATCTTGCTAGCCAACAATGTGGGCATGAAGGTAACAGCTGAGAGAGCATGCAGAATTAGAAGGGAAGAGGATCTACGCTTTGGAAAATGTTATTTAATGACCAAGTGGAGAATGTTCCTGTAGACAAGAAAGAGACTAAGAGTCAAGGAAAAAAGAAAACAGAGGATGTTATGCCATGGAAACCAATGGAAAACAATGTTTCAAGGGCAGACTGGTCATCAACATCAAATGTTTTAAGAATTCAAATAAAGTGAGGATTGAAATACAACCAGTGGATTTAGCACTTTGGCACCCTTGGAGCTATGGCATATAGCAAAACCAAAAGATATGAATGAGACACATAAATAAAATGTCATAAGGCTAGACATGATTTGTATGTTAGGACATCTCGGAAACAAGTATGATTCAATCTGGTGTGTGTATTGGGTGGGGGTAGATAGGAGTGAAATATTTACAAAGAAAATAAGGCCAGGGACTCCTGGGTGGCTCAGTTGGTTGGGCATCTGACTTTGGCTCAGGTCGTGATCTCACAGTTCATGAGTTCGAGCCCCGCATCGGGCTCTGTGCTGACAGCTCAGAGCCTGGAGCCTGCTTCAGATTGTGTCTTCCTCTCTCTCTGCCCCTCCCCTGCTCGTGCTGGCTCTCTCTCTCTCTCTCTCTCAAAAATAAACATTAAGCAAAAAAAAAATTTAAAAAAAGGACTATTATGGTAATCTGTTAAGAAAGCCTAATTAACAGCACTTCATGAGTAAAGACCATTGGTGGACAAACTCAACAATGGATATTTCAACTATGCCAAAAATATGGAATATTTTGAGTATTTATAGAGATTTTAAGAATGCTTTTAAATACCTAAGAATAGTAAAATAGAACCAAAAATCTATTCCTAAAAATGTAACCACAGGAAGAGATAGTTCATGAGTGTGAAGGTAAAAAAAAAAAAAAAAAAAAAAAAAAAAAAAAAAAAAGCCTCTGTTTGAAGAATGGGATAACTTCAATACAGGATAAAGGTAGTAAGGAAAAAGTTCCTTGTGGGCACCTAACTGTATCTGTATCTGTATCTGTATCTGTATCTGTATCTGTATCTCTCTCTCTCTCTCTCTCTCTCTCTCTGTGTGTGTGTGTGTGTGTGTGTGTGTGTGTGTGTGTGTGTATGTAGTAATATATTTATTTAGGAAAACTACTATACTACCTTTCAAACCCTTAGTCTGTCATCTCTGGACTGTCACATCACAGAAAATTGCTGACTGCTGGTCTCCTTGCCTCCAGTTTGTCTATCCTTCGATCCATTCTGCCAAAAGATGTCTAACTTACTCTTGCTAAGCATGCTGTGCTACTGTCCATCCTGCTAACACATCTCTGATGGCTCCCACCAACTACTAAATACATTTCAAGAGAAGTAGAACATAAAGTACACTTAGAGAACCAAAAGTATCTAACTAACCATAAATCTTATCAATTTCATCTTGCTTTTCCAAACAAAAGTTAAGTATATATCCTGAAATATGGTTTGGTAACCAGATGCCCAGATAAAGGTACCAGCCAGCCAGTAAGCTACATGAGGTATGGGACCATGCAATATTCATTTGTGACTTCAAATGAATGTTATATTGGACCCCACAGATAGTAGGACATTAGTACATGATAATTATTTAGTAAATTAATTAATTCACTCAAATATTTATTGAGCAAATCAATGTTTTGGGGGTGTTTTTGCTGCTTGTGCTATAACAGTATATGTGACAGGGAAGATCCTTACTCTCATGGAGCTTATAGTCTCATAGCAGTAGACAAGCAAAACAAAAACACAAACAAGGAAATTTCAGGTAATTTAATTATTAAAATGAAATTCAAACCAGATAAAGGTGATGAATAGAGGGTGAACAGGGAGAAAGGGACTGATATAGATTGAGTGATCAGGGAATCCTCACTGATGACGGGATATTTGTGCTGAGAGATGAGCAGCAAGACAGCCTGCTACACAACAATCTGGTGGCAAAGCTGTCCCGAGAGAGGGAACGGGAAGGGCAAAGACCCCTTAGCAGAAATAAGCTTGCCAGTTCCAAGGAACAGAAAGCATGATGTGCCAAGAGTAATATGAACCAGGAGGACAGTAGTAAGATGTTAGGTAGATGAGGTAGACAAAGTCTAGAATCTATTGGGTTTGGAATGCAAGTTTGGAATTTATTCTGAGTACATGGAAAAGCAACAGGAGAGTTATGCAAGTACTAAGCAGAACAATTTGGTCTGGTTTACATTTTTGAAAGCTTACTTTGTATAAAACATAGATTGTAGAGAGGCAATAAAAATTGGAGTATCAGCAAGGATATTACTGTAGTAGTCCACCTGAGATGTGGGAAGCTGGCTTGGATTAGGGTGGAGACAAAAATGGAGAGGGCAACGGAGGTGGGGTTTGGACAAGTAGCCTCGTGTGGGAGTGGTACAGCAAGAAAGAAATGAAGTTGTAAGCTAAGATGGCAATGCAAACAAAAATAAAATTGGAAAACAATTAAGGGTACTTTCTAAAGAGCTCAAGTTATTAACTGTCCCTGACAGCCTTTACTGACCACTCATTCTGTTCCCCAACCCAACTCCTATCTTTCCTTTATTGTCCCCACTGCATGCAATTTTGTCTATAAGGTCAGGTCACAGTAATAATTATAATATATTTAATATAATAAAAAAATCACTACTGCCTTGGGACCACTATCTGTATTTATGTAATCTATTTTATATAATAGGCATGGGAATATAAGTCAAATACATATTTTTGAAATAAGCAAGTGAAAAAAAAATCACCTGACATAGTCAAGATCCGCCCTTGAAAGTGTATGCTTTAAAGATGGTGACATTGAAAAATAAAATAAGAATAATAATAAAGATGTGGCATTGATTTATGATCGCTTCTGTTGTCTTCCTGACTACTTCACTACTTCCCTTTGTCTTTAACTTAGCTGCTCTCTAGCTTAGTATGAGTTACTTGTATTAGAAACAGCCCAGCCCGGGTGCTAAATTATTATTTTCTGCATTTCAGAAAGACCCTAATGGGAACTTCTACAGTACAGAGAAAGCAATAATACAAATCAATCAAACCACAAGCATTTGCCTGTGTGATAAATGCATTCACCTTTAATAAATAGTGAGTTAGAAGGAAGAAAACAGTGATAATTGCAATGCATTCATTTTGAGGTGCTTTTTCATTCCTTCTCAAAAGGACATGACCTAAGAGGGAAATTATTCACAATGGTAGCACATTATTAGAATAAAGTGTATATAAATTTCATTACTAATGGTACCTGCCCTACTGCATGACCCATTTCATTGTTATTGATGGAACAGGAAAAGCCACATGAAAGCAAGTTAAATGTGTCATTATTTACCTTTTAGTTTATGCTTACCCATCTGACCAAGATGAACTTAAAACTGCTTGACCAAATTTTAGGCAGGTTTCTTCCTGACTACAGACCCCTGACCTCCTTTTTCCTAGAGTATTTACTTAGAAAACTTGCAATTAATCATTTGTTCTTTGCCCCTTTGGGACAGAAATCTGCTGTAACCCAGGAATGTCTTTCTCTAGGATGTGAGAGCTATCGCTATGAAATATAATCATCAAGAAAGATAGCATCCCTATCCCCCAGTCTCTGTGGAAAGGTAGAAGCCTTCACAAGCACTGATTAGAAATAAAAATGACCTAATCACAATACCAACATCTCCACTAATATCCTCTACTACTTTTCCACTAGCTCACCCCTGCACTAAAAAGCTCTCAGTCCTTTTGTTTCAGGAGAGTTGAGTTCAAGCTCTCTCCTATCACAATAGTGTTTGTCCCCTAATGCAATTGTCTTGAATAAAATCCTCCTTGCTTATTTAACTGATTTGGTACGATTTTTCTTTTATACATCAAGATTGCAGAAAGGAGACCTAAATTGGGTCTCCACAGCCCACGAAGATATGCTGGTGGAGTAAGGGGGCCCAGGAATTCATAGAAGGTGGTAATAAGTGGATACAAAGATGAGTCTGCAGATGTAAGTCACCTAAAATGCTGAACTACCAGAGACAAAGGCTATCCTTGATACCTCACATTATATGCCTTGAAAAAAGGAAGAGCTATATTATACAAGTTTTGTTCTGGACAACGGTTAAGCATGTGGAGGGAAGAAATACTTTCAAGAAGAGCACAGTGCCAGGCACCCAGAGTGAAACATATTCCAGTCCCAAGGAGCTTAAGCTGGTTCATTAGAGGGGAAAAGAGGATCTGTAAGAAAAAATAAGGCATGGGATAGGACATTCTTACTAAAGGAATAAGAGGCAAATTCTGCTTGTGATCAATGCATAAATTGGGAGAGAATGTAACACAAGGGAGAGTGGAAGGCATTCCTTTTTGCATGGTCAATGTGCGTATCAAATAGAAAGGGTGACTCACTCCCAATGTTTGAAGCACAAAAGAAGACCACACTTACTCTGGTGATATGAGGCATAATTTTTCAGAAGCAGAAGATGAAACCCAAGGATGATGAAGTAAGGAAAATGAAAACAATTAGTCTTGTGACTGTGACAAATGGTTGCAGGTTTTGGAAGAACCAGGGAAAACTTCACACGTATGACAAATATGTATGTATCACAGAGAATTAACAGGAGTTTACCAGATGGACAAGGTCTGAGAAGGGGTATTCTAGGAAAAGTGACAATAAATTTTAGGATGGAGAGGTCAAAACTTGAGTGTTGGAATGGCAACCAATTTATGTATCCAGAAATGTAGGCAGGAATCTGATGGTAATATCTGAAGAACCATGACTGAGATAATCAGATGTGAATTAGAAAGATAATTCTGCTATACACCAATAACTAAGTAACTGAAAAAGAAATCAAGGGATCAATCCCATTCACAATTGCACCAAAAACAGTAAGATATCTAGGAATAAACCTAACTAAAGAGGTAAAAGATCTGTATTCTGAAAACTATAGAAATTGAAGAAAACACAAAGAAATGGAAAAGCATTCCATGTTCATGGATTGGAGAACAAACATTGTTAAAGTGTCTATCCTACCTAAAGCAATCTATACATTTAATGCAACCCCTATCAAAATACCACCAGCATTTTTTGCAGAGCTAGACCAAACAATCCTAAAATTTGTAAGGAATCACAAAAGACCCCGAATAGCCAAAGCAATCTTGAAAAAGAAAAACAAAACTGAAGGCATCGCGATTCCAGATTTCAAGCAATATTATCAGGTTGTAGCAGTCTAGAGGCAGCAACCTCTTTGACTTCAGCCAGAGCCACGTTTTACTAGACATGTCACCGAAGGCAAGGAGACCAAAAGCAAATATGAACCACTGGGACTTCATCAAGATAAAAAGCTTCTGCACAGTGAAGGAAACAACAAAACTAAAAGGCAGCCTACAGAATGGGAGAATGGCATATCTGATAAAGGGTTAGTACCCAAAATCTGTAAAGAACTTATCAAACACAAAACTCCCCCCCAAAACAAATAACCTAGTAAAGAAATGGGCAGAAGACAAGAATAGACACTTTTCCAAAGACGACATCCAGATGGCTAATAGACACATGAAAAGATGCTCAACATCATTCATCATCAGGGTAATGCAAATCAAAACCACAATGAGATACCACCTCACACCTGTCAGAATGGCTAAAATTAACAACACAAGAAACTACAGGTGTTGGCGAGGATGCAGAGAAAGGGTACCCCTCTTGCACTGTTGGTGGGAATGCAAACTGGTGCCACTCTGGAGAACATTAGGGACATTCCTCAAAAAACTAAAAATAGAACTACCCTACAATATAGCAATTACACCATTAGGTATTTACCCAAAGGATACAAAAATACAGACTCGAACGGGTACATGCATCCTGATGTTTACAGCAGCATTACCAACAATAGCCAGACTATAGAGAGAGCTCAAATATCCATCAACTGATGAATGGATAAAGAAGATGTGGGGTGTGTGTGTGTGTATATATATATATATATATATATATATATATATATATATACCATATATATATATACACACATATATATATATATGGTGTATATATATATATATATATATATATATATATATATATATGGTATATATATATAATGGAATATTTCCCAGCCATCAAAAATAATGAAATCTTGCCATTTGCAATGACATGGATGGAGCTAGAATATATTTATGGTAAGTGAAATAAGTCAACCAGACAAATACCCTATGATTTCACTCATATGTGGAATTTAAGAACAAAACAGATGAAAATATGGTAAGGGGGAAAAAGGAGACAGGGAAACAAACCACAAGAGATTCTTAATGATAGAGAACAAACTGAGGGTTGATGGATGGAGGTGAGTGGGAGATGGGCTAGGAGGGTGATGTGTATTAAGAAGGGCACTTGTGATAAGTGCTGGGTGCTGTATGTAAGTGATGAATCACCGAATTCTATTCCTGAAACCAATATTGCACTGTATATTAGCCAAAATTTAAATTAAAACAAAGATATAATTCTGACTTTATGAGGAGGGTGGATGTCAAGAGGAAGAAATTAGGATACACGTTAGGGTACTGGTAAGAAATGTTGAGGGTTAAAAAAAAATAGTGGCAGTAGGGATGTAGAGAAATTTCTGGATTTGAACGATCTTCAAGGTTGTGAAATGAGGTAATGAACTGAGAAATAAGGAGTAAGCAGAACTTAGGAAGAGACTGAAAACTTGGTGGGATAAGAGCAGGTATTCAGGGAGAGACGCAGGGGTTTATGAAGTAAGATAAAACACTGAGACTGGAAAATCAGGCCAAAAGTTCAGAAGAGAGTGGCCACAGATACGTATCTGAGACAAGAATACTTAATTATAACTAAAAGTGTTGGCACTTACAAGATCACCAACCAAGAGGAAGACAAGGGGGCTGAGTGAGGATGGAGCCTTGGGGGAAGCCCATGCTTTGGGAGTAGACTAAGAAAGAGAAGCCAGTAACAAAGGCCAAGAAGGGCTAGTAAGGCATGAAGGAGGTTTTACCAGAGGACATGGTATAAGTAGAACCAAAGGAAAATGTTTCCAAAAGTTTCATATGATTAAAGCTATCAAATGCTAGGAAGAAGTCAACTAATGTAAGGATTAAAAAATAATTGTTGAATGTGGTTAATAAAAGAAAAACCTCAGTGTTTGAGCAGTAAAGACCTGGTGGGACTGAATCAAGAATGACCTCGATAGAGAAGAGAATAGAAGACCAAAATGAGGAGAAATAAATGGACTGACTTCTCCCTCAAGAATGTTAGCTGTAAAATAAAAAAGAGACACATTTATTTTGTCTATTGAAAATCCTTCCAGCTATTATTTATGATGATATTAAAAGAATTTATAGACAGTGTGCAAGTGTATATAATTGATATGTTCTTGCAAAATGGCTTATAAACTGAGATATTTTCTGCTCAATTCATCTAAAGGTTGCAGAAATACTTTATGTCATTTTTGACTGATCTTCAATTGGCATTGCCTCCTAACAACAGTTTTATATCTTTCTACTCCCAGAAGCCTTCAGGTTGTTAGTGATCTATAAAAATCTACTTTCACACCCTGAAAGAGTTCACTCTTAAATGGATGTCACAGGAAATCCTTTGTTAATGTGAAGTCCTTTTGAAATACTTTTAATTAGTTTTGTACAATGGAAACTTTGTAAATCACACTGTCTTGATGCAAAGCAGAACAAGTGGATCACACATAGGGCTGTGGTATTAAAAAAATGTTACACCATCTTCTAATCACTCGGAGCAATGCATGTGTACAACCTGATGAAGAAAATTCAAGGCACTGTACCTTTACCAACACCCCCTCAGCATATCCCTGTCATTTCCAAAGAATAATTGGAACTTGCGTGTATATTCTTCAATATTATTCCCATGGATACCAAGAGTTCTGTAAGACTATCCTTTAGGGTACTTGGGTTAAAGTCCTTTTTTGCCTATACTTCAAATTACACTCAGAAAATCCATTAATTTTGTATCATTGCTGCAACTTTTCCCTGAACTGCGCTGTTCTTAAAGAATAATTCAGTTCCCATTCACTTAAAGACAACTGAAGGTGTTGGTAATCAACTATTAAATTTTATGGTAAATGAGTTCACAAACTGTATGGCAAACACTAAGATATGGCAGTGAGAGATACAGAGATTAATATAAAATGTATTACCCTCTGAGATGTAGATACTCTTATATCTAAAGGAAGGTGATGAAGACCCACTCTTTTTGCTTCTAGGAGTTCTTATTCTATGACTGTATCTTCTTTTTTTTACTTCATAGGGGAAGGGAAGAGAAGAAGTGGAGAAGGTACAACAGCATATTCTTTAAATGACTTGCCACTTGACAAATCAAGAAAAGCACTAAAAAAGAAAAAAAGCACTAAAGTATAAATCCTTCTCTCTCTTCCCTAGATTTGGGGCTGACAGTTTTACATAAATTTCAGACCATAGGTTGAGGTTTACTTCCTTATGGGTTTTTCCTAGGTTCCCCTTGCCATAACTTGAACTAGAAATGCTTGTTTTTCTTGGCCAGCTTAAATGCCTGGATATGGATTTCTTAATTTTTTTTAAGCATCAAATAACTTCTACCACATCAGCAAAATTTCACAACACAAAGGTTAGGACTGCTACATTATTCTGACATTTTCTGTGAATATTATGTCAAGCCTTTTCCAGCTCTAAGAGTCAATTACCACATTTATTAGCAACATCAATAAGAGGTTTGTTTTCCTTACAGCACCTTATGACTACTGCCACATTTGAAAAAAAAATTAATAATTATAGGTTCATAGGAAATTACAAAAATAATATAGATCTGTCCCCAATGGTTTTATTTCACCCACTTTACCCCCAATGGTTACATTTTATATAATTATGGTACAATATCAAAATCAGGAAGCTGATATTAGTGCAGTAGGTCTAGGGGTGTGTGTGTGTGTGTGTGTGGTTCTATGCCTTTTTATCATACATGCTTATTCACCTAACCACCATAATCAAGATACAAACCATTCCATCACCACAAAGATCTCACTTATGGTCCTCTTTTTGGTCATACCCAACCCCACTCCCTCCCATCACCTCCATCCCAAACCCATGGCAACAACTAATCTGTTATCTACTTCTGTAAGTTTGTCAAGACTGTTATGTAAATGGAATCAGACAGTATATAACTTTTTGAGATTGGCTTTTTGACTTAGCACATGGCCCTTAAGGTCCATCCAAGTATTTCATGTATCAATGGTGTGTTATTTTTGTTGTTGAGTAGTGGCCATTGTAAGGATGCAAGAAAGGCTCATTTTTATAAGACATGCCATTAGACTTTGTGGTCAATTAATCAATATCAAATTATAGACAGCTGTATACAGAATATGTGTGTTGGTATGTGTTCAAAAGATGAGGAAACTGACCTTGAGGAAATGTTTTTATTCTTTATACTATATATATATATAGATAGATATTATATATATAGTATATAATATATATATTATATTATATACTATATAGTATATTATATATTATATAGTATATATATACACTATATATAGATACTATATATAGTATACTATAGATACTATATATATATATACTATATATATACTATATATAGATACTATATATAGTATACTATATATACTATATATAGTATCTATATATAGTATATATTATATACTATATATAGTATCTATATATAGTATATATATATAGTATATATATATATTATATACTATATATAGTATCTATATATAGTATATATATATAGTATATATATATATTATATACTATATATAGTATCTATATATAGTATATATTATATACTATATATACATATACACATATACTCTATATTATACTTAAAATCATTTATTTCCTGCAATATTGCTGATTCTAACCTATTATCCACAATCCAAAAATACATTGGGGGAAGTTGCTATTTTAAGCAATGTGAAACAGTACTGTGGTAACTAGAAAATTGAGCATTTAATTAGAAAACCATCATAAACTCCAAATCATAAGACAATGATACAATGAATCTATAATGCGAAGCTTCTGGGACTACAAAAATAAATAATGGAGACTTTACAAGAACAGTTTGGGGCTTTCGGGATACAAACACACAACTCATTTCTTGTTTCCATTCCCAAGTCAGACTGAGCTAAGGTTGCTGCAGAAATTGTGACTCTAAGAGTCCACAATAAAGATCTTAGGTAACTTCAGATCATGGCTTTTTAAAGGCACCAATGCATTTGCGAAGCTGAAGTTGTCAGAAAAGATAAACGGTTTGGTAAACTCTACCAAGAAATACACAGAAAATTAGAAAATCAGAAAATCAGCCTACTCCACACAAAAATAAACTTGCTGGGCATGAATCCAAGAAAACCCACTCAGATATAATAAAGACTGCTGCAAACATTTTCTGTTTGTAAGGAGAAATAAAATTGCTCGGCATTTGGAAAGAAGTTTTCCATTCATAGTTCACCAAAGTGAGCCAATCCAATGGGGATGATGATGGCATGGGATCGGGCAGATCAAAATTCTGTTTTTGTTTTGTTTTGTTTTATTTTTTTGAGAGAGAGAGCCTGTGCTCATGCATGTGTTTACAAGCAGGGGAGGAGAAGAGGGAGGGAGGGGGGAGAGAGAGAGACAGAGAGAGAGAGAGAGAGAGAGAATCCATGCTCAGCATGAAGCCCCATGTGGGGCTCAATCTCACAACACCAAGATCAAGACCTGAGCCAAAATCAAAAGTCAGACACTTAACCAACTGAACCACCCAGGTGCCCCAGACCAAAATTATCTGTAAGACACAGGAACCAGGTCTCCATGGCCATCAATAGCAGTGCAGATTATATTCACCTATATTAGGCTTTCAGTAAAGCCTATCAGAAATGTACTTCAATCATACCAGGAGATTCGAATAATTAGCCCCAGTTTAAAAGACATATAAAACCACTCTTTTTTTTTTTTTTTTAAGTTCTAAGTAAAGATTGGACAAGTTCAGCTTTAGGAACACAGATTTTGTTGGATGATTTTGCAGTTATTGTGCTCATTTCAATGCTATTGACAAAAGACATTTCATGTTTCCCTCCAGCACCTGATGTGGGCCCCATCAAGGTCAACACAAGTAATTGCACACGGTATGAAAAGAGCACCTAAGAACCAAGCAACTCCCAGAGAAAACACAGGGAATGGAGAACAGTTCCTTCATTATCCAATGATGTACACTAGTTTCATTTTTTATCACTATCACACAGAGAAATGTAGGTGCCAACACTGATACCAAAGGATTCACAGAGCCAATCCCTTGCTTTGTAGATGCTGGCAATTCTAGGTGAAAATCTACATACTCAAGAGTAGATAAGATGAGCACATCTATTTAGGTGAATGGATTTCTGTGAATCCTGAGAGAAACTGACCTCCTGGTTCTTCAGTTACTTTAACATGTTAATTTCTTCATATCTTACGTGAACATCATCTCTGCTACACTTTGAAATTTGTATTTTGTTATCAGTGTCAGTTCATGTCATCACAGAGTGGGAAGGAGTTAAAGAAGTTTAACAGGTATGTTAACAGGTCAGTGTTTTATTAAGTGTGTCAATCCTGATCACAATCTAGGAAAAGATTCTGAGCAGAGACCTGGGATCATCTTACAACCCACACTGCAATGATTGTATTGCAGCAATCATGGCCCATCTTCTGGTAGGTCTGCCCACAATGACCTCCCTTTGGGCCTCACATGCCCCTCTCCCTTACCTCATTTCCTGTCAGCTTCCTTCTGTGTATCAGATTCATGGAATGAATGAATATGAGGCAGCAACACAGCTCATTATATCCCAGGAGGCAGAACCAAGGCCCTTGCCCTCAACTTCCAAAACAGACCTTGACTATATTTGAGAACCAAATTTGAGTCATTGTCATCTCCATGGGCAGCAGTAATCTAGAGGAAGATCATTTGTTCTGGGCTTCTATTTTTCGTAAATCAGATTCAATCTTCAGATCTTAACCTATGGTAGTTTTACCAGAGTTCTATATCTGAGTACCATAAGACTTCTGAAATGTTTTCTAGGTGAAAAGAAAATATTTACATATAACGTAACAAGCAATTTATGATTTAAATAACTGAAATTTATTGGGGGATGATTTAAATAATGAATTGACCTATCATTATGTAGCTAAATGGAGCTGATAATGACAAAAGTCTTGTCTGAGATGAAGAAATACCAGCGTGCATATATGAATATCAAATCAGAAAATTAAAATGGAAATTTCTGGCAAACTCATTTTTGAAAAATGATAAAATTACATTTATAAAATCTATTCAATAGTCTTAGAATGGCTAAATCCTTGTAACCTTGTAACCTAAAAACAGAATAAATAAAATCAAGATCATAGAATTGTAGTTAAGCATTTTAGCAAATGTGCCATGTTCGTTCTGTTCTTCTTTTCTTTTTTGTATTGTGTTTCGCTTTTGTCAACATTGAAACTGTTGGCATTTTGATATGGCATTGTGGTCCCCTTTCCTGCCTCTTTTTAATGAAAAGCAAATAAGAGACTATACACAGTATTGGAGTTCACCAGGTGACAGGACTGAAGACCAAATGCTGGCCATCTGTTGTGGCAGAACAGCTCGACCCTGTCCAGAATTGGAACCGTCTCTCCTCCTAGTCTCCAGGGGCAAGTGGGGTAGCCAGCACCTGCTGTTGGTTTCAGAAGCCTGCTCAGAAGAGGAGGATCAGCACATGGCTCTGAGGCTTCTCCAGTACGCAGCTGCCAGAACCCAAAGCTGTTTTTGGAGCAAGATGAAAGGCAGGAGTACTAGGGCAGGAGAGGCACACTGGAGTATCATCTATGCAAAAGATGGCATTAACTAATGTGAATGTGTGTGTGTGCACATGTCTGGTTACTTAATCAGCAGAGGCCAAATGACCTAAAAGAGTAAGTTTCTGTGGACAAGAATTCGGGCTTGATGAAAATAAGAAAGCTAATACGAACACAAATACAATTGACAGCCTGAGCCTGTATCTCTTTATGTATTGTCCATGCAGAGCTGTCACCAATACAAGCAGCGGCACTTGCTATTACTAAGTAATCATCAGACTGGTGAAAATTTGTAGATTACTGGAGTAATTTTTCTAGTTCATGCAGTGCTACATAATAGCTATCATTGCATTAGGGACAAATTTCTTATCCAGTCCTTATTTTGAAAATTAATAGGATCAGAGATTTTAAACATTTCTTTAGAAAACATGGAGTGAGTGACAAAAATTTAATCAAAGTTTTTCCAACAACTTCTTTTTGTTAACATTACATTGTAATTAACTTACTACTGCAACATTATTATTACTATATTAGTTATTAGCCTATTGCTAAAAATGCCATTATAGATTTTTTTTAAATAGGTGAAAATCAATTTTAATAGCATACGTAGGGAATCCACATAACATGGAAATTCCAAAGACAGTGAGGCAACAGGATACTTACCTGAGCAAAAGAGAAGGGAAAGTGGTCTGAGGATACAAAGAGGAGAAAAACCATTAGCAGGAAGGTGAAAGGAGATGTTTGGAAAACAAAGGTTGCTCTATGATGCAGTTAAGTTCCTTAGGTAAAGAGGAATCTCAGTTAATAGCTCTCTTACTGGTATAAGCAGACAGTTGAAGGGGAAGTCAAGAGCTTTTCTGAATCCGCTGGGTTTGGATTACTTTTAGCTCAAAATAATATTTATGCCAAAGTAAATACTATGTGGGGGTCCTTAGTGGGCTCTATAAGTAAGGCTCATCAGATTTTCTTCTACTAACTCCATTAGTAACCACTGGTTCCCAAAAAGTGTTTCTCAAATTAAAGCTGGTTCAATGGAGAGATCCAGGGAATATATATAAGAAAACATTGGTCTTGAGTATATCATGAGGACCTAAATAAGGAAGCAGTCTTATTTGTGTTCTTCCACACTTCTCCATACTGAACAAAAATATGTAAGAAGGCACTGACTCTTTCATGGTTTACGATATGCCATACTATTTACAGCATGAGTCCTATATCTCCATGTACAGATTGTACTTCAGCAGCCAACAATCAGAGTCCCCACATAAATCAACTGAAGAAGCCAAGACAAATGACTTTGACAAGGTTTAAATACATCTCCAAATAGATACATTCTTGGAAAGTGTACGAGTACAGACTTGGGGAGTAATTCCCAGAGTTGCCGTGAACATGATGGTGCCTTGGCATCTTATAATAATGACTATGCCTTGGCATCCCATAATTCTGCCCTAGCCCAGATGCCTTCTGTCATGCTAGCACAACTCAAGAAGAAATATAAGCATAAAGAAAAAGAAAATGTACACAGATGCGTAAGTTTGGACTCTGCCCTGTTCCATCAAATCTGAGTTCATTATTGCAAGGAGGCATGGGCACCGAAGAGCTAAGGAAGAAACAAGTCAGTGAACCCCAAACTCCATACCACAAAGTCACATACTTACACCACCTGACATGAACTGGAAAAGTACAAGCTTCCTCAACGTACTTCTATACCAGGAAACCTTCAGCAGAGAATACATATTGAAACATCCCTTCCACCACAGCTATAATGTCACATTCTTATTTATTTAGATTTGGCATTTAGAAGAAGCATTAAAGGGAAAGGAAAGACTAGGCAGAAAGGAGAAAATAAAAAGCAAAAGGAGAGAATTAAAGAAAAACAGACACCAGACAAATCACAGAAAAAAGTAAAAGCCTTCTCAAATTGAATCCTCTTAGCTGTGTTTTTTGTTTGTTTGTTTAAGAAGCTAAACGAGAAGACTATAAATAACCCAGCCCTGCCTTCCTTCTGGCCTTGTAATGTAGTAGGCATGGCAAACACAGTGAACAATGTCTTTTTAGGTAGTTCCCTTCTGCTATGGTATTGGAGGTTTCCATATGACTAGCAGTGTCCTTGTTTACTTCCAAAATCAACTCTAACGCCATGCAGACATGACCTCTCCTAGACTAAATGACCCTAGAGCAAGATTTCAAGAAAGATACCTGTTCCTCCTCTGGAATGAATTAGCTTGGTCATGAACTGGATATCACTCTGTTGGTCAAAGGCTTTTGTGTAAAGCACAACAAATGGTTGAAGAGTGAACATAATCAGATTATTCACAACACAAGTCTTTCCACCAGTAACAAAAGTCACTTCATGAAATGCAGCTCAAGACTGGAAAATATAAAATGCAGCTACCTCCATTATATTTCTTAAAAATACAGAAATGCCCTTCACTCTTGAAACTAAAGTTTTATCTGAGTACTGCAAGCAACACTGAGGAATGTCCAAGAAGTTACTTACAAAGCCAAGGCAGCTGTTGGGCTGACAAAAGTCATACTTCATTGAAGGGCTAAGTGCTAGATAAAGAGTATGAAAAATCTGAGTAAACTCAAGGATAGGGCTCAGAACTGAGTACTGCCTAGCACAGGAATTGCAGATGTAAGATTGCAGAGTGTAAGATAAAGTGGAAGTCAAAGCATAGGATAATGGGGATGGAGAATGGAAAACTAAAAGAAAGAAGAAAAGACAGAGATGGTAAAGTGGGATCCAGGTAAGAAGAGAAGGGCGAAGAATGAAGCAGATATGAGGAAGGAAAATGAACACTGAAGGGATGGAGACACTCTATGAAGGAGAAGCAGTGTACTGGGAGATGGACATTGAGCCTTCAGTATGTGGGCATTCTTCTAGAAATACAAAGTAAGCCCATAATGAGCCCATAGGCAATGATAATGGGTAACAAAATATAATCTGTTATCAGCTAACCTTAAAGTCACCAATTTGGGTCCTCTGATACTGTTCTGAGCTCATTATCAAAAACAAACCTGATTTTTTGAAGTCTGTGGAGAAAATCTTCCTTCTTTAAAGAAGTGCATTGTGCCTCAAATCAGGTAGGACTAGGCAGGACTCTCTCCCCTGGCTCTTCGTAAATCCCTGGATAGTATAGTCTGACCATCCCTCTGAAATGTAAAAGAACTCTGAATCACCTCTGTCAAGTTCTGAATATCAAATTTGTGTGCATGGCCAATTTGCTCATAATTTCATATCTTAGAAATTCTGTCTGGGACCTAGTAAATCTGACATAGAAGTTACTTGAGAAGGGGCAATAATATAGTTTTAAGAGTATAACCTTTGGAGTCAGATTAGCAGACAGTCCTGGGCCATGGGCACTTAATGCCCGTGTGACATAAACTGTTCTTGCTCTCCCTAGACCTTTGCTTCCTCAGGTTAACAGTACTGATCTAGCAGGTTATTGTGAGGGTTGAGGACAATATAGGATAATGTGCCCAGCCCATGGTACAGACCTGTCAAAGATCAGCTGACACTACAATGTGTGATTTTGTATACCCAATGAAAGAACATATAAAATATGTTTTTATATTTTGCATGAATTATATAGAAGCATATGAAAAAATCAATCATCAATATACTCCTAAATTTATAAAACATTAGCTTTAAGGCCTGAAAATAAAGTGACTGGGGAGATAAATAATTAGGTGAAAACAGTGACACACACATATATAACTACAAAAAGAACTAAGCATAATGTGAACAGTGATCATTCTTGGGTAATGGAATTGAAAGTAATTTTTATTGTCTGCCTTTTATTTATCTGTCATTTCCAAAATTTCTACACTCAAAATGAATTTATTATTTTATAATTATTCAGATATTTAATACATTTAAATATTTTTATAGTAAATATAGATATGTTTATATATTGTTCTATATATAAAACAATAATATTCATTTTGTAATATGGGAAGAAAATTTTTAAGGTGAGGTGTTTTCAGTTTTCAAGCTATTTCTCAAACAATGCAGATAATTTTGGGGTTGTCTCTGTCTTTGGGAGGAAGAAATCTAAATTTTATAAGGTCGACCTTTATCCCAATTTCATGGCCAAGGATAGCTTTAAAGCCTCTTTTTCTTTTGTCTAGCAAGGAAAAGAAACTAACATGCCCACTTTTTTTCATGGCTGCACACAAACTGGCTATTAAGTAATCTTTTGAATTCAATCAAAACTGGCTATTTTAAAACAATAATCTCTTCAGATACAACAAGATCCTTTCTAATTAAATCAGACTTTAAATTTTGACTTGTTTTCCAAAAGTATTTTTGCTTATTCACAACATCCATGCAAACAGGTTAGGGTGGCCCCTTTCCTATATAGGCAGCAGCTCTGAGGATCTGGAAGGGAGCTAAGATACAGCCATTGACATGCAGGAGACCATCACTTCTGTCTTTCATGCTCCACTCCCCTCCAGGCAAATGGATCTATCCACAGCATGATATGATTACTGGTCAGAGTCTTTGGCCAGGACTTTAAGTCTCTAAGAGTCTTTAAGACTCTAGACTATCTAGACTATCTCTAGACCACAGGCCATTATGATAGGTTATAGGCTAAAAGCAAATCTCAGATCTGTTTGATCTCATTATATATCACAAGAAGAAGGGATTTAAGCAGTGTTGAGAGGAAATTTTTTTCTCTTCTAAGAGCCAGGCTTGAAATATACCAAGCACCACTGAGAGTAAAGCAATGTGGTGGGTACTGTGAAGGGGCAGTAAAACAAAACAAAACAAAACAAAACAAAACTAAACTAAACTAAACTAAACTAAACTAAACTAAACTAAACTAAACTAAACTAAACTAAACAAAGCAAAACAAAACAAAAGCAGAGTTGCTTTTAGACCATAACCTGTTCTGTTCTTTTTCTTGTTTTCTATGGATTGAAATAATCTCTTAAGTGGAACAAAGGTATAGCCTGTCACATTAAAAAGTAAAGTGATTAGGGGCGCCTGGGTGGCGCAGTCGGTTAAGCGTCCGACTTCAGCCAGGTCACGATCTCGCTGTCCGCGAGTTCGAGCCCCGCGTCGGGCTCTGGGCTGATGGCTCGGAGCCTGGGGCCTGTTTCCGATTCTGTGTCTCCCTCTCTCTCTGCCCCTCCCCCGTTCATGCTCTGTCTCTCTCTGTCCCAAAAATAAATAAACGTTGAAAAAAAAAAAAATTAAAAAAAAAAAAAAAAGTAAAGTGATTAGATGAGGCTTATTATGCCCATGACATAGAACCTGCTTAATCTTACTGGCTGGTTCTATGCAATGAGAAAATCTCTAAAGGGCAGCAAACATTTTAAAGCCATTACAGTTTAATATCTTCCAAGGCAAGTGATGGCTCTGAGCAAATTTAAAGATCATTAACCCAGGACTTAACAAGCATTCATTTATCAAAGAATTTCTCAGTCAATGTTATTGAATTTCCGCTTTGTGAAGACACAAAATGTGATGCCAAAAGGGGGTTATAATTTAACAGAGGAAGAGGAATATGCATTAATACATTTAAGAGTACAAACAACAGAAACATACAAATAAAACTGCCCATAATTACAGTAAAGTTCTTCTTCCTAGTCACAGTTTAATCCAGTGTTTTCCAAAATGTATTCTGTGAAATACTACTTCAGTGAGAGATATTCTTTAGGGAAACAAAAAATGTCCTTGATCAAGTAAGTTTGAGAAATAGTTAAAAAACTCAATGTACTTAAGCACATTAAAGAATGAAAAGTCCTAGAACAATGTCTAATGTAACACCTCTCTAATTTATTTAACCACACAAGCATTCTTTGATCTTACAATTATTAACATCTATGATCGTTAGTTTTAGGTCAACTTGGTTGGGCTATTATTCAGTTAAACACTAGTCTTGATGTTGCTGTGAAGGTATTTTGTAGATCTCATTAACATCTACAATTTGGTGACATTAAGTGTATAAGATTATCCTCAGTGGTGTGGCTGGGCCTCACCCAATCAGTTGAAAGGCCTTATGAACAAAACTGAGGTTTCTCTGAGGAAGAAATTCCACCTCAAGACTACAGCATCAGCTCCTGTCCAAATGTTTCCAGTTCGCCTGCCTGTGTTAGGGATTTCAGGCTTGGCAGCCTCCATATCACATAAACCAATGCCTTCAAATAAATAAATTCAATAAATAAAAAAAAAAAACAAGTAAATAAAATTTAATACGAATAATGTTCAAATAAAGTAAATAAATGTACATGCATGTGCATGTGTGTATGTGTTTTAACTGCTGTTTCTGTTTCTCTGGTAAACCTCTGACTGGTAAAAACATCCCGAGAACCGATGTTTCATATAACTTTCTTCAGGGAACACCACAAATTCCCATCTTTTACAGCAGTAAAATCCTATCTCCATAGTATAAGTGTGGAGCTGTGGGACAGCACATGTCAGAACTGTATGTCAGAACTCAATTTAAGGGATGTAATAAATATTGTTAGTTGCTGCTCAACATATTTCATACTAGCACCCACACCCAAGTTGGACTTGCTAAAGTCTTTAAAAGTAGACCCTGAGTGCCATAAACCGAACACTCTTCCCCTTTGTCTCTGGGACTTGTTCAGGTATGGTGGTAACAACAGGCCTATGTCCTTTAGTGCACAGACATCCCCCTGGCCAAGCTGATTGGTTCTGCTCATTTAAGGACAGAAGGAAGTGAAGAACCTCCTGGACTGGATGATGATGATTGGTTGCCAACATAAGGACTCCAACTGCTGCATTTTGCTACCATGAGTGAAGCTGGCATGAGGACAAAGGCAATAGAGGTAGGATGGAGGGCTAAAATGAAAGAAATGTAGAGACATAAATCTGGGCCCAAGTCAAATCACATGTAAAAGCTGAACACTCTCTATTCTTTAGTAACTTTAGCCAAAAAATCCATTGTTGAAGACAATCTGAGCTGGGTTTCTTTTGGTGCTTCAATATATATTTGTTCAATTATACTTGCATATAACAGCATCCTAAGTAATAAAAGGAAACATAGAAGAAGAAAAACTAGGAATATAAAAATACAGAAAGCTCTAGAGGGGGATATAGATGAACTGGGAAGGGCAGCAAAAGAGGGAAAAAAAAAGTCTCCTAAATGATTAGGTCAATACAAATCTCATACTATCCAACTGTTCTTAGCATATGTAAGAATACGTGTGTGGATGAACCTTGAACAGTAGGGCTTCTTAAATATCTTAGAAAATTTGATGAAAGCTATGGTAAGTTGCCTCAGAAAAATTCTTGTACACAAAAAATTTAGCTTGCAATTTCAGGAGCTTCATGTAGTCCTAAAATACAGGCAGAGAGGTCTTGTACACAAAAAATTTAGCTTGCAATTTCAGGAGCTTCATGTAGTCCTAAAATACAGGCAGAGAGGTCTATGCATTGAAGTTACATAGTGGCAGGAAAAACCATCAGCAGTGATGGCTCTTTATAAACAGAGATAGAAGAAAAAAACTAAAAATGTGATTTGGCTGAACACAAGTTATACAAATTAAAATTATTTGTGAGAACCATTTACTCGGGATTGATAACTTGATTGATATCAATTGATTATCACGATTATTTATGATATACACAGCCAATAGAGGTTTTGTAGTGTTATTTACATGAGTAAACTTTGTCCATGAATGTTCAGCATTTCATGGCATAGAAAATATGGTTATCTTCTGGCTTTAAAAAGGGCAAGGAAAAATCTGTTATCAACAGATTCACAGGCAGTTAAGAGGTTTAAAAAGTGAGATCAGTGAATCACTTCGGGAGGTGGACGTCAAATGGAACTCAACGTTCACTTTTAATGGAAGAATGAGGATAAGAACAAGACCAAAGTTGTTTGAGGAATAAGGAAGTAGCAGTGCGGACTCATGTCAGAGAAGGTAGATCAAGAGAGGAAGCAAACACGTGGCATTGACTACTATGAGAGTATGCAGCCCTTCAGCACGGGCTTAGATATAGGCATGTGAGCAAGAGAAATAAGACACTGACACAATTTTCCCTGTTATTGATAATGAAAACTGATATTTCTATCAATAATGGCTAAAAATATTTTTCTTATCAGCCAAAACCTAAAAGTTAGGTTTAAAACCTAACTTGCCAGCCTACCACTGTAGTCAGCAAAATTATTAGGGTAAAAAAGAAAAGACAAGAATATTTATTTAATGTAAATCAGGGGCTACCAGCATTAATTAAAATTAAAAATCAACATCCAATATATTTCTCTTATAAATACATTTGAATCATCACTGTCAATAAGAAAATGGGCTTGGTCTCATGACATGTGGAGCTACCATAAAGACACCTCCATGTAATTTTTTCACTTAAGTACACTACATATTGGGGTATTGTATTAATCAATCCATCTGCGCACACATTCCAATTCCCTGCAGTCAGGAAGAACAAATAAAGGTGATTTATTTTATATGTTTTTTCTCATTTTTAATTAAAGTATAATTGGCATATAATATCCTACTCATTTCAGGGGTACATCATAGTTATTTGTTATTTTTATACATTACAAAATGATCCTCACTATACATCAAGTTACCAAGTTATACAAGTTATACAATATCACTGACTATATTCCTATGATGTACATTATATCTCTATGACTTACTGATTTTATAAATGAAATATGTACCTCTTCATCCCCTTCACTTATTTTGCCCATACCCCATCCCACCCTCTGGAAACTGTCAGTTCATTTTCTGTACTTGTGAGTCTATTTGTTTCGTTTCTTTTGTGTTTTAGATTCTACATGTGAGTGAATTCATGTGCTATTTTTATTTTTCTGCCTGACTTATTTCATTTGGCATAATACCCTCTAGGTCCACCCATGTTGATGTGAATGGCAAGATTTTGTTCTTTTTATGGGTGAGTAATATTCTACTTTGTAGATATATAACTCTTCTTTATCCATTCATTTGCTGATGAACACTAAGTGATGGACACTTAGACTGCTTTCATATCTTGGCTATTGTAAATAATGCTGCAGTGAACATAGGTGTGCATATATGTCTTCAAGCTAGTGTGTATTTCATGTTATATTTTAATGTAGATAGCCTTTTTGAAGTGGGTGCAGCAATGACATTTTGACTGATTTCTTCAATTAGCTGTATGAGAATGAGAATCCTAGTTCCAAAAATTACTCACAAACAGGAACAGAATGTACTCTGGCATGCATACTAGAATCTTAAATGTGACTTCAACACACTTAGGGACAGAAGTTTTTTTTACAAGGTGAACAAATACTGCCCAAAACGTGAAAGAAATCAAGTGTAAAATATTACCCGGTGTTTAATAATTTTTGTTACATTTTAATTTTTAAGACCATATCCTCTGCAAAACAATGCAAAAAAATGCAAAAACATAAGAAAGGAAATAGTGCAAATTTAAAAATCACAACCTGTAACAGCTTCTTGGCAATAAGAAATTTTGTATTCTGAAATAACTAAGGAAGTTTAAGGAGGAAGAGCCAATACTGGTTTAGGCCCAGGTTTCTGCAAATGGCACTTGTGAGGAAAGGAAGTGTGTCCCAGAGTCAGAGTGCAGAGACCAAGGTTCTGGTCCCATTTTTACTACTAACCAGCTTTGGAGTGCTGAGTAAGACATGCGTCCTATCTGTGCTTCAATTTCTTCACCTGTCAAAGAAACACTGGACTAGTTGATTTCTAAGGTGCTATCCACTCTATGCTCCTGCAAACCTAAGTCAAAATCTTAAGAATGATCTAGATGTATGCATATTGTAGTCATGTAGATGCAGGCACAGGAGACAATCATAACATCTTCATTGTTTTCACAATTTCAGGCTTGACATACTACCACTGTTTTTGAACACAGAAGAGAACCATTATCTATGTACCTCTCCTCATCTCGTATGTCCTCATCAATAATATGCTTCATTGTCCAAGCACAAAGTTCCAGGGACAGCTTCTTCTACCAAATTCAAAGTAAATTCCCAACTGTCTAGTACAACTGTCTAATACAGTTCCAACTGCAATGGCAGTATATTTTTACAAGAATTTTGGAAAATGACTTGAGATGTTCCATTACTTTATATACATATAAGAACTCATCAGTGATGAAATAATAGTTTACGATCTTCCATACAGAAGAACTGTAAATAATATCTGTAGATATTATTCCCTCCAGGAGGTGGAGCCTAATCACCCTCCTTCCCAAGAGTGGGTTAGACTTAGTGAACTAGTTCCAAAGACTAGATAGAGAAGGGAAAGGGATAAACAGTAACTGTAGAGTGGAGAAACCTGACAAATACCATGGGAACCAAGTAATGAAGGTTACTATCATCAGTGATATCATGTGGTATCATGTACCCGTGATACAATGTGACAAGAAAGGTACTTCGCCTCTATGGTATTCTTTCCAAAAACTCATAATCCCAGTTAATCATATGGGAAGACAGCAGGCAAATCTAGACTTGGGGGCACTCTACAGGATACCTGCCAGCACTCCCCAAAACTATCATGGTCATGAAAAACAAGGAAAGACTGAGAAGTTGTCACATAGCAGAGAAGGCAGGGAAAACATGACAACTAAATGTAATGGGATTGCCTGGATTAGATCCTGGAAGACAATGGAAAAGCTGATGAAATCTAAATATAGTCTGGAGCTAATAGTAAAGAAAAAAAATTATTATTATTATTCAAATTTAAAAGTATTGCACAATGTACATGGCATTTTGTGTTTAATACAGCCATGTAATTTATCTCTTTTCTTTGCAATAATCATGTGAGAAAGACACTAGTATTTTCATTCTACAGATGAGGAAAGTGAAGCTCATTACAATTTAAAACATTCATTAACAATAGCTAATAGGTACGAGATGGTTAATAGCAGCTATTAAAGAAATGCATGATGAAAACAGAAGACACTCTTTATTTCACCATTTAGGTACCAAGTTAGAGAAATAAATATTTAGGTATGACTAATAGTGACATAATTTAAATATAAGAAGTCTCTTCAATGTGATATGTTTTTCTTGATCAGTGTACACAGACTACAGACTACTTTAAAATATTCCTTCCTATATACAGTTTTTAATATCATTAAGTGATTTCCAGGACTCTATTCTTTATTTCTGAATCATAGTTAAGTTGCAGTAATTCTGGGTCTTGTTATTCAACTTTCCAGTGAAGCATGCATTATTCTGAATAAAAAAATTAATGAATTCATGACAAAGAGTTAAAAGTTAGTGCAAATAAGATCTCAAAGCTACAAAATGATTAATATTTTCTAATTTTAACATCCTTCTTATAAGCAGAGCCCTGTAAATATTACACAGAAAGGCCACCTACAGTAACTATTTTAAACTACTCCAATTGTTCTTTTGTTTGCAGATAATAAAAAAAAACCCTAAGGTTATACCAATCTTTTCAGTATATGAAATACAAAGAGCAGTAGTCAAATATTTACAAATATTATGATCTCTTTTCTTGAATTGTCTCATGTGAAGCCATGCAGTAAATATCCACTGTTTCAGTGTTGTGTGTCAGCTCCTCATTAACCTAAGAAACATGAACCTTATTCTGAGAATTTACAATTTACAAGACGAAACTGATAGCAACTATCAGAGCAGGCAACCCAGTGCTAAGGAAACACCGAAGAGGTTAATAAATTCAATAAGAGCAAGTGAAGTGATGGTAAACTGGCCCTCAACTACTCATAAACAGACTTCTCAAGGAAATTGTATTTGGAATAAGCAAGTGAAAATGTGACCAAAGACCCAGAAGAAGACTGGGTACTCAGACCTGAGAGAGGTGCCCAAGTGATTGTGTGAGTTGTGCCAGAAAGTAGATCCAACTCCTGATGGAAACATATGATACTCAAGATGGGCCAAGTTTTATTTTTTAATAGCTGAGCTTCCAGCTGGCAACAAAACAATCCTGTGCCAGCTGCTGAGGAAATAATGTGCTGGGAGCTGGCAGGCACTGACCCTTGGAAAGCCAACAGGTATGGATGCACAATGGATACCAAGATGCTAGTGCCTAGAAGGCAGAGGAGAGGGAGAAAGAGTGTGACCACAGAAGAAGTGTCCCAGCCTAGGGTCCAGCAAGGCATGATGTGATAGGGAGCCCATATATACATTTCTATATGTAAATAATAACAGCAACCCAGAGTTAGCTCCATCCATCCTAGATAAACCAAATGCAGGAGCTATAGTCCCTGTGAAGTGAGTCTTTGGACTACATTCCCCAATATCTGGCAGAAAAACAATGGTGGGCATCTGGGAAAGAAGAAGCACATCATTTTTCTCAAACACTGCTTGCCACACTAGTGTAGATTAACTCAGGTTAATTTTTTTTTATTTTTAAAAAAAATTTTTTTTTTCAACGTTTATTTATTTTTTGGGACAGAGAGAGACAGAGCATGAACGGGGGAGGGGCAGAGAGAGAGGGAGACACAGAATCGGAAACAGGCTCCAGGCTCTGAGCCATCAGCCCAGAGCCTGACGCGGGGCTCGAACTCACGGACCGCGAGATCATGACCTGGCTGAAGTCGGACGCTTAACCGACTGCGCCACCCAGGCGCCCCAACTCAGATTAATTTTTGAGACATAGCAAGCCAACTCTGAGATTATGACCAAAGTCAGACAGATATCAAAGTGGGGAAAAGGAACATAAGGGTGCCTTAGCTTCAGCTGTCAGAACAAACATCATAGACTAGATGGCATGGTGTCTTAAATTTGGCTGTCAGAACAAACATCAAAGACTAGATGGCATAAACAACAAAAATTTATTTTCTCACAGTTCTGGAGCCTAGAAGTTTAAGAGCAGGGGCCCCAGCATGACTGGGTTCTGGTGAGAACTCTCTTCCTGGATTTCAGACATCTGCCTTCCAGCTGATTCCTCACATGGTAAAGAAACAGAGACAAAGAGTATTCTCTCTGGTAGCTCCTCTTATAGGGGTACAGATCCCATCATGAGGGCTCCACCCTCATGACCTCATCTAACCTTAATTATCTTCAAATATCATCACACTGGGCGTTAAGGTCTAAACCTAAGAATTTTGGCAGGGACACAAATACCTCCATAACAGGGGTAGATATAAGAAAAATGGGAGGTACCTGGGCTCTGGTGGGACAATGGGAGCATGGAGAAATCAGGCAGGGACAGGGAGGTGCTCACAGAGTGAGGTGTAAACGGACCTACAAAAAGTAGACCAGGGTGAAGCCTGGCCTGCCCTCTGCTCTTTAGCTCTGTCTCTGTCCCTCTTTCACCTACACAGTTTTTCTTTCACCACACTCCCTGGCCACTGTTGTCAAAATACAGATGGAGGGGCACCTGAGTGGCTCAGTCAGTTAAGCATCCAACTCTTGGTTTCTGCTTAGGTCATAATCTAAGGGTTCGTGGGATCAAGCCCCGCATCAGGCTCTGCGCTGACATCATGGAGCCTGCTTGGAATTCTCTCTCTTTCTCAAAATAAAATAAAATAAAATAAAATAAAATAAAATAAAATAAGAGATGGAGACATACACATTTTCCAGAATAATTGTTTCAACACTGATACAAATCATGAATGTAAAGTTAATGACCCTAATTGGAAGTTATGTTGAGAAATTATTTATATTTCTGATTATAATTTCTCAACATAACTTCCAATTAGATATCTCAATACATGATTTTAAAATAACACTTCTAAATAAAGACAGACACAGAGAAGAACATTTACATTCTTATCTCCTTCACAATCCCCTCCTTAGCTCTTCCTTTTCCTCCTGGCTCAGGCAGGGCCCATGTTATAAGACTATGTTACAGGACACTGATAATAGATTATTACGCAGACACAAACAGGTCATAAGTCAAGCTTTTTAAAAAGAATGATTCCTTTCAAAAACAAAACCAGCAGAGTGGGAAAAGCTAGGAAATATCCCTTTCTGCTAAACCCTGTCCTAGATATCACAAATGTCAGCATCTGTATGGTCTGCTAATGGAAGTAAAAATGAGCAAACATAACAGTAAGTACATGTTTCTAACAAGAGGAGGCATTTAAAAAGCACAGAAAAAGAACAAAAATTATCCAAGGATCTTCTGACACATTTACAAAGACTTTGGAGCTCAGAGCCCTACGTAACTCCCAAACCTTCTCTGTCTCCTGAACACATAGTAAGGATCTAAAGCAATCATCCAGAGAATTCAACTGGAAGAAAACACAGATGCACAGATGCTTGTGGCTGTAAGGGACCTTAGAGGTAAATGGTCTAATCACAGAAGGTCACACTATTCCATCAGTCCTTGGGTTCAAAAGGACTTTCCATTGCAGAAGCTGCAGTGGTGCAATTGACTCACCCAACAAGTATTTACTGAGTGCTTACTATGTGTCAGACATTGCACTAAGTGCTGAGGACACGGCAGTGTGTGAGGGGACAGAGACCCAGCCTACAACAGTTTACACTCTAAAGAGAGGGACACAGGCATTGAATAATTTCACAGTGTACTGGTTTAGCAGAGGGTTTCAAAGGACAAACATCCTGAAGAAAGAGAAATTTAAGTGCTGCTTGTTTTTCTGCTATTCACCTAACTCCTCCAATATTTATGATTCACTCACTATTCCTCAAACATTTATGAAACACTCATGGGGGAGCAGGTAGTAAGCCGATGAAGAAAGAACTGACTTAGTAGTGGAGATAAAAGATGAATAAGATATAGGGTTCCTAAAGCATAAGAGACTCTTAAAAACTGAGAACAAACTGAGGGCTGATGGGCGGTGGGAGGGAGGGGAGGGTGGGTGATGGGTATTGAGGAGGGCACCTGTTGGGATGAGCACTGGGTGATGTATGGAAACCAATTTGACAATAAATTTCATATATTAAAAAAAAAAAGATATAGGCTTCCTCTGCCCAAGGCACAGAGGCTCCGGTAATGAAGAGCACACAGCATTTACCTATCAGGCAATAAATATATAAAAGATATGAGTGCAGGAGCACCTGGGTGGCTCAGTTGGTTAAGTGTCCAACTCTTGGTTTCAGCTCAGGTCATGATCTCATGGTTCATGAGTTTGAGCCCCGCATCAGATTCTGTGCTGACAGCTCGAGCCTGCTTGGTATCCTCTCTCTCTCTCTCTCTCTGCCCCTTCCCTGCTCACTCTGTCTCTCTGTCTCTCTCAAAATAAATAAATAAACTTAAAAAAAATTTAAATAATATGAGAGCAGGGAGGTAGAAGAAACCTGCGCCCTGGGGTAGAATGACTGTCCTACAGGGATCAGAAGGATATTTCAGGGCATTTAACAAAAGAAAGTTTCATGCACAACACCACAGAAATATGAAGGGGTCCACAGAGATTTATGGGGTCCTTGAGGCCAAGACAGGCATAGTGGAAAGAGAACAAACACCTGAGTCTGACAAACCTGTGTTTGATTCCCCTCCCCAGCTGCATGAGCTTGGACAAGCTGCTTGAACATTCTGAGCCTCAGGTTCCTCATCTGAAAAAACCGTGCCGGTGTGCTCATCTTGTTGTATTACTGAAATAATTAGCAAGATACCTAAGACAGTAAACCACAAACACCAAACACTCTGCGCCGATAATTAGAAAAGGAAGCGGTGTGGAATGAGACTGGCAGGCAAGTTGGGGTCAGACTGCTAAAAGCTAGACTATGGTGTTTATCCTTACAGATACCTAATTTGGAATCATTATCCCCTACTCTCAACTTGTGTCCTGTCTGGGGAATGCTATTAAGCACATGTGCCAGCTTCAGAGCAGAGTTTTTGCGTACATGATCTAATTTCATCATCATAGCAACCTTGGGGAGGATATAACACCATGACCTTCATTTTACACTGAAGGCTAAGTGAAGTTCAGTGTTATGCCTAAAGGGACACAGCCATCAAGTAGCAATTTGCTCCTGCCTGTTTTCCTGCCCACATCCTGCACCATCTAGTTTCATGTCTTCTCTTAGTGGCTGCCTTACTCAGCAGTCCTCCTTCACCTCACTGACTCAACTGTTCAGAATGGCCTGCTTGCTGTCCAGCGTGGAAGCCGCCCTAAGTAGCTGCCTTGCCCACCTCTCCCCTTGGGTTATGGTTCCCGGGGAGGATAACTCACTCACTCACTCCCCTCCACTGCCTAGGCGCCTGCTCAAACCCGGACTGGTGCTCTGCTGCCCCCTCCTGGCCTGGGCCGGAACCTCAACTGCTCCCTGGGGTCTTCTGCACAATCCTGTCATTCCATTTCCTCAGTATCTCACGATTTGGAAGAACTGTACTGGTTTGCTGTAGATTATCCTGATACTTTCCTCAGCTCTCTATTTAATGTGTCATACACACACATGAAAAGCTCTGTTTATTATGGTTTTAGTTTGCTTCTAGCTACAGGTTACACTCAGGAGAGCTTCTCAAGTGTTTACCTCATTGAATATTATTAGCTTACATGTTCATGTTCAGGGGAAAAGGAGAGGAAGAACTCAGAGTCCTTTAGTGGAGACACTAAAAATGTTTCCGCTCACACAAGAAATCTTCAGAGGCCTATTATGATTGAACACTTTAGGCCAGGCTGACTTATTGAATTACATATTTTGAATTTGGTCACATTTAATAATACAGTCTTATTTTCTCAGTGGTTACCTTAACAGGGAGTTTTGGGGAAAAATACAAGATTCACTTGAATGAATAGATAATAGTATACTTAAATCCTGTCAAAGATTAACCTTGGACTGACTAGCTGTCACACCCAAGGAACAACTTTGTACGTCTGTTAGAGCCTCAGATGGAAGGCTGTCACTTAGTTAAAATAGTCACTAACTATTCAAGACAGTACAGTCAGGCACACCAAGATAAAAAAAAAAAGTGCAATGAAGGAGAAAATGCAAGCAAAGGTCCCTCTTAAGCAGTCCATAAGGACTTGAAGTAGGGAGAAATCATTCAAATGCTGCACTGTAGATGGCAATAAATGTGTGATCACAGTTACAGGTTTGCAATCCCTTTCCTACTCTTCTTTGTTCTGGTTTGTAATACTAGTCAAGTTCTGTCTACAAGCATGACATAAGTTAAAGAAAGTACACTTTTAGCAAAGAATGCTACTGCAAACTAATAGAGAGAACAGTTAAAAACATGTCATGTCCATTACCTTTCTAGAAGGCCATTTCAATCAAAGGGTTGTTCAAGTCTAGCCTTTTTTATCTTTTAAGAAATATTCTGTATGTTTGCACCTGGTAAATTTTTCAACCATATGACCCTGAAGTATGACTTAAGAAGTAATTAAGTAATGACAATGCATTTGTTAACAGGGTTAAAACTCAATATCTGAGCCCTAATGATCACAACTCTTCAAGCACTGACCACCAAACACTCAGCTGCCTACGACAGCAGTTGTAAAATATACCATGAAGGAAGACAGGTGTATTAAAATTGAGGTTCTTGCAAATAATATGAATTTGGTGCTCAACAGTAAGGAAAAGCAAAATTCATTCAACCCTCTGCTTGATGGGCAAGCTGTATTCTTTTTCTCTTCTCTGCTATATGACTTCTTTAGTTACAAATGCAGTAAGTTCTTATCAAAACTTCTTATCAGATAGTCTTAAAATGCATAACAAGTGCCTATATGTACCCACTTCCTCTTTCTGCACAAAGACACATCTTGCCACATGTTTTCTTTTTTGTTTGCATTTTTATCTATATATCTGCTTTAAAGTCATGTTCATAAAATAGAACGTTATTTAAATATAAGTAAAGAAACTGATTTAGTATCCACTTACGACTACCATTCTTTGATCTAATAATCATCCAAGAAGATGTTTGTAAGAACATGCTCCCAAGTTATGTATATTTATGTACTCACAGATGATATACATGTACTACTGAACCCATCTGTAATGTGCTTTTTAAGATATCTAAAAGCAAAAATTAAAAGCAAAATTTAGAAATAGATTCTCTAATACTTTCTTGTAGCACACCCTCTATGTGGGCATCCCATTTTACTCAAAATATAAGTGACCGCTTTTGTTTAGCTCTTAAGTCTACTCAAAAGAAAAAAGAAAAATTCTATTTTTTCAAAAGATTGTTTATTTAAACAGAGTCTCAATTTAAAGGACATTAATTAGTCTACCTGAGATTTATGCATGGCACATAGAAGGATTATTCAATACGCAGATAATATATTAGTCAACAGAGAAATTCATTAGTTACACTTTACTAGTGAGGGGCAAATCTTTTATCAACAGTTTATTTAGCATATTTTTTTTTTTTTACTTTTTTTATTTTTTTGTGTTTTACTTATTTTGAGAGAGAGCATGAGAGGGGCAGAGAGAGAGAGGGAGAGAGAGAATCTCAAGCAGGCTCTGTGCTGTCAGCGCAGAGCCCAATACAGGGCTTGATCCCACAATCCATGAGATCATGACCTGAGCCAAAATCAAGAGTTGCCACTTAACCGACAGAGTCACCCAGGTGTCCCAGCATATTATTTTGTAATGCACTGTCACTTCAAATACAATAGAAGAAAGAGCAACATGAAATCTATTTCATTATGAAATGTGAAATAAATTATCCTCCAAGAAATAATCTCTGGATGTGAACACTGATTTTCAAAGGCATAAATGATGAATGGAACTAGCCAACTTGCCACATGCGTAAAAACTGTTAACTGTTCCAGTTTCAACAGATGTAAAAAAAGGAGGAGTCTGCATTTAATACTTGTGCCCACTTGAAAAACTAAGATCAAGTTGACATTTTCAAAGTGAAAGGGAGATTCAAGGTAGTTTCTTGAATAAATGAAGTCTTCATATCATTTTAACCTGAAATTTTCTGGTTACTGAGAGGAGTAGGATTGTAACTTAACTGTTCTAGGTCAGAGTTCAGCAAATCACAGGCCAAGAGCCTAATATGGCAGTCACTTGTTTCTGTACAGTCTGCAACGTAAAAATAGTTTTTACATGTTTTAATGGATTTTAGAAATCAGAAGAATAACATTTTGTGCTGTGAAAATTATATGAAATTCAAATTTCATGGTCATAAATAGAGTTTTATTGGAACATCACCATGTGCACCTGTTTCTGTGTTGTCTATGGCTGTTTTCACTCAGCCATCACAGAGTTGAATTGCCACAGAGACTGTATGGTCCACCAAGCCTAAAATATTAACTGTCTGTCCCTTTATGGGGCTCTTTATTAGGTCTAGGTAATTGCTCTCAATTACTTCCATCCTACACTTCCCCTTTCTTATCTCATCCCAGGTTGTGGGTGTCTTTCTCCCTTCCTTCCCTCCCTCCTTCTCTCCAGCCATCCTTCCCTCTTACCATGCGTTAATGGCAAGTTCTAGTCCCACAACATAACCCAAGATACAGCTACTTATATGGCCACCTTTTGTTCTCATAATGTTTACTTTCTCTTTATCTGCAATTTTGGTTTTCAATTGATAAAGACACAGTCATGTTTTTTTTACAGGCTCTCTTTGGCCTGACATCAACTTACCTTCCCAACTTTATCTTTCATGACAATAGTCATGTTTTATAAAGTTTGAAAAATAAAATGTGTATCCTGCACTTTTCTGCCAGTTTTTGCCTTTCCTTAGAATGTACTTTTTACCTGGTATGCCCTTCACCAAAGCTCTGTTAAAATCCTGCTGAATTTCAAGGTTCACCCCCTTGCATGAAGACACCGCAACCCTCCCCGTAGGAATTAATCACTCCATCTTTAGACTGCGGAGATTGTCTGATCCCTATCTCATATAGTTTTACTTATTTATCTCAGATTAAATTTATTGTTGTAAACTACACATCTGGAAGCTAATATATAGTGTTCTGCTCATCGTATTCATTCATAACCCAGCCCCCTTGCCGTGCCACACACACTACCAACATACATTGCCTAGTTCATAGTTATGCAAAAGGTGAGAGCTGTAACAGAGAGGTCTTTAGGTGGCACAAAGGCATCGAATTAAATAGCAAAGAATAAAAAAATGAGAACCTCATTCTCTTTTCAACTGTTTTTTCCATTTTTCTGATTGCATCACAAAGAAATCCTCAATTTGTGCTACTGTGGTTTTACCACTGCTAATCTTTGATAATCTCCCTTTTTAACAAAGAGAGAACAATCCTAAGGCTTGGAGCCTTTTGCAAAAAAACAGTTGTAGCCCCAGTTTAATAAAACTGCTTTGTTTTTATTGCAATTCATTTTTATAATTTGCTTCTATTTATGGCATGAATACAACTTAATGAAATTTAATTTCAATTTAATGAAAATAAGTACTCTCAATTAGTAAATTTAGGTTAATTTTTAGACAAAAAATATTAAGCAAATTATAGCACAGGTGATAAGCACATACGACAAAAATCTTAATGGTATTACATAGAAATGGGAGAAACATTTGGTTGTAGCAGATACTCAATAAAGTCAAAAGATTTCAATCCACCAGCCTCCTTGTTAACCTTCTACATAACTAAAGAAACTCACGTAAGAGACTACCTTCAAGCTTCTGAAACAGTGGTTCTTAACAGAAAAGTGGTTCTTCAAGCTTCTGAAACAGTGGTTCTTAATATATCTAGAGATATATTTACTTGTCATATCTTGGGGGTTACAAGGGAGGGTTGCTTTTATCATCTAGTAGGTAGAGACTAGGGATACTATTAAACATCCTACAGTGCAAGGAGAGCCCCCACAGAAAGAATTATCTGGCCCCAACAGTCTACGGTGCCAAGGTCAAGAAATCCTGCTCTAAGAGAAAAGAGAAAGTTCTACATGTACCATCCTTTGTCAATTGTTATAAATCACCCTGTGTTCAGCACTGCTCCTTACCTTATATGCTCTTTGCCATTGGTAAGATTACTGAGGAAAATCTCCCACCCAAACCTTTCAGTTTTATATCATCCATACACCCACTGCCCCCAATTAGCACTCAGAATTTAAAGATGGACTTTATTGGAGAGTCCACATCCTTTATGTGTTAACAGTATACTCTCAATATGTAGATCTAACTTCCTCATTAAGCCACAGGAATTATGAGATTTTCAGATGACCCTTACCCAAGAGAACAAAAAAAAAGACTACACTAATTTGAGTAAAACCTTGATTCTAGCTAGCTATTAATTTCATGATTTCACTTAAAGTTATTCTTTGGCCTGATTTATATGGTTCAGGGACTCAAATATATTTTGCAGAATAAACCTGACCTTGAAATTTAAAAAATTCAATTTTTTATTGGATATATTAGCTATGTTAGCTTTCCCAAAAGGGAGTGTAAGCAGACCTTTTTTTTTTTTTAAAGAACTACTTTTTAAGCTAGACAAAAAACCAAACCAAAACAAACAAAAAACATTGACATAAAACAACTAGTAATTGAAATAACTATCATTTGGCACTTTATTCTCAAATGTATTACTGCAAACACATAATACAGACATTTATTCTGAGTGTAAAGTGTTTACAAGAAAGTTCTTTGAAGCTATTTTGTGGTTAGTGTTTTGTTTCTCTTTCTGTCTCTCTTTTTTTCTCAAGTAAAGTTCCCTAGAACAGTTTAGCAGTAAATAGCACCTGTGACTTATTTTTTTTTTCAAATTAGGAGTTATTTTTACTCTGTAACTGTATTTAAACATGGAAAACTAGTGTATTCTTAAAGTAATGACCCTATCATAGTCGTCGTTTAATTTTGAGGCTCTTTACAATGACTATATTTCCAAATTTAGCATTTACTATGTATTAACTTTAGTGGTTAGAATACCTTGGAGGCATTTTATGCCTTTACATTCAAGTTGATTTAACTCCTAATTCTGAGATGCCTGTGGTAAAATGATAGTGAAGGTGAAACTGAATCCCTTTCATTTCAGAGCCACAAAGCTCTCTGCCAACAGAAAAGCAGCATTATTTTCAACACCTACAAGCTACAGAGGTGACAGTTATCAGGACTCCCACTGTGAAGAAAGAAAACCAGCACACAGTGAGATTATGGTTGCACAAATTTTAGGGACAAGATAAACAAGCCACCAGATTTCCCTTTCCCTAGGGTCATGTACCCTGTGCCTGGCCCAATTCATTATCATTCACTCACTCCCTCTAAAATCATTTGTTGAGCACCTGCTGAGTAATGAGCACTGTGCTGGGCACTGAGCACATGACAGTGAGGCAGCCAAATCCACAGACTACCTTCTGGGAGCTTACAGTCAGTGTTCAAGCATGTGCAGTCCAGCTTTCTACTCTCCCACTTGCAATCTCGCCTCTCACCATGCTCCTGAGTCAACTGCATGAGAAAAGAATTGGAAGCACAGAGAACAACAGAGGGACTGAACAGTTATATTTTTAATTTCTAGTCAGATCCCCAAAACAGCTTAAGACATTAAGCACAGTGTGGGTAGCAAGAGATCCGTAACCAGCAGTATATTCTGGATCTGCTGTGGGGTCCTAAAGGACACTGTGGGGGGAAAACCAAGGGTATGAGAAGTACTGGCTAAAAATGGCTCAGGAAGGGCCTCGAACAAAGAGAGAGAAAGGGAAAGAGAGGATCTGGTTCCTCACCAGCCAGGAGCACTGGTTAGAATGCTTGTGTTAGAAAATGCATACTTTCCATGTTTCCTTACAGGAAGTATCAGCTGGCCATTACCCAGGGCCAGGGTTAAGTGTTACCAAGTGGAATACACAAGTGTTTAGGCCTTTGAATTCCTCCCCTATACAGCGACCGTGTTCCTGGCCTAGCCTCCTGCCCCTACCCCCCACCCCCCACCCACAGTTATTTCAAAGTATAGTGCACCCAGCATATCTTGGGGAGACATTAGAGTTTTTCCAAAATATTTGGAAGGGAAAACCCAATGAGGACCTGCAGACAAAGACAGAACTTTTCTCTATAGAGATGTGCAAATGGAGACCACACAGTGTTACTAGTTGGTCTGCAGGGCATTTTTCAAAAGGAGTCTTCCTCATGTTTTAAACTGGCATACACAGATTTATGGCCTAAAACAGCATTTTCACACTGAGTCACAATCCATTAGTGAGATGTGAAATCATGTGGATTCAGCCAATATTTTTTAATGAAATAGAATAAAATCAAATAGCATAGAATAGGAAATATTAGACTACATTGTTGGTAATAAGAATATACATTGTTTTATGAAACTTGTTTCCATTCTATACACACATACTTTGTATTCTATACATACCTATATCTCACTATCTAAATCTGTTTGGTTCCTAAGCAATAATATATATTGCAAAGGATCCTATAAAACTCTGCTTTAACTCGGTTGCCATATAAATGTACTCTCTTAAACTGAACAGCAGTTTTGGTGGGGGGAGGAGGGGGTGGGAATTGAAATTCACTAGTCTAAAGAAACTATAGTTAAGTAGAATGGAAATTTTAAAAAAATTTATCCCAAAATAATTTAACACACTCTTCTTTTGTACTAATTATGTTTCATTTGGTTTCCCTAAACTTTTGTGTATGGGGATACATCTAGTTTTGCTACAAACATTCTTTCAGTCTCCTGTTACAGAGAGAAACACAAGGTGGGAAATAACTAAAAACAGGACATGGGTTTGGATGCACAAGGCCAAATCCCCACCACAGGGCAGCCCAGGCCAAATCCTGTCCCTCCATGCGCCAAACCACTGGACAGAATCTGGAGAGAGGCAGGCTCTTTTCTCCCATAGAAAAGCTTTTAAAATGCCAATTTCTCAAATCACTGGGCAAAGGACCAACTGCTCTCTAGGATAGGGAGCCCTAAAAAGGATCATGGCCAACTTATATTTATGAGCAGAACTGAATGTGTTGGGTCATCAAGGTTTTTGTAAACTTTTTAACAAACTCTATAAACAAAGCAGTATTTTCAACTGTGATTTTAGAAAAATTAAATTAGTTTGCCTGATACTCTTAAATAATCCTTCTTACCCCTACTCCTCACCCTTATCCATATATATCTGTATATATTAGAGAGAGAATAAAATAAAATAAAATAAAATAAAATAAAATAAAATAAAATAAAATAAAATAAAATAAAATAAAATAAAATAAAATAAAATAAAATAAATAAAATAATAAAACAAAACAAAATAAAATAAAATAAAATAAAATAAAATAGCTATCACATGGCCTTGCCCTACCTGTGAAACAGTGCTGCCAGCACTATCCAGAGGCTTCAACTAGCTTTTATTGAGCTCCCTAAAATTTCCAAATATATCCTCAGGGTGTGTTTCCCTAATAGTCACATGTCCAATCTTAATTCAGGACTCACCAGCTTGCAACAGATAATTGTAACAGAGGAATGACTACTTACAAATGAACTTAATCTAGTGGGGACTGTCTACACCCTGGAACTAACCACAATGGCGCCCCACAACACCAAGATCATTATTCCCCTAGCATCATAATGACAACTGTGTTACTAATGAATTAACTATTTTGGCCTTAGAATCACCGACGTCAGGCAGATTTGGCCCAAGACTGGGAGTTAAGAGAGTAAAGGCTTAAAACCAACTGAGTCTCAACTTTATCATGAGTGGAGGAAGAAAGAGGACTTTTGTCAGTCAATATCTACAATTATAATTTTTTGCATTCTCTGGCTATATAGATTCTTAGTAATTATATCTGTAACATTAGTTGCTTTAAGGTTTAGGCTTATCTTGTTGAAAAAAATAACTTTGATCATTAAGTGACATTTCTCAAAGTCTCAGCCAAATGGAATAAGCATGCACCTTGCCCATACTGCCAGCTACAGAGAACTTACCCAATACACATGACTACCAAAAAGCAGCAAGAGAAAGAATTTTTAGATCTCTCAAAATATTTTAATTCTGTGATTTTCAAGGTAATCAAACAACTTTGCAGAGTGAGAATCTTAGCAATATATAAATGATTTATATTTGTGTTGCAAATTTTACTGCAATTATAGCACAAAGCTTTTTTTTTTTTTTTTTAATAAACTTCAAGTTCCTTAGGTTTTCCCTATGAAGTCTACCATCCCATAGACAGGTACAATTGGCAGTTTATTTCTTTTTTCTAACCACTTTTCCATTCCTCAAATTAAGGAAATTTCTTGAGTTTCCTGATAGCAAACCCTATTCATAAAGACATCATGTGCTAATGATAAGTCCGAATCAATTAGAGGCCTCTGGGGTAAATTTACTCAGAAAGCAGTTAGATTTGGTGGTGGGGCAGTCCCTTTAGCACCAGGAGGCACTTCCTCTACGAGGTGGCAGTTTCTAAAACACCACGTAAACAATTGTAAGAAGATTATCTCTTAAATCAGAAATTTACACTGCTCCAGTGCAGCTCACCACACAATTGTAAGATTCAAAACTGAAAGGAGACACTTCACTTCCAACCTACTAATGAATGCACACAACAGCACATCTTCAGATGAACAATGAAAATTTTGATCAAAGTAGGCTATTTATATACATACTGTTCAATGCCCAAGTATTTTAGAACATTTTTAAACAATGACAATTAAATTTTCATTCTGAAGTTTTGCCTTTCTTGCACACCTTCTGTATTCCACGAGCCATTAATAGTAGTGGCAAATGGAGGGGGGGCAGGGTAGGTAATCCTTACACATTCCCACCAAGTACCAACATCCATAATCCTGCACTGTGGTCTCCAATTGCATTAAAAAAATTGGGGGGGGGGCTCTTATCTAAACTCTTTCCAACAAAAAGAGAGTAGAAAATGAAATTGCAGAGAAGTATTAAATACAGAAGCTTCAACTTGTCAACATTGAAATTACATTTTCAGATTCCCTATCATAAAAGGCCTGGATCTAAAATCAGTGTGGAGAAGAATTTTTACCTATGGATAACAGAAAGGCAAGAAGGAAAAAGGAAGAAGAGAAGGGAAAAAAAAAAAAAAAACAAACCAATTTCCAGTGGATAAAAACATGAGAACATATGGCATCTTCACATCGGCCAACCGCTTTCTACCTGTTTGGATCTTCAGAGGAGGATTGAGGGACATTTCTGCAACCCCAGAGAGATAGCTTTCTGCATACATAATTTAAATAAATCACTCCAGCATGAAAGAAGAGCAGCAGAACTCTTCTAATTACCACTGCCTGGACCTCATGTGCTGCTTTTTCTTTAAAGCCACACTAGTTCATTATTCTGCCTTCAACTCTCTGAAATGATTCATTCCCCCCTTCACTCCTGAGCAGACTCTGCAGGGAAGCTAGTATTTAAGTTTAATTTCTAGTGCCACTTGCTTTGGAGAGTTGGATGAGAAGAAGAAGGAAGAATCTAATTTAATAATTCTGTCACGGTTTGGAGGCGCACCCTCCGCCCCTACCCCCAAAAAATAACTCGACAAACAAGACCCTCTGGCAAGCTATAATCGTGAGCGAAGACACCAATCGGGAAAGGAGGGCCCACGTGTGGTGGGAGCTGTCACCCAAGGCAAGTGGCAGCCGGCGAGGAGGAGGGAGAGAGGGCGGGAGAGAGGCTGCTGCTTGCAGCTGCACCGGCCTGGGCGCTCCGAGAGAGACCCGACTCCAACTGGAACGTGCTTAGCTCTCTCCTAGACGCTAGGCGGGGAGAAATCAAAGGGCAGGGAGGCTGGATCCCGCGTCTTCGGGAGCTGTCCCTCCGAAAGAAAGGGACAGCCCCCGGAGCGCGCCGCGGGCTTCCCCAGAAGCCCGAGCTCGCGCGCAGGACGCGCGGCTCCACCACGTCCAGGGCGCCCCCCGCCTTACCGTCCCAGCTCCGACTCCACCTCGAAGAAATCGCTCAACGCATCCCTGTTGGAACCTTCGATCCAGTAATCCGGGACGAGGCTCCCGGCTCCTGGGGCCACACTGGCGGTGACCGAAGAGCAGGACGAGGAGGAGCACGAGGGCACCGTGACTTTGAGCATCTTCGCGGCGGGACTCCGGAAGCCGCCACCACTGTCGCCGCCGCTGCCGGAGCGAGAAGCCCCGCCGCCCGCCGCCGCCTGCGAACGCAGGAGCAAGAGGTGGCGTCCTTCACACACACGCACACACCCACCGCCGCCGCTGCCGCCGCCTCCCCCGGCGCCCTGGGCCGCGCGCAGGCTGCGGCTTTCCTCCTGCACGCTCGAGAGGGAGGGAGGGAAGGAGGGTGGGTGGAGAAGGGGGCGAAGAACCGGGAGAGGGTGTGGAGGGAGAACCCGGTCGCTGTCAGCCGGAGAGGAGAGGCGGAGGCACTGCAAAGGAGAGAGATTCCCTCCCCCTTCTCTCCCTCCCTCCCCACGTCCCCTCCTCCCTCCGCCGAGCCTTTCCAGCCCCCTCCCTTTTTTCCTTTCTCCCTCCCAGGCTGTGGCTGCGGCGGTGCCGGCAAGGGCGGCTCCGGATGCGGGAGCTTGGGGAAAGCACGAGGACCAGAGCATCATCCCACGCGCCCTCCCGCGGGAGCCGGGAGCCTGGAAAGGACCGCTCGCAGTGGGACGCTCGCTCCAGGAGTGGCGGGCGCCCCGCGCTCTCTGGGAGCACAGGGCTCTGGACCACCTAGCAGAAGGGTGAGAAAGCGACCTGACTGTTGTTGGCGCCACTCATCCCTCCCTGAGCGCGTCCAGGTGGCGAGTCCCTCCCACCTAACACCAGCTAACCAGCCATCCCTTGTGCGTCCCTCTGTCAAAGCTTATACTGGCGGCTGGGGAGGGTGCCCTGTGGTCGCCGATTTCCCAAGGCTCCTGTGCCCGGCCCCAGGGAAAGCTGGAGGATAAGGAAGCACCTGGGTCCACAGTGACCTGACTCACCTTTGAGTGAGTCTTCAGTTGGATGAGATGCTAGGGTGCTGCCACTGGCACTGCCTCCTTTAGCACTGCTGGAGCTCCTGAAAGGGCAGGTGTTTGCCTCCTCTAGTTCACTCCCAACCCTGAAGCTAGAACAGAAATGATCCAGAGAATTACAGGTCTGGAAGGGCCCTCTGCAAGCCTTAAGGCAGGACCTGTTCCCATTCATGACAGAGAAGATTGCTACATTTAAAGCACTTTCCTCCTCCCAAGAGATGTGCCCCATCACAGGCATTCCACTGGCTGTCTGCCAGCCTTCAGGCTAGTCTTCCAAATACTGGTTAAATGTATATCATTTATATTTCTACCCTTGAAATTTTTCTTTCCAGATTTCAGCAAAGATAAACAACAATCAGTCATATTCTGTAATATATCTTTATAAAGTTATTACATCACACCTATTTCTGACTAAATAACTATGAGGCCCTTTCTTTAACCTTTCCTTCACAGGTGTTACTTTCAGTATTATTATTATTTTTTACTTTCCTCCAACATGCACTAAACTCTTCTCATGTGTTCCCATCCCTGATAACACGGTAAACACAGTCCATATTCTCCTATAATTTATTGATTTATTTCTGGTTCTTAAAACCTTTCATGCTATATTAGTGAACTACAAAAAAAAAATCACCAAATAGTGATAGGAATATGATCCTTAGTTGATTGGAAATGAAAAAATAAATATAAAAACTATTCCTCACAGGTAATTTTATGAAGATGAACATATGCTCAACTTACAAATGGACTAAAAATAGTAAGTATATGTACATTCATACAAATTCAGTGTCATTTTCAGACTGAAAATGCTCATGTGACATTATTTTTCAGAGAATGAACTCCATAATCTTCATGTTATAAAATCAAGTTCATACGCAAAGCAAGTAAATTCTAGTTCTCATGAAGTAAGTGTCCCTTGGCTTGCACTGTCTGGTGGAGGAAGAGCATGAAGTGGTTGCTAGGCCATTTTTATTCACACTTCTCTGAGGCAAGTTCTAAAGTTGCAGCACTACATGCACATACTTGTCTGTTGTGAGCAATTCTTTTACAACAGAAGTCCAAAGCAAGCACATTACATTGCAGGAGATGATAAGTCTTTTTACTCTTGCTATTTTGGGGAACAATAGCTAGAGAAACATCATTTCATGGCACAGAGGACATTGTAGAGTTGATATTTACATTCAACACCGGTTTAGTCATTTGATACCTATGCTTTTCAAAACTGACTTTTGTAAAAGTACTATCAACTGATGTTTCAATAGAGGGTATCTGGTTTAACGAATCAGTTTATGTTTATTTAAAAACATAAGATGAAAATAAGTATTATTTTAAAAAATGTGGAAAAGGACTGAACCATATGATTTATCTTAAATATCATCTAAGATGACCAGAAAAAGAACAAAGGCATATGTCCATAAAAAGAAAGGGAGAAATAGTATCAACTAAATCTCAGAATCTAAGAACAGATGGAAAAATAGTAACTGACTTAGAAGACTGGGTATACTCAAAACCCAGATTTGTAATGGAAGAAGCCAATAAGAAGAAATCTAATTCTTACCACAGAATTCCAGAAATGCTTAGGAATTGACTACCAGATCTTTCTAAAGTTGGGGCAGAGAATAAGACATTAGTTGAACACTTTCATAAGAAGTTCTTAGGCCCCTATATTTCTTCTTCTACCATTCACTGCCAAAAAACACACTTTCTTTTCCAAACCCTTGGAAAGGGGAAGAGATTTAATCTTTGGGAATGTTGAATAAACAATGAAATGTCTTACATCACAAGGTACAGTTCACACTGTACAGCTCACCCACAAACAGAGGGATTCATGAAACACTACATAATAAAATGTGAGATTTCCAGGTCCACCAGACTCCCAAAATACTGACAAATAGGCATAGGTCTATCATATTCCCAGCCACACAAGAAATTAAAGGATTCCTCACTGAGAAAACTAAACAATCCCAGAAGAGAGGGACATAAGGATACTGACAATTAAGATACTCCCCCACAACAAAACATCCTGATTTTTCTCAACACCTTACAGTGAAGCCTATCATTCAACAGGCTCAGGGACCCAAAGCTTCCAATTACCTATTTTTTTGTCTCACTCATACACACATGGCTAAGGTTCCATTCTGGTATGGCAGAGTAGCTGGTATGACTAACCCTCTATATATAACAATTATAATCTCTGGATTAAATATAAAAAGAGTTATTTAAATGTGCAAAAGACCTACCAAAATCAGAAAACTGAAAATAATGCAACCCACAAAAGAAAGGAACTTTTCTGAATTAGGTACACATTTATTTAGCTTTTCCCTGAGGACTCTACAGGCAACACAACTCTCAGTAGCTTAATGTGGCAGAATACAGAATTCAGGGCTGGCAGAAAGGCTAGAAATTGAGAAGAAATTCCAGAAAGAAGGGAGCACAGTGAAGGAATCCAAAAATCTACATATAAACTGAGCTCAAATACTAAGCTAATCTCTGAACTACGCATATGTGTGGGAAATTCCAAGGAACTTAGCAGAAAGCACAAAGCAATAACTGGAAAGTTGAAAGTTGCGAAAAAATTTTAGCTGTTCTTCACCACAGGAGAGACATGGTTTGGAGTATGAGTTTCACCAAGTTTAAATGTGTGTTACAAGAAAGAAAAAAAAAAACTTTAGGAAAGATAACAGAATCCAGAATCTCTGCAAGGAATCACTGACAATCCAGTATACAATTAAAACAAAAATACTAGATATGTGAAGTGGTAGAAAAATTTGAACCACAGTCAAAAGAAAAAATCAATCAACAGAAACCAACACTAAGATGATTGATAGACTGATATTCATAGTCAAAGGATTTAAAATAGCTATTATAAATATGTTCAAATAATTTTTAAAAAGATATTCACAAGTGTACATCTGGGTAATACTATCAGAGAAATGGAAACTATCTAAAAGAAAACATTGGAAATTGAAGAACTGAATGGGCAAACTATCTGAAATTTGAAAAAAAAAATCACTTAAAGAACCTACAGAAGAGTTAAGATTGGAGAGGAAAGAATGGGTGAACCTGAAGACAGAATATGGCATCTAATTTCTAAGATAGTCCCCACTAATCATCTCCTGATAATCATGCCTTTCTGAGTTCACCTACCACAATGAATTGGGTTGACCTTTGTGACAAATAGAATACGGCAGAAGTGAAGATGTGTGACTTCTACAGTCATAAAAGCATTACAGATTCTGCCTTGATCTCCTAGGTTGCTCATTCTGAGGCAAGCCAACATCCATGGCATAAGGATTCTCAAAAGCTGCATGGAGATGGTGATGTGGAGAGGAACCAACTTATCAACCACATCAGTCAGCCATCATGGAAATAAATTCTCCAGCCCCAATCAAACCTTCAAGTGACTACAACCCCAGCCAACATCTGACTAAAATCTCATAAGAGACCAGAGCTGAACCACAAAACTATTCAGAATTTCAAATAACTCAGAATTCTGAATTCATAGAAATTGTGGGAGATATATGATATTGCTATTTTAAGTCACTAAATTTTGGAGTAATTTGTTTTTCAGCAATAACAAACCAATAAAAGCAGAGCTATAGAAATTATTTAGTATAGAGAACAACAACAACAAAGAAATAAAACAAAAAAATAAAAGGAAAAAGGGTAGGGGGACAAGTCTCAGTGAATTATAGGACAATATCAAGATACCTTACATATCACTGGGGTTCCAGGAGATAAAGAGAAAGGACTGGGGCAGAAAACTTATTTGAAAAAATGGCTGAAGTTTCCCCAAATTTAGGTTAACATCAGCTTATAGATTCAAGAATTTCAGAAACCTAAACAAAATAAGTAGAAATAAAACCACATCTAGACCCATCTAAGTCAAATGCTTAAAAACAATAGATTGAAAAAAAAAATTTTTTTGAAAGCATCCTCTGCTGCAGGGGGGCCGGGGGGGGGGGGTGGGAGGAGGAAGACAGAGAAGGAGAGAAGTATACTACAGATTATAGGGAAGTAATAATACAAATGACAGATGACTCCTCATCAAAAATAATGTAGGCCAAAAACAATAGAATAATATCTCCAAAGTTATTTAACTTTGAAAACATTTAACTATTAAAGAAAAAAAAATTGTAGATTCAAAATTCATACTAAAGGAATATTTTTAGGCTGAAGGGAAATAAACCAGATGAAAACTCAGATATACAGAAAGGAATGAAGATAGCAGAAATATGTGTAAATAAAAAAAGCTCTAGTTCTTATTCTTTTATTTAAAAGACAGCTAGTGGGGCACCTGGGTGGCGCAGTCGGTTAAGCGTCCGACTTCAGCCAGGTCACGATCTGGCGGTCCGTGAGTTCGAGCCCCGCGTCGGGCTCTGGGCTGATGGCTCGGAACCTGGAGCCTGTTTCCGATTCTGTTTCCCTCTCTCTCTGCCCCTCCCCCGTTCATGCTCTGTCTCTCTCTGTCCCAAAAATAAATAAACGTTGAAAAAAAAATTAAAAAAATAAAAAAAATAAAATAAAAGACAGCTAGTGGTTTAAAGCAAAATTTGTAATATTGAATTCTGTGAGTTATAAAATATGTATTAGTAAGGGGCATCTGGGTGGCTCAGTTAAGTGTCCAACTCTTGGTTTCAGCTCAGGTCATGATCTCATGGTTTATGAGTTCAAGCCCCACATCAGGCTCTGCAGTGACAGTGCATGCTTGGGATTCTCTCTCTTCCTCTCCTTCTGCCCCTCCCCTGCTCGTTCCCTCTGTCTCTCAAAATAAATAAATAAACTTAAAATTTTGTTTAACAAAATAAAATATGTATTGGTAAAATATGATAAAAATACTACATATAAATCCTTCTACATAATATTAAGAAAAAGGCAAAATTACGTGATAGAATACAGATCAGTGGTTCTCAGAGGCCAAGATAGGGTAGAGAATGGGCTAAAAATGGGTTTGAGGGGATTTGGGAGTGATAGAAAATTTTAAGTCATGATTTTGATGGTGATTATATGATTTTATGCATTTGTCAAAATCTTTTAATTACACTTTAAAAATTGATGAATTTTTAAAAACATTTATTTATATAGAGAGAAAGAATGTACATGCATGTGCTCCTGTGCACACTTTTGCAAGAGAGGGGCAGACAGAGAGAGTCCCAAGCAGACTCTGTGCTGTCAGGACAGAGGGGCTTGATCTCAGGAACCATGATATCATGACCTAAGCTGAAATTGAGTCTGACACTTAGCCGACTGAGCCACCCAGTTGCTCCCCAAACTGATGAATTTTATTGTATACAAACTGTATCTATTAAAGCCAATTACAATTGTATTTAGCCAATTCTTCAACTTAGGCAAAATCAAAAGTCCATAAATATTGAAAAGGAAAAAGTTAAACTGTTGCCATTTACATATGACCTGATTTTTTTACACAGAAAATCTTACGATTTCACTTATACTACTAAAATTATTAAGTGAATTTGGAAAGGTCACAGGGTAAGAGGTCAAAATAAAACAATCAATTGTCTTTTTAAAATACTAGCAGAAAACATTTGGAAAATGGAAAATGGAATAAAATAAAATAAAATAAAATAAAATTAAATTAAATTAAATTAAATTAAATTAAATTAAATTTAAAAAGCATAAAATACACAATCGTCTACAGTATAAACTACCAAATACTGTTACGAGAAATTAAATAAAATCCAAATAAGTGGAAAGACATACTATGTTCATTAATCAAAAGATTCAATATTGTTAACATGTCAATTATTTAATATGTAGACTAAAGTCTATTAATTGATATGTAGGCTAATTCTAGTAGTCTTTGTTTATAGAAATTGAAAAGTCTATTTTAAAATGTGTAAAGAAATAGGGGTGCCTGGGTGGCTCAGTTGGTTAAGTGTCGGACTTCGGCTCAGGTCATCTCATGGTTTGTGGGTTCAAGCCCTACACTGGGCTCTGTGCTGACAGCTCAAAGCCTGGAGCCTGCTTCAGATTCTGTCTACATCTCTCTCTGCCCTTCCCCCAAACGTGCACTGTATCTCTTTCTCTCTCAAATATAAATAAACATTAAAAAAAAGTTTTTAAATAAAATGTGTAAAGAAATACAAAATACCTGGTATACAAAAACAATTCTGAAAAGAACAAAGTAGGAGGTCTCACTCTTTTGATTTCAAAACTTACAATAAAGCTACAATGAAATCTTACAGAAATGAAACCAGTACATTATTGGTGTAAGGACAAAAAGAATAGTTCAATGGAACTGAAAAAAAGAGTTCAGTATATATATGTGGTCAATTAATTTTGGTAAAAAGTATCAAAGCTATTTAATGAGCAAAGGAAAGTCTTTTCAGTAAATAGTACTAGAACAACTGGATAAATGTGAAAAACAAATCTCAATCTTTTCCTGTACCACAAACAAAAATTAATTTAAGATGAATAAGGGGGACCTGGGTATCTCAGTCCATTAAGTGTCTGACTTTGGTTCAGGTCATGATCTCATGGTTCGTGAGTTTGAGCCCCACATCAGGCTCTGTGCTGACAGTTCAGAGCCCGGAGCCTGCTTCAGATTCTGTGTCTCCCTCTCTCTCTGCCCCTCACCCACTCACGGTCTGTCTCTCTCTCTCTCTCAAAAATAAACACTAAAAAAAAAAAAATTTAAGATGGATAAGCTTATGCATATAAGCAAAAAGTATAGTAGCACTTCTAAAAGAAAATATTGAAGAATATCTTCAGAAACTTATAATAGATAAAAATATCTAAACAAGACACTGTGAACTCTAAACATAAAAAAAAAATAAAAATGGGAATTTATCAAATTTTAAAATTTCTGCACGTCAAGAGAAAAAATTAATACAAACACAAGCCACAAACTGGGAGCAAACATTCTCAATACAAATATCTCACCAAAAACATGTACCTGGAATATGCAAGGAATTCTGAGAAATCAATACAAAGATTAAATAAAAACAGTCAAAAGACTCCTGGTGTCTGCCTAGCATACAGAAAGCCACAAGGAACACTTCCCCAATCCTTATAATACAACAAACAGCCAAAATGCAAGGTCAAGATTTTCCTGGACCCTTCAGAGAACTGAGATCACAGGACAACCAAGTAGTCTAAAATCTTAGGAGAGACAGCTGTCCGCAGGAAAGATGGCAGTTGCTTACCTGTGGCAAACACGGCCACATAACAGCAAAAATTCTTTATGAAGAGTTAACAAATTGGGGGATGTTGAATGTGGGCTTACAAGAGAATGTGAAAGCCTGGGGAGTGACATATATAGGAGGAGCTCACACCTTGTTGCAGGCCTTCCTCCACAGACTCTACTGGGCACACCAAAAAATGGGTGAGAGTCCTGAAAAAGCATGCCTCGTGGTCCAGACTTAAGATGAAGAGAATAGCAACTACTGTGAGGGGGTAAAAGCCAGTGATGACCTTCTCCCTCATCTCCCCTATTGAAAAAAAAAAAAAAAAAAAAACAGCATCATCCTGCCGGAGTGGGGAGGCAACAAACATTGTCACCTTTACACATTGGCACAAACCCACAATGAAGGGAACTAAAAAAAAAATCCCTCTTCCCTGAGGGGAGGGGCAGGAATATGTCCTGAACCCAGAACTAAAATGGTGAAAAGGCTAGAGCTCTAAGGTCACGTCTCTAAGACCCAAGGGCACAGGGCCTACCTAAGACTGAAGCTGAATGAGAACAATAGAGAATGTCCCATCTGCTCCCCACCACTAAGCTAACAAGCATCAAGTAACAAGTAACAGTGGAATACTACAAGAGCACAGGCACAGACCTTTGTGGCATAGTATGACTGGAAGACCTAAAGCTAAGGGTGGGGCAGACAGAGAAAAAAAGGCTGAGGAAAACCAGCCCCCACCCTAAACGAAAGACATTGGTAAAGAAATATAAAGCATGTTGTGCAATGAGCATAACCAGAGCATGAAGTGCAAATCCAACCAAAATCCTCACTAGATTAACTCAAACTCCCACACTAAATACCTAGCAGAAGGGAAGGCATACCTTTTTATAGACATAAAATCTATTTACCTTTGTTTCCACTGTCCAAAACAAGATGCATGACTTCCAACACAAAATTATGGGGCAAACAAAACATCAAGAAATAAACATATTGCTAAGAAACAAAACTCTAAACTGAACCAGACTCAGATATTATGGGCATGTTAGAGTTATCTAACAAAGACATAAAAATAACTGTGATTATCATGTTAAAAACTCTAATGCAAAAGGTGAAAACTTACAAGATCAGTAGGAAATTTCAGAGAAGAGATGGGATCTCAGAAAAAGAAAATCAGATGGAATTTCAAGAAACAACCCTCCCCCCCGCATAGTAATATAGATGAAGAATATCTTCAACACACATATCAGTACCTACATCAATGAAAGAACCAGTGAATTTATAAATAGGTCAATAAAATTTACCCAAGTTGAAACACAGAACACAGCATCCAAGGCCTATGGGATAATTTTATACAGTCTAACATATGCCAAACAGAATGCTAGAAAGAGAAGAAAGAAAGAGAATAGGGGGAAAAATTATGAAGCAGTAATAGCTATAAATTTTCCAAAATTAGTAACATATATCAAACTACAGATCCATGAAACTTAGGGAAGAGGAAGAGTATATATCAAATATTATATATATATAAGTATTTGTATTATATATGCATATGTACATACTAATATACCACCAATGCATGTTATTTTTAATTTGCTGAAAGGAAACGACAACGAGAAAATGTGGAGGTAATGAGGAAAAAGATACATTGCATATAGAGAAAAATATGATATGAATTACAGTAAACTTCTTGTCAGACAAGGAAGATGACAATGTAGTGATATCTTTGTTTCTGTTATTTCTATGATGGTATGTTTTCTCAACAGTTTTATTGAAGTTTAATTGACATTAAATAAACAGTAAATATTTAAAATGTACCATTTTAAAAGCATTGACATATGTCTATACCTGCCAAATCATCACCACAATAAAAATAGTGAACATATCCATCACTTCCAATCCTTGTGCTCCTTTGTCATCTCTCCTTTTATCTCCCGTCACCAACCCCTGACCTAAGCAACCACTGATCTGCTTTTTGGCACTATAAAGAAGTTAACATTTTCTAGGATTTTATATAAATGGAATTACAGTATTCATTATATTTTTATCCAGCTTAATTTTTAAAGAAACCAATATAAAGATGTGTTTTTAAAAATTATAGAGTGGAAGAGAGCCAAAGCATAAGAGACTCTTAAAAACTGAGAACAAACTGAGGGTTGATGGGGGGTGGGAGAGAGGGAGGGTGGGTGATGGGTATTGAGGAGGGCACCTGTTGGGATGAGCACTGGGTGTTGTATGGAAACCAATTTGACAATAAACTTCATATATTAAAAAAAAAATTATATAGTGTCATAGGGTAGTTCTATTTTTAATTTTTTGAGGAAACTCCATACTGTTTTCCAGAGTGACTGCACTAGTTTGCATTACTACCAACAGTGCAAAAGGGTCACTGGGTTCTACTCCTGAAGCCAAGATAGTGTTTACTATCAGCAATGTTAACTAACCTGAATTTAAACAAAAATAAATAAATAAATAAATAAATAAATAAATAAATAAATAAATAAAAGTAAAAGTCAAGAAAAAGAAAATAAATTAAAATGTAATTATTTCAGGGGAAAAATCATATAGTGTTACAAAGCTTAGTACTCTGCCTTATTTCTATTTTCAATTTCCACTTCTCAGAAGACAGCCCGAGTCCTCAGTTTTCTAAATTATCATAAATTTCCCAGCTATCCAAAGAACTGCAGAACTCTTTCCTTTAGCTAGACAATCTGGCTTCTCTTGCCTTGTTCATCTTTCTTAACATTTTCTGGCTTTGAAATGCAATGATTTTAGCATTTGTCTCAGGAAATAAGAAACAACAAAAAATAAATGATTTAGCTCCTTAAAAAGACCGATGAAATTGATGAACTTCTAGACAGATGACCAATGTAAAGAGAAGAGACACAAGTAACCAATATTGGGATGAAAGCTGGGAAAATTACCACAAATTTGATGCACATTTTAAAAGTCATAAGAGGATATGGAAATATGAAAATCTGACTAGCTCTATATTTATTAAAGAAACTGAAACTCTAATGAAAATGCTTACACACACACACACACACACACACACACACACACACACACACAACCTCTAGACCCAGATGGGTTCACTGGTAAATTTTTCATTGTAAGAAAAAAATAACATCAATCTTATATAAACTGTTCCAGAAAAGAGAAAGAAATAATAATTCTTTTTTTTTTTTTTTTAATTTTTTTTTTCAACGTTTATTTATTTTTGGGACAGAGAGAGACAGAGCATGAACGGGGGAGGGGCAGAGAGAGAGGGAGACACAGAATCGGAAACAGGCTCCAGGCTCCGAGCCATCAGCCCAGAGCCTGACGCGGGGCTCGAACTCCCGGACCGCGAGATCGTGACCTGGCCGAAGTCGGACGCCTAACCGACTGCGCCACCCAGGCGCCCCAAGAAATAATAATTCTTAACTTGCCTTTTGATGCCAGGATCAGTTGGTTTATAACAAAGACATTATAAGGAAAGAAAAAATTTTCAGGCCAATATCACTAGTGGACTAAATTTTTAAAAATTAAGCAATACGAGATCATAAGTAATACTATATCATGATCAGGTTTGGTTCTTTCCAGGAATTCAAGGTTAGTTTAATATTATGAAATCAACCATATACTTCACCCACAATAGCAGACAGAGGAATAAAAATCATATGGCCATTTTAGTAGATGCAGGGAAAAAAATGATAAAATCAAATCATTTTAATTGTAAAAACCAAAAAGACACTTAACAAACTAGGCACAGAATCTGCAGCAAAAATCACACTTAAAGGTGAAATGCTGAAAATTTTCCCTCTGAGATCAGAAATGATGAAAACATTCTCTCTACCATCACCTCTACTTCTACTCAGTATTTTACAGTAGGTTTTTAACAAGTGCAATGACAAGATTTAAAAAAAAAAAAAAAAAAAGCTAGGAGTGCCTGGGTGGCTTGGTCAGTTGAGTGTTCAACTCTTGGTTTTGACTCAGGTCATGATCCCATGGTTCGTGAGATCTAGCCCCACATCAGGCTTTATGCTGGCAGTGCAGAGCCTGCTTGGGATTCTTTCTCTCCTTCTCTGTCTCTCTCTGCCACTCCCCCACTAGCTCTTTCTGTCTCTCTCTCAAAAATAAATAAATAAACTTAAAAAAAACTAAAAGGAATAGGTACTAAAAGAAAAAAAAGATCTGTCATTATTTATAAATGATAGGATTGCTTATGTTGAAAATCCAAAAGATCTATAAATTATCAGAATTAATGAGTTTATAGTCATTGAATAAAAAGTCATCCAAAATTTAACATAAAATTATATTTCCATATATTAGAAATAACTAGAAAAGAAAAATTTAAGCTTTACTATTCAGCAATAAAAATAATAAACTATTAATACACACAGAAACATGAGTTTCAAAAACATTAAGCTGAATGAAAAAAGTCAGACCGCCAAGAGTATATATTGCATGATTCCATTTATTTGAAACTCTAGAAGAAAAGTGAAGATAAAATGACCCACATGGAGATAGATCTTCTTTTTCTGAAATGTCTGAGAATAACCAAGTTACCTATAAAGAAACAATAGTAAGAATTTCATCACACTTCTCAGGATGCTCAAAGACAATGAAGCAATCACTTCAAAGTTCAAAGAAAAAACTGATTTTGAATCAGTTTTTGAATAGGGGAGGAGTTAAGATGGAGAAGTAGGGGGACCCTGGGTTTTCCTCATCCATCAAACACAGCTGTATTGAGGTCAGATCATTTGAGCACCCAGAAAATTGATCTGTGGAGTGGCAGAAAGATCCACAGTGAGAGGAGATGGTGTGGCAGGTGTGAGATGCTTGAGTGAATTGGGGGAGAGAAAAAACGGCAGTGACATGGAGGGGAGGGAACCCTTTCTGTGGAGAGACAGACAAAGGAAAGAGAGAGAGGCTGAGAAAGTCAGCATTGAGTTCACACAGGAGGAAAGAAAACCTCTCTGGATCACAGACTGGGGAGCGAGAAGTACTTTTTTCTCTCAAACAGCATTTGGAGCTCAAACTCTGAGGTTTTGGAAGTGCACAGCTTTCTCTTGAGCAGAGCTGTGGTGAGCACTCCTGGGGTGGAGGAAGCTGGCCCCTAAGTGAACAGCATGGTGTAGCCATCTTGGGGTTCCTTGGGAGAGAACATTCCCCTTCCTGGAATATGTTTGGAAGAAGGTATATTGCTTCTCCAAGGACAAAAGACGCAGCACGCACCAGCATAAGGCCTTTCATTAGCAGAGGACAGAGGCACACCAAGAGGGAATATAACCTTTGCTGCTTTTAGTGGTGCTGCACCACAGAGTTCATGCAGCGTGCAGGTGTGGGACTGTTTTCCAGAGACAAAGGACTTCAGACAGAATGGAGAAGCTCTACTCCGGAGGGGAAGAGGGGGCAGATCTGCACAGTTCCCGGTACTTTAATAATTCTGGTTTTGAATCCCGGCTGTGTGCCAAAGAAAAATGGCAGGAGAGTTGTGGCACAGGGTAGGCTGACTGCCCTCGCATTTCTGTGAGGGGTGTGAGATCCCCGGTTCTGGGATGAGAAATTGGGCTAGCACCATTTTCCCCTCAACACCAATATCCGGGGACTTCAGAAAGCAACACAGCAGCCCCAGTGGAAGTGGGACCCACTTACACCAAATCTCGCCTCCCTGTGCCTGGCCACTGCTTATTTACTACCTATTTATTAATTTACTGCGGCAAAACTGACTCTAAGCCAATACAGCGGGCCTCTCCTCCAAAAGACCAGCACAGTCAGTACCCCTCATGAACAAAGTACACTGAAAATCGAGCGCTGCAAAATGACACCTACAGTTCTGGTGGAAACAGGATCAGGCTTACTTTTTTTCTCTTTTTTTTCTTTCTTTCTTTCTTTCTTTCTTTCTTTCTTTCTTTCTTTCTTTCTCTTTCTTTCTTTTTCTTCTTCTTCTACTTCTTCTTCTTCTTTCAGAATCAGGTTCATAGTTTCTTGTTTTTTTCATTTCTTTTTCTCTTTTTGGGGGGGAATCAGGCTTTTTATTCTTTTCTCTTTCTTTTTTCTTCTTTTTTTTCACTTTCTTTTTCTTTGGACTCAGCCTTACAGTTTATTGATTCTCTGTTCGTTTTTCCCTTTTCTTTTCTCTTTTTTTCAGGGATCAGCCTCCCCCCCAGCCCTTTTTTTTCCAGGCTTACTTGAACAAACAAATAGAAGTACACCTAGTTAAAGGTCTGAACACTTCCCACTACAAGCAAGGAAGAGCTCTGCAGAGGACTGACCAGTGGGAAACAGAAAGCCAAAACAACAGCAGAATGCACACAGCTTATACCAGAAACACTTTCTGAAGTTCCAGGCCCTGGACCATGTATGATCCCTTTTTAATATAGCAGTACTCTCTGGTGAAGGAAACATAACAAATTTTTAAAACATGCAAAAGACAGAAACTTAGTCAAAGTGACCAGACGGAGGAATGCTCCCCAAAAGAAAGATCAAGAAAAAATCACAGCCAGAGACTTGCTCAAAACAGATATAAGCAATATATCTGAACAAGAATTTAGAACAATAGTCATAAGACTACTAGCTGGGCTTCAAAAAGCAGAGAAGACACTAGTGAAACCCCTGCTGCAGAGATAAAAGACCTAAATATTACTCAGGCTGAAATTAGAAAATGCTATAGCTCAGATACAAAACCGGCAGGATACAGTCACAATGAGGACTGAAGAAGCAGAGAACAGGTGATATAGAAGATAAAATTATGGAAAATAATGAAGCTGAAATGAAGAGTGAAAGGAAAGTATTAGATAACGAGGGAAGACTTAAAGAATTTAGTGATTCTATAAAATGAAACAATATCCACATCACAGGAGTCACAGAAGAAGAGTGGGGGAAAAGGGACAGAAGGTTTATTTGAACAAATTATACCTGAGAACTTCCCTAATGTGGAAAGGAAACAGGTATTCAAATCCAAGAGGCACAGAGAACTCCCCTCAAAATCAACAAAACAGGTCAATACCATTCCACATCACAGTGAAACTTGCAAAATAACAAAGATAGAGAATTCTGAAAGCAGCTAGGGACAAAAGGTCCTTTACTTACAGGGGTAGACACATAAGGTTAGCATCAGACCTGCCTACTGAAACTTGGCAGGCCAAAAGGAAGTGGCAGGAAATATTCATTGTGCTGAATGGGGAAAATATGCAGCCAGGAATTCTTTATCCAGCAAGGCTGTCATTCAGAATAGAAGGAGAGATAAAAAATTCCCCAGACAAACAAAAACTAAAAGAGTTCATGACCACTAAACTAGCCCTGCAAGAAATTTTAAGGGGGACTCTCTGAGTGGAGTTCAAAAAAAAAAAAAAAAAAAAGAAAAGAAAAGAAAGAAAAGAATAGAAAAGAAAAGAAAGAAAGAAAAGAAGACCAAAGCAACAAAGACTACAAAGAACCAGAGAATATCACCAGAAATACCAACTCTACAGGCAACACAGTGGCACTAAATTCATACCTTTCAATAATCACTCTGAAAGTAAATGGACTAAATGCTCCAATAAAAAGACATAGGTTATCAGAATGGATTAAAAAAACAAGTTCCATCTATATGCTGCCTATAAGAGACTCTTTTTAGATGTAAGGACATCTGCCGATTGAAAGTGAGAGGATGCAGAAGCATCTACCATGCTAATGAACATCAAAAGAAAGCCAGAGCAGCCATACTTATATCAGACAAACTAGATTTTAAAACAAATACTTAACAAGAAATGAACAAAGGCATTATATTATAATTAAGTGGTCTATCCCTCAGGGAGATCTAACAATAGTAAATATTCATGCCGCAACTTGTAAGCTCTCAAATATATAAAACAATTAATCACAAACATAAAGAAACTCCTTGATAATAATACCATAATAGTAGAGGACTTTAATACCCTACTTATAGTAATGAACTGCTAACCTAAGCAGAAAATTAAAAGGAAACAATGGATTTGAATGACACACTGAACCAGCTGGACTTAACAGATATATTCAGAACATTTCATCCTAAAGCAGAAGAATACACATTCTTCTCAAGTGCACATGGAACGTTCTCCAGACTAGATCACATACTGGATCACAAAACAGCCCTCAACAGGTACAAAAAGATCAAGATCACACAGTGCATATTAAAGAACATCCTACTAAAGAATGAATGAGTTAATCAGGAAATTAAAGATGAAATTTAAAAGTACAATGGAAGCCAATGAAAATGAAAACATGATAGTCCAGATCTTTTGGGATGCAGCAAAGGCAGTGCTAAGGGGAAAGTACACTGCTTTTCAGGTCTATCTTAAGAAGCAAGAAAGGTTCCAAATACACAGCATAACCTTACACCTAAAGGAGCTAGAAAAGGATCAGCAAAATAAAGCCTAAAGCCCAGGAGAAGAAGGGAAATAATAAAAATTAGAGCAGAAATAAATGATATAGAAACAAACAGAAACAGATAAGTCAGACTTACCAAAAAGAAAAGAGAGAAGACCCAAATAGATAAAATCACAGATGAAGGCGATCACAATCAACACCATAGAAACACAAACAATTATAAGAGAATAATATGAAAAATTATGTACCAACAAACTGGGCAATCTGGAAGAAAAGGACAAATTCCTAGAAACTCAAGCACCAACAAAATTGAAACAGTAAGAAACAGAAAATTTGAACAGACACATAACAAAGGAATTGAGTCAATAATCAAAACTCTCCCAACAAACAAGAGTCCTAGACCAGATGGCTTCCCAGGGGAATTCTAAATTCTAAATTAACTCTAAAGAGTTAATACCTATTCTTCTCAAACTGTTCCAAAAAATAGAAATAGAAGGAAAGCTTCCAAACTCATTAATGAAGCCAGCATTATCTTGATTCCCAAACCAGACAAAAACCCCACTAAAAAGGAGAATTACAGACCACTACTCCTGATGAACATCAAGGCAAAAATTCTCGACAAGATACCAGCAAATCCAATCCAACAGTATATTAAAATAATTATTTACCATGACCAAGTGGGATTTATTCCTATGCTGCAGGGCTGATTCAGTATTTGTAAATCAATCAACATGATACATCACATTAATAGTAGAAAGGCTAAGAACCATATGATTCTCTCGACAGATGCAGAAAAAGCATTTGACAAAATACAGCATCCTTTCTTGATAAAAAAACCATCAAGAAAGTAAGGACAGAAGGAACACACCTAAACCATCATAAAGACCATATATGAAAGACCCACAGCTGAGACCATCCTCAATGGGGAAAAACTGAGAGCTTTCCCCCTAAGGTCAGGAACATGAAAGCGATGTCCACTCTTACAACTGTTGTTCAAAATAGTACTGGAAGCCCTAGCTTCAGCTATCAGACAACAAAAAGAAATAAAAGGCATACAAATTGGCAAGGAAGAAATCGTGGCAGATGACATGATACTCTATGTGGAAAACCCAGAAGACTCCACCAAAAAGCTGCTAGAACAGATACATGAATTCTTCAAAGTAGGATATAAAATCAACATACAGAAATCAGTTGCACTTCTATAGACTGATAATGAAACAGCAGAATGAGAAATCAAGGAATCGATCCAATTTACAATTGTACCAAAAACCATAAGATACCAAGGAATAAATCTAACCAAAGAGGTAAAAGATCTGTATGCTAAAAACTATAGAAAACTTATTAAAGAAATTGAAGAAGACACAAAAGTGGAAAAGCATTCTATGCTCATGGACTGGAAAAACAAATATTGTTAAAATGTTGACATTGGGGCACTTGGGTGGCTCAGTTGGTTAAGCATCTGACTTTGGCTCAGGTCATGGTCTCACAGTTTATGCGTTTGAGCCCTGCATCAGACTTGGGGCTGACAGCTCAGAGCCTAGAGCCTGCTTCGGATTCTGTGTTTTCCACTCTCTCTGCACCCTCCTTTTTCTCTCAAAAATAAATAAACATTAAAATTTTTTTTAAAAATGTCAATACTACCCAAAGTAATCTGCACATTCAATGCAATCTCTATGAAAATAATACCAGCATTCTCCACATAGATAGAACAAACAATTTTAAAATTTGTGTGGAACCACAAAAGACCCTGGATAGCCAATGTAATGTTGAAAAAGAAAACCTAAGCTGGAGGTATCACAATTCCAGATTTCAAGCTATATTACAAAGCTATAATCAAGATAATGTGGTAGTGGCACAAAAACAGACACAAAGATCAATGAACAAAATAGAGAACCCAGAAATGGCCCCACAAATGTATGGCTAACTAATCTTTGACAAAGCAGGACAGAATATCCAGTGGAAGAAAAGACAGTCTTTTCAAATGGTGCTGGGAAAACTGGACAGTGACATGCAGAAGAATGAAACTGGACCACTTTCTTACACCACACACATAAATAAATTCAAAACAGATGAAAGACCTAAATGTGAGACAGAAAACCATCAAACTCCTACAAGAGAAAACAGACAGCAACCTCTTTGACCTCGGCCACAGCAACTTCTTACTAGACATGTCTCCGGAGGCAAGGGAAATAATAGCAAAAATGTACTACTGGGACCTCATCAGATAAAAAGCTTCTGCACAGCGTAGGAAACCATCTACAAAACAAAAAACAACCACAGGAATGGAAGAAGATATTTGCAAATGACATACTGGATAAAGGTTAAAATCCAAAATCTATAAAGACCTTATCAAACTCAACATCCAAAAAAACCAAATAACCCAGTGATAAAACAGGCAGAAGACATGAATAGACACTTTTCTAAAGAAGACATCCAGATGGCTAACAGATACATAAAAAGATGCTCAACATCACTCATCATCAGAGAAATACAAATCAAAACCATGATGAGATACCACCTCACACCTGTCAGAATGGTTACAATTAACAACTCAGGAAACAACAGATGTTGGTGAGGATGCGAAGAAAGAGGAACACTTTTGCACTGCTGGTAGGAATGCAAACTAGTGTAGCCACTCTGGGTAACAGTACAGAACTACCCTATGACCCAGCAATTGCAGTACTAGCTATTCATCCAAAGGACACAAAAATGCTGATTCAAAGGGGCACATGGATCCCAATGTTTACAGCAGCACTATCAGCAACAGCCAAGCTATGGAGAGAGCCCAAATATCCATCAACTGATGAATGGATAAAGAAGATGTGGTATATATACACAATGGAATATTGCTTGGCAATTCAAAAGAATGAAATCTTGCCACTTGCAACAATGTGAACAGAACTACAGTGTATTTATGCTAAGAGAAATAAGTAAAAGACAAATATATGATTAAATCATGTGGAATTTAAGAAACAGAACAGATGAACATGGGGAAGGGGAAGGGAAAATAATATAAAAACAGGGAAGCAAACCATAAGAGACTTAAATACAGAGAACAAACTAAGGGTTGCTGGAGGGGAGGTGGGTGGGGAGATGGGCTAAATGGATGATGGGAATTAAGAGGGCACTTGCTGGGATGAGCACTGGGTGTTATATGTAAGTGATAAATCACTGGGTTCTACTCCTGAAACCAATGCTACACTGTATGCTAACTAACTTGAATTAAAATAAATAAATTTAAAAAATAATCACTATAGGATGAACTGCAATAAAACATTTTATATGCACAGGAGTGACATAGGATACAAGAAAGAATGCTAAATGAGCAAAAAAATCTAAGTTTTTTTTTTTTAAATTTTTTTAACATTTATTTATTTTTGAGACAGAGAGAGACAGAGCATGAACAGGGGAGGGTCAGAGAGAGGGAGACACAGAATCCGAAACAGGCCCCAGGCTCTGAACTGTCAGCACAGAGCGCGACGCGGGGTTCGAACTCACAGACCGTGAGATCATGACCCGAGCCAAAGTCGGACACTCAACCGACTGAGCCACCCAGGTGCCCCCAAAAATCTAAGTTTTAAAAGTTATTAGTGCAAATAAAATAATGTGTATTTATATAATACATCAGTCTAGAAGCATGAGTGGCAGCAGAGGAGAGAGGTTAAGAGAAGAAAACATAAAAATAGACTATAAATCCCATGCTTTCCAAGCAAAGAAGAGATATTCTGATTAAATATGGACATTGATAGAAAGTTATAAGGTTAATGCACATTCAAACATGTAAGGATAAAAATCAAAAGAATAGAAAGTGGTTATAGTTTTCAAACAACTAAGTCAAACAAAAGTTTGATAGATAAAAGGGGTGAAAATAAAACAGCCTTATAAAATATTGAAATTGGCAGTAGAGTGGTACACTGTCACGGATGCCACTCTCAATGTTGGCCCCCTCCCTGGAAGCAGCTTGCATCCAATTACTCATCCCATACTTTTTACCTCAATTTAGGACACCTCTGAAGGTTCCATCTTCAGAGCTCCCTGCAGGATTGGCTGAAACCTCTGGGACAAATACATCATAGTTCAACTTCTCCTTCTGCTCAGTCCTTACTTACTCCCTCACAGGCATTGTTTCTCATTGCTCTCCAATACACTTTGTGCATGCTTATCTCTGCCTTCTCTATCTCAACAAATATTTCTAAGGGGACCTGATTTCAGGCAGTTGATGCTAAGTGGTCCAAGGAAGCAGACTTTAAGGATGAAATTTTTGTAGCCAAATCACTCACCAGCTGGTTAACAGTGAAGATCCCACTATTAACAGTAAATGGAGTATGGTATCTCCCGACATACTGTGGCAACATTTTCTGATTACATATTGTTGCATAACAAGTAATTCCGAAGCTTAGTGTCTTAAAATAACCATTTCATTATTTCTCATGATTCTGTGGGCTCAGTTGGGCAGTTCTCCAGCTTCGATGAGGTCAGCTGGGGTTGCAGTCATCAAGTCATGAGTTTAATTGAGCTCATTCACATGGTTGGAAGCTGATGCTGGCTTCAACTGTGAGATCACCTGGGACTGGCGATCAGCATGCCTACAAGTGGGCTTTTCACAGCATGGCAGCTGGGTTCCAAGAGGGAACATCCCAAAAACAAGTGTTCCAAAAGAGAGGATGTGGAAACTGCTAGGTCAATTAAAGGCTAGGTCAAAGCATCACTCATTTCGTATTCTATTGATCAAAGCAATCACAAGCATAAGCCAGATTCAAAGGGAGAGGAAATAGGATGTGTAACATACACATGTAGGATGCGGTGGCACTGGGGTCATCTTAGGAGACTAGCTCTTGCAGAGTAAACCATTAAAATTCCACTGGTGGTTAACTGAGATGGGATCATAGTGGAAGGAAAAGCACTGATGTGTTCAAGGTCTCAAATCTTCAACAAGTTTGAGAAAAGTCATAATTATAAGGACAATGGAATCAGACGGAATTTGTTGAGTACAACCAGGCACTGGAGAAGGAAAATAAAAGCCCATTGATGATTAATCATCAATTTAGGGCAAAGTGGGGAAGATAGGGAGTCTCCTTGGCAGCTTTTGAAGAGAATCTCTCCTCCTGCAATAGGACAACAGAAAGAAAGAGTTGTGAATCAGGTACAGGACTTAATTATAAATATAGCTGGCTGCAAACAAAGCTAAATTCTCAATCCTGGAAAGTCTGCTCTACCAAGGTCAGGCCCTTCATCATCATGAGTGTGACTCTGAGTGTTAGTATGGAACCATCTTGGTTGATGTACTGGAGAAACTTGAAATCTCAGATTTCCCTGAACCATCTGGACCTGTAGAAGTGGCCCACCCCTCCCTTAAAAAGGCTGTCACACCTCCCTTGCTTGGAGATGGTCCAGAGGTCTCTGTCTTGCAACAAAGTATGCATCCCACTCAGCATCTATCCTCTCACCATTCCCCCAGGTCTCCAGACCAATAACTAGGGTCAAGTCACAACATAATATATCAGGGATGTGTGGGGGCTGCTATACCAGGAAAGGGATGATGGTGTGAAGGAGCTGTAGGACATAGCCAACATGGAGTGACATGTGTTTGGATCCTGATGTTTCTAAATCAAGGAAGTCAGAACATGAAATTGCATAAGGAAGAATTTAGGGGCACAAGAACTGTTGTTCCCTTTGATACTGGGTTTAAGCCCCCTGGTAGAAATATGTGTGTTGAGCCACAAAGAAAATTCTCATTATTCAAACAGACAAATCATAGAGGGTAAATTTTCTTTCCAAATGGCAATAAATTAGAAACTGACAACAAAAAATAGCAAAAGGAGTCATACACTTGTAAATTTTTAAATGCCCTTCAGATGAAAGTAAAGTTGAAATTACAATTATAATTTATAATGAATAATGAATAAATGAATATGAATAATGAATTTATTATAATGAATAAAATGAAAGCACTAATTATAATAATCTGTGTAATGTGGTCAAAACAGTCAGTATTCAGAGAAGTATTCATAAATTTAAATGCACATATTAGTAAACAAGAAAGATTGAAAATAAATGAGTTAACATTATGTAACTGGTATGTTGAACTAGCAGTAATTGATAGGATGCAAACATATTACAAAGTTATTTATTTTTAATTATCCTCTTAAATCCATTCTACAGTCTTATTCATCATCCCCTCTCATTGGATAAAATATTGAGAAAACGTCATAGCTTTCCTAGTTAGACAGTAAAAAAAAAAAAAAAAAAGAATCCTCCAGTCACTTCGAGTAACAACTACAGTTTTATTTAAGGGATTCAACTGTCCATTTTAGTAAAATAGTCTACATTGGGATTTTATTTAACGCTTCACTTCTCTCTCCCCCAGCTCAGGTTCATTTCAGGATGCAATTCGGCAGGAGAGGGCAGGGTGTGTGTGGGAACTTCTGCCCTTGCTTTGTCAGCTCCTCCTCACTCAAACTCACACCATTAGCTGTGATATTAGGACGCTCCAGGGTTGGAGCTGGGCAGAGTCAGAGATGGGATAAGGGAGTAAAGGGGAATAAAAAGTCTGACTCGATGGGGAAGTGGTGTTGTGACATAGTGAGTGTGCTCTCTGGGCTTGATGATTTTTCAATGCTGACTTCATAGGGTATTTTTGTGGGTTTTGTAGAGATTTCTTCACTAGGAACATCCAATTGTAGCTCTGTTAATATAGGCAGAGCTCTGTTTCTGGCCTGGCCACTTAAGATTTTGCCCTCAGATTCAGTATCTAAGGTTACCTCCAGCCTCTTTTTGGTCCATTTATCCAAATGGCTCTATTTTTATGACTGACATCTGGTTTAGGAAAACATATATTTCTCTTTATCCATCAGTGGATAAAGGGACCTCCCTGCTCTTCCACAGGAAGATCGCTTTAGCCACATACTTTCTGCTTTTCATTTTCTGTAAGTTCAGACCAAAAACTGTTCCTTTGCCTCATCAAACACCAGGGGAAAAGGGAGGAAGGCAGGGATATAAAATTCTATAAGAGTATCTCTTAATCAGCAAAACTAAAAGGCAACTTATGGAATGGGAGAAGATATTTGCAAACGACATATCAGATAAAGGGTTAGTATCCAAACTATAAAGAACTTATCAAACTCGGGGAGCCTGGGTAGCTCAGTCAGTTAAGCGTCTGACTTCAGCTCAGGTCATGATCTCACACTCCGTGAGTTTGAGCCCTGCGTCTGCCTCTGTGCTGACAGATCAGAGCCTGCAGCCCGCTTCAGATTCTGTATCTCCCCCTCTCTCTGCCCCTCTCCAGCTCATGCTCTGTCTCTCTATGTCTCAAAATTAAATAAAAACATTAAAAAATTTTTAAAAAAAGAACTTATCAAACTCAACACCCAAAAAACAAATATTCCAGTGAAGAAATGGGCAAAAGACATGAATAGACACTTCTCCAAAGAAAACATCCAGATGGCCAACTAACACATCAAAAAATGCTCAACATTACTCATCATCAGGGAAATACAAATCAAAACCACAATGAGATACCACCTCACACCTGTCAGAATGGCTAACATTAACAACTCAGGCAACAACAGATGTTGGCGAGGATGTGGAGAAGGAGGATCTCTTTTGCACTGCTGGTGGGAATGCAAACTGGTGCAGCTACTCTGGAAAACAGTATGTTAATTCCTCAAAAAATTAAAAATAGAACTACCCTACAACCTAGCAATTGCACTACTAGGTATTTATCCAAGAGATACAGGTATGCTATTTCGAAGGGGCACATGTACACTACTAACAATAGCCAAAGTATGGAAAGAGCCCAAAGTCCATCAATGGATGAATGAAAAGAGGACGTGGTGTGCATGTATATGTATGTGTATATATATATACACATACACATACACATACATATACATACACAATGGAGTATTACTTGGCAATCAAAAAGAATGAAATCTTGCCATTTGTAACTACATGGATGGAACTAGAAGATATTATGCTAAGAGAAATTAATCAGTCAGAGAAAGACAAATATATGACTTCACTCATATGAGGACTTTAAGATACAAAACAGATGAACACAAGGGAAGGGAAGCAAAAATAATATAAAAACAGGGACGGGACAAAACATAAGAGACTTAAATATGGAGAACAAACAGAGGGTTACCAGAGGGGTTGCGGCGGGGGGGATGGGCTAAATGGGTAAGGGGCACTAAGGAATTTACTGATTCCATTGAATCATCTGAAGTCATTGTTGCACTATATGCTAACTAACTTGGATGTAATTTTTTTTTTTTTTTTTTAAAGAGGATCTCTTCAAGGCACTCTAATTTGTCCAGAGGTCAGGGCTAACATTGCCTCCACCCACTCATCCCACACACTAAATGTGGAGGGAAGTATGGTTGGAAAATGTCATCAAGTGATAACACTTCCTCACAATATCTTCTTTTCCTTGGCTCTCCAACCTCAATCTTTTTATCCTCTTAAGTTGAGTTTAGGGTCACAAAACTGCTTGTCAGCTAATTCTTTTGTCAGTTGTACACAGATAAACTATTTCTTCATTTAGAAATATAGGGCTCCTTGTCCTCTGCTATTCTGCTTTTAGCCTCTGGGTTTCAGATTAAACTGAGATAACAAATATCTGATTTACTCATCCTATCACACATATGACTTAAGAAACCAAGAAAGACTGACAAGAGACCAAAAAGGGGTGCCTGGGTGGCTCAGTTGATTAAGCATCCAACATGGCTCAGGTCATAATCTCATTGTTCCCGAGTTCAAGTCCCACATCAGGCTCTGTGCTAAAAGCTCAGAGCCTGGAGCCTGTTTGACAGGGATTCTGTGTCTCCCTCTCTCTCTCTGCCCCTCCCTCACTCACACTCTGTCTCTCATTCTCAAAAATAAATAAACATTAAAAAAATTTTAAAAAAATAAGCCAAAAAAGTTAAAGAATTAATAAATATAGGGGCGCCTGGGTGGCGCAGTCGGTTAAGCGTCCGACTTCAGCCAGGTCACGATCTCGCAGTCCGGGAGTTCGAGCCCCGCGTCGGGCTCTGGGCTGATGGCTCAGAGCCTGGAGCCTGTTTCTGATTCTGTGTCTCCCTCTCTCTCTGCCACTCGCCCGTTCATGCTCTGTCTCTCTCTGTCCCAAAAATAAATAAACGTTGAAAAAAAAAATTAAAAAAAAAAAAGAATTAATAAATATAAAAGCAGAAATTGGCTAAATAACATGAAAACAGTAAGCATAATGAGTGAAATCAAGTTTGTTCTTGGGAAATCCCATTAAATTGAACATCTGGCAATTATATTGAAAAGAAAATTAGAAAAGACACAGATAAACAACATTATAAGTGGCACAAGAACTAAAATTACATTAAACAAGGTATGAATTATAAGAAAGCATTATGGTTCTCCTTCGCCATAAATTTAGAAAACTAGGTGAAGCATATCACTTCATAGAAAAGTATATATTATTGGGGCGCCTGGGTGGCGCAGTCGGTTAAGCGTCCGACTTCAGCCAGGTCACGATCTCGCGATCCGTGAGTTCGAGCCCCACGTCGGGCTCTGGGCTGATGGCTCAGAGCCTGGAGCCTGTTTCCGATTCTGTGTCTCCCTCTCTCTCTGCCCCTCCCCCGTTCATGCTCTGTCTCTCTCTGTCCCGAAAATAAATAAACGTTGAAAAAAAAATTAAAAAAAAAAAAAGAAAAGTATATATTATTATAGTTAACTTAAAACAAAAAAATAGGAATAGAAGTATTAGTAGTGAAGAAATGAACAAGGCAATTAAAACTATTTTTAAAAGACTTTAGGCCCCGATAATTTAATAGAAGGACTCTATCAAACTTCAAATATTTTCTACATTATAAGTAAACTGTTCTAGAGCAGAAAAAAATATGAAAACATTGGTAAATCATTCTTTGAGAATAGCAAAACTCTACCATCAACAAAGGACAAATGTGTACAAAAAAGAGGAATGTAATCCAATCTTTTCTCATGAGCATGAAAATTAAAGAATACATCATAATCAAGTAGAATTATCTCTCTTTGATGCTGGCAAAAATCAGAGGAAAGTTGCTCCCCTTGGTTATAGATATATGTGTGTGTATGTGTGTACATCTGATAAATAAAGAGGCAGAAATTTCAGTACATTAAGAGATTCAGAAAACAGAGTATTACTCCACTGAACACTTATTCTATAACCAATACCATATTACACAAAACGTAGATATCATCGCACTTGTTTCAGTCTTGCCTATGAGATTCTGGTTTTTTGTTGTTTTGTGTTTTGTTTTGTTTTGTTTTGTTTTGTTTTGTTTTGTTTTGTTTTGATGTGCCTGACCCCTTTCCTTCACACTTTATGTGAGGAAGACAGATCTCTGTCTAACCTCTTGGTGCAGCTAATTACTGGTAGTAAACTGAACCAATTATTACTCCATTACCTTATTCACACTGGTTAAATGATCTCTCCCCTCTGTTCTTTAGTAGAAATGGGAGAGGAAAAATCTTGAAATGTATGCTTATAAAGAAAAGTCTAACAAGGGTTTCCCAAAACACCTGGTTAAATATTACAAAATAAATGCATATATCATTATTAGCAGACTAAAGAAAAAATCCATTGATTATATTCAGCGTTCTTTGATGATTTAAAAATTCAGCAAGTGGAAGCTAAAAGGAAATATCCTCAATTAATAAAGGATGTTTATATGAAACCTACAGAAAACAGCAGAGTTCATGGCAAAATTGAGAAGCATTCTAACTCAAGACACAAGAAAAGGACAGCTCTCACAGCAATGCTGAGTGTAATGAAGACACAGGAGAAAGAAATGACCGTCAACAGGAAAAACAGAGATAAAGCTAGCACATTTCTTTTTATAGGCAAAATCCAGTGAAAAAATAGATCTCATTAAAAAACGTTAAATACTTGGAAAACAAAATCCAAAAGACTGTATCAGTATCAATCTATTTATCTGTCTAATTTCTTTCATATGAAAAAGAAGATTCCCTGGCAGAGAAAAAAAATTCTAAAAGATTATCAATGAGCAGGACTTCTAAATAGATAGAATACATGTGATTAGGCCTATTCTAACTAAAACTGGAGAGTTTGGGAATAGGGAAATAAAACTGAATAGGGTACACAAGCAGATTCACATATATGTAAGACTTTACAATTAGGTTGGCCTTTTAATCAGTGGGAAAAGATTGCATATTTACTAATTTGGAGGAAAGTAGCCATCATATGAAAAAAGTAAAGCAAGATACTATTTCTTCCTCAGATTATTTACTAAAACAAATTCCAGATGGTTTCAAGTACTAAACATTAAGCAAAAATATATATGTGTTAGAGGCAAATACAGAATATTTTAAAGCTTTGGGGTAGCAAAGCTCCTCTCAAGTATACCCCCAACCCAGAAACTATCAAGTATCGATGAAAGATTTGTCTCCCAAAAAACTTTAAAACTTCTGTGTAATTGGGAATAAAACATTAAAAAATATATATATGGTAGAAATAAATTACTGTAACACATTTAGCAGACAAGGTATTAATAACTGGAATGTATAAAGACTGTTACAAATAATTTAGTAAAAGACAAACAACACTAAAATGAGTACAGGATGCCAGACGGCAATTCTCAAAAAGAGAAACAAAATGGCCAGCATACATAAAGGATAGTCATTCTCACTGGCTATCATGTGTGTGTGTGTGTGTGTGTGTGTGTGTGTGTGTGTGTGTGTGTGAGTTTTCACTTATCAGATGGCACAAACTGTCATATGTGGGAAAGATACAGGGAAATGGACACATTAACATGCAGTAGACTTTTTAAAGTCTTTTGGGAAGGCAATTCGGAAATATATACCTAACACTTAAGATCCTTTAGGCTAGCAATTCTACTTCTAGAAATTAATTTTCAAAAAACACTTTCTCAAGTGCCCATTGATATATTCAAGGCTATCCATAAATTTATTGTCTGTATTAGTGTAAAACACTGAGATGCCTGTCAATAGAAAAGATGTGAATGGAATACAGTGTATGGCACATAAAAAGAATGACTTATACACACATATGCCTATAAAACATACATGTATATATATGTGTATATATGTATATATACACATGTGTATACATATGTATACATGTATATAAGTTCAAATAGTAGGATATGATCCCCTTGTGTTAAAAATTATAAAGCAAATACACGAACATGAACACACACACACACACACACACACACACACACACACACACACAAATGCATGGGCAAGGACAGAAGGATGCCTGTATCAGACTCTTGAAAGTGGTACCAACTGGGAAAGGAAAGTAGGAAAAGCATAATAGAGGGGTTATTTCAGGGTTTGCTCTTAATACTTCTGAATTTTAAAAATCTTCTACCATGAGAATATATTCATGCATTGATAAGGTAATTAAAAAGACAAAACAATTAGAGCAGTGAAATAGCAGATGATTTTCATTTTTGGTCCCTGGCCACATCTGTTTATAATGAACAAGCTGACCCCAGTTTAGTCACTCCATTCATTTTGGCCATTTATTAGTTATGTTTTGAGACAGGGACAAATTTCTAATGGATGCAGAGGAAAAGCCGCAGCATATTTCTCAAAGCAAATTATTCACCACAACAATCATCTCAAAAGCCTTCACTTTAGATATACATTAACCTACCTTCCACACTTTCCCCCACTGGAATTTAGAATTTTCCTTCCTGAAACTTCTAGTTGCTAAGCAACATTTCCTTCTTCTTTGTGGGGCTGGGTTGGCATGTTAACTTTTCCTCAGCTTGATCTTTCTGTTCTTTCCCTCCAAGCATCACATGCGCACATGTGCGCACACACACACACACACACACACACACACGCACGCACACAATCACACAGAGTTTTCTAGGGCTCTTCTCTGGTCACAGTGTTTCTTCCTTCACTTGTTCCATAAGAAATTAAAGTCTTAACTTTTTTTTATTGTTGAAAACTCATAACCAAAAGAATGAAGGATTCCCTTTCCCTCTTGTAAAAGGATAGCCATCTCAGAGATGGCTTTCCAAAAACTGAGAAAAGGATTGGCTTGGGAATTAGAGTTTGGGGATGGAGTTCTAGGTCTAACGTACTACTTTAGAAGGATGGTTTCAATGGTTAAGGCCTCTTATAATTTCATTTAGTAAATATTTATTGAGCTACTACCATACCTCCTATAATGTTAGGGATGTTGAGAATGCAAACAGTCACCACCCTCCAGCAGTTTACATTGAGAGGATGGTGCAATATTGATGCATGTCACTGACTCCAGCCTATTCAAACTGCTCCAGCTTGCAACAGTAGCTCCAGGTTAAATGACAGCTCTCAGGGAGGGAGGTTTGTAAAAGGGTATGTGAAAGCCTTATGCCCTACTTGGGTTCCAAAGGAGTGATGGGGTATAGGATGTTTCCCTACTTTGGCCAATAGAGCATGAAGACTGGGAGTAGAAAAGCCTCATGCAAGGATCTGAACCCTGGGATTCCTGGTGATATTCTGGCCTCTGGGGAGCTTTGATCCCTTTAAAGGAGCTACTGATCTCCTTGGTCCTGGAATAGCCATAAGGGATACACATGTGAGGAATGCTCATGTGGGTAGAATAGCATATTCTAGTGCTAATTCTCTTGCTAGTGACAAAGAGTTCCCAGATTTAAGTTCTGGCCCCACTGTTTCCTAGTTGTGAAAGCTTAGGCAAGTTTCTTGACTCTTCTTTCATAAAATGGAGATAACAGTGTGTAGATCAAAGAGTTGTTATAACAGGAATATTTAATTTCATAAATTGCTTAGAACAGGACCCAAAGCATAATATGGTCAAGAGAATGTTGACTTCCATCTTTTCATCCTGACACTAATTATGTAGCTGAGAGTGGAAAGAAAAGGTTCCCTTAGGAACAAGCCATGCTTGTCGATCATCAGCTCACATTGCCCCACCATTTGGCTGGTGATGCTGATGTCTCTAGTACCCAATGAGGTCAACCTGAGCCCTGAAGGTAATAAAAACCAGCGCCCAAAGGGGCCCATCACCAGATGGGGGAAGAGCAAGCAGAGCTTGTGGCTCCCAGCAAAAAAGTAGCTCTCAGGGATGGACAGGCTACACATTTGATATCATCAATAACAAAAAAAGAAGAGAACTTAAGGACATTTGGTCACAGAATGAAAACATACTTTCTGTAAATGGAAAGCATAGTTTTTAATTTTTAAAAAATGCCACACATTAGATGAAAAAAAGAACAGAATGAGCAGTGCTGAGAATTGAATTATTGTCGCAAAAAAATCAAAGTATAGAAATGTTTCAAAATGGAGCAAAAATCAATAAATATATAAATCCTGAAGAAAGATAAAAGTGATTTGGAGGACACATGAGAGTCCAAATGAGCAAATCATAGATGATCCAGGAGAGAAAGAAACAAGGGAAAAGAGGCAATAATTAGATACTAGGCTTGGCTTCAAGAAAGATTTGCATTCTGCAGGTTAAAAGTGCTCACTGAATTTGAACAGGATTGACTTATAAAAGATAACATCTATGTATATTATATTGAAATGTTTAAATAATGCTTATGTCAATGAAAGTAGAAGACAATATAAGCTTCTAGACAAAAAGTATCAGTTACAAAGGAAAAAAGAACAGACTGACATCAAATTTCTTGCCTATGATCTTGGCAAGTAGACAGCATTTAAATAACACTGACAGGCTAGTGAGAGGAAAAACCACAGACTAATAAGCGAGGACTCACAGAAGGTTTCACACACATCTCTTCTGAAAAGAATACTCAGAACAGAAATCTTAACATAAGCAAAGGGGAAGAAGAAAGAAAAGTGATGAGAAATGAACTTCGCAATGGGAAGTGACTTGAAATCATGAAGGGTTTTGAAATAAAGTGGTATACTCTGAAATAATACAAATGATAGTTGAGAGTTAAAACACAAAATAATTTCACCAAACCTTCTGATGTAGAGAATGAGGGGAAAGGGGGAGAAGTACAAGAATTCTTTTTTTTTTTTTAATTTATTTATTTTGAGAGACAGAGAGAGCAAGTGGAGGAGGGGCAGAGGGAGACAGAAGATCGCACAAAGTCTTCACATTATCAGTGCGGAGCCTTACATGGGGCTCCATCTCATGACTGTGAGATCATGACCTGAGCCAAAATCAAGAGTTAGATGCTTAACTGACTGAGCCACCCAGGCGCCCTGATAAATATAAGAATTCTATCAAGTTCGGGAAGAGTTTGGAATCAGAGCATTCATCTAATCCATCTCATGTGAGGTGAGTAGCTGGGGATTAGATGTCTTTGGTCACGGTGACTGTCCCCATTTGGACTGCATTCGGCTACTCAAAACAAGTAGTCTGATCGGACAGGGGCCTGTGTTTCTCAGGTAAGAGAAGGTGGATACAGGCAGTCTGGCACAGTTCCACATTGCCAACAATGGCCTAAATGCCTGCATTCCCACTCAGTCCCCTTCCTTGTGGCTTTTGTCATCATGATCACAAGATGGTTGCTTCTTGTGAAGCAAGATATCTGCATTTTAGGCAGGATAAGAGAAAGAGCAAACGTCAAAAATACATGCCAGCTGAGTATACTTATTATCATTCTCCCTAAAGTCCCACCTAATAAATTCTGCTTGTATATCATTAGCTACAGAGAGGTTCCTGGCCACTCTTAGTCAAAAAAAAAAGCACAGGAAATCAAGTTTGCCGCAACCCTTTCTCCCCAAAGAAATCTGCATTCTGATTAGTACAGATAAAAAGAAGATTATCAGGTAGGTAAGTAGTAATGTCCATAATAGAAAGTTAATATTTTGCTATTATTATCACAAATGCGAATTTGTGTTTAAAACTGTAACCCCTAGTACAACTGAAACATAAAGTTGAATTTTCAACTAAATAAGAGGAAAAAGACAGTAAAGTGTAGTTTGGTCTTATCAAGAGAAACAAGGAAAAGTAAAGGAGAAAACAATAAAATTAAATAGTAAACATTAATATGGAAGGAAGTATGTAAGTTCTTATTTCAAATATGAAAGGGCCAAATTACTCCAACTATGTTTAAAAAACAAAACCCCAATGTAGAGGGCATTATACTAATTAAACATTCAGACAGAGAAAGATGCCATGTGATCTTACTTATATGTGAAATCTAAAACCACAGCAACCCCTACTGCCCCCAAATCCAAATTCATAAATACAGATAACAGATTGATGCTTGCCAGAGGCAGAGGCAGGGGCAGGCAAAAAGGTTGAAGGTGATCAAAAGGTACAAATTTCCTGGGCATGTAAGGTATAGCATGGTGACTACAGTAAATCATACTGTACCTATATCATGTATTTGGAAGTTGCTAAGAGAGTAGATTTTAAAAGTCATCACCACAAGAAAAAAAGTATATATATGTAGTGCTCATTCAAACTGACCATGGACAATACAGGAGTTACAGGTATTGAAAATCCACATATAACTTTTAACTCCCCAAAAGTTTAACTACTAATAGCCTACTGTTGACTATAAGCCTTACCGATAACATAAACAGTTGATTAACACATTTTGTATGTTATCTGTTTTATACACTGTATTCTTACAATAAAGTAAGTTGGAGGAAAAATGTTATTAAGAAAATCACAAGGAAGAGAAAATACAGTACTGTAAAAAAATCTGTGTATAAGTGAACTTGTGCAGTTCAAACCTGCGTTGTTTAATGGCCAACTGTATATACAAATACTGAATCATTATGCTGTATACCTGAAACTAATATAATGTTATATGTTCTTATATCTCAAAAACGGAACTAAACAAAAAACAAAGCCCAAGGATATGCTATTTGTAGGAAATATACCTAAAGCAATAAATTTGAAAATGACAGTAAAAAAATAGAGAAATAATTACTAGGCAAATGTAAATACAAAGAGAGTGAAATATATACAAGGTACAATTTAAAAATACAATCATGGGGTGCCTGGGTGGCTCAGTCGGTTAAGTGTCTGACTTCAGCTCAGTGGTTCATGAGTTTGAGCCCCGCGTGCGGCTCTGTGCTGACAGCTCAGAGCCTGGAGCCTGCTTTGGACTCTGTGTCTACCTCTCTCTCTCTGCCCTTCCCCTGCTCGCACTCTGTCACCGTACCAAAAAATAAATAAACATTTTTAAAAAATTTTTAAATAAAAATACAATCACTACTCAGCCAAGATGATGTAGTAGCTATACACTTGTATGCATCAAACAATACAGTAACTAGAAACACATACTGATAACTTATAACTATAAAACTGAAAAAATTATAGAGGAGGATTTTACTGTATCACTTTAAGAATTAGGCCAACCTAGTATAAAAGAAACTGATTTTCTAGTTTTGGGATTTTCCAGTATTGGGAACACTGGAATGGAACAGGCAAGCAGACAGGCAATTATAACACAGGAAAATAATTGCTATGATAGGAATGAATACAGGGTGTCCCTAACCCAGTTCCTTTTCTAGTCAATGCTACACATGCAAAGTAGGTTAAGTAGGGAGGGTTTCTGCCTTCTAGGAGTTCATGATTAGGCCACATAGTTCCATTCTGGGATATACTTTGAGGTCAGCTCCACTGTTTCTAAAGGTTTCCCTTGTTTAAAAGTAAAGATTAACAAGTATATCATCAAAGTAGCCTGTGATAAACACCTATGATTTTACAAAATAGAACATTTTTTGCAAAAAAAGGTAATTTCTTTTTTAGGTCACTGATAACTTCATTAAATGTTTTTTTTTTTCTTTTCTTTTCTTTATCTTTAAAGTTTATTTTTGAGTGAGGACATGAACACTCATTTGCACAAGTGGGGGAAGGGCAGACAGAAAGACAGAGAGAGAATGTCAAGCAGGCTCGATAGGCTTGATCCAGAAACTGTGAGATCATGACCTAAGCCATGAATTGGATGCTTAACCAACTAAGCCACGCAGGCAACCCTCTTTCTTCTTCATTAAATATATATATATATACACACATATATATATTTATTTATATTTATATTTATATATTTATATTTATATTTATTTATTTTGAGAGAGAGCAAGAGCAGGGGAGGGGCAGAGAAAGAGAGAGAAAGAACCCCAAGCAGGCTACGCACTGGTAGTGGAAAGCAAGAATCAGACGCTTAACCGACTGAGCCATCCAGGCACACCTTTCATTAAATTTTTTTTTTTTAACATTTAATGTTTATTTATTTTTGAGACAATGTGAGAGACAGAGTGCAAGCAGCGGAGGGGCAGACAGAGGGAGATAGAGAATCCGAAACAGGCTCCAGGCTCTGAGCTGTCAGCCCAGAGCCCAACGCGGGGCTCGAACTCACGAACCATGAGATCATGACCTGAGCCAAAGTTGGATGTTCAACCGACTGAGCCACTCAAGCACCCCTTTCATTAAATATTTTTAACGAAGGAAATGTCTGGGCAAAAATACTCACCTAATTAATCATTTTTCTCATTTATAATGAGTGTATAAGAACAGGTGTTCATAGGTCCTTTAAAACAATCACAGTTCCAGGATGGGAGTGGGGACAAATTACATTTACTGATGTAATGATCTGCTTGACTAACAGAGGTTCTGAGAGACTCCCAAGGTTGTGACTTCATCACTTAGGTCATGCACTGCTCCTTTATCCTCTCAAGAAAGTTAATAATTTCTAATGTTCCTTTCCTCCTCCACATTTAACCACTTGAATTTTTTTTCTGTACTTATTCTGATATATTTACTGTTATAGTTCTGAAGTGATTCAGATATGTAATAGTTACTGGAGCATATTGAATTTTATAGAAAACAGACCTGTGAATTACATAATCCAGTTTTTTTCAATAGTTCCCTGGTAATATGCCAACACAGAAAGATGCTTATGAAATAGCTGCACAAAATTACTTACAAAAGCCTATGAGTACAGCAGTTAGATACAAACCTTAAAAAATATGTGTTGTGTCACATGAGGTTTTAATTTCACCTCTGAATTTCACTTTTTGCATTTATTCCTCCTGATGGCCTTACTTCCTGCAGTTCAGTGAATGCTGAACGTCAAAAATGATTTGCCCATCTTTCAAATCATTGCTGAAAGTTTTCAGTCTCTGAGTCTGACCCTGGCAAACTGATAATTAACATCTACAACAGTGATTTTCAGTGAAGGTTACACCAAAACCTAAGGAGAACTCTATAGATCTATGGGGCCACCTTGGGTCACTACAGTGACTAGGGACTACTACCTGCATCTAGTGGATAGGTAAGAGATGTTAGGGCCTCGGAAAGTAATGGTCACTCACAGTCAAGAGCTGCCTCACTTGAGCACAACTTTCCAATACCTCACCAGATGTTTATGCAACTGAAAGACCAATTTATAATTAGCTGAGCTTAAAATATTTGACATATAAACACATTTAAAATCTTTAAAAGATAATCACAAAGTATTTTCTCGTGGTTTTAATATTTTTCAAGAATGCAACTAGAATGTTGATCATCAGTTCAGGAAATCATTTTAGGGAAAGCAATGCTGTCTGTGGTTTTGAGTTGACAATACAATATACCACTACTGTCCTGTATTCTTATTCTTAGTTCACCTGCAAACATATAACAAAGGAGATCCAGACTCCTAATAGACTTAGAGAAGAATATTTTTAAATAAACAAAGACATATGATAAGTAAGAATCTTGCTAAATTTGTCAATAAAGGGTTTTTTAATTTTTCATATTAATACCTCCTATGTAAATTTTAATCGTAGCACAGGATAGATCTAGGTTATAAAATTGCGTATTAAAACTATTTCCTTGGGGATGCCTGCATGGTTCAGTTGGTTGAGCTTCCAACTCTTGATTTCAACTCAGGTCATGATCTCACGGTAGTGATCTCATGGTCATCAGATCAAGCCTGCTCTGTGCTGGCTGTGGAGCCTGCTTAAGATTCTTCCTCTGCCCCTCCCCTGCATGAATGCTCTCGCAGGTGCTCTCTCTCTCTCTCAAAACAAAACAAAACAAATTTCTTTGGCAGTTACAGATTACTCTTACTTTTTTCCTGTTCCAAGAGTATGCCACACAGCCTTTGGTGGCCCCTGGTGTTTCCGTTTGTTTCAGTCCATCCTTTGTCCCTGGCCTCCAAGTATCAGAGACTGAAGGTAATTGCCTGTAACTGTCTGATGTTATCCCCACATCATCTGAGGTTAGTTCATTTTTATTGTATATTCGTAAGTCTTGTCTTTTATTACCTACCGCAATTCTAGGTTTTTATGTTCCCTGTACCTCTGCTCTTTGATTTTACTTATACTTAAAGTGTATTAGATCAACTTCTCTTTTAAAAAAAATTAGTATTTATTTATGTTTGAGAGAGACAGAGACAGAAAGAGAAAGAAAGAGAGAGAGGGAACATGAGTGGGGGCAGGCCAGAGATAAAGAGAGAGAATCTGAAGCAGGTTTTGCACTGTCAGCACAGAGCCTGATGGGGGTTTGAACTCATGAATCATGAGACCATGACCTGAGCCAAAACCAAGAATTAGATGCTCAAACAACTGAGTCACCCAGATGCTCCTACATCAACTTCTCTTAAGTGTAAACTTATTCATTATGATAACAGGCAAATATTTGGCTTCTTCATTATGTTTTCTGTTACAGTCATATTCAATATTTTCATAGTGAAATTTACAGTTTCATGAACTACTTTCCACTTTTAATAGAGTTGGGGCATTATATTGATTTTTCAAAAGTATGTAGTTTTAGGTTGTATTATCTCTAATGTAATTAAAGAAGAGTGAACGAGGTATCTGATCCTATAGAATTGAGAGCCACAAATCCATGTGATTTCCCAAAGATTTTGTGGACATGGGTATAGGTGTGATTGCGATTTTGGTTATGATTATGGTTAACAGCTATGGTAATGGTTATGATTACCTTAGGGTTATATACCAAAGTTAAACCATACCAGCTAAGTACCAATCCATAAGCCTTGAGCAAAAAATTTTGTGAATTTACTTTTCATTTCTTTCCTTATTGTCTTTAATTCTCTGCCAACGTATTTTCTCCCTGACCCCTTCTAAAAGGTTTGTACTTCCCAATCTCATCCCTTGCCTTTACTCAGGCGCTATTCACCCTGCCTAGAATGTGTTTCCCCCACTGTCTGTTTTCCAGGATTGAGCCAAACACTATATGCTAAGAGAAAGCCTTCTCTCATCACATACTGGAAGTAATTTTCTTTAGACTGAAGTTTTCATAGCACTATTTTTTTTAATGTTTACTTATTTATTTTGAGAGAGAGTGCATGCGTGAGCAGGGGAGGGGCAGAGAAAGGGAGAGAGAGTCTCCCAAGCAGACTCTTCACTGTCAGCGCAGAGCCTGCTGGAGGGCTCGAACTTGAACCCTGAGATCATGACCTGAGCCAAAATCAAGAGTCAGAGGCTTACCAACTGAGACACCCAGGCACCCCTCCACAGCACTATTTATTTTATTGTATTTATTTATTTTTTTAATGTTTTGTTTTGTTTTGTTTTGAGGCAGAGACAGAGAGAGAGAGACAGAGAGAGAGAGAGAGAGAGAGAGAGCACAAGCAGGAGAGGGGCAGAGAGAGATGGAGACACAGAATCTGAAACAGGCTCCAGGCTCTGAGCTGTCAGCACACAGCCTGACGTGGGGCTTGAACTCACAAACTGTGAGATCATGACCTGAGCTGAAGTAGGACCCTCAACTGACTGAGCCACCCAGGTGCCCCACAGCACTATTTTAAAGCAAATATATTCCTCTTGTCAATTTTTCTACTTCATATTACGGCTATTTATATATATGACTTAATTTGTTTTAGGAGCATTAAGCACTTTCAGGGCAAGATGTTTGCTTTAATTTATCATCCCTCCACTACGTGCTTTGCTTGACCAAATAATAATCTATAATCCACCAGAAACCTAAATTCCTAGGAATTGTGAACACTAAATAGCTGTTATTTTCAATATTACAGTTAACTACCTAATCTTAAATTTAATTGGGCTTAAACTTGATATACATTATACATGTATACTATATAAAATCTCCAATGCAAAAAGATTTAAATGAAATTGAGAAGGAATAATATCAGTGTTTCATGTACAAACATTTAGGTCTTCTGATGACATTTCTTTTTTTTTTTTTTTTTTAACGTTTTTATTTATTTTTGGGACAGAGAGAGACAGAGCATGAACGGGGGAGGGGCAGAGAGAGAGGGAGACACAGAATCAGAAACAGGCTCCAGGCTCTGAGCCATCAGCCAAGAGCCCGACGCGGGGCTCGAACTCACGGACCGCGAGATCATGACCTGGCTGAAGTTGGACGCTTAACCGACTGCGCCACCCAGGCGCCCCTTCTGATGACATTTCTATTGAAACTTAACTATGGTTCAAATTTCAAAAGGATGATTCCAATAACAAAAAAAGGGATTGGTCCTATTAATATCACTGTGGAAAGATCACATAGTTAATAGACAGAATGGGCATTTCACAAAGGAAGATGTTATTTGGATTAGTGGGTAAGTGGAAACATCTTTAGCAGAATGCTGTAACAAATTGTACTTGAATGCAGTGGCATCTATTTGAACAAATTCTCTTCACAGAATGTCAATGATTTTGTGCACTTCTAATGCTTCTTTCTCTTGCACTTCTGAGACTCATAAAATAAAAAATGACTTATTAGGAGAAAAAACAATTAAAATCAGACCCTTAAGTTATATCTCACAAGTTTATAGGGACCCAGCCTTGAAAGTATATAACCAGAGGCATGATGAATGAGGAATCTCCAGGGGCAGCCAATTCAGTGACAACTTGGGGCCTTGCAAAAACCCACTCTGAAATAACAAACACAGATTCTGTAAGGTGAGGCATAATCAGTACTAATCAAGAGGCTTTTCCCAAAACTTTTCATGGAAAACATGTTAAAAAATTTAGTCATTTTATACTTTTTTATTATGCACACATTATTTAATGTATGAATTTCTTTCCTAATCCCCCCAAATTAGGATTACAATTCACTTTTTTTTCTATTCTGTATATTTTACTGCCATCTACATTAATAAACTTTAAAAAATCTGTATACCTTTTACTCACCTTATTCAATTTTTTAATTTACTTATCTTCTTCAAATACTGAATATATAAGTCAGGGTCTAGTTGTGGGAACAGAAACCACAGTTATTTTAAAAGAGTAAATTTAATTTAAGGAATTGGTTAAAGAGTTATTGGATGACTAGGGTGCCTGGGTGGCTCAGTCAGTTAAGCATCTGACTTCAGTTCAGGTCAGGATCTCATGGTTTGTGAATCTGAGCCCCGCATTGGACTTTCTCCTGTCATCAGGGAGCACCCTTGGGATCCTCTGCCCCCTCTCATGCATGCTCTCTCTCAAAACTAAATAAACATTAAAAAAAAAGAGTTATTGGATGACTGAAAGGTAAAAGGAACCACTAAAGCAGCAGATAAAGGAATTACAGAAAGCAACACTTATCTTTACAGCTGGAGGAACAAAGAAGAAGGATGAAGTTATTACAACTGGCCAACTGGTGCTGGTATCCCCGGAGCTCAGGAGAGAGACCTATGTGACTGGGACTCAGAAGTCTAAGGAAGGGACACTAAGGGGGCAGCTGCAAGTTGGTACTGATATCTCTGAGGACACAAATGAGGCCAGTTCTGGGAGGATGAGAAATAAACTGGCACTACCAGGGTGAAAAACTATTCCTGCCATGACACTGACATGAGGAGGAAGCAAAACTGGAAGGAGCAAGTCCCTTTTCCTGTCTCTAGTTTTGCCTTCTGCCTCCTGTGCCCTAATTTTGCAGGAAGTCACAGACGGCAAAGAAGAAATGTGGTTTGCAAAGTTGTATCCCCAGGATCACAGAGAAGAGTACAGAAGGGTATGTTTGAGGCTAAAAGATAAAAGCTAATAAACAGAAAGTATCAGTAATTATACTTTTATATCTTAATGGACATGCACATTTAAAAATTTCAAACACTTAATGTTTTAATTCTTCATTATTATTATTTTATACCACATACAACCCCCAAGGGGATTAGAATTCAATTAAACTTTTCCATTAGTATCAAATTAAAAAATTTATAAAATGTGATGCTTTTTCTTTGCCTTGTAACAAAGAATAGATTACTTATGTCATAATTTTACTCAAGTTGCCAACGAACTATTAGCAAACTACTTCATACTTTTGGTTTATGACACTGTATTAGAATTCACTGATTAAATTACAGCCTTATAACCAATTTCTACACATCAACTAATCTCCAACATTCTTCTTCACATATTAGTACTAGTTATATAAGAATACTATGAGAGTTGTAACATGAAATAACATAATTTGGGGCCAACTAGGAAATGGCCTTTATAAATAGAAATATAGGTGTTTTATTTCCAACTTTGGCTCTAAAATACAGTTAGTTTTTGGCACAAAAACAGACACATAGACCAATGGAATAGAATAGAAACCCCAGAACTAGACCCACAAACGTATGGCCAACTCATCTTTGACAAAGCAGGAAAGAACATCCAATGGAAAAAAGACAGTCTCTTTAACAAATGGTGCTGGGAGAACTGGACAGCAACATGCAGAAGGTTGAAACTAGACCACTTTCTCACACCATTCACAAAAATAAACTCAAAATGGATAAAGGACCTGAATGTGAGACAGGAAACCATCAAAACCTTAGGGGAGAAAGCAGGAAAAGACCTCTCTGACCTCAGCCGTAGCAATCTCTTACTCGACACATCCCCAAAGGCAAGGGAATTAAAAGCAAAAGTGAATTACTGGGACCTTATGAAGATAAAAAGCTTCTGCACAGCAAAGGAAACAACCAATAAAACTAAAAGGCAACCCACGGAATGGGAAAAGATATTTGCAAATGACATATCGGACAAAGGGCTAGTATCCAAAATCTATAAAGAGCTCACCAAACTCCACACCCGAAAAGCAAATAACCCAGTGAAGAAATGGGCAGAAAACATGAATAGACACTTCTCTAAAGAAGACATCCGGATGGCCAACAGGCACATGAAAAGATGTTCAGCGTCGCTCCTTATCAGGGAAATACAAATCAAAACCACACTCAGGTATCACCTCACGCCAGTCAGAGTGGCCAAAATGAACAAATCAGGAGACTATAGATGCTGGAGAGGATGTGGAGAAACGGGAACCCTCTTGCACTGTTGGTGGGAATGCAAATTGGTGCAGCCGCTCTGGAAAGCAGTGTGGAGGTTCCTCAGAAAATTAAAAATAGACCTACCCTATGACCCAGCAATAGCACTGCTGGGAATTTATCCAAGGGACACAGGAGTACTGATGCATAGGGGCACTTGTACCCCAATGTTCATAGCAGCACTCTCAACAATAGCCAAATTATGGAAAGAGCCTAAATGTCCATCAACTGATGAATGGATAAAGAAATTGTGGTTTATATACACAATGGAGTACTACGTGGCAATGAGAAAAAATGAAATATGGCCTTTTGTAGCAACGTGGATGGAACTGGAGAGTGTGATGCTAAGTGAAATAAGCCATACAGAGAAAGACAGATACCATATGGTTTCACTCTTATGTGGATCCTGAGAAACTTAACAGGAACCCATGGGGGAGGGGAACAAAAAAAAAAAAAAAGAGGTGAGAGTGGGAGAGAGCCAAAGCATAAGAGACTGTTGAGAACTGAGAACAAACTAAGGGTTGATGGGGGGTGGGAGGGAGGAGAGGGTGGGTGATGGGTACTGAGGAGGGCACGTTTTGGGATGAGCACTGGGTGTTGTATGGAAACCAATTTGACAATAAATTTCATATATTAAAAAAAAAAAAAAGAAGAAGATGTGGTATATACATACAAAAAAAAAATAAAATAAAATACAGTTAGTTTTTCTGTGAAGCTTATACTTTAGAATAAATAATAATAACATAATTTATGGAATACCTACTTTGCGCCAGATGCTGTCATGCTCAATACATAGATAATCCCCATTCCAAATGTTTGAGAAGGATAATATATTATCATTTTATAATTACAGGAACTAAGAATATAAAAGCATAATTTCACTAAGATCACATAGTTAATTTATGGTTAACAATAATAAGCTTTGTTACAATGCCATTGGCATCAATTGCATTATAATTGATATTAACTACCTACACAGCTTATTGGTATGAGTCAAACTTGATTTCTTTCTCTACAATGCAATAATGCTTCTCTTGAGGAAGAGTATGATCACCATCCTTAAAATTCCCTCTCCCCTCATACTATTTTTAGTTGTGACTTGAGATGTATACTACTGGGAAAGTGTAATTTATAAGGTGTATAGCCTTATCTGTAATGTTAACAATAGAGTCTCAGAGTTAGAAGAGACCTTAATAATCAACACCCAATCTAGTAAATGAAATCTCTTCTCTTAATACACTAAAATTTATTAAGTACTTGTTCTTCTTAGGCATGATGCTATGTGATTACAGGCACTAACTCATTTAATCTTCATCACATTAGAACTAATAAGTGAATATAGGAAGATTGCTGGATACAAGATTAATGTACAAAATTTAATTATATTTCTACATATAAGCAACAACAACAACAACAACAAAAGAAAATAAAATAGGATCATTTACAATATTATCAAAACTCACCAAATACCTATGCTAGGAATAGATTGAGCATATAGTGGGTGAGATTTCTATACAAAAAACTACAAAAACAGTACTGACAGAAATTAAAGAAGAAATACATACAATGGAATAAGCCATGCATATAAATCAGAAAACGCCACAGTGAAAAGACATCAGTGTCAATTTTCCTCAAGTTAACTTATAGATTCAGTTCAATCCTAGTCAAAAAATCAACAGGTTATCTTTTTTGTTTTTTTGCAAAAAAATGAACAAACTCCTTTCAAAATCCATATAGAAATACAAAGAACTAGAAAGAGTCAGAGCTATTTTAAAGAATGAGGTGGACAAATTACAAAGAAAGATCAATGTGTTTTAAAAGGTATATTAATTAAAACAATGTGGTATCCCCAGCAGGGGGGAAAACATATTTAATTTCTTGCAAAAATGACATTATGCCTTTTCAATATACAATAGTCAATTGGATATCCATATAAAAAAGATGTATTTTGACTCTCCCTCACACAATACGTAAGAATCAATTTCAGGTGGATTTTACATTTAAAAGCAATAGGCAGGGGCGCCTGGGTGGCTCAGTCAGTAAAGTATCTGACTCTTGGTTTTGGCTCAGGTCATGAGATGGAGCCCCACACCAGCACTCTGTGCTGTCAGCACAGAGCCTGCTTGGGATTCTCTCTCTCTCCATCTTACTCTGCCACTGCCCTACCCATGCTTACTCTCTCTTTCAAAATAAATAAACTTACAAAAAAAAATTTTTAAGTAAAATGCAACAAAATAAGGCTTTAAGAGAAAAACAAAGGGAATATCTTTAAGGCTATCAAGTTAGGAAATATTTCTTAAAGTGGGACAAAAAGCCAAAAAATTGATATATTGAACTATATTAAAATATGACATCCTTCTGGGCATCAAGATACTTTAAGAGCCTTTTTTCTAAAAGCAAGCCATAGGATGGAAAAGCAGATATATAAATCAACTCATATCAGGAATATAAACAACTCCTACAAATCAGTATCAAAAAGATAGTCAACCAAATAGAAATTATGGACAAAAGACATATATTTCCCAAAATAGAGTATTCAAATGACCAATAAACATATTAACACTTCCTTAATAATCAGGAAAATGCAAACTGAAATTTAAAATACAATGCAACACCTGCCAGACTAAAATAAAGAGACAAGATAGCAAACATCAGGAGTATGTGGGAAATCAGATTCAAGCATTGCTGGTTGGAGTGAAAAATGGCACAACTATGTTGTGAACCATGTAGCAGTATCTCTTAAAGCCGAACATACGCATATTCTACACGACCCACAATTTCACTCTTAGATTAATACAATGCCCACATAACTTCACCAAAGATGTACTGAAACAGATAAGTAAATAGTGTGGTATTTTCATAAACCTGAATCATATATGCAGTGAGAATAAATTATTCACAACCACACACAATAGTATAAAGAAATCTCACAAACATAATGTTGAAAAGTGAAGTCGGGGTCGCCTGGGTGGCTCAGTCAGTTAAGCGTCCGACTTCGGCTCAGGTCATGATCTCACAGTTCATGGGTTCGAGCCCTGCGTCAGGCTCTGTGCTGACAACTCAGAGTCTGAAGCCTGCTTCATAGTCTGTGTCTCCTTTTCTCCGTGCCCCTCCCCCACCCACACTCTACTTCTCTTTCTCTCAAAAATAAACAAACATTAAAAAAAATTTTAAAAAGTGAAGTCAGACACAAAAAAATACGTACTACATAATTCTACTTAAAGTACAAAAGGTGCAGTAAAGTATGTAGCAGTTAGAAATGAAGCAAATGATTTTCCTTGTGGGAACTGTAACTGGTAAATACCATAAAGGGGACGTTCAGGAGGGGGGGTGGGCTGGTAAACTTCTATTCTTTGAACTAAATACCATTACACAGGTGTGCAAAATCTATGAAAATTCAGTGATCTGTATACATTTATGATGTTTTCACATTTTACTATGTTATATTGTAATTAAATTTTAAAAATACACATACCCTTAGATCTAACAACCCCTTTAATTCCATAAAAATAAAACAATTAGTTGGCAGGAGTTATGTACAAAATGTTTATTTTAATATCACTCCTGGCTTTAAGAACATTGGAAGCGGGGCGCCTGGGTGGCGCAGTCGGTTAAGCGTCCAACTTCAGCCAGGTCACGATCTCGCGGTCCCTGAGTTCGAGCCCCGCGTCAGGCTCTGGGCTGATGGCTCAGAGCCTGGAGCCTGTTTCTGATTCTGTGTCTCCCTCTCTCTCTGCCCCTCCCCCGTTCATGCTCTGTCTCTCTCTGTCCCAAAAATAAAAAAATAAAAACGTTGAAAAAAAAAATTTATAAAAAAAAAAAAAAAGAACATTGGAAGCAACTTAAATTTCAATTAAAAGATGAATGGTAAATTTGTTGTCCTTCATTCCCACCACAAAATAATATGGCAATTAAAAAGAACAGAACTGGGGGCGCCTGGGTGGCTCAGTCGGTTGGGCGGCCGACTTCGGCTCAGGTCATGATCTCGCAGTCCGTGAGTTCGAGCCCCGCATTGGGCTCTGTGCTGACAGCTCAGATCCTGGAGCCTGTTTCAGATTCTGTGTCTCCCTCTCTCTGACCCTCCCCCATTCATGCTCTGTCTCTCTCTGTCTCAAAAATAAATAAACGTTAAAAAAATTAAAAAAAAAAAAACAAAACAGAACTGGATTTATATCAGCTAATTCAGAGAGACTTGCAATGTGTATTATTGAGCAAATCCATGCAAAATATATAAATTATGATTTCATATTTATAAAATGAACTACGTGTGTTTGTGTGCATGCATATATGTTGATTATCAGCATGTTGATAACACTGGTTGTTGGAGTGGGTGGGTGCCATAGAATGGAAAAATGAAGAGAAAAAGTTCACACACACACACATACATTCGTAAGACTATATTTTGAAAAAGAGTTTCCATATTAGGAAAGAAAAAAGTCATATATGCTCTGTCCTCATGCACCTGGGAGTAAAAAGATGAATAGAAGATTTGTCTTTTAAATGTTAATGGGATTCTCTCAGGGTGTGGGATTTCAGGTAAATTTTAAAATTTTATTTCTCATATGTACATGCATTGTTTGAATTTTTTACAATGTGTATTTATTAATTATATGACCAAATCTATAATAAAGGTTTTTTTCACTATAAACATAAATCAATGATAGGTAGAGAAACTGATACTTATGAGAAGTTTTAAATGAACACTGATTAAAAGGCTACTGACTAATCTGGGAAGACATTTAAAAACAAGATATTACTAAAACACAGGAGCACACTGACATGGAATGATTAGATTTAACATGTTAAGTTTTGTATTGATAAGAGGTGGATGGAATTGTTGATTAACTTTGAACTTTAATTAATTTTTATTTATTTTATTTTACTTTTTAATTTTTTAAATGTTTATTTATTTTTGAGAGACAGAGAGAAAGAGCACGAGCTGGGGAGGGACAGAGAGGGAGGGAGACACAGAATCCAAAGCAGGCTCCAGACTCTGAGCTATCAGCACAGAGCTCGACTTGGGGCTGGAACTCACAAACTGCAACATCATGACCTGAGCTGAAGTTGGATGTTTAACCAGCTGAGCCACCCAGGCGCCCCTAACTTTGGACTTTTAAAATCAGATTTTTATTACAAATGTATGGGTAAATATTAAAAGAATAAAAATAGAAAACAGAACTTTCAAATCTGTAGAGGAGGGAAAAGTGGAATAATAAAACCTCAATTATTCTAATAAAAGGCAATAAAAAAAGAAAAGGAAAAGCATGGTAAATAGGAAGCATAAACTTGGAAATAAATCTGAATTTCAAATAGAACAGCATGAATCAGACTTTTCTCCCTTACTAGAAAGAATTACGTAATATTTGGCATTTGCCATTCAAAATAGGCTATCACATGAGAAAAATTATATTGCAAGCCAGGCTACTGCCTTAAGCAAGGACCTTCCTACTTCCTTTACCTCCTTCTTGAGCATCATCACTGTGGGGAGAGAAGACTGGAAAGGTAATGTGAGGAAATCCCATGCCTTCCAGCTTCTGGAGGAGAGAAAGAGAAGGAAAAGATAAAAGGAGGAAAGAGTGACATTATCAGGTGTCTGCTCTATCTAGTATTGGCCCAGAGAAGAGGAAGTGTTGGAACAGTAAGGACAGAAGAAGACTCCTGCCTAAACCTACTTGGCAGGTTTCTGGTTTCAGTAGGAGGCGTCAATCTTAGCACTCAGGATAAAGGCAGGAGTAGCTTTAGGCTAAATAAACCACATTTTCTCTGCAAGACAAGTTAGAGTGTAAGGTGAATTTCACAGTCCTATTTTGTGATTCATCAAGTATAAGCTTAAAGTGAGATTTTAAGTATTTTCCAAGTATATATTTTTTAATTTTTAAAATACAGCTTACAGTCTCAAACAATGTTCCTGATATTCTTTTTTCTTTTATATCTGAATTCCTTTACTTCTACAGAAATCAAAAATTAGGTAACTTATTAAAGATCTTCCCTCTGGTTTTTAAAATATTTTAAAATTTGCTTTGGAGAAAAACCAAAAAAATGTTTTATAGAGGATTGCCAGAGTAATCTAAGTTCTAGCTTCACTCTTTTATATAACTCTGCTTCTGATTATAGTGTAAAGGTTAATGCAATGAAATTAAATCCTAGAAAGCATATTAAAGAGAATGCTGTCAAACATTTTAATTTTGACCCTTAATTCTGGCATTTTTTTATATAAAGAGAAACACTTTAAATTGTTCTTTCTCTTTGTTAAATAAAAGAATAAATTACCATATTTAGGTCTAATGACTTAATAATTGAACATCATTCATTTTCATTATTACCTACTATTTCTTACTATTGTGAAGGCTAATTCTTACTATAACTAAAATATTATAGTAAATGTATTCCACTTTATAGTAAAATAAGATAGTTATTTCTATTTTTCAACTAGGAGGCCATTCTGTTCTGGTTTCATAATGTATATATTTTTTAATATCTCTCCCATAAAGCAAACTTTACGAAGTTTTTTATATCATAATATTATATTTATTCATGAAAAACTGTCATTTCATGAAAATGTAAGGAAAATAAAGTTACCTATAATTCAACCACCTAACAACCTTTCATATATTATTACATGTATACATAAAATTTTGTAATGAAAGTAAAATTATCTTACACATTTGAAAGCTCATTTTTCTGACTTTGTATCTTTTTAATATCTTATCAATCAATAAATACACATCTCAAATATCCTATAATTTACCCCTTAGGATAAATTGTTCACACTGAGACTGGTCAGCCAATGTGTTATTTTGATCTATTTTATTTTCATACTTTTGGTATGGTTTTTACTCATTTATATACATTTCTGATATATTTGATTTATATAAATTATGAGAATAGGTTCTCATGTGGTGACTCAGCTATTATCATTCTAAATATACCCAAAGGTGCAGAAACCTACATCTTAGGGTCCTTTTTGTTATTGCTAATTTGCATTTTCTTTTTATTAAGACTAAAGTTGAGCATCATTTTGTATGTTCAGAGGCTATATAAACTTCCTAATCTGCCTGAATTTCCTAATTACCTGTTCACATCCTTTGACCATTTACATTGGACTGTTGGCCATTTTCCATATGGTGTACAACATGATTTGATATACACATACATAGTGAAGTGATTACTACAGCCAAATTAATTAATATAGTCACCTACTTTTTGTTATGAGAGCATCTGGAACCTACTCTGTGATCAAATTTCCAAGATCGAATACAAAATTATTAACTATAGTCATCATGCTGTATATTAAATCTCTAGATTTATTCATCCTACATAACTGCAACTTTGTACCCTTTGATCAACACCTCTCCATCTTCCCCACCCTGGTATCCACCATTCTGCCCTCTACTTCTATATATTTGACTTTTTAAGATTCCACATAAAAATGAGATCATGCAGTTTTTTTCTGTGTCTAGGGCCCATTCTTTTTTTCCCATAGTTATAGGATTTATGTTTATTTTGTAAGTTTTTATCTATTTACATTCCAGTTAGTTAATATACAGTATAATATTAGTTTCAAGTGTAGAATTCAGGGATTCATCACTTAACATACAACACTCAGTGCTCATCACTACAAGCACCCTCCTTAACCTATCACCCATTTAGCCCATCCCCCTGCCCATCTCCCTTCCAGTAACCCTCAGTTTGTTTTCTATTGTTAAGAGTCTGTTACCCGGTGTGCCTCTCTCTTTTTCTTTTCTCATATGTTCATCTATTTTGTTTCTTAATTTGCATATATGAGTGAAATTGTATGGTATTTGTCTTTCTCTGACTTATTTAGCTTAGCATTATACTCTCTAGCTCCATCCATGCTGTTGCAAATGGCAATATTTCACTCTTTTTTTATGCCTGAGTAATATTCCATTGTGTCTATATACCACATCTTCTTCATCCATTCATCAGTTGGTGGACATCTGGGTTCTTTCCATAATTTGGCTATTGTTGATAATGCTGCTATAAACATCAGGGTGCATGTCTCCCTTTGAATTAATGTTTTTGTATTCTTTGGGTAAATACCCAGTAGTACAATTGCTGAATCATAGTGTAGTTCTATTTTTAACTTTTTGAGGAACCTTCATACTGTTTTTCAGAGTGGCTGCACCAGTTTGCATTCCTACCAACAGTGTAAGAGGGTTCCCCTTTCTCTCCATCCTCACTAACACCTGTTGTTTCCTATGTTGTTAATTTTAGCCATTCTGACTGGTGTAAAGTGATATGTCATTGTAGTTTTGATTTGTATTTCTTCCCTGGTGATGAGTGATGCTGAGCATATTTTCATGTGTCTGTTAGCCACATTTGAATGTCTTCTTTGGAAAAATATCTATTCATGTCTTCTGCCCATTTTTTAATTGGATTATTCATTTGGGGGGTGTTCAAGTTTTATAAGTTCTTTATATATATTTTGGATACTAACATTTTATCAGCTATGTCATTAGCAAATATATTCTCCCATTCCATAGGTTGCATTTTAGTTTTGTTGATTGCTTCCTTCACTGTGCCAAAGATTGTTATCTTGATGAAGTCCCAATAGATTATTTTTGCTTTTGTTTCCCTTGCCTCAAGAGATATATGTAGTAAGAAGTTGCTATGGCCAAGGTCAAAGAGGTTACTGCCTGTGTTCTCCTTTAGGATTTTGATGGTTTCCTGTCTTACATTTAGGTCTTTCATCCATTTTGAATTTATTTCTGTGTATGGTATAAGAAAGTGGTCCAGGTTCATTCTTTTGTACATTGCTATACAGTTTTCCCAACACCATTTGTTGAAGAGATTGTCTTTTTTCCATTGGATATTCTTTCCTGCTTTGTTGAAGATGAGTTGACCATATAGCTGTGGGTTCATTTCTGGATTTTCTATTCTGTTCTACAGATCTATGTGTCTGTTTTTGTGCCAGTACCATACCATCTTGATCACTACAACTTTGTAATATAACTTGAACTCCAGGATTGTGATGCCTCCAGCTTTGCTTTTCTTTTTCAAGACTGCTTTGGGTATTCAAGGTCTTTTGTGGTTCCACACAAATTATAGGATTGTTTGTTCATTCTAGGTCTGTCAAAAATGCTGGAGCTATTTTGATGGAGATTGCATTAAATGTGTAGATTGCTTTGGGTAGCACAGACATTTTAACAATATTTGCTCTTCCAATCCATGAGCATGGAATGTCTTTCCATTTCTTTGTGTCATCTTCAGTTACTTCATCAGTGTTTTATAGTTTTCTGAATACATATCTTTTACCTTTTGGGTTGGGTTTATTCCTAGGAATTTTATGGGTTTTGGTGCAATTATAAATGGGATAGATTCCTTGATTTCTTTCTGCTGCTTCACTGTTGGTGTATGGAAATGTAACTGATTTCTTTACATTGATTTTATATGTGACTTTACTGAATCCATGTATCAACTCTAGTCTTTTCTGGTGCAGTCTTTGGATTTTCTATACAGAGTATCACCTCATTTGCAAACAGTGAGAGTCTGACTCTTTCCTTGCTGATTTGGATGCCATTTATTTCTTTTTGTTGTCTGACTGCTGAGGCTAGGACCTCCAGTACTATGTTAAATTAAAGTGGTGAGAGTGGACATCCCTATCTTGCTTCTGACCATCTAGGGCCCATTCTTAACATAAATTTTAAATGTATACATTACTCAGTACATTTTACTTTTTGTCTATAAGTAAGTAATTGGGAAAATTCTAATGATTCTGAAGATATAAAACTCAATCCTGTGAATTTTTAAATTACTTCTACTTTTAAAAAGTTATATTATGGCTGACTGCCATTGCCTAACCAATATCCATTTCCTCTTTCTTAAATGAATAACCCTATCTTTGTTCAAAGTATGAATGTGTCCAGTGAAAAGTACTCAGTCTCTCAGCCTCCCTTTTAGATGGGATAAGTGCTAACTCTTCTTTTCACTCAGTTATACAAACAGAAGTGCTCTTGTCCTGACATTTAAGCAACAGAGCCAGAATATTCCCATTCCCCAAATGAACTAATTTCCTGACTGAAAACTGAAATCAGCCATGTTTTAAGCTCATCTGGTTATCACTTCACCTTGCCTCTTGTATAGGAAATGGTCAGCTAACCCATACTGAAACCCTGTAATATCATAAACAGACTTGTCTACCAGGTAAGTTAAAAGTATAAATCCATCCTAATTACAGTACAACAAAGAAGTCTGTGATGAGAAGTAAACATGCACAGCCTAAGGCATTAATACTTCATTTTAAAAGAGCTATTTTCAGGCCAAATAAATCAAGTTTATTGGCTTTATTTATTTATAGCCAGCATTTGCAACCCTCAGTTTCCTCTGTGCTAAGCACTGTGCAAGATGCTATGGATTATATTGGACAGCTTAAGTCATGGCCACGGCCCTCAAATAGATTATAATTTACTCTGGGTGGTAAGATGAATGGTCATGAATTATCGTCAGCAACACAAAATAGTACATAATTATCTATTAAGGAGTCCATTATTGGCCATAAATATCGTTGGAGTTTTGAAATATGGAGAAGAAAGGCTAAGAGAACTGGGAATGTTTATGGGATAGTCCTTCATCTAGAGTATGAAGAATGGGTAGAGTTTGGATAGACAAAGAGCAATGCAAAAAGTATTGGGAAGTTAGAAATGGAACCCTTAAGGTGGGAATGAGCCTAGCATGTTTATATGGAATGGTAGAGATTAACCTAGGGAGAAAAATAAGCAAATACGGTGAAATGATAGAAGTAGGTTTGGATAGGTAGGGTGGAATCAGATTCCAGAAGATGTTGGAAAATAGGCAGTTAGGATTCTAGACAGCATGAAAAACAAAAAAGTTTTGAAAACAAAAGGACATTGAGGGTAAAAAGTGTGACACAAAAGAAAGAAGCTTAATGAGAAAAGTATACCAAGAAGTTTAAGAAAAACCAATGCAGGGCACCTGGGTGGCTCAGTCAGTTAAGCGCCGGACTTCAGCTCAGGTCATGATCTCACAGTTCGTGGCTTTAAGCCCCGAGTCGGGCTCTGTGCTGACAGCCCAAAGCCTTGAACCTGCTTCAGATTCTGTGACTCCCTCTTTCTCTACCCCACCCCCACTCACACACTGTCTCTCCCTCAAAGACAAATAAACATTTAAAAAAAAATTTTTTAAAGAAAAAACAATGCATACCTTCTTCAGACAACTATGCCATTCACTCATTCATTCACTGATCTATCATACAATAAATAATTGATAAGCACCTATGAAGTCCCAGGGACTAAACTAGGTCCTGGCCTTACAATCTCAAAAATGAAACAAAAACAAATTAAACCATGCAATTAGGTTATACAGACTGTAGTGAGAGGCCCTCCAAATATCTAAGAGTCTTCTTTTTGAGTAGGGACTCTTAAAACAACCTAAAATCGTGCAGTGAGAATATCCACTGAGAGAACATTCAATATAGTTCTGGAAGTGCTAGCTGATGCATTTAGATACCAGAAAGGCAAGATATAAGCAATGGAAAGGAGAAGGCAATTTTACTATTTGTAGATGATTATGTTTTATTTCTAGAAACTGAAATAAGAGAATCTAATATTCTGGGTGGTTACAAAACTAATACTGAAAATCACCAGCCTTTTCATAGATAAGAAATAGCTCGTTATAAAATATAATGAATGGAAAAAACCTCAGTTAAAATAAAAAAAATAAAATTTAAAACTGCATAAAATCTTACAGGAAGAAAATGATAAAGCCTACTGAAAAATATAAGAGAAACTTTAATAGAAAGACATACCCATTCTTGGTTAAGAAGAGTAAAAATTATAAAAGTGTCTTCTTAAATTAGCTTGTAAATTTAACATGTTCATGACAGTGCCTAGTATCCAGTAAGAACTATGTAAGTGCCAGACAGATAGATTAAATAAAGATGGAATTTTTTTATGGTGGGAGTAGGGGGAGACAAGGCTCTTAGTTTACATGAAAAAACAAGCCAAGAAAATTCTGAAAAATAAGCTGTAATTAATTAAAAGTTTGATTCTAGCATAGATTGAGTAAACCAAATAAAGAATCCAGAAATAGACCCAAATGTCTATGGGAATCTAGTATATGATAAATGTGACATTTCAAATAAGTGAGGAAATATGGATTACTTAAGAGTTAAGAGTATAACACAAGAATGACCAACAGAAATGGATTAGGTTGACCCCACCACATCTATGATCTGCATCCATGCCTCTTTTAGACATTAAAGGTCAACTGATGTGAAAGAAAGAAAGAAAGAAAGAAAGAAAGAAAGAAAGAAAGAAAGAAAGAAAGAAAGAAAAGGAAGCGGGAGGGAGGGAGGAAGGAAGGAAGGAAGGAGAGAAAGAAAGAAAGAAAGAAAGAAAGAAAGAAAGAAAGAAAGAAAGAAAGAAGGAAAAAGAAAGAAAGAAGAAATAGGTTGTTGCAAGCTGACTTAAGTAATAGAGGTATGTGCACCCAAGTTTCACTATATAAAAGTAGCCACTGAACCTTTGAGGAGATGGATGTAGTTAGACATTCCTTTAGTCAGAATGAAAGCAAGCTTCCAAACACACACACACACACACGCACACACACACACACACACACACACACACACCACATGTTAAATAATGTCCAAGATACTTTAACCACTACCTTGCATAAAAGATTCACATGAGCTAGACCTGAGCATTCCTGAGAAGGGATAATCAGCATCATCAACCAACCACACTTTTAAACTAATGGCTGGATTCAGAACTACTTAGAGATTTAAGACTCAAGCTCTATCCCAAAGGGTGCAGAGTGGAACTTCAATGGATTCTTAAGCCCCGTTCATGCATGGTTTGAATGTCTCTAAAATCTTTTGACCCGTCCATATATCTGAAATACCTTTAATTTCACCAGTGGTATTCCATTGCTATTTTTCATCAAATTAGTAAACAGGTAACAATTTTCAACACAAAAACTTTAAAAAAAAAAAAAAAGAAAAGAAAAAATTTCTGACATTCAACATGCTAATTAGAAAAGTAAGGCTTGATGGAGCCGGTTATAACAGAAGAGCTTATAGTCACTTCTCAGGAGTACGGGCTTTCTGATAAAATGACTTGCATTACAGCTCAACATAAGTAACACACATAATACTATAATATAAACACTAAAGGATATTCAAAGTAATTTACAGACATTGAGATGACTGGATTCAATGTCACTCTAACACCAAAATACATTCCAGGGAGAGCATCCTTTTTAATGTAAGACAAGGCAGGTGAGGGTACTAAAAGAAAATGTGACAAACATTTTTAATTCTCTTTCTCTCAGCAATCAAATGAAGACCAGAAGCAATGAAAATAAGATACATTTTGACCCCCAAAAAATAAAAAGTTTCACATAAACAAGTTCAAATGATGAATTAAAATCAGGAAAAAGTTTCTGCAACAAAAAAGATGGTAAGAACTAATGCCATTAATATAATAAACTTGTATAAATCAACCATCCAAAAGAAAAATAAGCAAAGATTATGAAAAGGCAAATCATAGAAAGTAAAAAACATGTGAAAAGATGCTGAATCTTATTTTATAATAAGAAAAACACAAAACAAAACTAAGCAAGATTTCAATTTTCAATTGGGTCAGAAAATATTTTAAAATTTGATAACACATGAGGTGCGGGGGTGGGGGGGTTGGAACCAGAGTATCCATACACTGCCAGTGGGACCATAAACTGGCAAATTGGATTTTCTATCAAAATATTAAGTATATGTACTTTATGGTCCAGCCAGTACATATTTGGGAATTTATTCTACAGATATATACTATGTGTCTACAAAGAATTATGTACCAGAATATATATTACCACATTGTTTGTAGTAACATAAAAGTGAAAAACACCTAAACTTTCATCAACAGGGAATAAATATGTTAACTGCAGCTACAGTCATACAATGGTAGTCGCAGCTTTTAAACACTGAATATCCCTAAAAAATGGGCTCCCCTATGTACATTAAGTGAAAAATATCGATCAAAAAGTATCTATGATATTCACACATTTGAGAAAAATTAAAAATTTAGTTATCTGCTCATATACACTGGTAAAGCATAGAACATATTTGGAATGATTCACAAATGGACTGTGCTGCAGTGGTTGCCTATGAGGACAGAAACAAGAGGCTGGTGATGGGCACAGACTTTTACTGTGTACCTCTGTACTTCAATTTTTTTTTTTTTTACTATATATTATCTATTACCCCTTCAAAGGAGTAAGGGAAAGAAAAATAGGAAGGAAGAAAAGCACAGAGGGATGGAAGAAATGTTGACTTTTGGGTTTTATCAGGAGTCAACATTAGGTCTTTTAATTTTCCTGACAGCTGAAATTTTTACTTGTCTAGCATCACTCACAGTATCATTTTTGGATTAAGTGGTAAAATGAAAATATAGTCAGCCCTTTTATCCTTAAAGTGAAATGGAACTTTAAATGTAAAGTCAATAAGTGTAAACAATAAATGTAAACACACATGTACATAAGAATGCTCTATGTATGATTAATTTGTTTCTCTTGTTCTCTGTGTTGGAAACCAATGCACAGTCCAGTGTTATGAATGGACATTGGACTTCCATATAGAAAGTGCATCGCTTCAATGATTTTGAGGGGAAAAAAAGCTAAACATTTCATAAACAATTTTTTTTCTGAGTAGAAAGTAGTTCCTGGAATGGAGAGTTCACTTTTTTTTTTTTTCTGGAAAAACCGGCACTGTGTGTGCTGGGAATTTATTGTAGAGTGCCATATATAATCATGAAATGAGATTTATTTTCCTTGACATAAAATGACAGCAATTTTCTCTGTTGCCATGTTCTGTTTTTTTTCTGGGTATGATTTAATCTTATTTCAAATCTAAGAAAGTTGCTTATATTGAGAATAAGTGGATTAAAATAGATAATGAGAACTGAATAGAAAAACTTGCACCTCCTGTTGGATCCAAACTATTCTATTAGAGCACAGCACAGTATGATGGAAAATTCTCTATCAATACAGCCTTTAAAAAGTTCCTTCTCTCAGCTGTATCTGTATTTTGCTATGTACAAATTAATTAAAATAGTAATTGGGGTGCCTGGGTGGCCTGGTTGTGGGAATGAGCCCTGTGAGTTGGGTGTAGAGCCTGCTTTGGATTCTGTCTCTCCCTCTCTCTCTGCCCTCCCCCCACTTGCACACCCTCTCTCTATTTCTCAAAAAATAAAATAAAACTGGGGAACCTGGGTGGCTCAGTCGGTTGAGCTTCAGACTTTGGCTCAGATCATGATCTCACAGTTCATGGGTTCTAGCCCCATGTCGGGCTCTATACTAACAGCTCAGAGCTTGGAGCCTGCTTCAGATTCTGTGTCTCCCTCTCTCTCTGCCCCTCCCGTGCTCACACACACTCTATTTCTCTCTCTCTCTCTCTCTCAAAAATAAACATTAAAAAAATAAAGAATAAAATAAAATAGTAATCTAGTGAGAACCTATGATGGCTTACCATGGGCAAGAGCTCTCACTAAACAAAATGAGTAGGTCATAGGTATTCTCCAAGGGAATATCCAAATTAGTCAGAGAGAGATGAATAAAATAATTCTTACAAGGCCATGGGAAGGTTTCTAATTGAATAAGATATCTGAATATGTGCATTTATCTTCACTCCCAATTACAATCCTACTGAAACAACAGTGAAGGATAAAATAAAATTTAATTTAAAAATTTTAAAGGTATAAACCCATATGGGAGGATAGAACAGAAGAAGAAATTACGGCAATGAAACTGATAAAGATGAAACCCAGATGGATGAGTACTGAGTAATTTTGCAGACCCAAAAGGCCATAAAACCTAAGATGCCTCCAAAGGTCCCGTGTTGTTCAACACTGTGAGAACCCCTTGTTCAATCTGTCAGGACTACAATGTTGAAAAGCCAATAAGGCACAGGCAACTCATATTCTCCATTAGAGAGAATTCTTTTGACATTTAGATTAAGTTTTTTTCAAGTGATAAGTACTGATTCCATTAAAATATTTTAATGATTGGGGCGCCTGGGTGGCGCAGTCGGTTAAGCGTCCGACTTCAGCCAGGTCACGATCTCGCGGTCCGTGAGTTCGAGCCCCGCGTCAGGCCCTGGGCTGATGGCTCGGAGCCTGGAGCCTGTTTCCGATTCTGTGTCTCCCTCTCTCTCTGCCCCTCCCCCGTTCATGCTCTGTCTCTCTCTGTCCCAAAAAAAAAAAAAAAAAAAAGTTGAAAAAAAAATATTTTAATGATTATATATATCTTTTGGGGATGGATAAGCACATATTTGTAAAGACTTACACCTATGTGTAAAGACTAACATCATAATTGGCAGCAAGAGACATTTACATGACTTACTCCAAGTTCATAATATGTTTGCCTATTAACAGAATCAAGGCATACATTTTAGAAACTGTATTTCAAATGAATCTTGCAAAATCTTAAAGATTAAACAATACCTCATCTGCCGATGGCACCCAGAACCAATTGGGGGAAATAAAAGGTCAAAATGCAATTGTGAAAATAAAATCACCAAGGTTTGTGCAGAAACCAGACATACTCAACAGCTCATATGGATGAAACTGTCTCCCTCATAAAATGTTCATGAATAGGCCTTCTGGTTATATAAAATGATAGGCCTGAATTAGCACAGGACATGAATAGGTAGATAGAAAATGGAACAGGGAGTCCCTACATTCCAAATTTGGCTCCTCCTTGCCCATATTCTGAGTTGTAAATAAGTAACCACAAAACTGGTTTACACAAGCTGCATTCAATCAATCAGTACAGCCCTGGCTCCTATCCCACTCTGAAAGTCAGTCAATCCCTACCCTTCATGTTTCCCCAAATTCTGAAAGGCTAGCTTTTTGATGTTATTGCTGTTGTTTATTTGCTGTTATTTATTTTTTTTTTTTTCAGAAAGACTGTGGCCTAAAAAAATTTTTCTATCTTCCTTAACAAGCAATACATTTAACTTAGTTTCAGACAACTTTGTAGTGATCTCTTCCTACTTCCCATATTCTACCCTGTTGAAAGAATAGAACAGAAAGTCTGGAAACAGCACTCAATTGACACTTAGATTTCATATCTCTTAAAAGTGGATATCAAAAAGCCAAAAAAGTTTGACTTTTTAATACATAATGTTTGGAGAATTGGGAGCCATAGAGAAAAGAATAAAATTATATCCATATCTCCAACTCAACACCTGAGTAAATTCCAAATGAGTCAAATATAGAAATGTAAAACATAAAAATAAAAGTACATGGAAGAATTCTTTTATAACCCTGGACTTGGAAAGGCCTTTCTATGACTTAGCAAGCCATAAAGAACAACTAAATTAAAATAAATAACTACTAACTAGCAAATATATACCACAGATAAAACCCCAAACAAATGACACACTGGAAATCAACATTTGAAACTCATATCCCAAGAGCCAATCTCTCTGACTATATATATTTTTTAAATATAAATAAGAAAAAGGTAAACAAAGTTGTAGAAAATAGGTAAAAGGCAACAATAGAGTTCATAGAAAAATAAATACAAATGATTATTATACATATCAAAACTGTTTAACCTGACTCATAAATGGAGAAATGTAAATTGAAAGCTCACTAAAATATAATTTCTTATTTAATATATTGTCAATTATCCAAATTTGGCAATGCATTCTGGTGGCAAAGCTACAGGGAAAGTCACTCTACTGCTTAGGAGTAAGAGCTTGTACAGTCCATCTTGAAAGAAATCTGATAATATTTGTTAAAATTATAAATGCATCTACCCTTTGACTTAAGCTACATTTCAAAGAATTAATCCTGCAACTAAAATAGTACATATACCAAATAAAGTATCTGTAAGATTCTTCATTTTAACACTATTATAATAACAAACAATTGGGAGTAACCCAAGTATCCATCAGAAGGGGACTGGTTAAAGAAACTAATACATTCATAGAAAGAAATACTATTCAATACTATATCAATGCTCAGGTGAAAAGAGCTCAAGGTTTTATTATTAAGTTTAAAAAAAGCAAAATTTGGGGGCCTGGGTGGCTCAATCAGGTTAAGCTTCTGACTCTTGATTTGGCTCAGGTCAGATCTCATGGTTCATGATTTGAGCCCTGCATCAGGCTCCTCACTGACAGTGCAGAGCCAGCTTGGGATTCTCTCTCTCTCTCTCTCTCTCTCTCTGCCCCACCCCCACTCACATGCTTGTGCTCTCTCTCTCTCTCTCTCTCTCAAAATAAATAAAATAAACTAAAAAAAGAGCAAAATTCATAGCACTCAACATTTATGCTAATATTTGTATTAAAAAGAATGAAATAAAAATACACATATTTAAGACTTTCTTTTATTTTAAGGAAAGAGTGAGTGTGGGAGTGGTGGAGAGGGGCAGAGAGAGAGAGAGAGAAAGAGAGAAAATCTTAAGCAGGTTCCATGCCCAGCATGGAGCCCAACGTGGGGCTCAATCCCATGACCCTGATATCATCACCTGAGCTGAAATCAAGAGTTGGACACTCAGCCAACTGAGCCACCCAGGAGTCCCCAAAATATACATATTTATATTTGCTTGTGTCTGCATTAAAAAAAACACTGGAAAGATATCACAAGAAACTAGTAAGACAGAAGAGAGAGGGAAGTGTGAAAATGAATGGGGGCTAGGAGGGGAGCAATCATCTTCAGGGTATACTTTTTTGTATTGTTTTGATTTTTGAGCCATACAGATATTCAAAAAATATTCAATGTTTTAAAAATACAGAAAACTATGCATTTGTACCTAGAGCTATTACTATACCTTTTATTATTGGTGATCCATACCATAATAAAAATATAACAATACATTCATTTGACATCTTAGGTGTCAAAAAATATGCAAAATGCTTACATTTCCAACACTGGATCTAACAACATACATCTCAGAACACGGATGGAAAAGCCCCTATTATACAAGAGCCCCCCACCTTAGAAAAGCTGGAAGTTCTTGCTTTATAAACCCCACATGATTGACATTTTTTCTGCCTTCTCACATCAGTAACACAAAATGGAGGTATCTGTCTTCTTTTAGCAACTAACACACTTGGACAACTTCTGTGTGTCAGTAATGGCTCTATGTTCCCTGAACAAGCACTTACAGCTGTATCTTGGTCTATGCTAAAATTATGACCTTTAAAGATTCTAATAACACTTTGATTCTGGGAAAACTTGCAAATTTAGAAAAGAAAATATGATACTCTCAAAGGCACTTATTTTACTTGCAGAACCCCTGCTTACTCATGCATGCCATGCAGTTGGTTGGGCTTATGCTGGATAAATCTTCTTGCCCAGAATAAGTGTTATCTTCCCGAATGAAAAGTATGCCATATTTGTAATTAAAACTGGGAATGCAATGACGCCTTCATATGGGTTTGAGAGCTCTTTGAGACAGATCAAGAATCTTAACCTTTTAGAACATGACTGCTTTCTCAAACCTGCTCACAGCCAAGATGGTGGCCATTAGAACTAGGTTCCTAAAAATTGTATCGGAATTTCCAGGAAGAGTTTTACATTCTCAGTGGCAAAGACTTCTATGCCTATATACCTGAAAAATCAGAATTTACCACCCATGTATCAAGCTACATACAAAAGGAAATAAAACATTGCCAAATACCAGTGGGAGAGCTGGGACCTATTTACATGGACTGACAGCCTTTCTGGGAATTCAGGAAAAAATTATATATTTTACTGATCTAGAGCATAGTGATTTATTCATTTAGGATAAAAATACATATAAATGTTTCATAAATTGTAACCTTAAGGAAGTTTACCACAAGCCCTTTCACCTTAATAATAAGCAAACAGTGCATACTTTGTATGACATTTAGGAAAATTCTAAGAAATGAAATCTGTAGAGTAAGAAGTAAGGAGTCTCCTTCTAGACAGCATTTCCAGTGTACCATTCAGAGAAGGGGATTTCAAAGAGACCACAGCAGTCTGGTTGAGTTGACAAGAAGGGGTTGGAAATTCAAAGACTAAGGTAGGCAGAATTTGTGTGTGGCAGGCAGGCAAGTAGGACAGCTGGTAGGGGAGGTGGAGACCAGAGAGAGATGAGTTTCATAGAGACCTCTAAGATCTACAGAAGGGTTCACATGAGTCTGTGGCTGAGTAGTGATCTAGACACATATGTGAATAAACAACTCAAGTCTGGGGAAAGAACCATTGGTACAGAGTATGCAAAACAATTTCCATAGCTAAAAAAAGGGGTGTAACTAATGCTTGTTCTCACCATCCAGAATGGAAAAACTTACTATTACATGGGTCTCTGGGCGGAGTCATCAGAAAGGTATTGCTTTAATAGTGAAACTAAACTAGTCCTAGACCAATCCTGCTCTGGGCCCAGTTTAACAAAGCTCTAAGTGAGCCTTGAAAGAAGCCAACTCTTTTCAAGTAATTTAACTGTATCCCAGAACAAACTTAAAAAATATTTAAAGAAGTAATTTTTTGAAAAGCCCTCAACCAATAATGTAAAATTGAAAATGTCTAGCATCTAATCTAAAATTGTCAGGCATGAAAGAGGTAGGAAAATGTCCCATAATAAAAAATAATCTTTATTAATAAAACAGGCACAGAAATGTTAAAGATGATAAAATTAGGAGAAAAGTACATTAAAACAGCATATATACATGTTGTGTGTGTGTGTGTATATATATATATATATAATATATATAGGGGTTATATGTAATATACGTAACATAGGGATATACAGTATATATACAGAATACATACATATGTTTATAAACATATGTATTTACATGTTCAAAGGATATAAGAAAACATGAACATGATGTTTAAGAAATGGAAGATACACAGGAAAATTCAAATCAAAACTATAATGAGATACCCCTCCACACCTATTAGAATAGCTAAAATTAAAAACACAAGAAACAACAGGTGTTGGCAAGGATGTGGATAAAAAGGAACCCTCATATTGGTCAGAATGCAAACTGGTGAGGCCAATGTGGAAAACTGTATGGAGGTTCTTCCAAAAGTTAAAAATAGAACTACCCTATGATCTAGCAATAGCACTACTGGCTATTTACCCAAAGAATACAAAAACACTAATTCAAAGGTATACACGCACCCCTATATTCATAGCAGCATTATTTATAATAGCCAGATTATGGGAGCAACTCAAGTTTCCATTTATTCATGAATGGATAAAGATGCGGAATATATACAATGGAATATTATTCAGCCATAAGAAGAATGAAATCTTGCTATTTATAATGACATGGATGGAGCTAGAAAGTATAATGCTAATCAAAATAAGTCAGAGAAAGACAAGCACCATATTATTTCACTAACTGTGGAATTTAAGAAATAGAACAAACGAGCAAAGGGAAAAGACACAGAGAAAGAGACAGAGAGAGAGACAGAAAGGAACCAAGAAACAGATTCTTAATTATAAAGAACAAACTGAAGGTTACCAGAGGAGAGATGGGTGGGGGAATGGGTTAAATAGGTGATCAGGTTTAAGGGGTGTACTTGTCACGATGAGAACTGTATGGAAGTGTTGAATCACTATATTGTACACTTGAAACTATATTACAATGTATGATAACTAACTGGAATTAAAATAAAAACTTTAAAAAAATACATTATGAAAAGAAGGAAAAGAACTAAAGTGGGAGGTGGTACGTGCAACCAGTAAGTAATTTCACAAACAGATGTTAAAAGATGGCCAAAAATACATAAATAGGCATTTCATGGGAGGTGAAATATGGATGTCCAATGAAGATTTTAAAAGATGCTCAATGTCATTAGTAATAAGTTAAATGCAAATTAAACTCAGAATGCAACAAATTTTCACACCTCACAGTTGGGCAAACTTTTAAGAATGACAATGAAAAGGTTTGAGAGATGAGGAATAACAGGACCCATTATGCCTGTTAATGGAAACATCAACTGTTTGTCATTACACTGTACATCTGAACAAGTACATTCTCTGTTTCATTAACTCTTATCCAAGGCATAGAACAGTTACACATGAACCATTTCCATAATAGCAAAGAGCTGGAGACATTCCAATATTCATTCATAAAAATGACTGGATAAATTTGGTTTATTTTATTTTATTTTATTTTTATTTTATTTTATTTTATTTTATTCTTTTGAGGGTGAGAGAGCATGCAAGCAGGGGAGGGGCAGAGAGAGCGGGATAGAGGATCTCAAGTGGTCTGTGCACTGAGAGCAGAGAGCCAGATGCAGGGCTCAAACTCATGAACCATGAGATCATGACCCGAGCTAAGTTGGACACTTAACCAACTGAGTCACCCACGTGTCCCTAAATTTGGTTATATTTAAATTATGAATTAGCAAATAGCAAAAATAAATCAACTGCATACATCAACATGGATATATCTTTGAAACCAACATCTAACACAAAATAAAAATTACATCACAAAAGGACAACTATGTGATTCTACTTATATAAAAGGCCAAATAAGGAAAAGCTAAAGTATCATTTAGGAACACACATGCATGTGAAAACCTCTAACGAAAGCAAGGGACTGTCATAGGTTGAGATACACAGAGGAATTACAATGTTCTATTTCTGAAGCTGAGTGATGAGGACATGGGTTATTTGTTTCACTATTATTCTTTAAACTATCCATGTATATAACCTATGTGCCTTTCTTTCTGCAATACATTTATCAATCAATGTGGTGCCATAAAAAAAAAGAAAAAGAAATGGAAGGCATAAAAAAAAGTCCCCAACCGAACTACCAGAAATGAATAACAAAATACATGAAATGAGAATTTCACTGGATAGGGTTAACAGCAGACTAAACACTGAAGAACTAAAGAACAGTTAAAATGCAGCAATTTAAGGGCGCCTGGGTGGCGCAGTCGGTTAAGCGTCCGACTTCAGCCAGGTCACGATCTCGCGGTCCGTGAGTTCGAGCCCCGCATCAGGCTCTGGGCTGATGGCTCGGAGCCTGGAGCCTGTTTCCGATTCTGTGTCTCCCTCTCTCTCTGCCCCTCCCCCGTTCATGCTCTGTCTCTCTCTGTCCCAAAAATAAATAAAAAAAAAGTTGAAAAAAAATTAAAAAAAAAATGCAGCAATTTATCAAGAGACCACAATGATCCTAAATGTGTATGTACCTAATAACAGAGATTCTAAATACAAGAAGCAAAAACGGAACCAAAAAGGGAAATGGGCACACTCATAACAGTTAGAAATTGTAATGCCTTCCTCCCAATAATTTATAGAACAAGAAGAAAGCATCAATAAGAATATAGCATATTTGAAAAACATTATCAACCAACATGAAATAACAAAGGAATCAACTAAATGAAATACCACCACAGTATAAAAATTGAATAAAGATGTTTTGAGACTTTCAAAGTCTCACATGTATATCTCCATACTGATCCTTTCTTAGTAAGCTTCAAAAAGAGATATTCCATTAAAAGACAACAAAGTAAGAAAGCAGAAAACATGGGATACATAACATAGAGAATCCAATACAATGAGAGGCAAAGCGAATCTACAGAATGATTGTGAACCTAGAATTGCAGCTGAGCTACAAGCTTTTGTAGCTTTTGATTTTGAAATCACTTCAAATTTTGACAAGAGAATAGTTGGCTCCAAGAGAGGAAGCAAAGAGATGAAATTCATAGAAATATCTATTAAGTTTGAATTACTGACAGAAATTTTTAAGTTAAAGAGTGTGCCGATGATTTAGTGATAGCTACACAGAAAACTAAGGAAACTAGGAAAAAAAAGACTTTTACTCTCTTCTCCATGAGAAACAAAAATTTTATATTGCTCAGCTGTCAGCCATATAGTACCACTATGTTATATGTACATCAGAAGGAATGTCAAAGATCTCTCTGTGTGTGGATGTGTGTGTGTTTATTTGGTGGGCTGCGGACGGAGTGGGGAAAAAAGTCTTATTTTCCACAGAAATAAGACTAAGAAATTAAGAAATAGCAGTAAAAGCAGTAGAAGCTCATCATTCGGGGATATGGAGTTAGAACAAAGTGAGAACGGGGCGCCTGGGTGGCTCATTATTTAAGCGTCCAACTCTTAGTTTTGGCTCAGGCCATGACCTCACAGTTTGTGGAAGTGAGTGCCGTGTTGGGCTCTGTGTGGGCAGCACGGAGTATGCTTGGGATTCTCTCTCTCTCCCTCTCTCTCTCTGCCCTTTCTCTGCTTGTGCTTCCTCTCTCTCTCAAAATAAATAAATAAAATTAAAAAAAAAAAAAAGAACTAGGTGAGGAAACCAAAAGAGTTGAAAGTAGTTGAGTTTGGACAGTAGGGTGTATTTTTCACGAAAAGCTTGTACAACTGTTTAAGTCATATGTATGTATAACCTTGATGAAATTTTTTTAAATTTAAATAATAAATACAGTTTATGAGAAATTCCATGAAAAAGAGATAAACATAAATTTAAAAAAAAATGTCAGGGTTTTGTTGGTAGTAGAGCAGCTCCCTTGCTGTAATGAATCTAAAGTCAGCCTTCAAATACAAGGATTTGCTTAAAAAAAAGAGATAAACACAGGATTCTTTAGGAGATATAGTTGTTGGAGACAGCCCAAGTGACACCTTCTAAAGAGAGAGTACAGAGAGTGATAAGAATTGCTAGGAAAGAACCCAAAAGCACACCAACATTTAGTGGGGAAATTTATAGAAAAGAGACTAAGAATAATAGGGGAGAAATGACCTGAGGGGGTGGAGGAAAACCTGGAAAGAGAGGTGTTTCAGAAATCAAGAGAATATTTTCAAGAAAGAGGAATTAAGGGCACCTGGGTGGCTCAGTCGGTTGACCGTCTGACTTCGGTTCAGGTCATGATCTCGTGGTCCGTGAGTTCGGACCCACGTCGGGCTCTGTGCTGACAGCCCAGAGCCTGGAGCCTGCTTTGGATTCTGTGTCTCTTCCTTTTTCTACCCCTCCCATACTCATGCTGTCTCTCAATAATAAATAAACGTTAAAAAAAAATTTTTTTTTTAAAGAAAGAGGAAGTAGAAGACTGTAGCACACACCACGGAAAAAAATCAGCAAGGCCAGAAAAAAAATGTCCTGAATTTCACAATAACAAAGTAAAGGATGGCTTCGGTGAGGGCAGCAGCAACCTTGTAGCAGGTGAGGTGGTCTCAGTGTTATAGCAAACTGGAAGAAAGGAACGGAGACAGTATGTGCCCTCTTTACTGGACTGGACACAGGTCAGGGAAGAGCCAGGTTACTCCTACCCTTTCAAGGATTGATCTTAAACTAGGATTAGTTATATTACCATTTTTTTTCTCTTAAGACACAAAGATTAAGTTTGGAATAAGGATTAATTAAGGTGGCCTAAGGTTAACTGAAAGTACTGGCATTTAAATTAGGCCTTCTAGAAACTGTGCTCTTCACCACACTTTCTAGGACAATGTACAGCTACTGTGTTCGTTTCTGTATGGCCTAGGTCTCCTCAAACCTGACATGTATGGAATCTCAAGAAATGTCTGAAATCATTCAATTGTGTAATGTTCAAAATGAGGAGGATTAATTCAATTTGATCATGGTATGGATGCTCAAATGAACCAGGGAGCTTAGGTGAACTGCCCAAAACCAAGTTACTAACAGTTACTAAGCCCAAGGATTGAGACTATAAGCCCCATTTCTTGACTCCTAGTAAGTTCAACATATTTCTAAAAAAACTACACCCAAAACTACAGTCTAATGTATAGGAGACACAAGCTTTTCTGGTCTGAGTGAGGCAGATCATCCCAATGAGCCAGATGTATTATCCAAACCTGTTTTGGACACAATATAAAAGCAAAAGTTGAGACATAAAATTACTTTTATCTGAGATAACTGTTTGGACCCCAACAAGCCTGCAAAGCTCCGATGAGGAACAACAAAGACCCTAAAACGTTGTGCGAAATTTCCCCTTACTTGTTTAAAGCCAAAAAGGCAAGCTGAGATTCTCATAAGAGAGGCCAATTCTTTCCGTTCTGGAGCTAATGCAAGGCAGCCTAGGCTAATAGGAACAGAAATCTGCATCTGGAATTCTATAAGAATAATAGTTATCATCTTTCTGACATTTTTTCTTCTGTCTCTTCTCCATCTTCTTCCCTCTGTTCCTGCATCTTCTCTCCCAACTCTCCTTTCCTCCTCAGTGCCTTTCCTCTTCTCAGCCTCCTTTCCTTTCCTTCATCTTTTCCTTCCTATTTATCTTTCTCTCCTTAACTCTTATAAAAAATAATTACACTGAATGGTGTTTCAAAAAACACTGAATTGTGGTCCTGAATGTCATCAGCAATAACCTCTGCAATGATTCAATCAAGAGCAAAGCATCCCCCCACCCTGCCCCAGATTTCTCAGGATTCTAGCACTGAGGCAGGAGGAAGGCTTAAAGTCCCTGTTGATATAGTTGATATCAAAGTCCCTGTTGATAATCAAGGTTATCTACCAGTATTGAGACATTTACATTATTGGAATATTTTTTTTGCCTGTTGTAAGTTGTATAAAGTCCACGTTTTCATTTTTGCCAGTTATTTTACTAGATAAACTTCATAAGGTCTTTACAGGATAGAAACGAATTGCCAGGAGCCTGTTTCTATTTTCAAACTCTTTCCAACAGTCTTTAGATAATAAAAATAAATATTAGAAATAACTGGGAAGCCAATGAAGTTTTAGGGATACTCAAGGATAAGAAACTATTTTTCAGTAAAGCCTCAAGGCAGAGAAATATTTAGGTGAAGAGAACTGAACTGTGCACTGGAGGGAATCAGCAACATAATAGAATAGCAACATAATTCTAGGTGCCATCCATGTAGGCTGCCAGATGTTCTGACTCCAAAGGCTTACAAAACTCATGGGGTGGGGTGGAGTGGAGGTGGAGAGCATCAAAGGCTGTGTGACAGGTGTGCAGCAAGAACTCTCCCTAAGGTTGTGCTGTGGACTGATGCCCCACCCCCACCTCAATGATGGACAGGGAGCAGCCTAAATTATAATAATGGGTATGAACTCAGATCCCTGGGGCATAAGCCCAGCTCCACTCTTAGTCATTATATCCTAAAAGTAATATTCTCATTTCCATATAAGAGAAGCAGTGAGGGGCACCTGGGTGGCTCAGTTGGTTAAGTGTTCAACTCCTAATCTCAGCTCAGGTAATAATCTCAGGGTCGTGAGTTCAAGCCCTGCACTGGGCTCCATGCCAGGCATGAAGTTAAATAAAAGAGAGAGAGACAGGGAGAGAGGGAGAGAAGGGGTGGGAGAGAGATAGAGAGAGAGAGACAGGAGCAGTGATTGGGTAAATTTCAGACTAGGAATTCAGAGACAGAATAGCAATGGCTAGAAGTAAATTTATTTTTTCAATCCTCCCCTGTTGGACCTCATCCATGACCTACAGTTTGTTGTTTCATTCCGTCATTCATTCATTCAAAACCCAAACATATTAAAGGCTTCTGTCTTCACAGCTAAGATTGCCTTGTTGAGTAAATAAGCATATACATAAACTTCCAAAATTATTCAGTTTCTTCAAATGAAAAATGAAGAGAATGGTTGGATAACTTACAAAGGACCAATGATGGGAATGAGAAATAGAGAAGTGGATGCCCACTTTAAAAGTTCTTGGTAACTGGGCCACCTGGGTGGCTCAGATGGCTAAGTGGATGACTCTTGATTTCGGCTCAGGTCATAACCTTGAGGTTCATGAATTCGAGCCCCACATCGGGCACTCACAGCACATAGCCTGCTTCCGATCCTCTGTCTCCCTCTATCTGCCCCTCCCCCACTTGTACTTGCACACGCTCATGCTTTCTCTCTCTCTCAAAAATAAATACATGTTAAAAAAATTTTTTTTAGGTTCTTGGTAAATGAAGGTAGAAAAAAGAGTTAGAAGAAGGTAAGAAGTTGGGAACATAAAGAGTAAGTTTTTAAAAAATAATCATAATGCCACAATAGAGTTTGGTTTTGATGAAATAATCAGCTATCTTCTATCTCTATTTAAATGTGTCCTTCTAATCAGAAAGAATTTATCTTAACAGTTAAGCCCAGAAATGGATAAAGAAATATGAAATCTTTAATTATAAAGTATATACTTATTCCCATGGGAATAGGTTAACTTCTGATACCATCAACTGACGGGGAAAATGAATTTTAAATCACGTTTGAAATTTGCATCATTAGCAGCTTAGCGTTTCTTCTGCACTTCCCATTACTTAACCGCTGCTGAAAGAACTTGCCCAGCTTCTCTTGTGATCTGTATCAATGTTCATGCAATCCTACAAAACCACCAGCCTGTATTAGTAAAAACAAAACCTACAACATTTTCTAAATAATAATGATTTGTGGGTTTGCCTGCCTGAACATGGGAAGGGTTTTGTAACCAACTACAACATACATCTCATGACCTACATTATGCGCATGCATATCATTTTAGACATATCTAGATCCTCAAAATTTTCTGGGAAAAATGATTCCTTCTTAGATAATATTCTAAAACATACTCACTGGACTTCTAAAAAGGAAAAGACAAACCAAAATTTGCATTTGAAAAAAGATATACAAGAAAGAGATTGTATTTTTTTAAGGAAAAGAAGGGGGGAATTTATTGCAATGCTATTGCATTGATCTGAGGAATCTAAGAAGCAGAAGAAGGTAGGTCACAGGCTATGCAGACAGGAGCAATACTTAAAATAATCCAGCAGAAGTAACCTGCTTGAGATACCAATGCTATCATTATTGTCACAAGCACCAATACTTTAGCTTGTATAGCCAACATCACCAGCACTGGGTGTGGACACTGCCCTAGTACTTACTACTGCAGGGCTGCCCTGGATACTCCATGCCACTGCAATTACCACTGTTGCTAAGGGATTCCCCAGTTTCCCATGCTCTATCTTACTAGGTTGCAACTTAGAGATTGAGTAGACACACCTGGTTGGCAGAGTTACATCATATGCTTACACACTTGATACGACAGCTGGGAGAGAAGTACCTGGCCTCATCACATCTATCTGGAGATGGTTCTCCTCCTACCAAAATTCGTGAAGTGAGAAATTCCTCAAACATAGGAACAGTGCTTAGATGCTGGGTAGACTAAAAGAATAATAAATGTCTGCCTGAAAAGATAAGGACGTGTCCAGTTCTTCTTGATCTCCTGCATGGGCTCCTCTTCAAAATTTTGGTGTTTCCTTTTGTGCATTATTTTCTCATCTATGCCCAGTCTCTTGAGATCTCCTCTATTCTCATAGTTTTTTTGTTTTTGTGTTTTTTGAGAGAGAGAGAGAGAGAGACAGAGAGAGACAGAGAGGGCAGAGGGCATGGGAGAGAGAGAATCTCAAGCAGGCTCCACGCCCAGCAAGGAGCTGACTCAGGGCTTGATCTCATGACAGAGAGATGATGACCTGGGCTGAAATCAAGAGTTGGGTGCTTTAACCTACTGAGCCACCCAAGTGCCCCTCCATTCTCATAGTTTAATGGCTCCTAAATATTTATCGTTAGCCATCTTCACTTACTATGGCAGAGATTGCTTACTGCCCATCAAAATCCATTACCTTTTCCTTCTATAGAAAGGGAGGGAGCCAAACCATAAGAGACTCTTAAAAACTGAGAATAAACTGAGGGTTGATGGGGGGGTGGGAGGGTGGGTGATGGGCATTGAGGAGGGCACCTGTTGGAATGAGCACTGGATGTTGTATGGAAACCAATTTGACAATAAATTTCATATTTAAAAAAAAAAGAAAATAGAATTTTAGCTTGGCATGGGGTTTCCCAGGCATACAAAATTTCCTAGCTTTTCTTAATGTTAGTTGTGACCACATTGTCAATTTCTCTTGAAAGCAATGTGAACAGATGTGATTGTGCCACTTCCAGCTCTGAGACTTACGATGTACAGATCTGTTTCCTCCATATTTCATTTTCTCTCACATTTGCAACAGCTGGAATCTGTGGCAACCCTCTTCAACCATGTAGATGATGACAAGGGTTTGAGGGATGAAGAAGCAACCTAGGAACCTGGGTCATTGAGAAACAGGGGTACCCACCAATCTGGAATGCTGATCTTGTACTGATATATGAGAAATGAAGGTCTATCTTTGTAAGCAACAGAAAAATTATTGGGCGTCTTTTTTTTTTTTATAGCTTCTTAGCCTTATGCTAACTAATACACACATACACATATACATGCACACATGCACACACACTCACACGTTCACCACTTCTTTCAGTGAAATCGTATCTACCCAGATACGAAATCTTGGGGTTGGTCTAGACTTCTCCTTCTGTCTTACACCTCAAATGCAATAGATCACTAAATCCTGTTTACTATACTTCATTAGTTTGTCTCTTTCTCTAAACCCAAAGCTACTACCTCAATCTGGGTTCTGATTTTTTCTCCCGATGAACTCATTGCTAGATTAGTCTGCTCAGGCTACTACAACAAAATACCACAATACTGAGTGGCTTAAGCAACAGAACTACATTTTCTCACAGCTCTGGAGGCTAGAAGCCCACTTGCTCCTTCCCCTTGCTTCCTTGCCTAAACTTCTGATGCTAGAGACCACACAAGTTCCAGTAGAAACCACAACTTTTAAATCAGAACAACTTCATTCCCTTAAGGAGAGTTTTCTGAATACTGCAGTCAGTCCCTGGGGGAAATGCTGATGGAAAGATAATTACTGAATCCTAAAACATTAGGCTTCCCATCCTGATTACAACAAAGAGATCTGTGGGCTTTCCATGAGACAGCCAATCCTAGAAATGGTATTGTAATTGGGATGGAAGGCAAAAGGAAAATAAAATTCAGATCAATTCCCTTGGGTTCTCTGCCCTCATACTTTAAATCTGTCACATGTCCAGACTACAGTATGCTATTCTAAGACTTAATGTTTTCTTGCTTTTTGTATACAAGTTTAAAGGCTCTGACCTGGCACACACAAGAGAAAATCCTCTTAGCATGCTTCTGGTTGGGTGGAATTATCCCACAGAGACATTAAGTAATGTAGCTTCCAAGAGATCAACTGACTTCTCTGATCTTGCATCCTCATCACCACTGATCATGGAGATCATGGTGGTTATCAAATTATAATTATGGAAAATAATAGACATGATGTGTCATGTGGTCATACTGGTCCAACAGTCTCATTAAATTGCTGACCTCTTATCTTATTTATCTACAAAAATAGCAACTTCATAGGCTTTCATCCAAAAAATACTAAAGTCTAACAAATTAAGCAACTTCCCCAAGGTAACTCTATTTAGTTGGGGCAGTAGTAGGACTGTCATTAGAATCTAGTCTTCACTTGCCGATCCCTCTGATGATACCTTTGAGACTCTGCTTCATCTTACCATTAACTAACATTTTTTTGTTTTTTTAATTTTTTTTTAATGTTTATTTTTGAGAGAGACAGTGACAGAATGCAAGTGGGGTAGGGGCAGAGAGAGAGGGAGACACAGAATCTGAAGCAGGTTCCAGGCTCTGAGCTGTCAGCAAAGAGCCCAATGCGGGGCTAGAACTCACAAGCTATGAGATCATGACCTGAGCCGAAGTTGGACGCTCAACCGACTGAGCCACCCAGGCACCCCCCTTTTTTTTTTAATTATGCATTTTATTTTAAGTACATTATTTTACCATGGTTCTTATTGTTCAGTTATCAGTCTGTTCCTGTGTTTATATGTATGGCACAGCAGCCTTGAAACATCCTTAAAACAGCCTTGAAATAGACCTGGCCTCCCAACCCAAGAAGACACAGCTTAATAGCTCACTGAAACTTGTCTGAAAAACAACTAGAATGGGTAAAAAATGGAGGATGGCGACAGCCTCCCTTATTGCTGCTTCCTGGTTAACTTAAACTATCGACTGAGCCCTGATTCCAATAAGATATTTTTAATAGTAAATGCCACAGATACATTTTGTTGTGGAAATAAAAGATGACTCTGAGCAATTCATAGTACAATTTGACTTCTAAAAAAAAAAAGCACAATTAGAAAATGACCATATTCAGATTTGGGGAGACATTTTTTTATACCTAGGAATAATTTCAGTAATTTCCACAATTTTTGGTGAAAAGTTATAAACTATTAACCAACATTTTTTTTAAATTTTTTTTTCAACGTTTTTATTTATTTTTTTGGGACAGAGAGAGACAGAGCATGAACGGGGGAGGGGCAGAGAGAGAGGGAGACACAGAATCGGAAACAGGCTCCAGGCTCCGAGCCATCAGCCCAGAGCCTGATGCGGGGCTCGAACTCACGGACCGCGAGATCGTGACCTGGCTGAAGTCGGACGCTTAACCGACTGCGCCACCCAGGCGCCCCACTATTAACCAACATTTTAATGAGATTAGGTAAAGAGATAAAATTTGAAGCAGGCTGTATGTGAAGCATATAGCTTAGAATAGGTGCTACATAAATGTAAATTACATTTATAGAAATCAAAGTTATATGTTTCCTATTTTTCCAACAATGTAATGGCCAATTTTTAATCAAATGTTTTCAGAGTAAAAGATAAGCTTCAAACATTCTGACTTTTCCTTTCTACTCCCTGCTTCCCAAAATGAACACACACACATACACACATGTGCGTGCACACACACATCTCTTTCCCTGGAAAAACTTAGGAAGCAACTCCACAGTCACTTTTCCAATAGATAAGATTATTCATGTAGAGCCTATGCGTAGGTGGAGTGGGCTGCTACAGATGTAATCTTTGGCATTCCAGGAGGAAATCCCCAAAATATACCATTAAGTATCCTTCACCCAACATCCTCTACTTCCCCATCCTTTTAAGCCCTTGTTTGGTTACTATCAGGGAGGCAAAGCATTGTATATTGAGATCTCTTATTTGTTTTAAAGCTTCCTTACCTACGAGGGGTGTTGCATTTGTCCCGTATTTAGTTTAGTTTATTGCATCAGCAGGCTGTCATCTCACTCAGAATGTTGATCCAATTCTATCAGAGTCTTGAAAAGAAAGTGAGAGATCTATAAACAAATAAGGATTGTAAACAATTAGTGTCTCAAACTGGAGGGATTTCTAGTCAGGAATCTTCCTTCATGTGTTAGGTGGTGTTGTCACCTACTGGCGAAATGTGATATTGTAGCTCAGTCCTTGCATTGGGAGGAGACTTCTACAGAGAACCAATGCAGAGTACCTTCTCCTCTCAGAAGGTAATTGTGATTTATGAGAGGGAAGACATGTTTTTATTTTTGCTTTTCTGGTCCCAAATACATAGATTCAGCCACCTTTTTTTTCTTAGTTCTTTTAAGTAGAGAATAGTACTAGCTACTAAAATCTGATGCTGGGCCTGAATATGAAAGCCATGGTGGTTCAAACTGTGCCTTAATACAGAAAAAATATTTATAAGGATATTTACAGAGAAAACTTTAAAATACTCCTGCGGATGAAATAAAAATATAAAAGGTTATAGATCCAGAATATGTTATATTAGAAGCACCCCACTCCAGATTTTTTTTAGCTGAATTATGCTTTGGGTATTATTATCCACCTAAGGGACACTGTGACAAACACTGAGAGCTGCCTTCTCCACATCCATTCACCGCTTCTTCCTCACTAATAGAATTCCAATTTTGTTTCAAGTAAAATTATCCCAAGTTACAAAACTCAATGTTTAACACTCTACCCCCTCAGTTAGGGGTCTCCCCCTGTGACACAATTCTCACCAATGGGATGTAAGACTCTGCTCAGAATTTCTTGGGGAAAAAAAAAATCTGCTTTCTGATAAACATACGACCCTTCATCATCTTTCTGCCAGCAAGCTGAGAACATGTGAAGTAAGCATCTTGTGACCAGTGGAACAGAACATAAGCTAAGGTAGGGAAACAGACGGAGCCTGAGACAGTGGGGACATCATGGAGCTACTACACCACTCCTGAAATCCTTTCCTCTAGAAGTGGGGAGAGGGAGAACCTAATTCTGGACTGAATTATGTCCCCCCTCCCAAATTCATATGCTGAAGCCCTAATCCCCAGTGTGACAGGATTTGGGAATGGGACCGTTAGGAAATAATTAAGATTAAACAAGGTAATAAGGGTGGGACCCTAACCAGATAGAATTAGTGACCTCTGGAGAGGAAAAGATATGTTTCTCTCTATGCATGAAATCAAAGTTTAATTGGACTTACAGAGAGAGAGAAAGATATCTCCTTACCCCTTCCATGTGAGGATACAGAGAAGGCAGCCATCAGCAAGCCAGAAAAAGAACTCTTACCAGAAACCTAATCAACCAGCACCTTAATTTCAGACTTCCCAGACTCCAGAAGGATGAGAAAAAAAAAAATGTTGGTTAAGCCACCCAGTCTGTGGTATTTTTGTTATGGCAGCCTGAGCCTACCAATACAAATACCTATCTGATTAGGCCATTGTAATAAGTTTTCTGCTACTTGTATGTGTATTATTCACAGATGCAAAATGCAGGACCTAGCAGAATGTTGCACATAAAAAAAACAAAAATGTGAATTTTCCAGGTAAAGAAGAGTAGAGAGAGAGAGACTACTAGGTCCCTCCCATTTCAAGCTGGAAATTTGATCATCTTTTTTATGTGGTGATTAAACATTTGATTTCATGCCTAGACTTTGAGTTTATGCCAGCTCTAGTATTTGAGGAAATTAAAGGAAAATTCAAAATATGTGAGTTATTTATTGATGATTTTTGCAAAGTCCTGCCTGATAAAGATGAATTCAGACAAGAGCTGGTTAGTCTGACACCTAAGAGAGCAGGTCTTTGCCTGCAGCCTGAACCTAAGTTGTCTGAGAAGCCTATGATGTGATTTCTTACCCAAACTGAAGCCTTTCCTACCAGAGCTGAAGCAGTGGCCTTACCAGAGGCTGGTATTGGGTTCTCAGTTCTTTTTTCATGTTCTCTACTAGACAAAGGAAGTAAACCTGCCAGTAAAAAGGGATAAAACGTGTTTCCTTTCCTCCAAATTTATTATTTCACATTGATAATGGCAACTAAGTTAAAAGGAGAGAAAGATGTATGGAAAATAAAGACTTGTCACTAGGAACCAATATTTCTCAGGCCTTAACATTGTAACTCAGAAGATCTCTGGCAGTGGTTGCTCACATGTAGAATTGACTGGAAGAGACTGGAGGCCTACTAACGTTTAGAGGGAACTGTATTTCTATTTCTGAAGAAATATCACACACTGTATGACTGATTAACTTGGGAAGGGGCTAGGAAAGTATTCAATTTATAGGACGAAGGGTATACATAAATGTTACAAAGCCAAAGGGATGGAATGTGGTAGAAACTTCTAGTTTCCTACCCAGTGACCTTTTATTTCTTACTAACAGCATCCAATTTTGTTCAAACCAGTTCTGTGCCTGAGAACTGGGAATGTAGTGACTGATCAGTTTCTCCTTTTCACATTAAATCCAGAAGGCTTAGAACTTAGCTTGTGGCTCAACTTGAACAAGGCAAGCTCTGTGGTGTGTAGTATTTTTAGTTTCATGCTGTATCTCCACCCAAGATTTTCATTATTCTTTTTCACCTATTTTCATAAAAACTATTTTGCTGTGCTTATCCCATTAAAAGACCTTAAGACACCTCTAAAATAAACCATGTAGAAGAAGCAGCAAAGAGATCAAAAGAAATAAAGAAGAGAGACAGGAAGAAGAAAGAAAAAGAGAGTGAGAGGGAGGGAGAGAGAGAGGGGAAGGAAAGAAGGAGGAAGGAAAGAAGGGACAGAAAGAAGAAGGGGTGAGGGAGGGAGAAAAAGGGACATAAAACATACAATTAGGTGAAGAGGAAGCTTGCAGATCCAAACCTCTGAAGGGACCATAAATGCCATTACCATCAATGATTCACTTAAGAATTAGCAATGTGTTTTATAGAGAAAAATTTATAAAAGATGGGAGAAAATGTAAAGGGATACAAACATAAAACTAATTGCCTGAGGTATATGAAAAGTGTTCCGACATTTTGAAATATCTTTTGTCTCAACTCCTGATGTCACAGAGGACATTACCTTGATGCAACGGTTGCCTGTAAGTACACTACCAGGCAAGCTATTCTAGGGGTAAGTGCCTATGGCCACAGTGCAGCTCGCCAATTATTCTCATGAAGAGCTATGGTCTTTAATCTGGCAGAGAATAGGTAGGGCTGGAATGCGTGCCACATGGTTGATTTAAGATCTCACAAATACGGAGGGTCTCATCTATTGGTAGCGTAGTATAAATACTTCGTGTCTACTTGTTCCCTCCGTCACTTTCTGTGTCCACATACGTCTTCTCTGCTTCCTTTATTTGTGTAACATCCCTTATGGGTTACCAACTTACTTACCTCTTAACAGAGGCAAGTGTTTCCCATCTGCTTGTTTTTTATCTCACTCTCTCTGAGAAAATTTAATATCCTTAAATAAAGAGGAAAATTTGCACCTTTCGCTTTAACAATGCTCCTTTCCACTGTCTTCCATAAGAAAAGGGAAACGTCAAGCTTTGAATGCAGCTTGATGCATCTCGGTAAAAGAAGTATATAAAATAATTTTAATGCAAGCCAAGCACACAGCCTATATATTAATATCTATCTATACCTTAAGCCTGCTTCTCAGACACACCGTACTATGCAATCATTCTCCTATTTCAAAAGCACAACGTTGAATTTCTTTAGGCATTTCCTTGTAAATCTATACCAACTTTACACACAGTATGCTAGCCCAAATTTATCAACTGAATATTCTATGAAAGGTACAAAAAGATCTTGGACAAAATATCGTATAACTGAACTATTACAATTGAGAAAATTACAAAGTTATTTAAGACTTTCTTCACTGTTTTGAATCATAATACAATTTCTGATTATACCCCTGCTATCAATTCCTGATACCATAAAAAGAAACAAAGAGCCTAGCTATTTCATCTTTAAATAGATACCAGGCTATTACTGCTCCCTCAGAATCTTTTTCCTAAAAATAATTGTGATTCTCTGAGTTACTAGGAATAGGCAGTTGACAGAACACATTCCATTACAAAATGGCATAAAATGGTTTCGTGCCCTAGTTCCACTTATCTTTAAGTGGATGACTAGATACATTTTTTAGATCAACAGCTCTATCGCTTCCAGGTATGGCTAAGAGGTAGAAAAATGTTCGGTCTATGTTTATGGCATAGAAACCAGGTGTGGTTTCAAGAAGAAACAGAAACTTTCTGGTCCATTTTTGTTAGAAGAGCTAAACATTAATGACTGACAATAAAGCCATAATTTATATCAGATTCTTCTTAGTATTCATATGGGCCATAAAAGCAGAGCCTAACACCTACATAAACACATGCTATGGTCCAGGCAGTAAATAACTCCACGAAACAGGTCAATCAATTTAAGAATCTGAAGGCACATTTTGCAACTTACTTATCTAAAAGGTAAAGATTTCTGTCCCAAATCAATCACCATAAAGATGCTGCCTTAGTCAATTTGGGCTGCTATAACAGAATACCATAGCTGGGTGGCTTAAACAACAGACATTTATTTTTCATAGTTCCGGAGGTGAGGAAGCCCAAGATCAAAATACCAGTAGGTCTGGTATTTGGTGAAGGGCCTCTTCCAGTTTGGCAAATGGCTGTTTTCTTTTATCCTCAGACAGCAGAGCAGAGAAAGAGGAAGCAAGCTCTCATGTGTTCTAACAAGGGTCTAATCTCATCATGAGGGTTCCACTCTCCAGACCTAATTCTCTCCCAAAGACTCCACTTTTTCATACCATCACACTGGGGAATGAGGATTTCAACGTATGAACTTGGGGGAACGCAAACATTCAGTCCATAACAGGTGCTATTGAATATGGATTAGTTTTAGGAAATTTTTTTGTGGTAGTTAAGGTGTCCAGTTAGTGACAGCTGCCTTCAGTTGGCCACATGCCAACCCAAGGTGTTTTCTTCTATTTTTGTTCAATGAGTGGTTGTCTTCCAGAATTTGTGGTATGCTGATAAACAATAACTGCTAAAGAAGAAAAAGTCTCCAGACTTGGTAATATGACAATAAGATTATTTCATTCCTTCTGGAAGCCATACTAGATCATTGTTTAAGAAGCTACACTGTCAACAAGGATCATATGATGATATAAGAGAAGATACTTTGACATACTATTTACTTTTGACTAAGGCCCCCAATTCTGCAAAGTTGTTTACTTGGAGAAGACTGATAAATTGCAACTTTTTTTGTTCAGTAGAGATAAAATAATTTCTTTTTAGAAGAAAAGATATCCCAAAGTTTGAAATTTATTGCTCTGTAAAACATTAACTAGTTTTATATCTAACTTATTTAGCAGTCTTTCTTTTACTTTTCTTCAATTTCATATTCCCTTTTAACTAGCTTTACTTTCCTGATAGTTCCACCATTAATGAGTGAATAATATATCTTTCATATGTGCTTATCACATATTTGTATGAGAGCTAGACTTTCAATTTTTTTAAATTACATTTTATCATACCCCACTTTCCCACCTTAATACAAATTAAATTAGGTAAAAGATAAAAGTTTAGGAAACACAGTACACTTCAAGATAATATATTCAAAATATCTACTTTCTTCACTGGAAAATTTGACTGGAAAACATGGCTTTAGAGCTGGAGCCAAATGGTCTTTCCAATACTTTTCTCTTGAACTAAACTCACTTGGCTCACCAATTCCTAGCAGAACAGTTGACTTCAGCCCTCTCACTGTCCTCACTCTCTAGAGGCAGGCCATTACCATATGGCAAACTAGACAATGACAGTCTCTAAAGCAGAGAAATGGGAAAAGGAACTGAGCTGAGTTTACAAAATCCCTTCTCCTATCATCTGAGTCAGTCACCCATCCTTCCCTGGACAAACATTAACGGGTAAGAGGAGAAAAGCCAGTAACAAAGATTAAATGTTAGGTCACCGATGCCACAGTTCAGCAGACAGGATTATTCTACCCCAAGGTGGACATGGAGTGACCTTCCAGTCTGAAGAAAAGCACAAGCTAGGTTTTTGCCATAATAAATGTAATGATTACTGGGGCGCCTGGGTGGCGCAGTTGGTTAAGCGTCCGACTTCAGCCAGGTCACGATCTCGCAGTCCGTGAGTTCGAGCCCCATGTCGGGCTCTGGGCTGATGGCTCAGAGCCTGGAGCCTGTTTCCGATTCTGTGTCTCCCTCTCTCCCTGCCCCTTGCCCGTTCATGCTCTGTCTCTCTCTGTCCCAAAAATAAATAAACGTTGAAAAAAAAATTTTAAAAATAAATGTAACGATTACTACCTATATGCTTAGTATCTTAAGTATATACTAAGCAATACTTTTATACTGGGAATGCTTTTTTTTAAAGTTTATTTATTTATGGGGGGGGGGCATGTGTGAGTGGGGGAAGAGCAGAAAGAGAGGGAGAGAGAGAATACCAAGCAGGCTCCGCACTGTCAGCACAGGGCTAGATCTCACAAACTGTGAGATCATAACCTCAGCCAAAGCCAAGAGTCAGATGCTTAATGGACTGAGCCACCCATTCCCCTATACTGGAAATACTTTTATAATGGACCCTTACACGAGGCCTCAATCAATTTATATACTGTTAAAAGAAATATATTTTATTCAACCTTCACCTCTATCAAAGCTCAGAGGTGGTACTCAAATGTTCATTAAACAAACAAATGACGGAATGAACACAAAAATTAAGCACAGGATGCAATTTCAACATATTAGGGGAAGGAAGCTGAAGTTCTTGTACAAGCAATGTGGAGAATTTAACCAGAGAGCCTCGCACATCTCTGCACCTGGGGAGCTAATGAAGTAGTTTCTTGAAAGAATCATGGTTCTATCAGCTTAGGACTAAAAAATAACATCTGGAGTATACTGATTTGGCCCTTCCATTTGCCTCTGAATTTCATCCCAATCATCCCAAATAAATCAGAATGAATATCATTAAGGTCTTACTTTTTAAGGAGATGCCACATGTCCCCTTGGAAAAGAATTCCATGTACCTCAGACCTTACAGCTGAAAACTTTTGGAAGTCTGTTTGAAATCCTCTCTCCTCCAGGACAAACCCAGTTCTATTTTCTATTAAGAAAAGAAATGAATCTTTGTTAAAGAAGCCTCCTCTTTGCAAAAATACATGCTCTCCTTTCACAATTTTATGTGAAGTCTACTCCAGTTAAATAATCTGAATATTTTTAAAAAGGAAATTTAAACAATCCAAAACTAGAAAACAACCAAAATGTCTATAGAGAAATAAATTGTAGGAATTCATACAAAGAAATACAAATAGCAATAAAAAGAAGAAACTACTGAAATACACAAAACCATGGATGAATCTCAAGACACTGTTTTGTGAAAGAAGCTAGACACAACGTACACACTGGTTCTATGTATGTGAAATCCAAGAACAGGCAACACTATGGTTATAGAAATCAAGATACTTGTTTTTGAGGTCTGTGTGTGGAAAAGAGGGAAACCCACTGGAAAAGGACAAGAGGTAGTGTTCTGGGTGACAGAAAATTTCAGATCTTGGTTTGTTCAGTAGTTTCATCAATGTATACAATTGCCAAAATTTATTGAACTGAGCACTTAATATATGTACATTTACATATATGTAAATTAAATTCCAAACAGAAAATTTAGAAAAGAAAGGGCTATCAGACATTGCCCATAGCCTTGCTTGCTAGCACTTTCCATAAGTTAAGGACCCTTAAGTTTTAATTGCCTTCCTGAAAGCTGAGAAGTTTGTAGCTTAACAATCAGTTTCTGGCTGGCTATAATATTTCTCCTCTGGAAGTAGTAAGGTTTACCAGAAGAGTAGGTGAATCAGGAAGTCAGTTTACAAATAATTCCATATTCCTAAGTGTGCTGGGCTCTGAAGGAAATAAAAGCCAGTAATGAATGAGACATGCCCTCTATTAGCCAGGTTGTTTTTCTGATGTACTTCTCAAATAGGTCTAGAGGGCAATTGGATATGAACTTTTCACAGCTATTCACATCAAGGCACCAGATCAGTGAGAAGATTTCTCCAGTTAATAAGAAAATTCATAGCTCACCTTTTTTTTTTTTTTTGCACAAGTACAGATCTTTCCCCAAGGTGGAGAAAAGGAGCTTGCTAGTAACTAATTAATCCCAGCCAGAACACCCCAGAATTTATGGGATGTACAAAAATACTCCTGTTCAATATTAATGACACTGTGCCAGTTTCCTTAAGTAGAACAGGCTTTGAAGACAGAAAGATTGTATACCACTAACTAAACAATAGTCTTGGCCAAACTTTTTCAAATGCCTCCACTTATTAGAGTGACAGTGTCCTGTCAGGCTCCACAAATAAGAGGTTGTTGGAGGGAGACTGCAAAGCTAGGGTGGAAAGAAGACATTCCTTTTGGTTCCAGCCAGCAGGACCCCCTGAACTTCTTTTATCCAGACAAGTAATTCATTCCATAAGCAATGGTTGGTTCTTGTTAGCAGATTTTCCAGACTAGGACCTCAGAGCCTCATGGCATTCACTCAGAGACACCACTACCAGTTGGCCAATGTTGTCAACTGCTGATCTGTGTTCCTATTTCACTGTGGCACCTTCTCCAAGTTCCTGAGGTACAAGCGCCAGACAGGCAACCACCACTGAGTTCTGAATTCCAGATCCATGGGACAACAGCAGCATTTGGACAAGATGTGTGCCTCTCTTCTCTCCTTCTTGGGTTAGTATCTTTTTCCTTTTACTTTCATAACATTGTCTTGGCTTATATTCATTTAAATAAATAATAATGTCGAAGTTTAATATGGAGGCCATAGGGAGAAAGGAAGAAAATGAGGTGAAGGAGAAGGCACTGCTTCTGGAGTGAGCCAAACACCCTGGCAGGCCTAATGGAAGCTCTGGGGTCTTTGCAGCTTTGTAGCAACGGGTCTGATTTGGTCTGCTCTGGTTGATCCACTTTCCTCTCTCTTTCATTCAACTCAATTACCTGGAGCAGACAACACTCACTGAGGAGGTACTCAAGCCATCTTGCCAGTCAACAAGGGGATTCACAGATGAATAATAGCCCAGCTCTGTCTATCCAGAGACACGCCTCTCACATGCACGACCGCAGGAGACAGGATGTGTGCAAGGAACCAACTATGCAGTGTTTTTCAACATGTGTCACATACTGACAAACAGAAAGTGCCTACATATATGCGGCACACTCATGTATAGTAACAGGTCTGATTAAAGCTGGAGGCAGCCTTGGGGTGCCTGGGTGGCTCAGTCAGTTAAGCATTTGACTCTTGATTTTGGCTCAGGTCATGATCTCACAGTTCAGGAGATTGTGCCCCGTGTAGGGCTCTGTGCTGACAGTGCAGAGCCTGCTTGGGATTCTCTCTCTCCCTCTCTCTCTGTCCCTCCCCAACTCAAGCGTGTTCTCTCTCTCTCCTCTCTCTCTCTCTCTCTCTCTCTCTCTCTCAAAACAAAACAAATACTTAAAAAGCTGGAGGCGACTTGACTGGGGTCATTCCAGATCTCAACACATACCTGGAGACCATTTGCTGAATCACCAATGTGTTCTGGTACACACCAACTGAAAAGCTATGCATTATTTTACATGAAAACAAACACATATATTATGAAGTGTGAAAAATGTCATTTCCAAAAAGGTAGGCCAGATTATTTCAGACCTATGATCTCCAGGACACAGATTTATTTTCAACCATGAGGGTACTTAAACAGAACACCATATGTAAGAATGGGAGTCAACCCCCTCAGACATACAGCACAGGGAGGTGCCCAAGAGACATGCAGTCCTACCTGGATGATGAAAACAGGCTTTGTTGTGAATGTGGCATTTTCCAAAAACCCTAGTGAGCAGTGCATTTTTTTTTTAGCAGTGAATTTATTAAACCCTCATTTCAAAGCTGAAAAGACTACGAAGCTTCCATCAGGCCTGCCAGCAGGTGAGGTTTATTCCAGAAGCAATGCTTTCTCATTTATCCTTGGAGATTGGCAGAGAGGGCATCAAGAACATTATGCAAAAGCATGGGAATGGAAAGCTATGGACATATTGGAAATTTTCAAGTAAGTAGTATAGGCGCCTAAAGATTAGCACGTGTTCAGGAAAAGAATAGGTTGAGTACAGTTGGACCGTGGAATGCAAAGAAACAGGCCCAGTACTGTGTTGTATTCTGGGCTTGCATGGCAGAACGAGGCAGTACTCCATCCACTGGCAAACCAGAGACTGGAATGTGGACTGGGTGAAGCCAGAAATTACAGATATACTTAGTCCCAAGTGGTGAGGAGCAATACCTCTCAACATGCTGTCTTTTCTCCACAGTCTCTTCCTCCTGCTTTCCTGGTATCCCTTCACTTCATCACTTTAGATACAGCTCATAAAATAAATGGTCAAAGAGGTTATAGTTAAGAAAGTTAGGTATGAAATGATTTAAAGCCACCATTACTCATTCCTGTATAGGGCAAGCCCTTGGCTTGGGAGCAGTTAAAGCCTTAAACTTGGGAAAAGTCTGGAGCACAAACTTTTTACAGGACACTAACTATAACTGGCAATTTAGTTTTCCACAGCCAACACTTTCTAGTCACAAAAAAAGTGCCAAATGATATGGGTTTTTAAGAAGGCAGTTTGCTGGTTATTGTTTTTGAAGGAGAGAGATATATTTTTAAGTTGCTGTAATAAATTTAAAGAGAAAAAACATGAAGCGCTCTTATATTCTATGTTATTTACATTTTATTTCTTCAGGATTCATTTAAAAATGTAGCATTAATTGTTCCTGGAAAGTGATGTGACATGTTTTCTCTACTTAAAATGTCATTTCTCTTTCTGCCACTTTTTTAATGGAAAATAAAATTTATAGATGTCTTTATTTACTTTTTTTTTGCATTTAAAAAAATACAATTTATTGTCAAATTGGCTAACATACAAGTGTGTACAGTGTGCTCTTGGTTTTGGGGTAGATTCCTATGATTCATCACTTACATACAACACCCAGTGCTCATCCCAACAAGTGTTCTCCTCAATGCCCATCACCAATTTTCCCCTCTCACCTCCTCCATCAACCCTCAGTTTGTTCTCTGTATGTGAGTCTTTTATGGTTTGCCTTCCTCCCTCTCTGTCTGTATCTATTTTTTCCCCTTCCCTTCCCCCATGGTCTTCTGTTGAGTTTCTCAAGTTCCATTTTTGATATTTGCAGCTGCAAGTCTTCCATGCTACATTTGTCCAAAGTCAGGTACTCATTGTATAGGAGACCTGGGTTCCAAATCCAGGTTTGTTAATATCTGAAGCTTGTATTCTCTTATTAAATGGTACGGAGAATGGTAGGCAAGGACTAAAGCTGAGTATTTCATTTTTTTTAATTGTTTTCTTTTTTTTAATATGAAATTTATTGTCAAATTGGTTTCCATACAACACCCAGTGCTCATCCCAACAGGTGCCCTCCTCAATACTCATCACCCACTTCCCCCACCCCCACCCCCCATCAATCCTCAGTTTATTCTCAGTTTTTAAGAGTCTCTTACGGTTGGCTCCCTCCCTCTCTAACCGTTTTTTTTTTTTCTTCCCTTCCCCTTCCCCATGGTCTTCTGTTAAGTTTCTCAGGATCCACATAAGAGTGAAAACATATGGTATCTGTCTTTCTCTGTATGACTTATTTCACTTAGCATAACACTCCCCAGTTCCATCCACCTTCCTACAAAAGGCCATATGTCATCCTTTCTCATTGCCAACTAGTATTCCATTGTGTATATAAACCACAACTTCTTTATCCATTCATCAGTTGATGGACATTTAGGCTCTTTCCATAATTTGGCTATTGTTGAAAATGCTGCTATAAGCATTGGGGTACAAGTGCCCCTATGCATCAGCACTCTTGTATCCCTTGGGTAAATTCCTAGCAGTGCTATTGCTGGGTCATAGGGTAGATTTATTTTTAATTTTTTGAGGAACCTCCACACTGTTTTCCAGAGTGGCTGCACCAGTTTGCATTCCCACCAACAGTGCAACAGGGTTCCCGTTTCTCCACATCCTCTCCGGCATCTATAGTCTGCTGATTTGTTCATTTTATTTCTAAAAGCAAACATTCTTGGGGCACCTGGGTGGTTCAGTTGGTTAAGCGTCTGACTCTTGATTTAGGTTCAGGTCATGATCTCACGGTTTGTGGATTCAAGCCCTTCAATGGGCTCTGTGCTGACAGTGCAGAGCCTGCTTGAGATTCTCTCTCTCTCTCTGCCCCTTCCCTGCTCACGCTCTCCCTCGCTTTCTCAAAATAAATAAACTTTAAAATAAGTAAACATTCTTTCTTCCAAATGTAGTATATTTTCATGTAGATGATATCTTGAGATAGTTTTAGTTCAATATAACCCCCCTGAAAACATTCTAAACCTTCCCTAACATCTTCTTTCTTTTTTTTTTTTTAATTTTTTTAACGTTTATTTATTTTTGAGACAGAGAGAGACAGAGCATGAACGGGGGAGGGTCAGAGAGAGAGGGAGACACAGAATCTGAAACAGGCTCCGGGCTCTGAGCTGTCAGTACAGAGCCCGACGCGGGGCTCGAACCCACAGACTGCGAGATCATGACCCGAGCTGAAGTCGGACGCTCAACTGGCTGAGCTACCCAGGTGCCCCGCTAACATCTTCTTTCTAATATTAGGAATGCACTTGTACCCCAATGCTTATAGCAGCACTTTCAACAATAGCCAAATTATGGAAAGAGCCTAAATGTCCATCAACTGATGAATGGATAAAGAAGTTGTGGTTTATATACACAATGGAATACTAGTTGGCAATGAGAAAGGATGACATATGGCCTTTTGTAGCAAGGTGGATGGAACTGGAGAGTGTTACGCTAAGTGAAATAAGTCATACAGAGAAAGACAGATACCATATGTTTTCACTCTTATGTGGATCCTGAGAAACTTAACAGAAGACCATGGGGAAGGGGAAGGGAAGAGAAAAAAAAAAGGTTAGAGAGGGAGGGAGCCAACCATAAGAGACTCTTAAAAACTGAGAATAAACTGAGGATTGATGTGGGGTGGGGGGGGGAAGTGGGTGATGAGCATTGAGGAGGGCACCTGTTGGGATGAGCACTGGGTGTTGTATGGAAACCACTTTGACAATAAATTTCATATAAAAAAATACTAGGTCACTTAACATTTTTAAGTGAGAAAAAAGAGATGAAACTAGCTCTTTTTGCCATCACTTGACTGAAATGCCCTTTGGATCCTTAACTTTCACAAGATGTTGATACTGACCAATGAGGTGCTGAAAACAGGAACTCCATCAGCATTTTGCCCACACATCCTGTACTAGATCTGAGTGACTTTTCTTCCTTGTGCTGAATGAGCATGGGACTCCAGGAATCAGCAGAGGGCACTGTGACCCAGCCGTGATTGTGGTGATGCCAATGGGTATCATGGCATATGTCCAAACTCATCTAGATATATATACTACATGTGTGCAATTATACCTCTATAAAGCTTTTTGAAAACCCCAATTATCCAAGGAGCTACTATGCTCATGTTGACTTAATCAGTTGAGTGAGGACTGAAGAGAGGTCAGGTGAGAGCAATGAGACCATGTGGCACCATACCTTAAGTTGGAGAAAGCCTGCAATTTTGGAGGCTATTAAAAGCAAATTTGGGGCATCTGGGTGGCTCAGTCGGTTGAGCTTGATTTCAGCTCAGGTCATGATCCCAGGGTAGTGGGGTCATGCCCGGCACTGGGCTCAGCGCTGAGCATGGAGCCTGCTTGGGATTCTTTCTCTCTCCCTCTACCCCTCTCCCCCCTGCGCTCTCTCTTTCTAATATTAAAAAAAAAATTTTTTTTAAAGCAAATTTATATTGGAGAGCAGGGTTACATTTATACAGGAGCCTTTGTCACAACTATCACCTATGGCTTTAAATCTTACCTTCTAGATTCTTCTCTAAGAGCCATGCTGCTACCAATTCAAGAAGTGTTGTATTCATCACTTATAGCTACTCAGAGATGGTGAGCCAGGTTCACAAGGCAGGAAAAGTTGGACTATTTGGACCATTTTAACTCTTTAACATCCATGCACATTCCTTTCATACTAAAATAGTTGGTCAATGGGGCGCCTGGGTGGCGCAGTCGGTTAAGCATCCGACTTCAGCCAGGTCACGATCTCGCGGTCTGTGAGTTCGAGCCCCGCATCGGGCTCTGGGCTGATGGCTCAGAGCCTGGAGCCTGTTTCCGATTCTGTGTCTCCCTCTCTCTCTGCCCCTCCCCCATTCATGCTCTGTCTCTCTCTGTCCCAAAAATAAATAAACGTTGAAAAAAAAAAATAAATAAATAAAATAGTTGGTCATTGTTAAATTATACACAAAAACAAATTTATTTTGCTTAAAACATGTTTAACCCATAACTCAATAAAAACAATCTCTAGCAAACAATGAATGGTATAAGCGGTTTTTTTGGTATTATGAATCAGAAGACAGTATCCATTGCCAATGTAACACTAATGTCTGCCATTTCTTTCCTTCTAACAGCATTCCAGTTTCATGTTTAGATGGTGACCATTGCTCTTTCCCCAGCCCTAAGTGATGTTTGGTCTTAAGTTAATCATTCCTCTTTATCAGTGACTAGACAAATGATAGCAATGTGAGTCAGGTCTGCCCAGTAATATTTGGCTGGTAGTTGGGTTTCCCCACCCCCCCACCCCCCCCCACCCCCCACCCCAGTTAAAAGAACAAAGCCTCAGATGGAGAAGTAATTTTGCCTGTTTCCATTTTTTTCCTGCTCGGGAAGGGTTGATGAAATCTGATGTCTACAGCTGTTGGTAGCCATCTTATAACTTATTTATTTATTTTGAGAGAGGCAGAGTGAGCAGGGGAGGGGCAGAGAGAGAGGGAGAGAAAGAATTCCAAACAAGTTCCTCATTGTCAGCACAGAGCTCAACTTGGGGCTCATACGCACAAGCTGTGAGATCATGACCTGATTCAAAATCAAGAATCAGACATATAACTGACTAAGCCACCCAGGAGCCCCTAAAATCATTTTTAACTGATAGAGAATTGTTTCTCTTTTTAGGGGAGAGGGTAAGTGTGCTTTTATTTGTTTGAAGGTTAGTGTTGTATTACTGTTGCTAGGAATTTAAAGTATGGAATAAGTGTGTGTGTTGGACAGCCAAGCAGAAGACTATGGGAAGACCTACTTTTTGACACCAAATACCTTGTGCACACTCTTTCTGTTTGGAGAATTTCACACTTGAAGTCCCTGCATCTCCAAAATAGAACACAGAATCTCACTCTCTTGGCTTCCTTTGTGACTTGGGTACAGGTGTGACTGGACTGTTCCCAACTGGATGTACTCTTATGACAATATGAATTTTAAGTCATTGCTATGGAGGAGGTGCTACGTGTAATCTGTTCCAGTGAGGGTGATGGCCAATACCCCCCAGCTTTCAGAGGCACCAGGAACACCCAGCATCTAGGGCCAGTACTGGCCATATAAATGTGTTGGGATGATCTGGACACTGTTTGCAGCCATAAAGGCCACAAAAATTTGGAAAGATTCCTAATGCTCTTTAATAAATTCATCTTCTGCTGAAAATAGCTAAAACTGATTCTAAACACTCAGACTGATACATTTCATTAACAATTTAAACATTCTTGATTTATCCTTTCATTGTTTTAGTCCAAAGCCAATCATCTATCTAGTACTAACTGAACTCAACAGACCACTGATCCCAACTAATCTGCAGCTGAATATCAGGATCTCACAACCTGAGAGCCATCCTGGCCCCGCTCATCCTCTTAGAGGATCTAAGAGTAATACTGATTCATATTCCAAATCTTGCAACATCAGGTTTTAAAACATTCTCAGAGAGAAGAATTGAGTGTTGCATAATATTTAATATATACTATATATTATATATACTAGCACCTCTTGGTGCTAGTATATATGCCAATCAATTAGGGCAGTAATTCTTAATTACTCCAGGACTTAGTGTAATTAGGACCCATTCACTCTTAAAAACCACTAAGAACTCCACCAAGCTTTGATTATATAGATTATATCCACTGATATTCCCCGTATTTGAAATACTGAGATCAAAAAGAGTTAAAAAAAAAAAGTCAATTAACTTCTTTGTCTTATTATGAAATGGTTTTTCATAATACATTGCTGAACCTCTAAAAGGATTTCAGGAATCGCTAGGGAACACTGATGCACTCAATGAAAACCATGGAATTAGGTATTTATTGAACACTTATTGTTTGCCCAACATTGAAATGGATTCTGTAACAAATCTGGAAGTTCATTCGAGGGCACAAGCAAAGGCAAAACCATGAGAATATGACTGCCATATTGGCAGAAGAGGAGGAAACCAACCAGGGCTGAGCACACTGAAGATGAGGAAAAGTAGTGAGAGATACTTCTCTGTATGATCTAAATTTTACCCTAAGTGCCACTAGGCAGTGCTATTTACCCAAGAACTATATATAGTCCTATATATATATATATATAGTTATATGTATATAACTACATAAGAACTATAAGAAAAAAGGACCTTTGTTTAAAAAATATATATATATATACACACATATATACATATATGTGTATATACATACATATATATGTATATATGTACGTATGTATATATGTATACATACATGTATATATGTATTCGCTATTTATATCAAATAGCAAATAAATACACACACACATATATATATATACATACATATATATATATGGATTAGTATTTGTTTTTAATTTTTTTTTCAACGTTTATTTATTTTTGGGACAGAGAGAGACAGAGCATGAACGGGGGAGGGGCAGAGAGAGAGGGAGACACAGAATCGGAAACAGGCTCCAGGCTCTGAGCCATCAGCCCAGAGCCTGACGCGGGGCTCGAACTCACGGACCGCGAGATCGTGACCTGGCTGAAGTCGGACGCTTAACCGACTGCGCCACCCAGGCGCCCCAGTATTTGTTTTTAAAGATAAAATTAGTTCAGGGCGCCTGGGTGGTTCAGGCACTTAAGTGTCTAACTCTTGATTTCTCCTCAGGTCATGATCTCTGGGTTGTGAAATGGAGCCCAAATCAGGCTTCCCACTGAAAAGACCCTGCTTAAGATTCTCTTTCTCTCTCTCTCTCTCTCTCTCTCTCTGCCCCTCCTCTGCTCTCTGTCTCTCTTTTTCTCTCTCTTTCTCTAAATAGATAGATAGATAGATAGATAGATAGATAGATAGATAGATAAAATTGGTTTCAAGTGATACAAGGTGTGGTATATCTGTTGAGTGATTGTCATTTCCAGGCAGGAAGGGGAATAGTAATTTCCTTCTTTGAGCTCTGGTAAAGGGTAAAGAGATAAGCTAACGTGAGAAAATGTCACTCTTTGACATTTAGTGCATCTGGAATCAAGTGGATTATTTGTATTGCTAAAGGAAAGTGAAACTCTCCACCCCGATATTCCTCAGGCTTTCTGGGAAACCCCGTGCCATTTAGGTGAGGATCTCTTCTGCCAACAGCTGCCCTTCCCACCACCTCCTGGAGGAGCTCCAAGCTCAGCCAAGCACTAGGTGAGTCAGTGCCACGTCCATGGGTTTCCTAACTCCAGCTCATGTCAGCCAAATGAGGAGAGAAGACAGAACCTGGAGACCATCTGCCCCCCTTGAAAAGCCAGTATCAGAGGCTCACATCCAAGCATCATCAGGTCAAGTGGTACCTGGAGGTTTGTGGGAATGTCAAACCTGTTCAGGCAGCAAACACAGTTGTAGCTTCCAGGGGTCACTTTCCAGAAGGAAATGAAATTCTGGCCAACCACACAGGGTATCTGTACATAATAGTGTATATACATGCATGTATGGATGGTAAGATATATGTAAATTTTATTTGAAAAACTAAATGAAGAGTAAAATAAAATGGAGTAAGTAAAAAAAAAAAAGTATTGAAATGTATATGTAACAAAGCCCAGAATCGACGGTTGTTAATCAACCTGTTTTGTTTAATTTTTTTTTTCAACGTTTATTTATTTTTGGGACAGAGAGAGACAGAGCATGAACGGGGGAGGGGCAGAGAGAGAAGGAGACACAGAATCGGAAACAGGCTCCAGGCTCTGAGCCATCAGCCCAGAGCCTGACGCGGGGCTCGAACTCCCGGACCGCGAGATCGTGACCTGGCTGAAGTCGGACGCTTAACCGACTGCCCCACCCAGGCGCCCCATGTTTTGTTTAATTTTAAATAAAACATACGACAGAATACAGAAAAGTTAGCTTTCTTTGTACTGAGTTCAAAGGTCACTGGTTTCCATATATCCCAAAGGTAATAACTAGCAAGCATTTAGTCACTCCTGATTTTCCACTGCCCTTTTCATTTCCCTTCGGTCTCTGAATTTTGTCTCTACACCACCACCCGCCTGACACTCACCTTTCTTTTAAGATCCGTGGCAGTTGTCCTCTTCTCCACGTAACCTTCCCCGGCTCCAGAGGGGCAGGTGCTGTGCAGCCTCCCTTCCTGCATGGTTTATCTCCTGGAGTTGGGGGTCAGGAACCTTGTCTCATTTGTATTCGTATCTCCAACATCTTGTTGAATTCCACACAGAATTACTGGATGAACCACTGAGGAAAAGGAATGTGACAGTTTGTGAGAGATAAACACACAATTCCTACACCTATTTTCTCACCCCTTATAGGCCCGGCTTGTGCAGTACCCTTCACCATACCTCACCGTCCCTTGGGCAGTTACCCTGGGATCCATAGTCCGGGTCTAACAAGTAGGGCAAGGCCTGTTCCTCATCTTCGTTTCCCTGAATCTGGCCATCTGATACCAACCAGTTTCCTCCAGACAATGGAGAGGTGATGTCTTCCAAACGGAGGTAGTGTGGTGTTTTGTTTTGTTTTGTTTTGTTTTGTTTTGTTTTGTTTCTCCCTAATTATTTTATCTCTTCGTATGCACTGCCTTTCAAAGTTACAATCAAATCCTTTGTTAGAACGAGAATGGCAGCAAAAAGCAAGCAGGGGTTTTGTCATACTGCACTCCGCCCGCGCCACCATGCAAGTATGCAAGTACGTTCAGAAGCTACGTGAGACCGCCCCTACGCGCCACACGCACGCGCACACGCGCACACGCGCACCTCCGCTCACGCACGCGTTTTCCGCACTTTGAAACCAACTCCTGGCAACCCGTGTTTTGCAGAGTAACGGCCCGCAAACAATTTGTTTTTCGTCTTTGCTCTAAAAGAGAGCAAAGGCAAAAGGGCAAGCAAAATAATATAAACAAATGAGCTAAAATTAAGGACAAGAGTCCTTATATGTTTTGTTTTCTTAAGCATTTCAAGAGCATAAAACAGCATCTGAGACAGAGAAGGTGCTAAGTATGTGATGAGACAGAAGGAATAAATTAAGGAAGAAAGGAGTGCAACACCTTGCTGTATGGGAAGGCTGTCACCTTTGGTATATGCTTCTTAGGGTGAATCCAGGCCCGGCAACCCAGTCACCTGCCACTCATTCGCCCACTGGGCTTGCATAATATTTATGCTAAAGAGCAGGGTGTGACTAGGAGTGAGGAAACATGGGCCAGAATTGTAGGACAAGATGCCAGACTTGGAAAGTTCAGATGACACAAAAGAGCCAAAATAAATAAGTTGTAAAGACTGGAACTGAGTCAGAGATAGTGGAAAATATTTAAATGGTAGCAAAAAAACCCCAACCAACCAACCAAAACTCTGATTGGGAATACTCATTGCTGGACATAACAGCAAATAAATGATATTACTAAAAATTATTTGTCTAGTATTTATACCACTTATTTCTTTTCAGTGAACATTAAGTCATTGTATCTACATATTTTGTGGCCCAAATAAATCACTTTTTAAAAATGGAGATGAAAACTGTTGTATATACCTCTTTACAGGTATTTAGTAGAATTCAGCTGGATAACTGGAACTGGGAAATTAAACATATAGAACAGACACTGAAAAAAATCCCCATAAAATTCGTTTTATAACTGATAAAATATCATCCATAAGCCCTTATACAACTGGAGTTGGAGTAGGGGGTGGAGGTACAAAATTACCAAATAAAAAGTATGCTCTCTTTCACATTAGCCTAGGCTTTTTTGAATAGTGAAATTTAATGTTCAAAGTTTCTACTAAGTCTGTTTCTTTCTTTTCAGTGCTCTAATCTGTGGAGTTATTTCTAGAAAGTGTATTGTAAGTCCTGAAGGGTGGATGGGGGTAATTGCTGAATCGTCAGCAATGTTCTGGTCTCAAGGCTGCCATACGTGATAGCATTATGAGAACAGAGCCCCATGATCCCCCCAAATGACGGTTAGATACAAAAATCCCTTGTAACTTCCTGGCAGTCCTTGGAGCTGCATGTACTTTCTGCATGTTTTCACATAACCACCAAAAGATCCTTTGTTTTCTTGTTCTATGCCTTGATATTCTTGAATACTGATATCTGATTTAAAAAAATAAAATAAAAGCTGTGTGCAGTTTGCTGCTGCTGGTGTTTTCGCTGGCTGAAGCAGCCCTGCACAGTTTAAGTGTCTGAGAACTTTTTCTTCGGTGCGAGGCAACAAGTGGCGCCCGAAAGGGACCAGCAGAATTGACTGCCTCCAGGCTGTAGCTGAGCACCTCATCTCTCAGGCCCCAAAATGAGGAAAGGCCATCTGCTCATCCAGGTAGGAACTAGGGCACTCAATGCTTACAATGAGATGAGAAAAATATCCTTAATCTTTTCTGTTCCAATCAGGTGTGCACAATCCCTTGTCTTCTTGTTTCTTTTGCTCTCACTGTACATCCTTCCTAATAGACTCAGGTTACTCTAACTATATGTGGGGGCCTCTCCCTCATTCATTACCTGAGTTAATTAGACTATGAGAATTGGAGCCAATTGTCTCTGGTTAGTCTACCTCAGGAAGGAGGTTTTAAGGAATATTCCTAAGCTGCTGAAACTCCTTCTGTTTCGGAAAACTTCCCATTTCCACACAAACAAAAAAAAAAAAACCCTGCATCTGCTCATCTATCCTAGCTGACGGGCATTAGGACTGGAAAACCTCTTTCTCTGTCCACTGGACTTTTATCCACCTCCAGCCTTCCTGGAGGCACCTCACCTCTTCTGCCTTCCCTTCACCCTCCTCCAGTTTCTGCACCACCTTGGGTGCAGCCTACATTTTCCATGCCTCCGGAACCATCGACACCTCCTCCCTTTGCTGTCAAGGAGCAAAGAGCATCCCCTCAGACTTACGCTACCCATTTCCGGTCTCCCCACCAATGTCCCAGATAAAACTGACAATGGTAAACAAATTGCTTATTTTCAAATGGACCCAAATTGAACATATTTGGTAGTTAAAGTGATTTAAGTTTATTGTTTCCATTAAAATACACCTGTCTTTAGAATTATCAACATTAAATATAAAACTTTTTCTACCTATGTTTACTGAAGGTCAAATAAGCTCATGTTATCTCTGTTGCAATTTGTTAACAAAAAGACGACTTAAAATGATGGCTAATTCTATCTCAAAGATTTTCATGAATAATTGTTAAGATAGCTCTCAGGGTCTTTGATAACCTAAAACTTTAAAGGTTTGCTTGGATAATAAGTTAAAATTAAATTCGTTGGACATTTAAGCCTTTTCCAAATCAGATGGAATGCTGAAGCATTAACTATTAAATGTAGGTTTATATTTTTGACTTATTACTGGAAAACTAGGGATATTTGGGCCTGCCCAAAAGCTTAATGCTTTATGCTTAAATGATTCGTAAATTGGCCATTTAAAGAATTCTAACGTTACATTTAAAGAATGTACCAGTTCACAATTGGTTACTACTTCAGTAGTACTACTTCCAGTTTTCACTGGAAACTAAGGTTTCTAAGAGTGAAAATTCTGCTAAATGTAATTAAGGCTGATGAAAATAAAGCAGCTCTGTATGTAGAAAAGTAGGAGATATGTCAAAAAAGGTATAAGAAAAGGAAATATATTTTTGATGAAGGTAAAAGAAAATAATTTTGTCCTACATAAGACTGGTGGCTTGAAGAGAAATGGCTTGGGACCAAATCTAAATGCAAAGGCAAGTTACAGGAGGTTCGTGAAGGGAAGTCTGAAAAGGAATTTTATGTACGGTCAAGACTAAGGTTAAAATGAATGGATTTTTAAAATACACCAGTACAAGATTGAAATTCTGCTTTTTTCTCTGTTCAAAAGAGAAGATTTTTTTTTTCTAGGTTCTTTTTTTAGGAATATAATTTATTGTTAAATTGGCTTACATACAACACCCAGTGCTCATCCCAACAAGTGCCTTCCTCAATGCCTATCACCTATTTTCCCTCTCCCTTACGCCACCCCCCCCATCCACCCTCAGTTTGTTCTCTGTATATTTAAGTCTCCTATGGTTTGCCTCCCTCCCTCTCTGTTTGTAACTATTTTTCCCTCTACCCTTCCTCCATGGTCATCTGTTCAGTTTCTCAAGATCCACATATGAGTGAAAACATATGATATCTGTCCTTCTCTGACTAACTTATTTCACCCAGCATAATACCTTCCAGTTCCATTCACATTGCTGCAAATGGAATGATTTCATTCTATCTCATTGCCACGCAGCATTCCATTGAATATATAAACCACATCTTCTTATCCATTCATCAGTTGGTGGACATTCAGGCTCTTTCCATAATTTGGCTATTGTTGAAAGCGCTGCTATAAACATTGGGGTACATGTGCCCCTATGCATCAGCACTCCTGTATCTCTCGGGTAAGTTCCTAGTAGTGCTATTGCTAGGTCATAGGGCAGCTCTATTTTTAATTTTTTGAGGAACATCCACACTGTTTTCCAGAGCGGTTGCACCAGTTTGCATTCCCACCAACAGTGCAACAGGGTTCCTGTTTCTCCACATCCTTGCTAGCATCTGTAGTTTCCTGATTTGTTCATTTTAGCCATTCTGACCAGTGTGACATGGTATCTCAGTGTAGCTTTGATTTGTATTTCCCTGATGCTGAGTGACGTTGAACATCTTTTCACGTGTCTGTTGGCCATCTGGATGTCTTCTTTGGAAAAGTGTCTATTCATGTCTTCTTCCCATTTTTTCACTGGATTATTTGTTTTCTGGGTGTGGAGTTTGGTAAATTCTTTATAGATTTTGGATACTAGCCCTTTATCCGATATGTCATTTGCAAATATCTTTTCCCATTCCATTGGTTGCCTTTTAGTTTTGTTGATTGTTTCCTTTGCAGTGCAGAAGGTTTTTATCTTGATGAGGTCACAATAGTTCATTTTTGCTTTTAATTCCCTTGCCTTTGGTGATGTGTCTAGTAAGGTATTGTTGCAGCTGAGGTCAAAGAGGTTGTTGCCTGCTTTCTCCTCTAGGGTTTTGATGGTTTCCTGTCTCACATTTAGGCCTTTCATCCATTTTGAGTTGATTTTTGTGTATGGTATAAGAAAGTGGTCTAGTTTCATTCTTCTGCATGTTGCTGTCCAGTTCTCCAAGCACCATTTGCTGAAGAGACTTTTTTCCATTGGATGCTCTTTCCTGCTTTGTCAAAGATTAGTTGGCCATACATTTGTGGGTCCAATTCTGGGTTCTCTATTCTATTCCATTTGTCTGTGTGAAAACACAAGATTTTCTTGGATTGTTGATTTGCTCTTGAGAAAAAAAAAAAAAAGTAAAAAAAAGGTCTTTTCTCTTTTGTCTGCCAAAAAAACCAAAGCTTTATGTTTTGTCTTTACCAGGTCTTTGATTACTTAGTTAAAACTTCTCAATGTTAATAGAACTAAATTTTGCAAACAACTATATAACCCTACATATTTGTCTTGAAAAAAGTCACTTATTGCCACCTTGGTTAAATAAATAATTAAGACTTATAATGATCTATTGTAATCCTATTTAGGATGTGCTTTATAACTTTCTAAGGTTTCAACAAACTTCCCAAGATTTAAATTATAAATGAAATCTTTTGACCAATTGGGCCTTTTTATTTGGAATGTTACCTGGAACATACCACTCCACTGGAATTCCCTATAACCCACAAGGTTATAATGATGACAATGACCCCTCCCAGCAGGATGTCAAATCCATAGAAGAAGACTGATCACTTAGCCAATGGAGGCATCTCCTGGAGATGGAAGCCAATGTTAAAAAACTAACCTCACAGGGTGAAGAGTTTCTAATCAACACGGCCATGCCCGTGACCCCTGAAAAGAGATGACCCTATCATCTCTTGCCTTCCTGCCAACTCAGTAAAGGTAATATTCCTGCTAATATGTCTGCATTCTTTACCTGTTGATTTTGCTCACTCACATTCTACTTTTACCTACGGAGCTTATCTTCTTAGACTTCCTGTGTTTGATCTAGTTTCTTGGGAAGATCCCCAAACTCCTTTCTTGTCTAATGACTCCTCTATTACTGGAAGACATTGGATTCCCATTAATGCTGATGATTCATCTAACTATCCATCACACAGACTCTCAATAAATTGGTCTTTTCCTCATTTGGGCATCCCTCTATGTTTCTGTTATAATCCTAACACTAGCAATATTAACAAAAGCCTCTGTATCCCTCTTGACAAGTGGTGGTATATGAATAGCATACTTAAAACACCAAAAGATGAATCTTGGGTAAGTACTATCAAATATCAACATTTTGTTCTCACAATAGTAATAGGAGGAAACATGACTGAGGGAAAATGAATACCAAAACCTCCAGTGCCAATATGCACCAGACCCTGGCTAAAGATGGAGTCCTATGATGGCTTTTCATGGAACCTTTGCCATTCTCATAATTTTACCCAAATATCCCTATTTAACAATACAATTCTTACAAATTGGGGACCCTAAGGACTGATGGTGATAAAAAGTAATAGAACTTGGGAAGGACATACCTGGAATTGGTCACTTCCTTTCCATTATGATGCTTCTAACCCAAGATGGAATCCTGGATTTGTGGGTCTATACTTGGATGTAAATATTCCACTAGTGCCTATTCCTCTATTAAAACTTCCTGTTGGAGGATTGGCCTACCATTTGTTCAAAAAAAATTTAGACATGGTCCTGCTACATTTATGTATGCATGGCAAATTTAACTGGTCCTATACCAATGAAATTAACAGCATTATTATGTGTACTACAAGATCATATACTTTCTTACTTACATCTGCAACTCCAGATTTTAATAAGATACATACTATTTTCATAGGAAACAAAACATGGGTGACCCCGTTTCTCTACTACAAACATATCACATTTACATGTAACCTTTGTTTACATCTCCAAACAAAAAGCACAACTCTGGTTGCTGGTCCAATTAAATAGACCTTGGCAAAGGGGGTTCCCATTGCAACAGCTTATCTCTGCATTAGAAGAAAGAAAAAGAACCAGGAAGTTTCTGGGCCTATTATTGATGGCTATTATTACTAAAACAAAAAAAAAGGGGAAAGGTCACCCCTACAGCCAGATTAATGAGAGCGCTATTTACATTAAATTATTTACAACTAGAAATTTTCCTTCTGCTATGCTCAGGTTATTTTCAAATGAAAAAAGAACTCCCAAAACCCAAAGTATGGTACAGAATAAAGGACCAACTTAGAAGGGTCCAGTACAATTGTTCTAAACATTGATACAGCACTTGTAGTAACAGCAAATACAGCATCCACCTCTTTAGCTATCTCCTTAAAAACTGCACACCAAATAAATCAATATATGCATAATACTATATTAGATATGGAAGAACAAATGAGAATTATTCAACAAATCCTTGCCCAACTTCAGCCATCAGAAACTGCTATTGTCTGGCTAGAACATCAACAAGCATTATGGACCTGATCACAACTTGTATGTGGCTCAAGTTTCACAATCTACTGTATCATTCCCATTTAATACAATGAGTCCTGGAATCAGATGCATAGACATCTTAATCAGGCATTTGACTCGCCCCTAAACGTCTCCATTAACAACTAGGAAATCAGATTGCACAATTACGAGAGCTTCAACAAGAAAGCCAACAGGCCACAATTGACACTCTAATTCATATTTCTAACTGAATCAATCCAAAAATTGGTTCTCTGGGTTTAATCTATACTCCTGGTTTAACACTATTATAATACTGCTAATGATCTTGTTTTTTGTTGAAGTTATCAAAATGATGAGGTCTCTTTGCTCCCCTAACAAGTCACCCAAGATGTTCTTTAGCAATACCCAGTTGCTCACTTCTATGACAACTCTTGGTCCTGCTAATAAAAAACAAAACGGGGGAGATGTGGAGTTACTTCTAGAAAATGTATTGTTAAGTCCTGAAGGGTGAATGGGGTAATTGCTGAATTGTCAGCAATGTTCTGGTCTCACGGCTGCCACACAAGATAGCATTATGAGAACAGAGCCCCATGATCTCCCCAGATGACGGTTAGATACAAAATCCTTTGTAACTTTCTGGCACTCCTTGGAGCTGCATGTATTTTCTGCATGTTTTCACATAACCACCAGAAGATCCTTTGTTTTCTCGTTCTATACCTTGATATTCTTTAATACTGATATCTGATTAAAAAAATAAAAGCTATGTGCAGTTTGCTGCTGCTGCTGTTTTCGCTGGCCGAAGCAGCCCTGAACATCAGCTCAAAGTATCTGAGAACTTTTTCTTCAGTGCTCACAAACACCAATCCACTCCCGTCTCCTTTCCAAGGTGGCATGTGGGTAGAGGGAAAGCCATCTGTGTTGCCAGATCCTCCCCACCCCTTCCCTCCACCCACCATCTTCATCCTACTTAGCCTGTGCCCTGAATCTCAGCCGACCTTCCAACTGGTCCCTGAAGTAGGATGGTACCGCTACACCCTCCTATAGGGTTACAGATCACTCTGCCAGTGGCTCTAGAGACAGCCTGTTGGCACTATACTCTCAACTCTGTGCCTCATTTCCCCCTCAAGAAGCAGGTGGAAACTTCCAGAGTTCTCCAAATGTCACCCACATGGAAATGTGTGTGTAAACTTTCACTGGCCTCTCCCTCTGCTTAAGTATGTCATTATACGGCCCACCCCTCAACTACGGTTCAAAGTTTAAGTAGACTTGTATTTCAGGATTTGTTTAAAGATAATCTCTAATTAGTTTATGGGGAAAACATGCCAATTCAGAGCGTATTACCTTAAGTTTTGATCATGTATATTTCTAGCACACACAAAAGTTCTAGTGTATAGTAGGTCCTCAATAAGTATCTGATGAGTCAGAGGATGAAGAGATCATGACTATACAATTAGCCAATAACGGCAGTGAAAAGGAGATCTAGAGAACCTGACGGATTCTTGAGAAATCTGTGGATATAGCAGTAGGTAAAAACATTATCCCTAGACTTTGTATTTGACAGGAACCAAGCAATTAATAAAAAAGCATAACCCTAATATAACTTACATTAATAAATTTCAAAATCTAGATTAAAGTCATGATTTGTAAGGAAAATGTAATTTACCAATACTGGTTTGTGAAGAGATATAAAAACGAATTAGTTCAGTAACCATAGAAAAAATTAAATGGGCAAAAATCTCAAGACTTTGTGCAAGGGGTGTCTGGGTGGCTCAGTCGGTTAAGCATCCCACTTTGGCTCAAGTCATGATCTCACAGTTCCTGAGTTCGAGCCCTGCAGCAGGCTCTGTGCTGACAGCTCAGAACCTAGAGCCTGCTTTGGATTCTCCATCTTTCTCTGCCCCTGCCCTGCTCATGCTCTGTCTCTCAAACACAAACATTAAAAAAAAAAAAAAAAAAAGACTTTGTGCAAGACTTTTCCCCTTTGACTAAGCAAGTTTTAAAAAAATACCAAGGATAGGGGCACCTGGCTGACTCAGTCAGTACAGCATGCAACTCTTGATCTCGAGGTCATGAGTTCAAGTCCCACCATGGGTGTAGAGTTTACTTAAAAAAAAAAAAATCAAGGATAACTCTTTGAAACAGAAAAATACACCAGTTTCATCTTACTTGGAAACAGTTCTATTATCCTAAGAATGAAAAATAACTTAATATTAGAAGTCTTTGAATAAAATTCACTAAATGACACTAAAGATACTGATCCTCCAATATATGCAGAATAATCACTTAATAAAATTTTATACCTACTAGTTTAAATTTTAAGTAGAAAATCATAAAATAGAACTGAACAAAGGATATGTACTAGAAATTCATAGCATATATTATCCTTAATGGTGACACATTAAAAGTTTTCTCACTGAAGTCAGTAGCAAGACTATTATTTTCTAGACACTTCCAGTATCCAACATTCTGTGCTAGATACTAGCTAAAGCAATCTTAAGAACAATTAAATAAAATACGAATATTGTATAGGAAATAATCTCATCAATTGGAAAAGATGGGATTCTTGTGGATTTTTTAAGAATGTTGACAAACTTTTAAAGGAGTTCTGCAGCATAATAAATTAGTATATAAAAACAGAATTGCTTTTGCCATGACAACAATGAGAAATTATAAAATATATTAGAAAAAAGGTCTATTTCACTGTAGCAACAAAAATTAAACACCCAGAAATAAATCTGTCAAAAATGCATGTAAAGAAGTCTTAGTAAACCAAGTCCACAAAAGATCTAGTTTAATGAATTCATACTGTTCTTGAAGAGAAATACTATTGTAAATCTCTCCAAATCCTATTAATTTAGCACAAAAACATAACTTCAAGATATGCTCACAAACAGTCAAGACATTTTTGGAAAAAACATTAGGAAGATGTTAACCCCAACAAAACTGAAAATACATCAGCAAACTAGAAACAATTTATTTATTGTTACTAGAAGCAATTTATTATTTATTTGGGATATCAAATATCTCAAAGAATTTAGCACATAATAAAACAGCATTTCCAATCAGTGAGAAAAGAGTGGAATTCATTAATGGTTTTTGAATTTTTGAATAAAAGTAGCTGTATATCTTACTCTTCCAAAAATCAAGTCTCAACGAAGAACTGATGGGATGCACACATGATAAATGTCTTAGAATACAGAATATGTTTTATATTTTGAAATAAGTAATAAAAATTATCAATTTGTATATATAAATATAAAACATCTATTAAAAAAGACACCATAAGTAAACTTAAATACAAGTGATCAATGAGTAAACATTGGTAACAGACATAAAAGACTAATATCTACACCATATGAAAAACAACAACAAAAAAAACCCATGAGATAAAGACAAATCATTCAACAAAAAAATGAGCCATGTTGCCAAAAGGCAAGTCACATAAGATATATAAAAATGGTCTAAAATAAACATGAAAAGATGCCCATCCTTACTACCGTCAGAGTTTTGAATTAAAACAATAAAAAAACAAGTTTTTACTCATTAAAAAAAAAATCTAATATCAAGTGTCCTAGGAAACTGCAAATTGATAACAGCCATTTTGGAAGCCAACTGAAGTATCTCTTGAAATATCCCTTTAAAACTGCCTGACTTGGGTCCAACAATTCAAAGCCTAAGCATATACTACAGAGAAATCCTTTTATGCACAGTGTAATACAGGATGATGTTCCTTTAGCATTGTTTTGTAATCAGGAAAAAACAAAACAAAACAAAACTCCCTTAAGTGTCCATTTTAGACTAAATAATTGTGGAACAATCTTTCTTTTTTTTTAAATAAAAGTAAAGAAATTAGGTGTGATTATACTGAAATAAGCCAAGTAGAAAAGTTGTAGAATGATATGCATATATTTAGGTAAAAATTGAAACTATACACTTCATTTCCTGTGCTTACATATAGCATGTATATATAGTATATACATTCATGGAAAAAGGTCTAGGTAGAAAGTTAACAATCGGTGCTTAACAGGGAGGGTATTGGGATTGAAGGTGATTGTCAAAAATAGACTTTTCTCTGATGTATTTTACAAGTAAAATGCAGTCATATGCCACATTTGTAATATGAAATGTAAAGAAAAGCAGTATGCACAAACCAATACATTTTAAGAAAAAATATACACTCAAAATTATTCTCTGTGTTTCTTTCTCCCTTCCTACTTGATGTGAACATACAGGAAAGATTCTGGAAGATTACCTGCCAAAATGATGTTAATACTATCTAAAGATACCTCTGATAGAAATGATACACTCAACTCCTATATTCTCATTTGAAAGAGAGAAAAAAGTTCAGTTCAAGATTTATAAAAGCAATACAGTATCAACTTAAGCTCTTATTATTTTGTTTTTTAGTCACTTATAAAATTCACGTGGTACAAGGTTATATATTGACATTTTGCCAAATCTTTAGAATATAGTATTTGGGGCAGAGGGAAATAGTTTTTAGACTTAAGTCATTATTAACATTTCAGTCACTAGTTTTATTAAGCTTATAAACAAAAATGCTTTGATATTTAAAGTTATCACTGATCATCTTGTGAGGACTATTCTTTCAAGAGATTATTCTGTAAAACCTTTTCTAATGAGAATATTGGTATTCAAATACAACCAGCTGCATTTTATGAATACTACTACTTTTGAATGTATAGACTAAAAATTGTTTTCAGAGAACTGTGCTTTTAGGAATTGCTTTATATTTTTTAAGTAGATTAAACTTTACAAATATTACATTATCAATATGGCTTCCAATTCTTAAACAAATTGCCTGTAGTAATATAGTTTTTCACACCTCTACAAGGACAAAAAGAACACCAAAGCAGTCATATCACATTGTATCTCGAAGATCTACCATGTAAGTGGCAACTGTCCTCTGCTTTTTTCTGCTATTTGGGAAAGTATTTGCATTTGTGATAGCACAATCCCACTATCAAGTCCTCTATCAACTTCTCATACTGATGGGGCTTCAGTTAACGGATACGAAGACTGAAAAGTTCATTCACTCATTTGTGACCTTAGCTCCATCCTAAAAGACTTTTTTTGGTAGTAGGGAAAGCAGACACAAACAGGAGGCAAAGCAACTTTCATGATGACCTCCAGCACTTTTCAAGGAGGAGGAACTGCTTCTTGTTAATTCACGTTTCGCTCAAGTCTTAAATCATGAAAAGAAAACAATGATGAGAGAAACTTCCAGAGCTATCTGGTTTTGAAATGGTTAGGAGAGAAAAGTACATAGTCAGTAGTTTTTTCCCAAATAAAAAGGTCATCTTTAAGGAAAAAACATTTTTGAAGGATATCTTCAATGGAGCCCAGAATTTCCCTCCCCTATCTTAGGTATCTAATTCAACTGTCTCCTATAGCAATTTGCCTTGTGAAAGTACCTCTCACCTTACTTATAAAAGAACAAGTTCCTTTAGAAAGGCTCTAATGGAGAGGGCACTGGGCAGTGTTAGAAAATCTGGATCTGTCACTGAGATCCCAAGATGACCTTAGCAGCTTCTTTTTCTGCATTACAGGTGGGCTGCACTAATGTCTGAGTCAATGATCTAACTAAGCTCTAAGAGTCAATGATCCATGTTTTCATCAAAGGCCACCAAGGAAGGAAACATGCCTTTTTCCTTCAAATCATAAAGGCACTTTTATACTATATTATATATCAGTTTATTTTCAATTCAGCACTTTTTTTACATGAAATACCTAGCATCTCTTACATTATAGATATTTAAAAAATAGGAGCTGATGATGACAATTCAAAAAAGTCATATACAAGGTAACTGATGTGAAGAGACTTGGAAAATAAGTCATTGAGTAGATTCTATAAGTCTTTAAAACAAATGACAGGTAAAATTTTACTTCAAGATAATATTTAGCATTTAAAGTGAAGAATGACTGACTAGTTAGTAGCACTGGCATTTCTTTTCATATGAAACTTGGAAAATAAGGTATGACTTAAATGGAACCCATTTAATACAAAAGTCTTTGATTTATTTGGTAATTTAAATTTGTTTTTATAACAAAGCACTTTTTATATAATTTAAAATACACATGCTTTGATTGAAGAGTGACTGTAAATGGATCCAGTTTTCTTCCACTTGTGATGACAACTTTGTCAATTCTTCTAGAAGTACTGGTTCTGAAGGAAGCAATTTAAGATGTAACTGAAAGAAAAATATTGTAACATTTAAGAAAATTAAAATTTTGTTTATTCTAGATTTAACCTTCTTACCAAGGAACAGCAGAAGATACTATTCTATTTTTTCCTTAGATGCTGGTTTATTACCAATTTCCATTTCCCTCTCTTCTATCGAACTTTTATTATGAGTTCCTTTATGGTATTGTCTCTCCCTTAGTAGAACTGAAGCTGTCATCACTCTCCTCTACCTAAGGAAAGTCCTAATATGGATGCAGAAACAAGATCCTAGTTCTAACACTAACTCTGTATTTCTGTGCTTCTTTAAGGTTTCTCTTTTCATTGGAACCTACTGGTAATGAATGATTGAGGGCCCTTTGCTTTATCTTCTAAAGATTTATGTACATTTATATTCAGAAACTATACTTGATAATTTTGGAAAAAGAGAAAAAATTTGTGGCATTCTATTTTTTTCATCCTATATTCTACCATCTAAATGTCTACTTTAAGTTGCACATAATTAGATCAAGTGTAAACTCATTTTAGATACAAATAGGAAAGATGAAGTATCATTATCTGTTAACACAAGTCAGTATCATCTACTTCCTTCAATACAAACATGCTACTGCAATAAACAGGAATTTTCCATTATGTTAGTCATAAAAACAACTGTTCTTGCCAAATTACTTGAAACTCCTTCAACCAGGATAGAAGTATTTTGACTTCAGCAGCAGAAAAAACAAAAGCAAACAAACAAAAAAAATCAACACAAAACCTAACTTTCTCTTTATGATCATAGAAAAACTGCCAAAATGTGATGACTTGAAAAAGTTAACATTTCAATATACTGAATCAAATGGAGGACACAGAAAAGTTAGGTGGATGAGTCAAAATTGTGCTAAGTAAAAGAAAAGACTACAAAATTATGCTGTCCAGCTGTCCAATAGTACACACAGCTATTTAAACTTAAATTAATTAAATCTCTATAAAATAAGAAATCTGGTATCTTAGTTTCATTAGCCACATTTCAAGTGCTCAATAGCCAAAAGCTCCAAGTGGCTGCCATGCTGGACAATGCAGAATAAAACACCATCATCCTTGCAGAAAATTCTATCAGACAGTACTACCCTAGAGGAAGGCAAGCTGAGAAGTACTGTCTTACATCAGACTTACCTTTAGAAACAATGCAAGATATGCCTGGGCTAAGTCAAAATCACGCTTCCTGTCCAACATCATCCCGATCATTTTTAAGAAGCTCTGCATCACTTCTATAGACCCACCGCAGTCAGGAGACAAGCTGCGCAGCTCTGTTTCAATTCCTGATGGGCCTAATTCTTTCAGAAGGTTAAGAGCAGCTTCATCTGCATTAAGTTTTAAAAAGAATCTCATTACTACTTATAATAACTTCACTTAGGAAACTATAGCTTCATTTCATACCCGAGCTACATATATTTAAATTACACAGGAAATTCTTCCTGTGGCTTTATTTTTTCCTGTTAAATCACAGAATGAACCCCAAATTAAGTAATAATTAGTACAAATGATGAGAGCAATCAGTTTAGTACAATAAAAATACTAAAAACACTAAACTTTTTGTATCTTAGTAAGTTTGTTTTTCCCTGCTGTTTAAGAAAATCTAATCAATACCTAACAACAGACACTTCAAGATGGTCTTACAACAATCAGATGGTCACATATCAATCAAGACAAATCCAAATATAAAAAGGTATAAGGTACATACCAAATTATTAACAGTAGTTGCACTGAGAACAGGATGAGGTGGGGGAATTTATTTTTCTTTCCTTTTATTGTTACAAAAAACTTTAAAGTACCATATGATCATTATGAAACACTAACAATACAGAAATATATAAAAGGGAAAAGACTCTACACTTCATTCTTACCCATCCCAAATTGATACCTTTTCTCTAGATTTAAGGATTCTTGTTTCTTGTTGCTGTTTTCTTAAATGTTTATTTATTTATTTTGATATACAGAGAGAACACAGGCAGGGGAGGGGCAGAGAAAGACAGAATCTCAAGCAAGCTCTGCGCTGTCAGTGCAGAGCCAGGAATGGGGTTTGAACTCACATACCGTGAGATCACAACCTGAGCCGAAATCAAGAATTACATGCTTAACTGACTGAGCCACCCAGATGCCCAGCACTGATTTTTATATGCATCCTATGAATATATATTCTATATACTTACAACTATTTTTACAACAAGCATTTGATATTACAATGGCAATGATTATGCTTTTAGCTTTTAGAAAGGGAACGACGCCAGTGACAAAAGTCTAATAAATTTTATTTTCTGTCTTCCAGTAGATACTAAATGATAGTATCTTCTTCCTTGTGCACCCCCATATAACAAGTTACTCCTTTTATGATTCTGCTATTTTTCAGTCATCTGCAATGGCCCATCAGTAGCATTATTTGACTTTTCACCAATGTGGATTCAAGTGATACTGGTATAAAAACAAAGTATTTGGATCCAAAAAACAAGAGGATAAATCAAACAGGAGAGTGACTGTCTGTTTATCGCTTATAGATCTTTTTTAAAATTATAGTTCTTACTGTTTATCACTATTAGCTACAAACTGTATCTTTCAAAATTTAAATCTAGTAGTACAATAAATAAATTTTAAAATTACTTTTTAATGGGAAAATTTGGGAAGATCTAAAAATCAACGGAGACAAAAGTCTCTGCCATATTACAAACTGTATTTGTAAATAAAAACAAAAGCAAGAGACGGGGGGGGCGGGGAGCCCACTAATTTCCATACAGAAAGTATGAGAGGTTCTTAAAATATTATAATATTGACATTCATCTAAGTTCAGTGTCACTTGTTAAAAATATAACGATACTGGGGCGCCTGGGTGGCGCAGTCAGTTAAGCGTCCGACTTCAGCCAGGTCACGATCTCGCGGTCCGTGGGTTCGAGCCCCGCGTCGGGCTCTGGGCTGATGGCTCAGAGCCTGGAGCCTGTTTCCGATTCTGTGTCTCCCTCTCTCTCTGCCCCTCCCCCGTTCATGCTCTGTCTCCCTCTGTCCCAAAAATAAATAAAAAACGTTGAAAAAAAAATTTTTTTAAATATAACGATACAAAAGCTAACATTATTTCATAAGAAAATCAAAATTTTGATCTTTTTTAAGTTTTTACTATGTTCTTTCAGCTACTGAAAAATCTGCTAATATTTCATTCAATTTCTCTTCACACAAAGTATAATACGTTGATGATACTTGGTAAAAGATTTCACAATTTAACTTACATTTATTATTTACCAGTCCTTCTTCAAGTTTCAAGCAGAAATCTGATTTTTGAGCCAAAATTCCAAGATTCACCACTTTAGACTTAAAGAAAAACAAATGCACATTATTTCAAGAATGCAAATGCAACAAAAAAAATTATACCTTATAATTAAAAGCTATCATTAATGTACTTTGTAAAATTAGGTCTTGACAAAGAACTACAAATGCAGAACACAAAACACACCCCATATACTTAGAATGTTCCAATTTGGTTTTTACCTGATGGGGATCATTATTTTGTTCAGGTGCAGCATATCTGGGTACAAGGCCAGGAATTGTTGGAATAAAAAATGGTGCTGATTTGGGTACTTTGGGTGGTTCCTTTGGTTTATTCTTTTTCTGATTAAAAGAAAATCAGAAAGGGGAAAAGACTATGAAGTAATTATTGTGACAAAAGTTTCTAATGTTTAATTCCAAACAATTTTAAAACAAAGTGCAAAAAGTAAAATAAAAGAACAAAACATTTTCAAATTTGAATGCCAAAATAAAATCCCAACCGACCAATATTACAGATATCTTTAAACTGGGTGTCTCAAGGCAGGCCTCCAGTACCTTTGTTGGTAAGGCAGAAGAAAAATGACACGGTTCATGAGAAGCTCTATGAACTCTCTTTTTCCTCCAACATGATTTACATGAATATTTAGGTGAAGAAATAACAATCAAATAATTCTGAACTTCTAAAACCTTTTTCGCAAAATGGGCTAGAAAGCAAAAGTTACATAAACGCTCAACAGTTTCTCAAGTTTTTTTTTTTTTTCTCCAGAAGAAATGTGGAGCCAAAGGTAGACTTTGCCATTAGAAATAATTTGATAAAATTTTCTTGTGAGAATATAGCCCTGATTCTTCTAGTTTGTTAAAATTTCTACTGATTTTCCCTTACTTTGAGTCTTTAAGAAGCAAGAGAACAATAGTGCTCATTTACAAAATATTACAAGTGTTAGTAAAATTCTATCAGGAAAACCTCCATTGGAATTCCCACTGACAGAACTTAGTTTTGGTGACCACAGGCTACACATCACTACCTCAGGAGCATCTGATGAAAGGGCCTTTCTGTGGTAAACTGCCCAATAAAAGTCTCACAGTTTTACCTTACATCATTCCTCCATTCTCTAGGAGCTCTGTGACCCTAGAGAGATTCGTTTTTTGAAAGAAAACCAAGGATACTTGTGGCCTTGTGGAGGCAGAGCAAAAAAGAAAGTTACGACATGAAAACAGGACAAGGGAGTGCCAACTGTAGCATATGCACAGCCCTTCTTGGGGATGGTGGAGACTCTAGTAAGAGTCAGTTACCCTTGTAACTTGCTGTTCTTGAGGTGGAAGGGAGAGAGTCACTGAGCTGTAAATAAGAACAAAAATCCTTTTGCAAGTGCTCCACAGGGAGCACTAGAAATAGTCTCATAAGGAAAACCAAAAGGAGAAAAGTTACCCATAAGACAAAATTCTAATTTCTTTCATTCAGTAAAAAAATAAAAATATTGGAGATGTTAGCATATTTCTACCATAAAGATTATTCACTTGGTTTCTAAAACAAAACTGTATCTAAGCAAGCAACAGAGTAGTCCAAAACCTTAGTTCAATTAATTGGGCATTATTCTGACTGCACCCTTCACACTAACCTACTTGTCCTTTTTAATGCATTGCTTTTAAAGCTATTCCATAAAGTACTGCCTTTATAGCTGACACACTGGATAACATCATAGAGATTTTTCACAACTATGTTCCTACATAACATACCTTCTGTGAGGAAAACTAACACATGAAAACTCTTTTCTTACCCAAGATACACATGTCTTTTCTGGTGCTAAGTAATCAGTTACAAAAATACTTACCATACCTTGTCATAGTTATCTATGTAAGTGTTCTTACACTTTCTAATGCTCATAAGACATGTAAGACGTTCATAAACACTTACCCTTATTATCAGATGATAACCTTTGAAGTTTTCTACTCTAGTCTATTCCTTTTAATTATTTTTGCTACTCACAAATGGGGGCCAGGAAATATGCTTTGAAAAACACTAATTTATGCCATAATCATCCATTTTTCATATAAAATTATAAATTTCTCAAGGACAAAGGAGCTAGGTTTGTTGGGTTTTTTTTCACTGCTGCTGTCCTTGGGATATTATCCAGTACTTAGTTCATATTAATTTATGTGCCTGCACTTAACACAGCAAACTGTGAAGGTCTTCTTGGAGTTGACAGAGTAAGGTATAGAATGGCAAAGGGAAGCTGAAGCTTAATTAAAAGACCAGAGAAAGTCTTCTAGTACTCAAATGCCTAGCAACAGAAATATCACACATCATGATAGCAATTTTTTTTCTCATTTAGAAGTTAAAAAAAGTAGTTGATTAGGTTAGATTTAAAACATCCAACTTCTAATGGCTCTGTAGTTGCAGGCTGTACTTCTGCTATATCAAAAGGTCTGCTCAGTGCTCTGAAAGTCAATTTCAATAGAGAAAGAATCTTGTGATAATCACTGGATCCAACAGCATTCAACTAAATGGTATGCTCTACTACCTTAGGCATTAACTGCTCCTCCTGAAACCCTCCAAGTAGAAAAAGCTATCTCTACTAAAGAAAATGATTCTGGAATGTGTCTTTAGGAACCAGTATTAAGTGTACTACAGCATTACCTTAATAACATCAAGATTAAGAAGGTTTTTCCACCGTGATTCAGGGAGGAGTGACAGAGTCACCAAGTGCTCATTCAACTGTTCTGGGGAATCATACTCTATCATTTCATCACTTGGTTCTATGGTTTCTTCTGATAATTCCACATCTTAAAACAAAAAAATTTCAGGTGAAACATATTAATGCAGAATAAGATTTTTATCATATAAAAGCAACTTAATTTATTCCAAATCCATTTGTATTTCATAACATGCATACTCAATATAGCCTTAAAAACTCTATTTACTTTTACTTCCTCATCTTGTCATATTATCTACGATTCCCATCACCAGAAACAAAACATTTCTCCACTGGTATACTATTAATATCTTATCAATACCACAAATTATATTTTTGCATTAATTCATGATGTCTTTAAAAATATTTCCTATCAGTTGGAAAATACTTTGATTCAATGCATTAAACTTTGCCTTCAGTAGTAATATCCCCCATGTTAGGTTTGTGAGATTACATTTCAAAAATTATTTTACTATGTTGTGATTACCTTGGGTTTGACAAGTACCAGGAAGCATCACTACTGAAGGAACATAATCTGTGGGAAGTGGGCGTAGTGAAACAACTGAATACAGTGAAACATTGGACCTGAGAAATAAAAATATAAACAATATGTTAAGACTTTTAAGTTTTTCCAGAAAAACTTCAATTACTGGTCATTAATAATCTCTGCAATCTTGAATTCAGCTTGGTTCCAATCACTTATAAGTAGAAAAAAAATCTCCAATAGTATTAATTTGAAAATGCCTTGATTGAGGTCATAAATGTCATCGCTAGAGAGCTGTGCATAAACTTTATTTATTAATGGAATCTTTATTTTTTTACAGTTTTTATTTATTTGAGAGAGAGAGACAGAGAGAGAGCGAGAGAGAGAGTGAATGTGGGGATGGGGTGGAGAGAGAAGGAGAGAAAGAGAATCCCAAACAGGCTCTGTGCTGATAGCACAGAGTGGTGCAGGGCTTGATCCCATAAACCATGAGATCACGATCTGAGCTGAAATCAAGAGTCAGACACTCAACTGACTGAGCCACCCCATGGAGTCTTTATTTTAATATAGTACGAAAAGTATTTGAGAGATCAGTAATGAATACTTGCATAAGATAACATAACCTCCAAACATTTAAATTGTTTTGACAAATGGCAACCTTCATTTAGGGAAATCATTTTTTTTTTTTAAGAAAGTCTTTTTTTTTTTTTTAATTTGTTAACATTTATTTCTTTTGAGAGACAGAGCATGAGTGGGAGAGGGGCAGAGAGAGAGAAGGGGAGACACAGAATCCAAAGCAGGCTCCAGGCTCCTAGCTGTCTGCACAGAGCCCAATGTGGGGTTCGAAGTCACGGACCATGAAAGCATGACCTGAGCTGAAGTTGGACTCTTAACTGACTGAGCCACCCAGGCACCTCCATTTCGGGAAATCATAACTAAAGGAAAGATGGACTCAGTTAAGTCAGACAGCAAATATGCTGTAACAGTCATGGTCTTTCCCTTCTGTAGAACGGTCCTCTAAAGTGATCATGGTTCTGCTACTTGACCCTGCACCATAGCCTTGGATGACTAATCCAAGATACCTCCCCCAAAGGGCTAATCAGATTCTCTTCCCCATACATTATAAATCTGGAATGTAATATAATAATTGGGACTATTAGGGGCACCTGGGTAGCTCAGTTGGTTAAGTGTCTGACTTCAGCTCACAGTCCGTGGGTTCAGGCCTCGCATAGGGCTCTGTGTTGACAGCTTGGACCCTGAAGCCTGCTTTGGATTTTGTGTCTCCTTCTCTCTCTGCCCCTCCGTCTCTCTCTCAAAAATAAATAATAAAAAATAATAATAATAATTGAGAGTATCAGGTTCTGAGTTATATTAAGCGTGACACTATATACTCCTGCTGATGTCCAATAGGTATTCTACTATTTTCTTGTCTTGATTATTCAAGCTTCTTAGATTCCAGGAGATATTCCAATTTGCATGTTAAGGTGGCCAGAGTCTATTTCTATTATATATTGAATTTATTTTCATATCCTAAAAATCCAGTTATAAAATTTTATAATTAGAAAAGGGATCAATTTTTTTCTCTTCCTTAATAGTAAGAGTTAAAGGAATTATACAACTAAATTCAGGAAGCAGATAAAACTTTTCTAGACTCAAATGATGGACCTTTATTTTGAACTCTTACATGTTCATCATAATGGAGTTGGAAGATCATCATAAATACCATTTCATGGTTATGAAGAGTTATGTAACTAGAATGAATCTTAGAAAGCATTTTGCCCATACTTATGCCTTATTTTGCAGATAAAGTACGCTGAGTTGAGAAGTTGGCTAAAGTGGTAATAGGGCTGTGGCAGGAAGGCCAGACCAGGCCTTTTAAATTTTAAAATTCACTTATCCTTTCTGCAAATAAAAACCAAATATAACTAAAAATCAGTCCTGTGGTTTAGAATACACACTGAAGCAAAGCTATCTAAATTATCAAGTAGATGTTAAATATACTCATGGTGAATTGTTTATGTGAAATTTCCATTTTATAAATTAAAACAAAAGCAAAAACAAAAACCTAAATGGCAATATTAGCAACTATGATTTTCTGACAATATCATCATCCTCTTCCCTACCCAGAACAGAAATGTATATAAGAACTTACCAAAGATAAATTCCAAGGTGGTCTACGTGGGAAGTAGCCAGAAAGTCTCCAGTAGGGGACATAGTAACATTGAGAGGAGCAGAGTCCAACAGAAAGCTGTCTATAAGGCTATAAAATGAATTAGAATGTTAAAGTATTTTAACAAATACCAAAAAAGGACATAACTCGCAAAATATATTTTTGCTAAAAGAACAAGGTATGAAAGATGAAGAAAATATTCATGTTTTATTTCTACAAATCAACACAAGAAAGCCATCACTAACAAAGAGCTTTGTCAAATACGTTAATATGTGAAAATAATCTCCCTTAATGAGAAAGACCTAGAACCCTAAATAGACCAATTAACTAGAGAAAGAGTTTCAACAATAGGGAAAATACTAGAGGAAATGCTCTCTTTTTCTGGAAAGCCACTTTGGTAGACTGACTTGGGGACAAATTCTGAAGACGTGGGGGCGCCTGGGTGGCGCAGTCGGTTAAGCGTCCAACTTCAGCCAGGTCACGATCTCGCGGTCCGGGAGTTCGAGCCCCGCGTCAGGCTCTGGGCTGATGGCTCAGAGCCTGGAGCCTGTTTCCGATTCTGTGTCTCCCTCTCTCTCTGCCCCTCCCCCGTTCATGCTCTGTCTCTCTCTGTCGCAAAAATAAATAAATGTTGAAAAAAAACTAAAAAAAAAAAAAAAAAAGTTATACGAGGAGTGAAACTTCCTAACACATTTAGAATCTGTTAAAAAGAGAATCTAATGCTTGAGCAAATTTATGTTACTTGATACTATATTTTGTCGAATTCACTGTGCAACTTGACTTCCACAGCTGTTATGTGTGGGTGGATTGGCTCTCCGTTATGTAAAAGCATCAAATTAAAGAAAGGTGGTTTCCACATACACAGTGTATTTTACACTGCCACCTTAGTTCATAAAGCATAAGTGTACAGGTTTAATCTCAGACCTAACTACCACACTGTCTTCTGCTAATCCCACAAAATGAAAAGCCCCAGGTATATTATAATTTTTTTTGAGCAAACATTAACAAAACTTTAAGGGATCAGATTTTCAAGCACAGAGACTTGCATATACAGGTTAACAGTAAGTAATTTCTGATTATATTCTGAGCAAATGCAGACAGCATCTAACTGTTCAATCTCCAAAGGGACAGAATTACCTTACAAAAGGATCTTAAAGAATAGAAACAAAAGGGATGGTTTTTGCCTCAGTGAGAAATGCAAAACAATGTTGTATTCCAACTATTTTCATGTAATGCTCCACAGAGAGCAGGGGTCAGAGGGTGAGAAAGAACAAAATGTAAAATTCTATTAACTATTTACTTTTATATTTTCCTCACCCCAAAGGGGCTCAATCTGAATTTCTAATAGATGAAAAACAACCAGAAATAAGTAGTAGATGCCACATAATTTCAGAGAAAAAAATTTCAACTCTACTTCTCTGAGAATCCTATAAACACAAGGAAATTTTCAGCACTTTAAAAACATTTTACAGAAAACAGTTCAGAACGTACGCCATTTGCTTTAGATAGGTACTGCAGATGGATACACATGTATGTTACCACGCCCAAAGGTTTGCTCATACTTTCACTTTTCAGACTGTAAGTCAATTCATTGTTTAAATATTTAACATGTTGTGTAAATGATGAAACTGCTTGTTGAGCAAAGAACTAGGAATATCCAAAAGTTACCTAGGGTTGTAAAATGAAATACTGATCCTCACTTCCTTATTATCTCTACAAAATCAATTCATCCCCAGAGCATTACGCAACTAAGCAAAGTTGATATCACAATTATTGGGAAATCTGTTTCTTTCTTCTGTGTTTATTACAGCAAAATGTCACTTACAAACTATGCAACCTTGGGTAAATGACTTGTCTCTGAGCCTCCATTTCCTCATTTGTAAAATGGGACTAATAACAGCAGTACCTACAGCTATTAGGATATGAAGGAAGATGGAAATACAAGCACATATGAAAGTCAGCTTAGCTGCAATCAGGCAGCAGCAGCTGTTTGACATTGCTTTTCAAGCTTTCTCATTCACTGTGCCTCATAGCTGAACCAAGTAAGTATTTATGGTTTTCTTTATTAAAATATACTTTGGTCCAATCAGGGTAGAAATTATTAGATTTTCTTTTAATAATCCTTACATGACTGACTCATTTCTTGCCCGTTTGTTTCTCCCGGCTTCCCTCTGTATTCACTTAATATGTCTCACGGTTCATCTAAAAATAAGGTATCGGAGTTGAAAACTGGTCAGATTTAAATCCATTCAACTTTTTACTGAAATAAGAAATTTAGCAAAAAGGGTAAACGTTGAGTCAAAGACTGGTAGCTTTGAATGCTGGTTTAAGAACCTAATTCTTACATTCCAAACATAAGTTTATCACTATTTATTTATTGTTTGTTTGTTTATTTTTGAGAGAGAGAAAGAGACAGAGCGTCAGTGAGGGAGGGGCAGAGCAAGAGGAAGACACAGAATGCGAAGCAATCTCCAGGCTCTGAACCGTCAGCACAGAGCTCAAAGCGGGGCTTGAACTCACAAGCTCTGAGATCATGACCTGAGCAAAGTCAGAAGCTTAACCGACTGAGCTGCCCAGGCACCCTGTGTTTACCCTTTTATTTTTTTAATTTATTTATTCTGAAAGTGAGAGAGAGAGTGGGGGAGGGGCAGAGAGAAAGGGAAAGAGAGGATCAAGAGGATCAAGAGGACAAGCAGGATCTGCATTGTCAGCATGGAGCCTGATGTGGGGCTCGAACCCACAAACCGTGAGACCATGACCTGAGCTGAAATCAAGAGCCAGTTGCTTAACCGACTGAGCCACCCAGGTGCCCCTTACCACTTTTAAAAAATATTTTGCCAGTTTAGTACTATTCAACATTAACCCATCTCTCCCATCTAATGTGAACTGAAACTAAAAAGGTGTATACCTTGTACAACTTTCCTACTGTAAGGCAATTTAATTATATTGTTAATTTTTAGAAGATTGTGAAAGTCTGAAGAGCACAACCAATATTTCTAATGTAGCCTTCAAAAAAGGAGTTTTTAAAAATTAAGGAAGTACAAACTTTAAGTGAACTTTTAAAAGCTACAAGACACAGCCAACTAATTAGATTTTGTTTCACTATATTTTGAGTGAAAGAGAGACACACCTATAGAGAAGGTTCCTAGTTATTAGAGCTGGACCCCTTAGACACTCTTGCTGTGCATGTTCCAAATCTGGTGCATATGCTGGATGGACAGCTGTGCCTCATTCCTATACCAACCTTAAAGGGAAATGAGTCTATCAGGGTTTTTCCTTTCTAAAGGTCAAACTGCTTTCAGGTATAAACTTATCAATTCCTGAGAAAAGAGGAAGTACAATTGGACAGAGCTTAATTTAGGAATTTTTCAGAGGTTTAAAAAGTGCCATCTTCCTTCCCATTTTTCCCCACCTTATAGTATGTTCCTGTTAAAATAGATACTTCATTGTTTCCATCACTACTTTCATACTCTAAGCAATTCTGTTAAGTGATATGATTTTAAATCGTATCTATTCCTACATAATTTTTAACAACAAAGCTAGTTCCCTTGCTCTCACTCTGTAGGTCTCCAATGTTCAAATTATTTAACAGAAGTAGGTAAATTTTCAATTTAAGTGCTGTTTTTGTAACAAGTTTCTATCTACGAAACAAAACGGATTTCTGCATCTGCATGCTGCTGGGTTTTACCCAAATTCTAAGAAACACATTATCTAAAACAAGAATTATGTCAGACACAGAAAATACATAGTATATAAAAGTAAAGTTGGGTTTTGGACCTTTTAACTAAACACAATAACAACAACAACAAGACACTAAATATGAGTTTCCAGTCCTAAAGTCTGAACTCTATTTTCGAGTATCAAAAAGGTCAAATGAGCTTTCTTAAAGTTTATTCAACTCGGGGCGCCTGGGTGGCTCAGTCGGTTAAGTGTCCGACTTCGGCTCAGGTCATGATCTCACGGTCCGTGAGTTCGAGCCCCGCGTCGGGCTCTGTGCTGACCGCTCAGAGCCTGGAGCCTGTTTCCGATTCTGTGTCTCCCTCTCTCTCTGATCCTCCCCTGTTCATGCTCTGTCTCTCTCTGTCTCAAAAATAAATAAACGTTAAAAAAAAAAAAAAAAGTTTATTCAACTCACTTCCTATGTCTCAATTTTGCAAGTACAGAAAACCTAAGAGAGATTACATTTTCCTCACTATTACCTTTTATGGCACTACTCCTTTCCAAAAAACAGGTTTTTGATCTAACAGTAAGGTTAGAAAAATCCCCAAAATATATTCACATTTAAAAGGCACACAAACCATTAACTATAGGTAAAAGTTACACGTAAAGACGATGACTGAGAAATCTTCTGACAGAGGTTAGGGGTTTAAAAATAAACTCACCACCCAGATGGAAGGTCCCAAGTTCTAACAGTGCAATCCATTGAAGCACTTATTAACCAACGACCATCAGGACTGAAAGCCTTCAAATTAAAAGAAAAACAAGAATACACATATAATGCGTGTGTGCATTTATGTATGTATATTTGTGCCTGTATATTTAACAGCTTAAAGAATGCAAGAAATGAAAACAAGATGCAGGCTTCATAAAAAAATAAGTCTGAGTAAAATTTAAACTGCTGCATTTTATAGAAAAAAATTCATTTCTTATATGCCACTGTTTGGATATAAATAAAAATTAGGTTTTTACATGTATCATAAAAAGTTTTAAAAATTAACAGTATCATCCAATTTCAATTTTTACTACATAACCACCTACATTTATAGACAGTTAACAAATGACTACAAACATTTTCAGGATAAAACTGCTAGCTATTCTGAGAACATTCAATGAAATATTTTGTTAGCCTAATTTCAGTTATAAAGTTCTGTGAAAGAAACAAAACCTATATTTCACTAAAAAATCTATATATTAGACTGGCTTCCTTAGAGTCCAAAATGATTTTGAAAACAAGAATGCAAATGCCCTGGGGCGCCTGGGTGGCTCAGTCGGTTGGGCATCGGTTGGGCGTCTGACTTCGGCTCAGGTCATGATCATACAGATTATGTGTTTGAGCCCTGCACTGGGTTCTGTGCTGACAGCTCAGAGCCTGGAGGCTGCTTCAGATTCTGTCTCCGTCTCTCTCTGCTCCTCCCCTGCTCACACTGTGTCTCTCTCACAAATAAACAAACATTAAAAAAAAAAGGAATGCAAATTCCCTTAATATGTTAAAGTTACTACACAAGAACTTCTATTTGTCGCTTCAGTTAAAGATCCTTTTATAATGATGTTTTGATTCCAAAATGTAATTTAACACCACAGTAATTAGAATTGCAAAATAAAAGTAAATAATAAACTACTTATGCCACCTTAAAGAAGCTATATCTTTTCTGTTGATATAAATGGATAAATAGCTCTCATTTTCCTGTAGCACATAAGTGTTGTGAGGCTTAGATCAGGCCATATATGAAAGAAGACCCCCCCCCCAAAAAAAAACTTTAATGTTTATAATGGTAGATTATTCATCCAGGAGTTTCAACACACCACAGGGATTATCACCATCCATATTAACAGATGATACTGGGATAAGTGGACTCCAATCTGTTCATTGGGTTGTAGTGATACAGCAGAACCTCAAACCTTAAGGTACAGTGAGTTTAATTTACAGAATCATGTACATTAAGGACAGGGAAAATGACTCTGATAGGTAATCTGTGTTATATGCTCACAGATTTAACTGAACAGGAATAATTTATTGCTGAGTAGGAGAAATTCCAGACATACAAGTTCAAAATAAGGTTTGAAAAGGAAAGAAAGAAAGGGCAAGCTGGCACCGACTGGTTTTAAAAATGCATCAAAAAATTTCATCAAAATCACTCCACTCCTGCCCTCATTTCTACAGATGATAACACAACAAATTATGTTGCCAATTTCCTATCTGCAGAACAACACAATTTCCTGGCTTTTTCCCCTATATTTTTTTTTTTTTTAATTTTTTTTTTTCAACGTTTATTTATTTTTGGGACAGAGAGAGACAGAGCATGAACGGGGAAGGGGCAGAGAGAGAGGGAGACACAGAATCGGAAACAGGCTCCAGGCTCTGAGCCATCAGCCCAGAGCCTGACGCGGGGCTCGAACTCACGGACTGCGAGATCGTGACCTGGCTGAAGTCGGACGCTTAACCGACTGCGCCACCCAGGCGCCCCTCCCCTATATTTTTAAGGGAATGGATAAACTGCTGATTTTTGGTACAAGAATGGATAAATAAATATAGATGTTAGAATTGCCACTAAATAGCCCAGATTTTAATTTTTTCCTGTTTTCAAGTGAATCAAGATGTGAGTGATGAAAAATAACAATATATAAACTTAATATAGCCTCAATATATATTTTTCAGACTAGAGTACTTTTTGTATCTTATATCCCACTATAAAAACGTAATAGTAAGCCAAAACACATTTTTATTGATTAAACTCTTTTAGAGTTAAGAAATCTAAACTCTAGAAATAACACTAAGCTAGAATAAACCAGATACCAGATATTCAAGGTCCCCTACTATTCATTTGTTATGCATTCAGAAAATAAGAAATGAATTCTCTCAACCTAGTTTAATACTAAATACTTATGTTTCAATAGATCATTTATTCTCCAAAGGATATTTTAGCGTTGTTTAGAGTTTAGGAGAAAAAGATGAACTCTGAGATTTATTTATACTTCAATCTGACGGCATTAACTTCTTTATATTCTAAATTTTCTTTAAAACTGTATTCTTTGAAAATTAATTTCCAAATTATTTTGAATATCCCATATGAAAACTTTAATTCTATTAAAGGGCAATAGTTTTAATATATTTTAACCTAAACAGAAACAGAAATTAGTCAAGTTCTATTTAAACATCAAATGTTCGTTTTACCAGGTCATTTATTTGGCCGTGGTGTCCAGAAAACTCTCTGACAATCTTCCTAGTTTCAATATCCAGAACACTAATGGAGAAGTCATCCAAGGCAAGTCCCAGAATGCCACTAGTAAGATAAACACACCAGTTTTAATAAACAAACCAACAAACCTTTCACATTAAAATCTCATAGTCATTTTAATTTTTTTTTTAATAATCAAGCACACCTGTGGGGAAATTAAACAAAATTCTGTTCCTTTACATTAAATGTATAATTTTCCCACCTGATAAATTATGTACTTACATTATGACTTTTACCAAAAACATCAAAAATAAAATCCATAATCATTAAAGGAAAAACTTTACCTGTCTCTATGTAGCAGCATCGTATTCGGAGACGAATCAAGGCTCATAGAGTGTATTAAAATTTTGTTTTTAAAGTTCCAGAACTTGAGTAATCCTTCACTACCAGTTGTAATTGTCAACTGGTTTAAGCCATCCACTGCAACACCTCTAACAGATCCTTTATGAGCTTTAAAACATATGTTAAAAGGAAAAAGACATTAAGAAAATGGAACTGCCTCTCTAAACACTACACAAAGAGTGATTCCTTCATTTAAATTTCTAAGTTCCCTCTATTTAGCTCCCTTAAAATCTTAAAATTAATCTGGATTTCAGAAGATTATTATATTGCTGTAATTAAAACAATATCAATCCGGTTGATGCCAGAAAGCTTAAGATTTTCTGCTTAATGAAAGGGGAAGAAAACGCAAATTTTAATTTGTATAATATCTACTTTCCTCTAATCTATCAATAACTTCATTCTATTTAAGTATTTCAACATGGTGTTTATAGTAGGTGTAATGGCAGTAACTGCTAGATAGGGTTGACGATAACCCATCTACAACCTTACCAAAATGCCTGGCACTCAAGAATTTAATAAATGCCAGAGACAGTTAGTTATTAGCCTTGTATATTATTATTTTTTTTAATAAAAAAAGGGAAAAAATTCATTACCTTGATCCTCGCCAAAACTTCCTCGATGAATACCAGACTGCATATTATATACATCTACAGTTCCTGATGACAGACCAATTACAGCAAAGTTTCCACAAGAAGTTATATCTACTGCCTTTGGAAAAAAAAATTTTTAACACAAATTATACAAAAAATAACTAATATTTTTACTGTACTTTATGGTTTCCAAATGTCTTTTCACCTACTAATTACCTCATTAAAAAAAAAGAAGCATTCTAAATGAATTGCCTCATTAATTTTCGTAAAGATAATGTCATTGTACTTGGGTGTATAAGAAATAACTGCTTGATTCTATGTCCATTCTCTAAGAAGTATACAGAAATTATTATCCAAGAAAATAAAACATAACCAAAGTTAACTCAATTGAAATTTACAAAGTCAGAAGAATTGTATTTCAGCTGGCTTTCAATTTTAATTTATTCACAATACTGCTAAAGTCAAAGTATTCCACCGCCTAATTTCTTTACCTTACCTTATGTAATTGCTTCTACAGCAGATATAAAACTGAAAACATATCATTAGGATGGTCATCATTATTATATTAAGCTTCAACTTTATTGTCTATAAAAAGAGGCTAACAACAGAAAACATCATAGGATTGTTGCAAGAATAATATAAAATAATGCCTGTTAGGGGCACCTGAGTGGTTCAGTCAGTTAAGCATCTGACTCTTGATTTTGGCTCAGGTCATGATCTCATTATCGTGAGACTAAGCCCCATGTCAGGCTCCACACTGTGCATAGAGTCTGCTTAAGATTCTCTCTCTCTCCCCACCCCCATTCTGCCCCTCCTCCCCTCATGTGCGTGCATATGCACACATGCTTTCTCTCTCTCAAAAAAAAATAATGCATGTTAGGCACAGAGCCTAGAAGAAAGTAAGCACACAAAAAATGTTAGCTGTAATTATCGTTACCACTACTAGTACAACAGCTACTCAAAATTGTGCAGGTAAACTTAAGGGGCTTAAGATAAAATCTCTATGGTTTACAAAACAGTATAAAAGCTTAAAACTGGATTTTTGTACTATGGAGAATAGAGCATACATACTTTCAAAATGCCTTGTACAAAAGAGAATCAACTATGTAATTATACTTTCAATAAGTTAAAAACAGGTATTCACTAAAAAACAGAACAGATAAGTTCATCAAGGTTACATGATAGATCAGTACACAAAAATTAATTATATTTCAACACGCTAGCAATAAACAATCCAAAACAAAATTAAGAAAGAACTCCATAATAGCATTAAAAACAATAAGATACCAGGAAACCAAAGAAGTATGAGACTTGTACACAGACAACCACAAAATACTGCTGACAGAAATTAAGGATCTAAATAAATGGAAAGACATCCCATGTTCATGGATCAGAAGTAATATTAATATGGTAACACTCCTCAAACTGATTTACGGTATCAACAAAACCCCTACCAAAATCCTAGCTGCTTTCTTTGCAGAAATTGACAAGCAGATCCTAAAATTCACATGGACATGCAAGAGATTAGAACAGCCAAAACAATCTTGAAAAAAGAACTTGGAGGATTCAATTTTTCTGATTTTAAAACTTAACACAAAGGTACCATAGTCAAGACAGTGTGGTTCTGGCATAAAGACAGACATATAAAACAATGGAATAGAACTGAGAATCTGGAAATAAAGCCTCATATTCATGTCAAATTTATTTTTGGCAAGCACGCCAAGACTATTCAATGCGGGAAAGAACAGTCTTTTGAATAGTGATGCTGAGACAACTAGATATTCATATGTAACAGAATTAACTTGGACCCTTACATACATCATACACATAAATTAACTCCGAAAGGATTATAGGCTTAAATGTAATAGCTAAAACTATGAAACTCCTTAGCACAAATCACAGGAGTAAATCTTCATGGCCCTCGGTTAGGCAACAATTTTCCAATAACCATCAGCAAAAAAAAAAAAAAAAAAAAAAAAAAAAAGAAAGAAAAGATAGGTTGGACTTAATCAAAATAAAAACTCTTATACTGAAAATGATTATCAACAAGAAAATGAAATGACAGCCCACAGAAAGGGGAAAAAACACTGCATATCTGATAAGGGATTTAGATCCAGAATACACAAACAGCTAATACAACTCAATATAAAAAGACAACCCCTTTAATGGGCACAGAATTGAAAAGACATTTCTCCAAAGAAGACATACAAACAATCAGTAAACACATGTAAAGAGGCTCAACACTGAGTCCGAAACACAAATCACAATGAGATACTAGTATATACCAACAAGGATGGCAATAATCAAAAGAGCAATCACAAGTGTTCATTGAAATGTATAGACATCAAAACACTTATACATTGCTAATGGGAGTATAAAAAGGTGCAGCCACTTTGGAAAACAGGTTGGCAGTTCCCCACAAATGTTAAACAGAGTTGCATTATGACCTAATGATTCCAGTCCTAGGTATAAATGCAGAGAAACAAAAACATATGTTCACATAAAAACTTATGTGTGGTAGGGTCCCCTACCTAAGAATGTGAAAACAAAACAAAACAAAACAAAAAAACAAAAAACCTCAAGGCAACCTGGCTCTACCTGTACATGATAACAACATCCCTCATGACCTTGTAACATGAGACCACTTAATCAGACTGCATGTTTCTGTGTTACCATATATGGTAGACAAAGAAATAGAAAATGTACAAAACTATGCCACGTGAAGTTTGGGGCTCAGTTCTTTGGGTACAAACCCAACTGAGCCATACTGGCACAAATAAAGTTACTTCCTGGAAAGAAAAGCCTGGGAGTCACGACTTCTTTTGTGAAAATCCTGCTACAATGCACTAATGTTAGCATTATTTATAAGAGTCAAGAAGTAGAAACAACATAAATAGCATCAACTAATCAATGGCTAAATAAAATGTGGTTTCTACACAAATGTAGTAGTGTCCACAATAAAACAAGTATGTTATAAATGCTATAACATGAATAAACTTTGAAAACATTATGCTAAGTGATGGAAAAGCCAATGAGAAAGACTATATCTTGTATGATTCCATTTACATTAAATGCCCAGAATAGGAAAATCTATAGAAATAAAAAGCAGATTGTGGTTACCTAGGTTAGGGAGAGGGGAGAGAAGTGAGAGAATAGGGTTTCTTTTTGAGTTGATAAGAATATTCTAAAATTAGACTGATTAGATTTTAGTGATGATTTCCCAATCCTATGAATATACCAAAAATCACTTGACTGTACACTTTAAAAGAGAATTTTATGGTTTATAAAATATATTAATAAAACTGTTTCTTACAAAGTAGAAGGAGGGCACCTGGGTGACTCAGTCGATTAAATGTCCAACTTTTGATTTTGGCTCAGGTCATGATTTCACGGTCCTAAGATTGAGCCCTGCGTCAGGCCCTGTACTGGGCACAGAGCCCGTGTAAGATTCTCTGTCTCTCCTTTGCCCTTCCCCACACAGATGTGTGCTTTCTCTCTCTCACTAAAACAACAACAAAATCCAAAAAAGAAGAAGCAACAACTCTGCAAACCAGAATATAACAATGCTTCTTTATATCTGAAAATCTGATGCAACAGAAGTGGATTAACATATTAACAAAAGCAAACAGAAACAAAATTTCTAAAGAGGAGTAAACTCTTAAGTAAACACTGGAATTTAAAAGCTGTATTTAAGGGGCACCAGGGTGGCTCAGTTGGTTAAGCGTCCAACTCTTGGTTTCGGCTCAGGTCATGATCTCACAGTTTGTGAGTTTGAGCCTGGCATTGGTCTCTGTGCCAAGAGTGTGGAGCCTGCTTAGGATTCTCTCTCCTTCTCTCTCTCTGCCTCTCTCTCAAAAATAAAGTAAAAAAAAATACGTTAAAAATGAAAGGTATATTTAAGAAAGGCTTAGAACTCAATTAGAATTTCTCTATAAGGCACTTCTCAAGAGACAAATATAAGAAAATAAAGGCTTTAAATAACTTCTATACCTATAAGTCATTAAAGAGTTAGCTAAATCTTACTCCTATATCAGAAGAAATCAAGAAAGAAAAAAACCCTTAAGATTCACATTCATTAAATATAGTTCTGTATACTCAACATAATTAAGGTAAGAAAGTTCATTGATAAATGCTGAATTCATCTTCAGAGGGTATTCTGAGTAATCCTACTTAATTAGAAAACTAAAGCAACTAATATACATCTAATTAAGCAAAACTTAACTTAAACCTAAAATAATTCTCTACAGTTGGAAAACCTAACACTATTAGAAAATAATTTTAAAATGTTAAACTGCTGTTTCAACCCATATGATCATTAATAAACTTGAGTATAACAAGATTGCCGCAGGACAATTTTACAGGAGAAAATGCTCTTATCAACAAGCTCAAGCTCACTTACTGTTGCGGTTATGTCATCTGTCTTCAGCTCTTTTGGCTTGAGAAAGTAAGCGCCTATGGTAGATCTCTGATAGTTCCAAGTTGAACAAGACAGTTTACCTTGATGGCAAGCAATGATACTATCCCAGTCACTTTCACGAGCCTCCTCTAAAATATAATGAAAATCATAAATCAAATTATTTTTCATTCCCTCACTCATTCATTTACCTATTACTTATTAAGAATATAATATTCTATGTTATCATTAGGCACTAGGGACTGATGGTGTACAGGTAATTTCGGATAGCAATGAGCTTCTAATCTAACAAGAAATTCTGTGGGCACCTGGGTGGCTCATTGGTTGAGCTTCATTTCGGCTCAGGTCACGATCTCCTGGTTCATGAGTTCAAGCCCTGTGTTGGGCTCTGCACTGACAGTGAGGAGTCTGCTTGGGATTCTCTCTCCCTCTCTCCATCTCTGTTCCTCCCCTGCTCATACACTCTTTATCTCTCAAAAATAAATAATAAACTTAAAAAATTTTTTTAAAAAAGCAATTCTGATTAGAAGAAATTATAATAAATAATGATAGTGTCTTATAAAAGCACTCAGCAAGAGTTTACAAAGAGACTTGAGGACAGTAATAAATGGCTCCCTGAAAGAAGCAATAAAACAAACATCAATTAATTGGGGGCAAGGACACAAATAGGTTCAAGGGTAACTTGAACAAAAAGAAGTAAGTGATGCATTTCCTGAGAAGGATGGGAAGCAGACAAGGCAACTGGGGCCATACCACAAAGTCGTGAAAGCTGTGTTCATAAGAGGAGATTACATCCTACAGGCAGTAAGGGGCCTCTGAAAGATTTTTAAGCAGGTGAGTAACATGATTCAGATGTCTGAGATCACTCAGGTTCTAAGATAAAAAATGGAAAGCAGGGTGGTCAAAATAAAAGTTTAAAAAAAAAAAAAAAGGAAAGAAACCATCATCAGGTTGATATAAGAACCTCGAAATGGAAATGGTGCCTTATTTCTATGGTAGTTTTCACTCAACAATCAACAATTCAATTCTTTGAATGAAACACCACTCTAATAATGTAGCATATAAGGACCTCAGTGTATTCTGATTTTAATTACAATAGAACTTTATGTTCTCTGTTCTTACCTTTTTATATTAGTGACTTTCATTACACCAGACATATAATAGAATAAAAAGGGCTACAAAATGAGATACCAAATACTATTTATTAATAGGTCTTACAGAGAAGACCAAAACCTGAAATTAAAAGATAACTGCAAATTATAAATAATTCTTTTTCAGTCTTCACATTAGATTAGTAGGCACTTGGGGGTACTTCCAAATGCTTATTAATGCCTGCAAAAACATTCTTTAAAATGAAGAAAACTTGGGGCGCCTGGGTGGCGCAGTCGGTTAAGCGTCCGACTTCAGCCAGGTCACGATCTCGCGGTCCGTGAGTTCGAGCCCCGCGTCAGGCTCTGGGCTGATGGCTCAGAGCCTGGAGCCTGTTTCCGATTCTGTGTCTCCCTCTCTCTCTGCCCCTCCCCCGTTCATGCTCTGTCTCTCTCTGTCCCAAAAATAAAAATAAAAACGTTGAAAAAAAAAAAAAATTAAAAAAAAAAAAAATAAAATAAAATGAAGAAAACTTAAAAATAGTAGGAAAAATAGAAAAACAGAACTTCTTGGAATACAGTGTTAAGTTACCTACCAGCTGCAAATTTTGTGATGGGTGGAAGCCTTACTGACAAGGCATTCTGAAGTCCTTTACGTTTGACTCTCTTCTTATTTATTAATCCTGGAGTTGAGGGAGAGAAGAACATAGCTATGGATCCTTCTTAATGAAAAATGAACATAAAAGAGAAGCAATTCTTTGTCATATAACTACACAGCTCAAGATACTCTTATTTAAGTTAGGAACCAAATAAAGATGATGTTATAACCACTATTACTTAAATCATTTTTGAAATTTAGTCTATATAATTAGATAAGAAAATAAACTATGAGATATAAATAATTGAAAAAAAGGTTAAAAAATCATTTTTTACAGATGATACGATGGTAATATAGTCATGTCAATCAAGAGAAACAACCAAATAATAATTAGAATAATCATTTTATTGGACAAAATACAGAACCAATAAAAAAAAGTGAGTTCTACAATGCAGTAATATTTAAGATCACTATAATTATTACTTGGTAATTATAACATATTACATATTCTTATATAGTAATTACTAAATACTAAATATTGCAGATAGAAATATGATGAACAAAGATTACATCTATAACACTAGCAAAAAAAAAATATTAGCATATTATAAAAAAAATACATAAGATACCACTGAATAATCTCAAATATGGAAGACCAACAGGAGGAAAACTAAAAAACAAATAAACAAACAAACAAAAACTTCATTAAAGCACTAAGGAAAATAAAAAGTAACCTGAATGAGGATATATCATATCTCTAGATGTGAAGATTCTTAAAGATATCAAATCTCTCCAATTTAATTTCTAGAAGTATTACTTTGAATGCTAATTAAAGAATGATCCTTAAAAAAAAAAGGTCTTGTAACTCATCTGGAAGTATATACAAACATGAATAGCCAGGACAGTAGCTAAAAAGAGGAGTAATTATGAATAAAACTGAAAAACATTTTTTTTTTATTTATAAAATCTTTCAAATGCTGGAAACTATGGGAAAAGATACAGAATAAAGTAAGTTCTTTCTGTAAAAAGATGGGACACTGCTTACTTCGATGCCTTCTCTAATGTCCCTTCCATGTTTAAAATCCTGCACTCTACACATGGCTCAAGATAAGTCATTGATGTCTTTTGGGTGGCAGCAGTATGTTTTTACCACCCAAGCTGTCTAATTCTTTTCAATAACCTTATAGCAGCACCTCAACCACTTCTACAGCAACACTGATGTTAAAAATCTATTACTCTTCCATACAGGGGTTTTTTAATTTTATCCAAGAAAAAAGGAAATTTATCAATGAAACCTCATCTGGTTGTCTCACAGTATCTTGAAACGTTTCTTTTGTGACCAGTAGCTTTTTTTTTCGTCTTGCAAATGACCTACCATGTCCCAAACTCTTGTTAAATTTTTCATGTACTGTGGAAAATGATTGAAGAGTTCCATCTTGACCTGTTGATATATGTAGAAAATACCTATCAAACTTCATCAAAACAATGGATCATTTGAATGACAGATCTTTTTTTTCTTTTTTTAATTTTTTTTTTCAACATTTATTTATTTTTTGGGACAGAGAGAGACAGAGCATGAACGGGTGAGGGGCAGAGAGAGAGGGAGACACAGAATCGGAAACAGGCTCCAGGCTCTGAGCCATCAGCCCAGAGCCCGACGCGGGGCTCGAACTCACGGACCGCGAGATCGTGACCTGGCTGAAGTCGGACCCTTAACCGACTGCGCCACCCAGGCGCCCCTGAATGACAGATCTTAATGATTCTTAAAACTTGAAGTTACAGTTTGGGATACTTTAAAAGGAGAGCTAAATTGCAACTACTTCATTATAATATTCACCTGTACAAAGAATGCCATTTAGTAAGAACCAAGGATAATATGAGTTACTAATAATTTTCAGCAGATTATGAGACTTGGCAAGGGCCACAGTTTCAGAATCCAGCCACCTGTCTGTGAAGATCAGTAAATAAAATAACATTCTAAATGAAGATAGTATCTACAGTACTTCCTGAAGTTTTCAAAAAGAATCTCCTCATTTACTCAGATTTCCAAATCACTCAAATTCAAATCTGAATCTGAAAATTCAATACCAAACCTAATAGTTATTAAATACCCTGCTCTCTATACTTTCTGGGATAAACTAATAGGATGAAGCAGAAACTCACTTGCACTAAGAATTTGCTGTCCGTTTTGTCCATAATATCTGATTTTGGTAAGAGGAGCACCATGTCCCATTCTGAATCTCAAAAGCCGGCCTTCACCTGTAGGACCATCAAATATCCATATCTGCCAAGAAATAAAAAGGTAAGGTTCTTTCACAATGTGTTAAATGATTTGTAAGCAGTCAGATCATCTTCTACACCTATCAACTGGCACTGGGTAGTGCTGACTCTGGAGAAGGGGCTGGGGAGAGATGAACTGTAACTCTTTTTCACTTCACTGCAATCATGTAACCTGCTGTACTTTTGTTTCATCTATACCATTACCGTATCCCATTTTCCTTTCATCTTCTAGGTTTTAGGCTGATAACACTAAAACAGGCTTGCAATAACCCCAAGGGTAAAAGCCAGGAAAATGATAACAACAATAATAATACCCTCAGAGCATTGTCGGCACCATTTGTGACAAGAAGGGGCTCTCTATGGAGAAATGTCAGTCCGGCAATCGCTGTAGAATGAGCATTTCTCATCTGATTGATTAACTTTTTGTCTTCTAGATCCCAGAGTCCAATATGGCCACATGGGCTTCCAGCTGCCATTATTGGATGACCATCTGTTATTAAAAATAAAATACATTAAGAAAAACATGCGCCATAAAACAACCAAACGTAACAATTCTTCTCTCCATCCCTTTAATCCATAAATATAAGGTTAGAAAAAACTATGCACCAATAATGTATCCATATTCCTGTGGCTATTTGTAATGCAGTATTTCACTTATTTCTATTAAATACATTAACTTGCAAGAAAACATCCACTTGGAAAATTTCTATAAGCTTCGAAGTATACATTTTAAACATTCTTAACTCTTACTAATAATTAAGTTAAAAGTTACCTGTACGAAATGAAATTGAAGTAATAGGTCCCCAGTCTTGACGAAACTTCATTAATGTTTCATCGAATTTAATGTTGTGAATGATAACCTGACCTGACATAAGACCAACAGCAACAACATCCACAGCTGGTGCCTGAAATTTAAATTACTCACTTTTTATTCTTAATCAAAATAGCTTCAATAATCCTGACGTTATGCATCATTAATTATGTAAAAGAAATAATAGAATATCTTCTTGAGGATGGCAAAAAAAAAAACAACAACAAAAAACAACCTAGTAAGTATTACCATTCTAGCATACTTTGATTGCTATTTCACATGGCAATATTTAGGAATGATTTTTTCAAGTTACTTCCCAGCTTCAAATCTGGTAGTCACCATCAATCCCCTCATTCCTAAAACACAGCTGACTCAGTAAGAAAACAGCCATAAAAGAAAAGGAATCTGATGTATGAAATCACTACAGATCAGTGACAGGAAAGAAACAAAAGAGATAGAGCTCTTAGAAAACATAAAAAGGCTTGCCATATGCCTGGCAACATAAAAGGCCAACTACAAAGGAAGTGAACAGTTCTTTATCCAAGGAAACAAAAACCTATAAAACATTTTAAAAGGCAAAAAAGTCTTAGGATTAGTCTGTCCCAGCTCTAATATTTTATGAATAGAATCTTCATTTTATCAATGGTCTTATATACAGGCTCTATAATAAGTTTCTCTATTTTAGCACAGAAGATCAATGTTCAATACCATTACAGAATAGAATCACGCTAACCATTTTATTAATCTACCATCATGTGACCATGATGCATGAGACCCTGGGGATATTAAAACAAGTATGATTCCTTGCCATCAAGGGACCTAATCCTCTGATACCTCTGGGGTCTTATGGGTAGGCAAAAGCACAGCAAGGTTGATGGTACTGAGAGAGAATGAAAGAATGAATAGAAGTTGGGCAGGTATAAGCAAGAGCTATTCAGAAGGACAAGGATATACTGGCAGTATACATGTCCAATGTATGATTCTCTGCAGACCTACATCATTCATACATGTTCCACAGTCTCATGAAAACAAAAGCAGTTATTTATGGAAAAGTGCAATTAAAAATGTTAGGATTCGGGTCCCAATTATTCCAAGCTACAACCTTCAAAATTAGAACAAATTTCTCTGCATGACCTACAATCTCCCTTGCTTTACTGAACAACTAACTCACCTCCACCATCTCCACTCTGCACAAGGCACTGGACTACACGCTTACAAAACGATTGGTAAATACTGTTCCATAGCAACTATAGGTTTAGAGCCTAATTCCAGGTAAAAAGATTTCCATAAATGTTTATAGGCAAAGGCATTATTGTTTTCAATGACATTTCCAAAACACTACCTTTTAGGGCAATATTTATAAAAATAAACTACTTTGTATATTATTTTTGTCTTTAGGTCTAAAAAATATGGTTGACCCCTAAAACTGAAAGATCACACTACTAACTTCATTTCTTCTCTGACTTAACAAAAAAATACTAACCTGCTGAAGAGCTGTGACTCCAATTTTCCATCCCAGAAACGTATACAGAAGCTTACTACAGGAAGAAAAGTAGTTGAAAGTTTTTATTTTTTAGGGAAACAAAATCGACTATATATTAAAAAGCAAAATAATAATGGGTCATATTTGTTTCTCTGACCCACAGTATTCTAAGTATATATATATTAACTTATTTAATACTCAAAATGATTCCATGAGGTAGATATTATCACCATTATCCAGATAAGAAAATAAGAAACTTAATTATGTGAAACAATTAAGCTAAGGTTCTATGGCTAATAATTCATAGAGCCCAGACAGACCAACTCCAGATCCTATGCCCCATGCTGCTAGTAACTACTATATTATGCGAACTCTTTAAGAAATAGAAAAAAAATACAAGCTAAAAATCATTTTATATTACAGACTATGACAAAAAACCATCTTAGAATGTAGGTGGATCTTGTTTTTTCACTGCAATGTGTTTCTAGAAAAATATTACCAATGAGAATATAACTATGATACTTATGTTATATAACTGTCACATGACAATAGTGATGCTGCTCTAAATTACAGAATCAAGCCACAAACGATAAAGAAGTCCATGAAGAAACAGATTCTGAAATTGTTATAATGATATTCAATAAAGTATTAAATCATATAGTAAATTTGGTAAGTGGGCACAGATTAGTTACTCAATGATTATCCAAGGAATATTTAATGTAAAATAGTGTGTAAACATCACATAAAGAGCCTCAATATATAATGCAGGAACAGAGACAATACTTCTGTCATTATCCCTAAACCTACAAGGGTAGGTAGTCAATATTTGCTAAATTGAATGAAAACACTGATTTAAAACTACAAACTAAGATAAATGTTAAACCTTTGATAATCTTATTTTCCCTTTCAAATTTATGAGGGATTTAGAAAGTACAATTTGGATGGTCAAATATTTTTGTCTTTTTAATGCTATACAAAGATTGAACTATCACTTTTTTCTCCGGATAAATGTTCAAATAACAGGTGGAGGTATTCAAAACCATTTATCTAGCCCTCCAGCTATACCAATAATATTATAGTAAATGTCCATCTAGTTTGTGGTTGATAATACAAGGACTTTTACCCTAAAAATGATTCCTAAATGCTAGCACTAAATTAATACTGATTGACTTTGCCTTCTCCTGCTTCTTCAGTTTATTGAAAACTAGATGCTGTCCAGTGACCAACACATAATTATTTTCTTATGTTACTTTACTAGAGTCTTCTCTATAGTTATATGGATTCTTTACAGATTAGGGCCATTAGTATATACTTTTAAATGGATACTTATGAAGCTGCCTACCATATGCCAGGACCACATGCCACCTTTTGCCTATGTGATACCGTGAGTAACAACACCAAAAGTAGGTATACTTATAGAAGGCCCTCAGATAAACATATAAAGGCAGGGAGAATTGAGAGACTTAAGTATGCGTTAGGGAGTAGTAGGTAAGGATAAGATGGGAACCACCTACATTATATTCTAAATAAAGTGCTTACTTGGATTTTACATTCCACAACTGTAGGCTTCCTTGTTCACTGCCAAGAAGTATTTTATTCAAGTAGGTACTTGGGTGCAAAATTGCAGAAATTTTAAATACTGATTTATCAAAAGTCAATTGGAGATATTCCTCTACAAAAGTAAAAGTTATAAACAACATGTAATTATTTTTCATATATCCATATATCTAGCCCTTAAAGTAAGCCTACCATATCAGAGATTTATGTCTTAATATAAACCAAAGACTTACATTCGAACCTTTACACATTCCTTGAGAAATTAAATGTGATGAGGGGCAACTTGTAAATGTAATTTAGACTGTCAAAAGTTTTCTAAAATTCTAATATCAGTACTATTAAAAATTCCACTCATTGGGGCGCCTGGGTGGCGCAGTCGGTTAAGCGTCCGACTTCAGCCAGGTCACGATCTCGCGGTCCGTGAGTTCGAGCCCTGCGTCGGGCTCTGGGCTGATGGCTCAGAGCCTGGAGCCTGTTTCCGATCCTGTGTCTCCCTCTCTCTCTGCCCCTCCCCCGTTCATGCTCTGTCTCTCTCTGTCCCAAAAATAAAAAAAAAAAAAAAAAAAAAAAAAAATTCCACTCATTGCTGAACTTGTTTATAGGAATAAAAAATAAGGCTTAAAAAAAGGAATCAGCCTTACTATTTTTATAATTTGATCAAGAGGCAGAGTGAATATTCCAAAGTGAAGTACTTATACTGAACTCTTCCATGGAGTGAAAGGCCAAATATCTAGGGAGATTGATGGGTCTCTCAAAGATGTAAAAAGTAAGAGGCAAATCTTGGTGAAAGTAAAAACAGTGATTCTCATACATTTCCACCAAACATAGCTCACTACCACTGTATAAGACTATCACAGTTAAAGAACACTGACTCATATTCTTAGAGAAAGGATGTATACTTTCCTTTAGGTTATAGGATCTTTACAGGATCTTTACAGGATCTTTAGTTTACTACCACAATCTCCTTTGCGGAAAGTTGAAAATACAAACCAAGAGTTACTCAGGTGTAATCATATACCAAAATGCACTCTACAGAGAAAATAATTCACGCATCACTGAACTTGGAGAACTGCAATGGAAAATGTATTAGCTGAAATTAATACATTAAACAGGTTATAAGTACTATAGTTAGCTCCTAGCTGACTAAAATTATCTATACATTTTTTACTTACAACCTTTTTCTTCATATATATTAAAGAGTCTAAATTTTTTTCTGATTACATGTGAAACCTCTGGCATGAAGTTGTGTTTACATAGGTTTTTAATTTTAGCTGCACACATACTATCCGCCCTCATGATAATGCAATAAATTGGCTCATTCTTACCTTCTGAATATATGTGCCAAATAATAAGAATGCTGTCAGTATCAACAGAGATAATGTGATCCCCAAAGGGTTGCAACAGATGGATTTCTGCTTTATGACCCTTAAAGGTGTGTACTACCTACAATGTTAAAGTTCAAAAGAATTTAATATTATTACTCATTCAACATTTAACATTATTCATATTAACCAAAAACATGCTAATCCTAAAGATGCTCTCATTAAGAAACGTAATCCAACTTTTGATTATCCAAGGTTAGATTAACAAATGGCAAGGAACCAGGCATTTTCACCTGCTCCCTCAGCCAGTCCAATAATAAGGAAGCCTAAACTAGAAACATAGAAATGAGACCTCTGAAGTTCAACCTCACAACTGAGCTTAGGGAGGACACATACAGCCGGGTTGTTCACCCAATCTAACCAGCACTACTCCATGCATCCTAAAAAAATGGTTATGTTCTAGAAGGCTAACTCTATAAGCTCCATCACCAGCTGGCTTCCAGATGAGATAGGGAGGATAGAGTACTTCTGTTCTGACACACAGAGACCCTTATCCTTACAGTAGCTGCATTCCTTAAGAACTACAGCCCCTTCTCCATGATTTCAGTTCTCACCAAATTCCAGAAACATTATTTCTTCTCCTTGTCCTTTGGACCTAGAAGTGGTAACAGCTTCCTACAATTCCTGCAATTAGTCTCCCATGCCTTGCCACCCTTACTTTCTCTCTATTTGTATCTTCCAGGGAAAACTACAAACTGCAGTATTTTGTATTAAAAAAAAAAAAAAAGGACATTTTTCCTGACTCTAAAAATTCAAATAAGTCCCATAAAAGACCTCCACAGGTAAACTGCCCTCCTCTGCCACAGGCAGTGATGATGGAGGACCCTGGGAACAAATGTCAGTCCAAATTAGACCTTAACAAGTACACTGATCCGAATCCTTGGCTATCTAGGCATCCATACTGCCACTTCCCTTTTCATTCTGGACCTCCTGAGCCAGGTCATCTCTCAAGGCTGTTTTTCCAGAACAAACTCAGAAACCAAATGAGAGATTAAGAAAAGACCCTTCCTTACCAGTGTAGAAAACAGAGAATCTAGTTTTCTCTATACAGAGAACCACTTGGTTCTTAGAAAAGGAGTCATGGGCTGAGTTGTTCATAATGAAAAAGTCAATCCACATAAAGTAGTGGCATAAATAAAATGAAAACATGACAGTCCAAAACCTCAGGAATACAGCAAAGGCAATATAAGAGAGAAATATATTATCAATTCAGGCCTTCCTAGAGAAGGAAGAAAGGTCTCAAATACATAACCTAAACTTTCACCTAAAAGAGCCGAAAAAAGAACAGCAAATGAAGCCCAAAACAGCAGAAGAAGGGAAATGATTTTAGAGCAGAAATCAATGACAGTGAAATTAAAAAAAAAAAAAAAAAAAGTAGAAAAAAAAAATCAATGAAACCAGAAGATGGTTCTGTAAAAGAATTAACAAAATTAATAAAGCACTAGCAGGACTGATCAAAAAGAAAAAAGAAAAGACCCAAATAAATAAAATCACAAATGAAAGAGGAGAGATCACAACCAACACCACAGAAATACAAACAATAATAAGAGAATATTATGAAAAATTATATGCCAACAAATCTGGAAGAGATGGACAAATTCCAAAACATGTAAACTACCAAAACTGAAACAGGAGGAAACAGAAAATTTGAACAGACCCATAATGAGTAAAGAAATTAAATCAGTAATAAAAAATCTCTCATAAAACAAAAGTTCAGAGCCAGATGGCTTTCCAGGGGAATTCTACCAAACATTTTAAGAAGAGTTAACATCTATTCTTCTTAAGCTGTTCCAAAAAAATAAAAATGGAAGGAAAACTTCCAAACTCATTCTATGAGGCCAGTATTACCTTGATTCCAAAACCAGACAAAGACCCCACTAAAACGGAGAACTATAGACCAATTTCCCTGATGAACATGGATGTAAAAATTCTCAAGATAATAGCAAACTGGATCCAACAATACATTAAAAGAATTATTCACCATGATCAAGTGGGATTTATTCCTGGAATGCAGGGTTGGTTCAATATCTGCAAATCAATCAATGTGATACATCACATTAATAAAAGGATAAGAACCACGTGATCCTCTCAACAGATGCAGAAAAAGCATTTGACAAAAAACAGCATCCTTTCTTGATAAAAACCCTCAAGAGGTACGGATAGAAGGAAGACACCTCAAGATCATAAGGACATATATGAAAGACCCACAGCTAATATCATCCTCAATGGGGGAAGACTAAGAGCTTTTCCCCCACAGGCAGAAACACGACAGGGATGTCCACTCTCACCATTGTTATTCAACATAGTGTTGGAAGTCCTAGCCTCAGCAATCAGGCAGCAAAAAAGAAATAAAGGGCATCCAAATCAGCAAGAAGGAAGTCAAACTTTCACTATTTGCAGATGACATGATACTCTATGTGGAAAACCCAAAAGACTCAACCAAAAAACTGCTACAACTGATACATGAATTCAGCAAAGTCAAAGGATATAAAAACCAATGTACAGAAATTGGTTTCATTTCTGTACACCAATAATGAAGCAGCAGAAAACAAAATCAAGGAATCAATCCTATTTACAATTGCACAAAAAACCATAAGATACCTAAGAATAAATCTAACCAAAGAGGTAAAGATCTATACTCTGAAAACTACAAAACAGTAAGAAACAGAAAAATATTCCATGATTGTGGATTGGAAGAACAAATAGTGTTAAAATGTTGATACTGCCCAAAATAATCTACATATTCAATGCAACCCCTATCAAAACAACACCAGCATTCTTCACAGAGCTAGAACAAACAATTCTAAAATTTGCATGGAACCAGAAAAAAATCCCAAATAACCAAAGTACTGTTGGAAAAGAAAACCAAAGCAGGAGGCATCACAATTCTGGACTTCAAGCTGTGTCAGAAAGCTGTAATCAAGAGAGTATGGTACTGTCACAAAAACAGACACTCAGATCAGTGGAACAGAATAGAGAACCCAGAAATGGACCCACAAACGTATGGCCAACTAACCTTTGGCAAAGCAGGAAAGAGTATCTCATGGAAAAAAGAGTCTCTTCAGTAAATGGTGTTGGGAAAACTAGACAGAGACATGCAAAAGAATGAACCTGGACCACTTTCTTATACCACAGACAAAATAAACTCAAAATGGGTGAAAGACCTAAACGTAAGACAGGAAGCCATCAAAATCCTAGAGAAGAAAATAGGCAACAACATCTTTGACCTCAGCTGCAACAACTTCTTACTTGACATTTCTCTGTAGGCAAAGGAAACAAAAGCAAAGATGCTACTGGGACCTCATCAAGATAAAATGCTTCTGCAAAACGAAGGAAACAATCAGCAAAACTAAAAGTCAACCAATGGAATAGAAGATATTTGCAAGTGACATATCAAAGAGTTAGTATCTGAACTCTATAAACAACTTATCAACCTCAACACCCAAAAAACCAATAATCCAGTGAAGAAATGGGCAAAAAAACCATGAATAGACACTTTTCCAATGAAAACATGGCTAACAGACACATGAGAAGATGCTCAACATCACTCATCACCAGAGAAATACAAATCAAAACCACAATGAGATACCACCTCACACCTGTCAGGATGGCTAACATTAACAACTTAGGCAACAACAGATGTTAGCAAGGATGCGGAGAAAGAGGAACCCTTTTGTGCTGCTGGTGGGAATGCAAACTGGTGCAGCCACTCTGGAAGCCACTCAAAGACTCTTAAATACAGAGAAGAAACTGAGAGTTGCTGGCAGGGTGGTGGGTGGGGGGATGGGCTAAAAGGTAAATGGGTGATGGACATTAAGAAGGGCACTTGTTGGGATGAGCGCTGGGTATTTTATGTTAGTATGAATCACTAAATTCGATTCCTGAAATCATTATTAGACTATACACTCACTAGCTTGGATTTAAAAAAACTTTTTACCTTTTATTTTACTGTTTTAAGTGAGAGAGGAACAGAGCATGAGCTGGGGAGGGGCAGGGAGAGAGGGAGACAGAATCCAAAGCAGGCTCCAGACTCTGAGCTGTCAGCACAGAGCCTGACATGGGGCTCAAACCCACAAACTGTGAGAGCATGACCTCAGCAGAAGTCAGACGCTCAACTGACTGAACCACCCAGGCGCCTCTCACTAACTTGGATTAAAAAAAAAAAAAAGGGAAAAAAAAAACAATCTCCTGGGAAAGCATTTTCAAAAGTATTTTCTAAATCCTACCCAACCCAAAAATACAAAGTAGAAAGCTCAGGATATGAGACCCAACTGGGCAGGAAAATTTTGAAGAAGCTGCCCAAATAATTCTGATGTTCAACCCTGATGAAGAAAACTGAAGTGCCAGTTTTAACTAATTTTGAAAATTTGATTAAATCAACTTTCTCTTCCTCCAGAAAACCAGATAAATGTTTAAAATAAAACAAGTACATGTCCAGAGCATTCTAGTAGAAGAACAGCAACATTAAAGTTCCCTCCACTTTCACTACAATTAACTATTAACTGCAAAAAACACATTAAAATAGTTCAGTGATACAAACCTCTTTATTACGGGCAAATGCAGAGAAAACATTCCCATAAGCAGCAAAGACTAGCCTCCCATCAGCTGCCATACAGCAGATATCCTGTGGGACAGAGTTACCTAGGTAAAAGACAATATAAAAGAAATAAGAAATTGTAAGATCTTGGCACAGATAGAAATCTCAAGTATACATATACCATTTTTCATGGCTATAATTAAAAAATAAAGGGGCGCCTGGGTGGCGCAGTCGGTTAAGCGTCCGACTTCAGCCAGGTCACGATCTCGCGGTCCGTGAGTTCGAGCCCCGCGTCAGGCTCTGGGCTGATGGCTCAGAGCCTGGAGCCTGCTTCCGATTCTGTGTCTCCCTCTCTCTCTGCCCCTCCCCCGTTCATGCTCTGTCTCTCTCTGTCCCAAAAATAAATAAACGTTGAAAAAAAAAATTTTTTTAAATATGTATCTATGTGTAGATACATGAATAAAAACTAATAATCGGTATAAACTTGACTTCAATGTTACTTTATACTTCTAATAATAACTACCAGACTGAGAATATTAAATCACCTGATCTTCCCTAAGAGAATTAAAATCTAATATTTACAGACATTAAAATGTAATCCTAAAGAAATGAAAAGCTTTTTGAAGTTATTTGGAAAAAAATCACACTTCACATAAAAAACTGGCAGATAGTTATCAACCCTTCATGTAAATGCCTTCAGGAATGTCACATTTACTTATAACTCTAGGAAAATTTTTAAAGTAAATCAAGACCTAACCCCTATTTAAGTCTATGCTTTGGGAAAACCTCAGAAAAATTCCCTATGATACTCTAAATCCTGACCCTTTAAATGAACAATACAGTTATCTACTCAGTCTTCTCCAAGGCAAATATGCCTATCACCTCTAGCCATTTCTCACACGATATGATTTCTTTATTCCTCTCTATCATGGTCACATTGGCCTTTTCTTTTTATTCTTTGTTTTAGGGGCAGGAGAGTTAGAAGATAGATGATTGTTTTAAGTATTTTTCATGCTGCATATTCTACTTTTAGATTTCATTCCCAGGACATCTGGGTGGCCCAGTCTGTTAAGCGTCTGACTCTTGATCTTAGCCCAGATCATGATCTCACGGTTCGTGAGCTCAAGCCCCACACTGGGCTCTGTACTGACAGTGCAGAGCCTGCTTGGGGTTCTCTCTCTCCCTCTCTCTGCCCCTCCCCCACACCCGTGCTCGCCTGCTCTCTCTCAAAATAAACAAAATAAAACTTAAAAAAAAATTTCATTCCCCAAATACTATTTTCATAGGTTTATTAATCACTTTGTATTCAACTTAGGTTATAGTGCCCTTCTATAATCGTTTTAAAATTTTAAGTTAATCAGACACATACACTAGGTTCCTTATAGCTCTCCTCTGTTTCTGTTACAAAGATCACATTTCATGGTTATACTACAATCTCTCAGCCTTGGCAGGCCCTTTATTCTGTAAAATGGTTTCCAAAAAAATAAATTTTCCTTCTATTGGAAAAGTATCAAAACGTAGGAAAAGGGAAAACCCTTCCTTACAGTAGAAGGAATGATGGAACCCGAAAATCACTATTTGGTAATCATCATTCTAATAACTGGTTCAGGCAAGTACCATCACTAAGTGACAAAACGGTGGGTAAAACTCTCAAAAGTAACAGGATATTTACACTGTCTCACTGTATCTAACCACAAGATACTTATTAATTACAGAGTAAAACTTTAAAATGGAGCCTCCTGACAAATCTTACCTTAATAAAATGATCAAAGTTACCACTGCCAGGAATAGAACCAATCAACAGCATGTGCCTGCTAATAAAATTCACTGAGAATTCTGAATTATTTCTTTGTTATTCTTGCCATAGTGCATAACCTGAATCTAATCATGAGAAAACAGCAGAAAAGGTCAAATTGAAGGACATTCTATAAAAGAACTGGCCTATACTCTTCAAAAATATCAATGCTGTGAAACACAAAGTCTAATGAACTATTCTAAATTTAAAAAGACTAAAGAGATGACAACTAAATGTGACATCTGATTCTATCCTGAACTTATTTTTTAACTATGTAAGTTTATCAGAAATACACAATGAATTTCTTATATATTCCTGTGTCTTAAAATTAATGACAAAAACTTAATATATTTAAAAAAAATTTTTTTAACATTTATTTTTGAGCGACAGAGTGATACTGAGCATGAGTGAGGGAGGGGCAGACTGAGAGGAAGACACAGAATCCAAAGCAGGCTCCAAGCCTCGAGCTGTCAGCACAGAGCCCAACATGGGGCTCGAACTCACGAACCACAAGATCATGACCTGAGCCAAAGTCAGACGCTTAATGGACTGAGCCATCCAGGTGCCCCCCAAATTTAATATTTTTAAAAGACACTAAACATGAATAAATTCAGGATGAAGTTTATACTTACTTACTGCCACCAGACTAAGTTTCTGAACCTGTTTTTAAAAAGAAAAAAATATATATTAGATTATAATTGCTTTTGTTAATGAAAATTTAACACTTGAAAACTAAGATAATCTCATACATAAATCTGCTATGCTCTCTTTCCTAAAAAATATATTTACTGACCCTAATTTTTCATTATTAGGAAAACTTATATTTTCAACTATTTCATCAGGAGTGGTGATGGAAGGGGGACATAAACGTTTTCTACAAAGGGTCATATAGTAAATACTTCAGGGCGTGGCAGGCTATGTGGTCTTCGCTGAAACTACGCAACTGCTAACAAAACTTGAAAGCAACCACATATAATATATAAACAAATGTGTATAGCTCTATTCCAATAAATTTGACTTATGTATACAGAAATTTGATTTTCATGTAATTTTAATATGTCATGACATATTATTAGTTTTTATTTTTTCTCCAACCATTTAAAAATGTCAAAACTGGGGCACCTGGGTGGCTCAGTCGGTTAAGCGTCCAACTTCGGCTCGGGTCATGATCTCACAGTCTGTGAGTTCAAGCCCCGCGTCGGGCTCTGTGCTGGCAGCTCAGAGCCTGGAGCCTGCTTCCGATTCTGTGTCTCCCTCTCTCTCTGACCCTCCCCCATTCATGCTCTGTCTCTCTCTGTCTCAAAAATAAATAAACGTTAAAAAAAATTTTTTTAAATGTCAAAACCACCCATCTCTGAAGCACAGAGTTCAGTGAGGTATAAGTGTAAATTCAAATCCCAGAGATGCTAGAATATTAAGACTGAAAGGGCCCTTGGAGATCAAATTACATAGCCCATATTTCTTTTTTTTTTTTTTTTTTTTTACATATCCTATATTTCTTAAATGTAAACACACACAGGTCTCCATACCATGCAAAATTTAATTATATTGTATTCTACTACTGTGGAAAATTTTACTTAGAGATCATTATATTAGAATAAACTCGAACAAATAAACTCAAAACACTTAAACTCAAAAAGATAAAAATGTCACAGATATACAAAAACAAATGCAGGATAGGACTGGCTTGCAGGCTGTAATTAGCTGATCCCAATCTATGGTTACTGATCCAGCAACATGACCTTGACAAAATTAATCAGTCTCCCTGTGTCTCAAATTCCTCCTCATCTGTAAAATAAGAATTAAAATAAGTATCAGGCACCTGAGTGGCTCAGATGGTTAAGAATCCGACTCTTGATTTTAGCACAGGTCATGATTTCATTGTTCATTGGATGGAGCCCCTCTTCCTCACAGTCAGTGCAAAGCCCAAATGGGATTCTCTCTCTCCCTCTCTCTACCCCTTCACCACTAGCGTGCCCGTGCTTGCGTGCTTTCTCTCTCTCTCTCTCAAAATAAATAAACTTAAAAAAAAATTAAATAAAATAGGTACCTGCTTTATGGAGTTGTTATGAGTATTCAATGTACAAAATGTGTTAACGGAGCCAGGCATAATTAACGTTTAATAAACGTTAGCTGCCATCACCAGCACCATCTCCACTTTGGGCATGTCCCTCACTTTCCTCTTCCACTAACTCAACCAGCTACCAACAGCCAACTCTTCTTGCTACTAACACATTTGCTTCCCACAATCCTTAAAAGAATGCAACTTCACAGCTCAGCTTCCACAAAAAGTGCTTCATCAACACTGGCTATTATCATCTTTATCATAAAGAAAAGCTCCCTGCTTTCACAGAGCATACATTCCTTCGGAGAAGATGAAGGGGAAAAAGTAAACAGCAACAAAAGACTATGATTCATAAGAAATTAAAGGAGAAAAACCATCACTAACAAGCAGGAAGCCCTGGGACAAATAACTTAATTTCTGAGATTGTTTCCTAGTTTATACAAGGTGCTACGGAAAACGGTAAACGATACATATCTCACAAAGAAGTTGCTGCCAGGCTTAGACTAAGAAGCACCGTACGAGACCCTCAAATGTTAGTAGAAAATAGATGCTCACCCCCTCCAAGATCTTCCAATGTATTTTAGTCTGAATTTCTAATCCAGCGTGTCAGAAATTGCACAATAAAATGTCTTACAAGTCCTTCTCGTTAAGAGGGGGCAGAAACTGGTCTTAATCACGTTTACATCTTCAAGGGAACCTGAACGGATATTTACTGAACAAATACATTGCTATAGAACTGAAATGTTCTCTGGTACTTTTCCCTAGCTGGACAGCCTCCGAAACTCGCCACAAGCGGATTGCAAGGGCTACAACAACAGCACGTGGATGTGAAGTCGTGATGAAACTGGACAGGTAGGAGTTAGGGAAGAGACGGCAGAAACGCAAGCCCTTGATCAGTGGGGGAGCAGAGCAGGACTGCCCCTGGAGAGAGCTGAGGCAGCTCTCAGCTGGGGGCTAAGAGGGTGGTTCCCGGGAGGCTGGCGAAGGAAGAAGTCACTCACGTCATAGGTGTGGAAGCTCTTGCCCACGCAGGTCGTCACATAGAATCGGCGCTTCAGAGCACTGAACCGCACCACGTGTGGAATGTCGTTGCTAAAAAGCCCCAAAGCCCGGAAACCCGCGAAAAGCGCGCTGCTGGTTCGACCTCCCGTCCCACCCTCCATCAATACTGCGGTCCAGGCTCCTCTGAGCTCCAGTCCCGATGAAAACCAGCGGACCAGGTCCTTCCCTTCTTCTCGTGGCAGTTCTTCAACCGCTCTACAAACTCACAAGCGCTTCCGGTTTCCCCTGCCAATCGGTTAGCAGACACGGCTCTTAGTGCAATTGAAAAAGAACTCCCACCAGAACTCGCAGAGGAGGCGCGACTTCGGTTCCGCGGGCGATCGTCTCCAGGGTTCCAGAGATGTTCCCCACGTCTGGTGGGGTTGAAAGAAAACTGCAACAGGGACCTTGGAGGAGGGCGAGCGGCAGGGGAAGCGGAACGACCCGGACGGTGAAGGGAGACCAGGTGTAGTGTTGACAGAGTCAAGTTAAACGTGCAGTTATAAAATTGCATAAAACCATGAGACTCTCGAGAAAATCTGAACACTGGATATTTGATGATATTAAGAAATTATTGTGGGGCGCGTGGGTGGCTCAGCCGGTTGAGCGTCCGACTTGGGCTGAGGTCATGATCTCGGGGTCGGTGAGTTCGAGCCCCGCGTCAGGCTCTGTGCTAACAGCTCAGAGCCTGGAGCCTGCCTCAGATTCTGTGTCTCTCTCTCTGTCTCTCTCTGCCCCTCCCCCACTCATATTTTTTCCGTCTCTCCCTCTCTCTCTCTCTCTCTCTCTCTCTCTCTCTCTCTCTCTCTCTGTCAAAAATAAACAAAAAATTTTAATAATAAAAAAGAAATTATTGTTAATTTTTATATTTGATATTAGCATTGTGATTATGCTTTTAAAGATTCTTACCTTTTGTAGATAGATACCGACATATTTACGGATGAAGTGATATATCTGGGGTTTGCTTTCAAAATAACTGGGGATGAGGTGAAGCATTTAGATGAAATAGAGCTGGTAATTGTTTAATCTGGGGATTGGGTATTTGAGAGTTCACAATACTATCCCTATGCTTGAGTATAAAATTGAAATTTTCCATAATACAAAGATTTTTTTGTTTTTTACTGAGTTTGTTTACAGTAAAAAAATGTAATATTAATGTGTTACTTTAAATCTCTGACTGATGGAAATGTTTACAAATGATTTTAACTACTAGATAAGCATTTTTAAGAGTTTTGTAAATTGTGTGCATGCAGATGTTGCTTTTATAATAAAACTTAAGATGTCTGCATGTATTGACAGTTTGGGAAGAAAATTGAAAAACGTCTTCAGGCTTTACAGTTCACAAGCCCTTGACACCCATTATTTAATATAATCTTCAAATTAAAGCTGTGAATTTAGGACAAATATTATATTACTGTTTTCTAAATGAGCAAACTGGTTCATTGGGGTTAAGTGATTTGTACAAAGTTCTGAGATTTTTTAGCATCCAAATCCAGACTAGCACTAGGTTTAGAAAAGGAGAAGAAGCTGGGGGGGGGGGTGTCACTGAAGGGCAGCTGGATGATAGGAAAATATGCATCCAGCAGTCACACTTTCAAGACCAAACTTTCAGTCATAGAATGGGTGTGGATTCACATTAGATAAGGAACCTGAAATTCCCAGAGATTACCTAATTTACCAAGGGTCGCTTAATTAATAGTAGTCAGCAATTTGAATTTAGCTCTGACAATCAGATTTATGTTCTTTAACCTCCATCTGGACAGTGAGGCAAAAGTTTAAAAAATTAGAGCCATCATTGAAGATTTAGTAGTATAGTAGCAGTAGATACACATGCCAGCTGTTGTGCTGTGATTTTTTAAGGGGGATGTTAGTGGCTGATTGTGAGTTTTCCAGTTTAACCGTTGGCCAAAGTTTATTTCTCCCCACAAGTTACCTCCCTGAGTTGCTTCCTATTCAGCTGACAGCAAAGTGTGTGAAGAAAGTGGTGGGAGAAAAGGAACTAGCTATTACTCTTTTTGCTTAGAGATGCCCGTAAGGATACTAGTCACAAAGAATAACAGAAAATGGAAATGTAGTAGACCATTGACAAATGATGGTTTTCAATTTGATTCAACACACTGGGGCTTCACAAGATTCAGGTAAATTAAACATACAGCTGTGTCATGTTGTCATTTCTAACTTTTTTTTAAAAGTTTAAATATGACTGTTTCTGTGTAGTTTTTGTAATAATAAGTCCATGAAGTCAGTGACTTCATGTGATGTGATCACCAACCTCCAAGATGGCCCTCAATGATTTTTACCTCCTGGTATTCATGCCCTTGTAAAGTTCCCTCTCGCGCTAAATAGTGTTGACTTGGGTAGCCAGGCTAGGTCATAAAAGATGTTGAAGATTTTGACTTGCTCCTTTTTGGGTCACTTGCTCTGTAGGAAGTCAACTGCCATGTTGGGAGGATACTCAAGCAGTCCCATAGAGCATTTCACGTGGCAAGGAATTGAGAGCCTCTTGCTAACCACCAAAACTACTTCACTGTGTGTGAGAGTAGAAGCACCTTGAAACCAGATTCTTCAGTCCCAGCGAAGCCTGCAGCCTTCAGATGACAGCAGCTGTGCTGATATCTTGACTGAAATGTCATGATATAGGAGAGGTATATCCAAATATTTCAAAAATAAGAAACTGATTTTCCTAAGAAAACTCTCTTGTTTTGCCCTTATACATCCTCCTCAATCTCCTAATACTCTTTGTATCTGTATTGGTTAGAAATATTTGGGTCATAGGGGCCTGGGTGGCTTTGTTGGTTAAGCATCCAACTTCGGCTCAGGTCATGATCTCACGGTCCATGAGTTCGAGCCCCGCATCAGGCTCTGTGTTGACAGCTTAGAGCCTGGAGCCTGCTTCAGATTCTGTGTCTCCCTCTCTCTCTGCCCCTCCCCTGCTCACACTCTGTCTGTTTCTCTCTCTATCAAAAATAAATAAAGATAAAAAAAAATATTTGGGTCAGAAGCACAGAGAAAGCAGCAACCTTTAAAACAAAATGATTCTGCCTAGTCAATGGGGTGGGGATAGGAGCTGAGAATGCGTATAGAACTAAAGGAAAAACTAGAGAACCATGCTTTAGAAAAGACAGGCACCGGACCTGCTCCTACTAACCTCTTCTTTTACTCTTCTTGCCCCTGCCACCTTGACTCTGCTCCTTTTGGGTCAGGAAAAGGAAAATGTAAGAAAACATTGTATTTCAAAGGTACGCTTTGTACTAGTCTCTTGACTGTCAGATGTCCTCTCTGTCATACTTCTTGACCAACTCTTGATCTCTCTCAAGATCCTAGTCATTGCAGAGTCTATTCTGACCAGTCTCCTCCCCTTAAGAGTTCTCCCAGTGAGAGGTAAACCTTGTTTTTAGGCACTCTCATAAAAATGACTATGACTCATCTTCAAAGACACATTTGAGGATCTTCCAAGTACTATCTTGCATTTCATTTAGGTGGACTTGGTTTGAGCCTACAAAATTCTGCCACTCAGTAGGCTGGGAGTAAATCATCCATCTGACTTGCTTGTACATACTCCTAATCTCTGTAAGGCGGGGGGGCATCATTTAGCTTTAGAATTGCAGGTGTTGGACAACTCAGTTCCCCTCTTCTTGGTGAGGACTGGTGGAAAAACCACAACTCTCTCTACATCTACAAATTCTCTTCAATTAATCCTCTAATTACTGTCTGGCATTCTCTTACTTTGTTTGTGATCTGGTTACAGTCACCAGATCAGTTTGGCCACCTCTTAAGCAAGTCCTAAATGAATGACTTGCAAGGTTTCCTTAGACACAGGGAGACAAAGAACCTCCTGTTCTCAGCTTTGAGACTTTAGAAGAAGTTTCATTCTGTAGCAGATTGAGTTTCCAAAAATGATCACAACAATATTGCCTATTCCTTATGCTCTTTTTTTAAAAAGTTTATTTATTTTGAGAGAGAGATCACAAGTGGGGAGGGGCAGAGAGAGGGAGGGAGAGAGAGAGAGAGAGAGAGAGAATCCCAAGCAGACTCTGCAGTGCAGAGCCTGATGCAAGGCCCAAACCCACAAACCACGAGATCATGGCCTGAGCCAAAGCCAGCTGCTTAACTGACTGAGCCACACATGCACCCCTTCCTCATGCTCTTAATACAATGTGATCTTGACATTATTACTATCCAGTCTTGGGATTTTTTTCTTCCCCTTGAGCCTGGGTGGGTCTTTTTGACTTCTTCAAATAATAAAGTATGGTGAGCATGTGACTTTCAAGACAAAATCCTGTACATTCCCACCTTGCTGTCTTGCAATACCCACTTTTGCAGTTAGCCTCCATGCAGAGAAAGCCCAAACTAGTTCATATGGAGAGACAGCCATGTGGAGAGGCCGTGTATAAGTATTACAACCCATAACCCATCTGTAGTCTAAGCTCACAGCCAGCATTAACCACCAGGCATGAGACTACAGATGCCTCTAGAATATTTCAGCCCATAGGTGTTGAGTCACTCCCAGATTTCAGTTCTCTCAACTGACATTCCATCTCTGCTGTACTCTTTCCAAATTTCTGAACCACAGAATCAATAACATAATACAGTATTTGTTTTGGAGTGGCTTATAACACAGCAACAGTAACTTGAACACATTAAATGTCTTGTAACAACAGTTATTCCATTGCTTAAGCTCTTTTCTCTGCACAGCGTCCCCATACCTTCCTTCTGGATAACAGTTCCCTTTTATTCCAAGCCCAGTTCAAGTTCTACTGCCTCTGCAAAAGTCTTTTCTGAGTTTTTTATCCCACAAGTTCTCCTTTCTCTGAACTCTTCAGTGTCACTTCACTTAGTGCTTGTTTTCTGTGACAGATAAATACTTTCTTTTCATTCTTAATTAACAGAATCTCCATTATGTTCCCATAGCAGGTGGTGTAATGGTTCAATAGAGGCTAACCCCCTCCCCAGCTCCAGTGAGTGAACATTAACTAATCTAAGCTAATTGTGGAAATTAATATTTTTCTTGCCAGAAATTGGCTTAGGGAAAGACTTGAGACCTAATTCTGGCCAATGAGATTTTAGAGAGAGGCTTCTGGGAAAAGTCTGTCTAGGTTTTTGTTTTGTTTTGTTTTAACAGTTGAATGCAGCTATTCTAAAAATAATATGTAGAAACAAAATGTCAAGTTATGAAGAGTAAGAAAAGAAAATCTTTTCCAGAATTCCTGCAGCAAACTTACCTCAGGTCCTATTGACCAAGGCTGCATTGTATGTTCATGTTTTAGTGGTGACAGAGAGTGGGAAAACAACTTTTCAGCATTTTCAACATCTTTAGAGGGAGGTGGTCTCCACCACCAGCCACAGCAACAGCCTTCAAGCATAAATAAGATTTTTTCCTTTTGTATTATGTGATATCAACAACTGGAGAGCCTAAAAAATACCCGACTTAGAGATGCCATTCATAATAGGTAAAAATGGAAGTAGGGCTCTTTTTTTTATGGAATGAGATCTTAGGAGAGTTTTTTGTTCTATCTTTTCATATTATCTCTCTCAGGAAATTAAAACTCTTATAGTTTTGAACTAAAATGACAAACTATAATACTTTCATAGCAATATTAATTAAAAATACCACTAAACTGTCAATATCTTGTTCTAAGAAAAACTGTAATGCACATTTTTAAATTTTCCTTCCTTGTATCTACCCTCTCTGTACCCCCTCCCTGACTTTTTTGAAAATGGCACCAATCAGAATTATAGGTTATAGAATTGACAATAATTTCTAAAATTTTCAGTCTTACAAGAGCTTTCCAACCCAAAACCACTTCCCAAACCAGATGTTTAGTAACAGAGGAAAAAAGAATTGATAAAATTTGTGATTATTTACATAAGCCCATATATTTCACAGGAAAACCAGATTATTCTTGTGAAAATTTATGATATGATGTTTAATCAAATCAGATTCTTTGAAATAGTAAATGACAAAGAATGATCTCTCCTCTTCTGTGGGTGTAGGGGTGAGAACGCTTCTTTATCTTCATCTAAGCTTCCTTTTGATAATATAAAAAGCATTCTGTATTATTGCATTTTAAGGCTAGACTCTGATGTTACATAAGTTAGCATTAACAGCACAGAGATGATCTATAGAGCTCAGTTTAACTTGCTGAAACAGAGAAAAAGTTGAATATGATTTCTCTTTTCTCTTTCTAATAAAAAATGTTATATTAAACTACTTATGGAAAACTGAAAAATGCTTTTGCAATAGACATTCTTTTTTTTTTTTTTTAATTTTTTTTTCCAACGTTTTTTATTTATTTTTGGGACAGAGAGAGACAGAGCATGAATGGGGGAGGGGCAGAGAGAGAGGGAGACACAGAATCGGAAACAGGCTCCAGGCTCTGAGCCATCAGCCCAGAGCCTGACGCGGGGCTCGAACTCGCGGACCGCGAGATCGTGACCTGGCTGAAGTCGGACGCTTAACCGACTGCGCCACCCAGGCGCCCCTATACATTCTTTTTCATACCAACCAGTTGGGAACAGTATACTATTTTATTTTGCCAAGGTGGTGTTGAATTCTGACTCACAGTACCAACAAACATCATTACCTACAAAGCAAAATTATTCATAACTCCAAATTTCGCTTGCAATGTTAGGTTTCACTCACTGGCACTAATAATCAGTTGAATGTAGACGTGCTTAACGGAGATATATGTTATACTAGCATAGCATTGTGGCCCAAGTGTGTGCCAGTGGTGCTGATATGATAGTGATTCTTTACAAGGGAAGCTAGGGATAACTCTACAGACTGACTTTGCCTTGTTCCGAGCTATACAGATCTTCAGAAACACAGATGTGGCTATAAGAAGATGGACATCTGAATCAAAGGAGAAAGGCAGTGTAGTGTAACAGAGTACTGAACTAGGTGTTGCCTTTTTCTACCATTTGACCCACATCACTTAACTTCTCTAGTCCAGGGTTTCCTCTTTAATTAGTGCTCCTGGTTTGAATTGTTGAGAATAACTGGCCCACTAACTTGAACATCTGACTTGTACATTCCTGAACAAGGAAATCTTGATTTATAGTACTTGGCACAAATAGTCTTGAACACTTGGGATAATTAAAGAGCAGATGCTAACAGAATGGTAGTTTGTTACCAGTTCTTGACATGTTGTACTTACTTGAACTTTCATTTTTACTCTGGATATCACAATAGCAGTGCACATTTCTAGCCATGTTTGAGATGTGCTTTGACAGTGATCAAGATGCTAACTGTCTGTAAATATTTATTCAAATTCAAAAAGAGAGAAGAGCTGCTTACTATACTATGAACTTATCTAATAGATTTATTTTATTTTAATAATGGATAAGTTCAATGAAAGTAGAGGTTAGTTTTTTTCTTTGTTTTATTCATTGATACACAACGAGCACCCAGAACAGTGCCTAGAACATAAGAGTTACTCAATAAACATTTGCTTCATGAAAAAAATCTACATATAAAATGCTAAAAATATGAAATGTTTTTTCTTTCCTAGATCAGTCAGATCCCCTCCCAGCGTATGAGTAGTATATATTATTTGAGGATTCCCTATATTTATACACCCTCCCTATAAGATTTATCCCTGCCCTTTGCCTGGGCCTTATAGCAAATCCTTTGTAGCAGGATAGGGAGCATTTGACTTGTTTTGTTCATCGCACATAAGCATATGTGATGTACACCATGTCCCAGAAGAAGCTTGAAGAGTGATTGCATGTTTCTGCTCTTTTCCTCTGTCACAAGAAGAAAGCATGTCCCACATGGGGGTTGCTTTTTCAGCCTAAATCCTAGAATGAGAAGATGTGTGGGTAAAACCTGGAGCTCATCTGCAACATGAGTGACAACTGACTGTTTTTGTCGCAAGCCAGTGGGATTTGATGATTGTTTATTATCTCATCGTAACCTGGTGAAGGCCTGTAGGAATTTCTGAAGAAGTGTGTGAAAGATAGCATATAAAACTGATTTAAAAGAAAAAAATGTAGTATGTTTTTCTTTATAGAAGTATTAAAGCTGTTCTTGAGAAGGTGAGGGACACAAGGTTCACAAATGATAAATATCCTTTGGTATGATTTTAAGATTTTCATATTATCTATGTTCTCAGCCATGTGCCCAGAGATGACACAAAATAGAGGCTTAGTGGATGTTTGATGCTTGAATGCTTTATTTTGCATTTGGGGGGAGGGAAGGAATAGGCAGAGGAGAGTTGTTAAGAAAGAAGCCTGTGGAGATTAGTGGCAGACTGCAACAACATTGATTAATTTTGGAATATGATAATATTTTTGCCTTTTAGATACCTACAGAAGTAATGGGGGGGGGGGGCAGAAAGCAGGTGGTAGACACCAGAAGATAGTTGCTGCTGACATTTCCATTTCTGACTCATGCTGGCCTTTAAGGAACAGTTTATTCTTGGGAAACAGGTATTTAACTTTTGATTTCAGTTTAATTCATTTAATTTACTCAGTATTTTACTGAGAATCCACCATGTGCTAGTTATTATACCAGGATAAAGTATGAGCAATACTCATAAGATTTCACTAGGTCTTCCTCAGCTTCCACATCCGTGTGATCTATTTACCCTAAATGATTCCACAAATTTTCATATCCAAGATATCTCCTCCAAACACAGTCTAAATTCATCCTCAACACAATTTGAAATCTCTTACCATCTCCCTCCCCATAAGAAGCATAAATAGTGCAAGGGAGAGTAGAAAGGGTGGGAACAGGGTCATAAAAGCACATTCTAGAAAAGTAGCATCTTAGCTATAATCTTTAAGGCAAGAAGAGACTTCGTTAGAGGAAGGAATATGAAATATGTTAAAGAGTGGCACTCTTGTACATGGGACCTGGTTCCCGCCCCCAACTAAGGTCACAACTTAGGCTTTGTTCCCCATGTTATTAAGGCCTGATTTCATCTTGCTCAACACCCCCTACCCCCTGCCCCACTTCAAATTACTCCTTAAATCAAATCTTATCTCTTTTTGGCCCTCAGAAAAATTGCTGCTTTCAGCAATAAGTAGACTCAAAACCAGTAGACTCAAAACCAGTAAACTCAAAACGAAGACTCAAAACCAAAACCAAAATCAAAGCCAAAACAAAACCTTTACTCAAGTAGCTCACACAAAGAAAAATAAAGAAGTGGGGCCGACTTCACTTTTGGTTGATCCATCCATTCGGTTGTGCACTTAAAACCTCAGGCCATTTCCATCTTATTTGCCATTCACAGCTTCAGCTCAGAGATGATCATACGATAACTGCCAATTACAATTGTTGCTGCATGCTTTTGTCTACATGTCACAAGATGAGGTTATAGATGATGTAAATAGCATAATTAACACAGGAGCCCTAGTTGATATATGCTTAAACCAGAATTTGCAGCTTTCCTTCCACTGACCATGGAACATTTATAAAACTGACTACATACGAGGGTCGCCTGGGCAGCTCAGTCAGTTGAGCATCTGACTTAGACTCAAGTTATGATCACAATAAGTCTGGTTAATATGTGTCAACATACATAGTTACAGATTTTTTTTCTTGTGATGAAAACTTCAAAGATCTTCCTCTCTTCAGTTCATTATGTCCCCTCATCCTTGGAGCCCCACATCTGGCATACTGCTGTCAGCTCAGAGCCCACTTCAGATCTTCTGTCCCCCCCCTCTATCCCTCCTCCACTAGCACCCTCTCTCTCTCTCAAAAATAAACATTGAAAAAAATGACAACATATGAGTCCACCAGAAAACCTCAGTTCATCTCAAAAAGTAGAAATATATAATCCACATTTCCTTTACAACATTTGGAAAAGTTCTTACTACATTAATATGGTGCATCTACTTGTACTTTACTTTTAGTGGATAGTTAGTAATTAAAATGATTATTTTTATATTAAAACACCCTTGGGGTGCATAGAAAAATGAAATATATAAATGACACACATTTTTAAAGATAAAGCAGAAAACTCAAAGAAACTGCATTCGATCAACACGTTGAGCTGCCTCTTCTATCTTCAATTCTTCATTCCTCCCTGCTTATAGAGAAACTGGCAATAACCTTGAGAAAATTTGTAAGCATATTTCTTTTCACAGTGGGGTGAAATCTCATCAGTTAATCCCTAGATCCCTAGAAAAATGCAGTTAATAGGTTTAAACGGTCATTTCTTTTCCCACCTTTTGCATAGAAAATTAATGAGTACTAGCCCAGGCTATACCCACAGGAATTTCTCTTATGATGGCATTTAGGTCCCTGGGCTGGGTCTCTTTCTTTAGAGGGCTTTATTTTAGAAAGACAGCAAAGGAAACTTCCTCAGGGCAAAGGAAATTGCGTATTCAGCGACACTGAGTTTCTTTGGGTAAAAGCTGTGTTTCATTTACTTTTGTATCCCTAGTACTTGGCTGAAGGGATGGCATACAGTAGGTGCTCCATAAATGTTTTTTTGGGTACATAATGTAAGCTTCCTCTTCCCTGTTGGCAGCTAAGTTGGATTTAGGGACCTTGAGCTTCTCCTGTGAGCACCAGTCCTCAGAGCGGTGGTCAGGGGAAAGTTTCTACTCAAGGAAAAATCCATGTGTTTCTATCTGCTCTATTTTGGCCTGGACTCTATGGCTAGGGTCGCCCCTCCCACTGGTGTTCAGAACAATCTAACTGGGAGGTGAGTGACAGAGTGCCTGTGGCTTTACCTGTCAGCAGGCATTCAAGAATAGGAAAATGGATGATTTGACATTGTTTACCTTTTTCTCCACTGTCTTCCAGGTGTGGGGGAAATTCAACAGGGGAAAGAAGGACTAGAGACATAGCTTGAGAAAAAGATAATCGGAATGCATCCTGAAGCCACCTATCCCCAAATATTCTCTCCATAGGTAGGGCCAAGCTACAAAGCAAGAGGGGGCATAGCCAGTGGGCTCCAAGAATGAGGGGACATAATGAACTAAAGAAATGAAGATCTTTGAAGTTTTCATCACACACACACAAAATCTGTAACTATGTATGTTGATAGATACTAACCAGACTTATTGTGATGATCATTTTGCAATATATACAAATACCAAAGCATTATGTTGTACATCTGAAATGAATATGTCAGTTATACTGATAAAAAAACAAATTTTTAATGAATTAAAAAATTAAGGCTAGAGTTCAAAAAAAAAAAAACTGAAGAAAAGTGATGCACCTCAGTCTACTAACCACATTAAAAAGACCATTCATAAGAAGCTAATTTGAGAATCGTTTTATTAAGAAATATATTGTGTCAATTACAAAGCAATATGTACATTTTAAAAAGTGCTTACAAATAAATAAAAAATATATTCCATAAATTTAAAAAAATATATATTTTAGCTTTAATAAAGGCAATTCAGGACCTGGTTGCATATACATCACTCTTGTCAGATAATTTTTAAAACTTGATGTATAATACTTGCACAATATTTTACTTGGACATTCTTTCAGATTGCTTCATTATGTGTACAACTTTTTGTGCACACGTTTTGCTTTTATTTTCTTTTGTACATTTTTAGCATGAGAACACAGTAAGTATCAGTATACATAGACGAAGCATCTGCCTTTTAAACAGAGGTTTACATGCTCTTGAGTTCAACCTTTTCCTTTCTCAGCCTTCTCTTTTTCCTTCTGCTGCATGTTTAGATTCTCCCCTTGAAGTAAGGCTTATGTAGTTCCAGCAGAGAATTACCGCACAGGGCCAGTGGCCCAGGCATCACTGCTACGCCAGTATCACCCCTGCATTTGAGGGGTAGTGTTTCCCCTGCATTATAAAACCACATCACACAATAAAAGCTTACAAAAACAAGAAACCCTTCTGTAATTAAAAAAATAACTATTGGTGATCTTTTAAGTGTCACAGTTAGAGTTAACATTACATCTCCTTAATAAAGATGATTTATTTTGTTGGGGTGAAATACAGCCTGAAGGAAGGTGTATTTTGTTTCTATGAAATGCGACTGAATCGACGCCACAATTCCATTAAGTGTGAGACTTGTTCCAGGCATTTATTTGTTGTAACTTGTCTTTTCTTTCTTTTCTTCTTTGCCTGGGTATTATTTATCTGTGGAATAGGAGAATCAATCGTCAAGACTGTCACAATCTTTAACAACCACTGAGTGGCAGGGTCTTCTTTATGCAAATCCATCTCTGTGTGTCCCCCAAACACCTGCTTAGATGTGCTCCTATGTGTTTTCTCCTAGAGGAATGCCCTCCCTCCTCTCCACCCACCTACTCTTGCTTCAACGCCAAGCACCACCTCCTTTACAAGCCCTCTGCTCATTGCTCAAACTTTTCTTTTGGAAACTCTTTTGGAAACTCTTCAGAGTGTATTTCATTTAACTTGTCTCTCACATGCTGGTTTTATTATTGCATCATGGGTATTCCCAGTGGTGCTGACAACAATGTCTTTTACGTAGGAAACGCTGAATATTGAATGACCTAATAAATGATTAAGTTGGTGGTTTCATGATGTCCCTGACAAGACCATACATTCTTCAAGAACAGAGCTTATGCCTCTTTATAGATGTAATTCAGTAAACCTCTTATTTGGACCCAAAGTGCTGCTGCTTTCTGTCCCTCCTGCCACCGAAGTGTGCCACAGACTAAAAAGGAATCTAAACTTAAAAAAAAAAAAAGATTGTGATAATCTTTCTGTGTATTCTTTCACCTGAATTACTCTTGAATAGTGACAGACTAGGCCTTCTGGACATGCAATATTCAGATCAATAAAATTCATCAGGTTACTAAGCAAAAATCTTACTCTAAAATCTACTGAATCTGAAATATTGGTCTTAGGCTCTCCCTTTGGGCTTGGGAGGGGGCTGAAATAAATTACTCAGACTTTCTCTTTCTCGCATGCTGTCTAGAACTTGATCTAGACTGTCTTCTATGCTCTTCTTATATGGATGAATGTCACTGTGGCTATCTGTAGATTTGCCAGCGTCTCCTTGACGGAAGACATAGAGCCAAACAGGTTTTTCACATGGCTGTGTGGTATTGAGCATTCAACTCTATGGATGTCCATATGGATGGACCATATGGCTCAATCTTTAATCCCTAAAAATGTGACAGCCTTGGCCACACAGTGTACAGACTGAGAAAGTTCACAGCAATCATACATATCTGCACTTGTCTCTGTCTTTTTTAAATTTGTCATCAGGAAGATAAATGCCCTGCTTTACTTGCATTATTTATTGAATACTCTATAAATACTTCATAAAAACGTCAATATTTATTGAATACTTGTCATTTGCCAGGCACTATTCTAAGTACTTTCACATCTATTGACTCATTTAATCCTCATAAACACTCTATATGGGACTAGCTAATGTGACTCTCATTTTGCACATGAAACTGACCACAGAGAGGCTAGAAGTTATGTCAAAATAGAAGTTTTGGGACTAGGATCCAAAGTCAGGAAAGGCTGTCTTCCAGACTTCCTTCTCCTAACTCTGCACTACTGTTTCTATTTAAAGTTACACATCCATTCAAATGCACGTAACTGCATATGCAAAAATCCACTATGTAAAGAGAGCTATACAAGCAATTAAGCAAATGTGGGGTAGAGATTTAATGTATAATTTAAAATTTTATGAAAGAAACACACATTATTTAGTGCGAAGCCCAAACAATGCTGCTCAAATTTAGGATAAGAATCTCATAAGGAGTCAATGCACAGGGATTGTGATTTTTAAGGTCTAGGTTGGGTCCCTGGGAATTGGCATTTTGGATAATTACTCTCCCATGTTTGGGCAACCAGGATATAGGTTCACTGATCATATCCTGAAACACTGCCTAAGGTTTAGAACTATAATTGGGCCAAAAGAATCAGAACCCTAGAAATAGATGGGTTTGGGGACCCTGTGTGTACTGAGTCTACAGCTGTTACAGGCTCCTTTGCTCTTCAGGATATAGGACCTGAATAAAAATCGTAATGACTTCTGCAACAGAGTGCCACTTCAAGGTTAATTCCAAGGCTTTAGAAAGCTTACCTGCATTCCTGAGTAGCCTGGGCACTGGAGAGTGAGCGTAGCGTTAGTTCTTATCGCAAAGATTTCCTTGGCCAGTGTCGTGCAGCCGTGGGTGGGATAGAAGGTAATGAGGTCGATTTTAGCGAGGCAATCTGGCTGCTCACGGGCGGCAAGGTTTACGAGAAACGCGGGAAACGCCGGGGAAAACGCCAGGAAAAACAAACAACGGAAAGAGACAAAAAAAGAGAGTCCATAAGAAACGACTGAAGATGGGGGGGGGGGGGGAATGGGGGGAGGGGAACGGGAGACACCACAGACGCGCTTCGAGGGGGAGGAAGAGATCTCGGCGAAAGAAGAGAGAGAGAGAGAGAGAGAGAGAGAGAGAGAGGGAGAGAGAGGGAGGGAGGGGAGAGAGGGAGAAAGGGAGACAGAGGGGGCGGGAGAGGGGGGAGGGGGGAGGGAGGGATAGAGAGATAGAGATAGAGAGAGAGAGAGAGAGAGAGAGAGCGAGAGAACCCACGTACGGAGGAGGAACCAGGGGCGTTGCGAGCATGCCAGCCGCGCTGGAGGAGAAAGGACGCGCGCCGGTGCTGGCTCCGCCCCAGTCTCGCCGCCCTGACTGCGGCCGAGAGGCGGGGCGCGCCCCGCACAGGCTCTGCACCCTGGGAGAGGTGTCCCTTACGTCGTTGCCTGGTCACTATTCCAGACTTGCTTTTCCCGCCGGGGGCCTGGGTTGGGGAAGAGGGGACTCTCCCGGAATCCCACTGGCTCCCAGGAGAGCCTTCCTCTCCCTAAACTGGAACAGAAGTAGCGTCCCAAGCAGGGCACTGGCCCGGAGGTTTCTGGCAGCCCAGGCGTCCCTACTCGGTCAGCGTCGCCTGGGAGCCCAGCCACCACCGCCTGCGGTTCTACGCGCCGCAGGTTACCCTCTCTCAGCAATGCCAGGTGTGTCTCTGGAGAAAGCCAGCAGTGCAGATCACCCACTCACCGGGTCTTCACAGTAGATGTAGTTGTTGAATTCGGTGCTCTTGACCTGGAAGAAAGAAGAAAAAAAAAAAAAAAAAAAAGACAATAAGTAAAGCCTTAGTTCACAAGGGAAATCATTCCCCCCCTCACGCCCCCATTGCTCCCAGGTTTTAAAGATGCTCTGAAAGCAGTTTCCACTTAGGCACTTGCTTCCTGCACATCTAGCTGTTCTTACCATTGACAAGGTAGTGAAACACTTGGAATTCAGATAGTACCTGCTAGTGTTTGAAAACGGATCTTAAAGGATCCTGGTCCTAGAGAGAGACACCCCCCTCCCCCCCCCCCCCCCCCCCCGGGGCACCAAACTGGGCACACTTGTACATAAAACTACACAAGTGAGCAATAATGCCATCTTTCAAAAGCCCACATCGGCCTTGTAACCATTCATGCATTTCACACCTGCATACTCTATCCAGAAATTAGAATAATCAGGAAAATAATTTTACTACTGTATATTAAAATCCTAAAGCACACCTTATCCCATAATGGCATTCTAAGGCTTCTAGAACACTAGAAAGACCTGCAGTGCACCTTTCCCAGGGCTGTCCTCTCTGGTTAGGGCTTAGCTAACAAGAATTCCCTATTTTTTACTCCCCTTTCTCTCTCAAGCCCTTACCCAGTTTTCTTTTTTACTGCACTGGTAGAGCAGCACTTCAGCAGAGGACAGACACCTTGATAGATACATATTATCCATCAATATCTGCTCCTCATCAGCATCTGCACACTTAATGTGTGCCAATTTCTAGGTAGAGGCTAGTATATTTAAGTATCACTTGTAAGAAAGTCTGACAAAATGCTGGGCCATGATTTTTTTCCAAATCATGTTTCTTTCCTTAAAAATTAAATTGTAGTTTGCATGTGTGTATGCCTCTTCTTTTGATGCAAAAAATATTTTTAATGTTTCTTCACTTACCCCATTCATGTATTTATTCAGGGCTTGATAAATGACTTCCTGATACTTCTTTCTAATCTTCTCAAAGTCACAGTCAGTGAAATTGTAGGTTAGCACCAGCCCTACCAGTTGTAAGATGAAGATCTTCCTGAAAAAAACTGACAGAACAAATAATAAGGCATCAGGCAATATACTTGGAAACTCAACTCCACCCCTGTTTCGCACTAAAGTCTTTCCACCCACACTGAATTGCCTCTAGATCTGCAAGGCCTGCCTTAGGGGCACATGCCCAGGCACCAGTCTTTGTCTCTCATTCCCAGTGCACATGAAGCCCATATTCACCCATGCTGTTGCCTTAAGTTGGAGTCTCCCTGATGCTCCAGAGCTTTCTGGCTCCACATATATAACACCTAAACGCCTACGGGCTCTTTTCTCCTAGACCAATGATTTTCCTTGATGTCATTCTCTTCCTTCATAGAATTCTGAATTGGTTACATGAAAGAAAAAAATAGAACTAGCCAAATCTATGGAATTTTCACATTGGTAAAAAACCATCAGGAATTTCCCTCACCTTCCTCCTTTTATCTTTGCCCTAAACCCTTGATATGTGCCAGAAGGTGCTTTAAGAAACAGATACCCACATCTTTCTCCTGCAGGGCCATTTCCATGACCAAGCCCCTTTCTTGTTAGAAAAAAATATCCCCAAACGACAGCCACTCTAAGGACTAGGTACCAATGCTCACTCATGCTGTACACTCTTGAGTATTTCTTTTGGACGTTTTCAACTAGTACTTTCTTTCGTCTGTGGCAACTAAAGAAACTCATGTGCTTACTTAATGGGATGCTTTGGAGGGTGGGTGCAGCTTCAGGCTTCTCTTCCATGCGAAGGCACTGAAGTGCAATGGTGACTAGAACCTGAAGCTCAGGGCCGATTCGAAGTTGACATGAATGGGAAAAGATCTGATGGGGCTCGCCCTCAAAACACTTACTTTTCAAAACTCCCTTATCAATATCAGGAAAGAAGCGTCTACTCTTGGGTGACTGGGGGCACCTCAGGGGCTCCGGTCTTCTCTAGCATGTTCTATAGGTGTCAAAAACTCTTGAAACCACAGAATCCAACTCCCCTCCACCTTCACAGCCCCACTCTAAAGGCCAGCGTAAAGACGCCGACACCGGACCAGCGGGACCCAACTGCGTCGCGCGATGTGCCGCGGTGCGCACCGGCGGAAGCTGCTGTCCAACGCGCAGCTCTCGCGAAGGCGCGCAAGATTCGTGCGCCCCGTGCGTCCTAGGCGCTTAGCCCCACGCCTGCGCAGCCTAGCAACTTCGGGCACCTGGGTCTTGAACACCCTCAAGGGTGGAGGGCTCGGGTTTGTACTTGCAAGCCCTCCTTCATCCGGAAAAGTTTAAGCGCAGCCAAATGATTCGGGGAGAGCTCCCGAGAGGATGCCTCGCCGCCTTCTCGGCTGTGGCCACGCCAACCAAGGGCTGAAGGGACGGAACGCCGGCACTCATTGGTCTTCTGGGGGATGAACCCCACTCCACCCAAGCTTGGCTCGTGCCGCCCGGGGCTCTCCAGACACCCAGCTCCCCTCTTCCTCCCTTTACCCCCACCCCTTGCGTGTCAGAGCCTGCAAAGCCCTGGTCCTTGGGAAGTTCCTAGGAATCACCGCCAAAGCAGACGAGGCAGGGCGCCCCACGTGAGTCCTAGCAAAGGTCACAGGCCGAGCGGTGCCTGGGAAGAACAGCAGGGGGTGGCGAGGGAAGCGGGAAAAGCACAGACTCAGGGGTGGGGGTGGGGTGGAGACTTGAGCCAGAAGTGAACTTTTTTCATAGAAGGCGCTCAACAGCTGGACCAGTACAGCTGGACCCAGTTCGCTGGTTAAGGCCTGGGAATAAAGAATGTGGTGCTAACAGGAGTCATGGAAAGCCGCTGATTCACTGATGACTTCTAAATGGGCTTTTCTGGAATCCTCCAAATTTAGGTGTCTTTTTTTTTTTTTTTTTTTTTTGTCATAGCAGCAAACAGCAAATTTTGGGAAAGAAATCTCGCTGCCCCTTCCCCCATCACCAACTTTTCAGGGTGTTGTGGGATGATGCCAAAGCTTGATTCATCTGCTGTGACATCAGAGGTGTTTCTGGTCAGCAAGCAGGAGCTAGGAACACAGATTTCTTCACTTGAGTTGGGGTATGCTGATGGGATGGGGACAGAAGAAAGCATCCCTCCCTGAGGTTTGACTTGCATTTTTCTAGAGTGTGACTGAGTTGCCTCCTTTCTTCTTTTGAAACTTTGTATCTCTGTGGGTCTTTGTGGAGATGATGTGGATAGGATGCCTCCTTCTCAGGCATCCTGGAAGTCATCTCTTTGCCTGCTAAACACTTATCCGTGGGGCCCCCAATTTCCTTGTCTATAATTATGTGACTTCTGAAATCACTTTGAGCATACATATCACTTTTCTGCTCAGAAACTCTTGGTATGACTCCCAGCGGTTGCCTTAACATTTACAATCATCCCTCCTTGCTTGGCTGCAAGCTCTTCCCAGCCTTATCTCCTTCATTCTGTTAGGCTTCTGCCAAATAGTATCTGATGTTAATATGCTCCATATGTGCCCTAAGCTCTCTTCTTCTCAGGCTCACATCCTCAGGTGTTGACATTGTCCTGTCATTCAATGCTCATTTCACCGGACATCTCCACAAGTGGTCTCCTACCTGCACGTGACCTCCTTCCTCCCCTTTAAGAAATACTTGTTTTAGGGATACAGGAGTACTGATGCATAGGGGCACTTGTACCCCAATGTTTATAGCAGCACTCTCAACAATAGCCAAATTATGGAAAGAGCCTAAATGCCCATCAACTGATGAATGGATAAAGATATTGTGGTTTATATACACAATGGAGTCCTGCTTGGCAATGAGTAAGAATGAAATATGGCCTTTTGTAGCCACGTGGATGGAACTGGAGAGTGTGATGCTAAGTGAAATAAGCCATACAGAGAAAGACAGATACCATATGGTTTCACTCTTATGTGGATCCTGAGAAACTTAACAGAAACCCATGGGGGAGGGGAAGGAAAAAAACAAAAAGAGGTTAGAGTGGAAGAGAGGCAAAGCATAAGAGACTCTTAAAAACTGAGAACAAAGTGAGGGTTGATGGGGGGTGGGAGGGAGGGGAGGGTGGGTGATGGGTATTGAGGAGGGCACCTGTTGGGATGAGCACTGGGTGTTGTATGGAAACCAATTTGACAATAAACTTCATATATTGAAAAAAAAAATACTTGTTTTGGGCTTCTGTGTTATGACTTCCATTCATGATGTAAAATTCCAACAATTTTTCAACTTTGTCTTTTTATTAAACTGTGAGTTCTTTGGAAGAAGGAAATGCTTTATAATACTTGATTTACTTTTTCCAAAAACATTTGCAGTGACTTCCAGTAAATGTATTGGTATCAAGAGGTAAGAAATAGTTAAGGTAAAAGAAAGAAACCAAGGAATTAAAGGAAGCGAGGATCAGGTACAAGAATCCATAGAAAATATTATTAAGAACTAGAGAATTAAGGGTGAAGAGGAGTGGAGGTATAAGCTTCCATTTAGGGAATGAATAGGTTATGAGAATAAAAGGTACAACACAGGGGATATAGTCAGTGGTATTAGCACTGGAATGTGACAGATGGTAGCTACACTTGTGAGCATAGTATAGTGAATAGACTTGTCAAATCACTACATTGTTCACCTGAAACTAATATAACATTGTGTGTCAACTACACTTCAATTAAAAAAAAAAACTGAGGAATTAAGACAAGCTCAAAAGTGGTTCTGATTTCCCAAGTAACCATTGCGAAGGAAAGAATGGGAAGAGTTGTTTTATGCCTGTGGTCCTCATCATAACCATCACGGGGTCAGTCTTATGCGCTACATGTAATAGATACTCAATAAATCCTCAATAGATTAGAGTACATTAACCTTCTTCAGAGATCATTCTTAGGAAGCAAATTATTTCATCTGAAAGAATCTCCCTAGAGACATCTTTGTCTTTTTTTTTTTCCTAGTTTTTTTGCTGTCTTCCTGCTGGAATCCACTTATGGCTTGCCTCGGGCTGTCATTCAGGTAAGAGAATCTCTGAAAATTCCTGGCATGCTGAATAACTTTCTGTTTCTTTTTTTTTTTGTTTGTTTTTTGTTTTCTCTTTCGATTTGTTCAAATGATGAAGGTGTGAACAGTATCTACATGTCCACCTGTGTAGTTAGGGAAATATTAGGTTAGGTTAGGAATAGTGTCTTTCTTCTGGTGGGAAACAGAAGTGAGATCATTTCTAGGACACTCCGATTACTCAGAGAACTTAAGCAATACTCTCACCCGTGAGCTGGGCCAGAAAATGGCCCATAACACAGCTCTTTTACCTTCACTAGAAACATCTGTCTTTCATTTGTTTTCTTAATATTTTCATTATTGTTTTTAATAATAGTTCTCTTTCTTTTTCATTCTCTTACTCTTCTTAAAAAATGTTTCTTTATTTTGAGAGAAAGCATGTGCTAGTGCGGGTAAGGGCAGAGAAGGAGGGAGGGAGTCCCAAGCAGGCTCCTAGCAGTCGGTGCAGAGCCCCATGCAAGGCTTAAACTCAAAAACTGAGATTATGACCTGAGCTGAGATCAAGAGTTGGACACTTAACTGAGCCACCCAGGTTCCTCTCTTATTCTTTCCCTGCCTCCTTGTAAATTTACTTTCTTTCTCCTCTTCTTGTAACTGTCCTGAATAGTTACGGTAGCCTAGTCTTCATGCAAAATTAAGTTTGTGTTTGAAGACATAGATCCAAGTTGTCAGGAAAAAGATATGCTATTTTTTTAATTAAAAGTTTTTATTTTATTAAAGCATAGTTTCATTGGACTTAAAAAATGAAAAGGATATTACTGATGAAAGGGGAGAGATCTTCTACTATGGGGTGAGAAAAGATGATGACACCAACCTTTGCATGGTAATATTTTACGAAGTGTGAAGATGCACTTTCCCTAGTAGCTGGGTGTTCTTTTGGGCCTGGAAGTAAAGTGATTACAATAAACTTGCCAGGATTCTCGTCACATGAGCACTCCACCTCTTGGTTCTCACATACTCATGCAGAAAAGATGGGCCACACTTTGCAGAGGTGAATATTCTTTCTTCATATTCTCCTTCATTGTTCATAGTCAGGTAAAGTGTTTATGTAATGTGAATTGACCAGTGTATGGTTTGTTATGACTGCAGCACATGTCCATTTTGCCCATCAATTTTGCATTACACATTTGTACCCTTGCTGTTGGTTTGAACCACTGATTGGTTTTACCAAATAACATACTTCACCTCAGGTCCTTTGGGGACATTTCTAGACCAGAAAGTAGTGAGGGAGTTTCCTATGATGAATGCAAAAAATATCTATTTTATTTCATTTCATTTCATTTCATTTCATTTCATTTCATTTCATTTCATTTCATTTCATTTCATTTCATTTCATTTCTAAACTGGTGATACCTACCTAACCAGTCTATGGCTGAGAAATGTTCCCAGCTATTTTTGAATTAGGGAGTGAAAGAGGCCAAATAGATGTATAAGGACCTCATGCTTGCGCTCATTCGTCTGTAAACAGTCTTACCCTCAGCCAATTGGGGGTAAAAGATCTTGCTTACACTGCTCTTTTTCTACAATCTAATAAGGCACTAAACAGGGAGAAGATTGTTCAGGAAAAAGGTAGCAATTGAGCTTTCTTAGAATGCTTCAAAAGAGTTGTAGAAGAGGTCAGAGCTGAAAAATAGTTCCAATTGTAATACCTTTGCAAAGAAATTTTACTATACTGACTACCTTCTATTTTCTTCTCCAGAAATACTATCCACCCTTCCCTACCCTGCTTTGTACTCTAGGGAAGCTGACCCATACAAACTGCATCAACAGGCTCCCTTGACCTCCAGCTTCTGGTTGGGTTCGGCCACTGGGAGATTTTGTCAAGAAATCAGGGAGTAGGAGAACAGTGAAGTTGGAATTTTAATTCACCCACTCTCTCCAAGGTGGCTTCTCCTAGACTGGATGCTTTTCTCTCCTGGGGGCCCTAGCTCCTGCTAGTTGACCTTTTCATCTTGCTTACTTCCAGGTTTTGGTTACCATTCCCTTTATTTGTGTCCTTAGGTTTAAGGGTAATAATAGCCCCTTATTCTTGTTAGCCTGCGGGTATAGCTAGCAATAGTTACAATTTGGGCCAGTCCTGGTCTATACCCATTGTCCTGGCATAATTTATTAATAAAACTTGTTTTTACCCTTAAAAGCGGCACAGTTTAACAATAAATTATATGACTATTGTTGATTCCCTTCTTACACACTTTGTAAATAGTTATTTTGTTAAACTCTCCTACAGTTACCCAGTTTGAGTGTGCCACTGGTTTCCTGTGGGCCCCCTGACTGACACGGTTACCTACAAGTGGTCACCGGTGTGGCCTCACTTGAAGTCATCAGCTTCATCACCTTTTGTGTCTGCCTTGTGGCATCATACTAGTTCTGTAACTTTTACACAGGAAATGGTGATTGTTGTATAATTAAATTTTAATATTTAGAAAAAAAGTTTCCCTGCTCTTAGTTTAAGTGCAAAAGATGAGTTGTAAGAAATTCTGCAACTTTCCTTTTTTTTTTTTTTTTGCAAATGACATCTCTTCCTAGTAATATCATCAGCTGGGATTTGTAAGAAAGCTACACACCTACTTGACTCTGTTGTGTAACTTGCTTCATAGTTGAGCCCTCAGTGTTTGTGTATAAAAGGGTTTTAAGAAAAATGACCATTATGTGAGTCAGGTGGGAACAATTAGCTTATTTCTCATCTGGTATGTCTGAGGCCCTTCAAGTATTTCCCCTATGGTGAATCCCACAATTATCAATAAGAGTATCTGGGTTAAACAATCATCCTAAGTATTTCCTTTTTTAAATGTAATAAGCCTCTAATAGCCATTTTATGGTTATGCCTCATTAAGACCTGCTTTCTTCCCATAGAGCCAGTCAGAGTTTCTGAGAAAGGGCTGCCTGAGAATTCCAGATTCAGGGTGGGGGCGGAAAGAGGAAGAAATAGAAAAGAGGAGGAGATGGTGGAAAGTTGAGGAAGATAAGTGGACAGCTAAGAAATAGGGGGTCTAAGAGTTTGACCTGGGGCCTGTCCTCAGGTGGTACTATCACTTATAGAACAGATGCTGGGAATTTAGAGCAGGAAGTCAGCAAACTACAACCTGTAGGCTGAATCCTTTTCACCTGCCTGTTTTTGTAAATAGAGTTTATTGGAACACAGACATGCCCATTTTTTTACAGCATTGTCTCTGGCTCCTTTTGCATGGCAAAGAGAGTTGAATAGTTGAGACAGAAACCATCTGGCCTACAAAGCTTAAAATATCTGGCATCCGGCCATTTACATAAAAAGTTTACAGATCTCTACCACTTAGAGAATCATACCACTTAGCCTTATAATAGGTTTGGTAGTTGACCCTTTATTGTGCTTACAATAAAATATATATATATCATTAATGATGTGTAAGGTTTCTGTGGCCCCAGATTGTAATTTATTCCTGACTATAGTCTTTCAATCAAGAGAATTTTCCCCCATTTTGTTCTGACTTCTTACTCTTGTTCATCAAAGTATAAACTTCTAATTCACATTAAGTAACTAGAAATATTGACTAATTACACTCCCATGTTCCAAAATCGTTTCTCAGTTACTCCGAATAGTTTTGAGGATTAATCTCTTTTAGAGAAGGGTCATTTCAAAAATGCATTTGAAAAGAAAAGATAAAATTTAAAAACAAAGGTATACAGTAAGTTCTTCATGCTTTTTTATTTTACGAAACTAGGAACGAACCTCAGTAACTCTATATCTTAGAGAATATGGGCTTCTCTCACCTGTTTGAAAGAAGAGATTTGTAGAATTATAGTGTCAGTGTTATTTCTGTTAGAAGAACATGCCAATTTATAAATTCATTGTAATTTAATTCAATGAAGAATACTTGTTTTCCCTCTAACCCCTCAAAATTCTCTGATGCAGTGAGTTGAATTACTTTTCCCATGTATACTTGAATCTTTGTAAAGTCAGAGTTTTTCAATTGGTGACTTAATTTTTAAGGGATTTATTCTAGAGGACAATTGTTTTTGAATAATGTTGATAATTTTAGACCTATGACTTTGAATCCAGAATGTGATGCTTATATTTGCATTCTGTTTAGGGCCTAGAACATTGACTCATTATAATGTAATTCAGTCTTATTTGATATTTATTAAGCAACTATTAGTGGCACAGAAGTAAATCCGAAGATTCAGATGATGTCTTATGGTATTTTATTTTATTTTATTTATTTAAAAAATTTTTTTAAATGTTTATTTCTGAAGGAGAGAGAGACAGAGACAGAATGTGAACAGGGGAGGGGCAGAGAGAGAGAGGGAGACAGAGAATCTGAAGCAGGCTCCAGGCTCTGAGCTGTCAGTATAGGGCCCGACTCAGGGCTTGAACTCACAAATGGTGAGATCATGACCTTAGCCAAAGTCGGCCGCTTAACCAACTGAGCCACCCAGGAGCCTCTGTAGATTTTATTTTATAAACAAATGATTTTTAAAAAGAAACATGAGGGCTAATAATAAAAATTATTATTAAAATATTATTTAATTATTAATAAGTAACATTTAAATGTAGCAGGTCAATGAATGGTCAGTACAGGAATCAGGAGATGAGGGCATATGGTCCTGACTTTGACCCAGCACAATTTGCTTACACATTCTGTTTTCTCTTTATGCCTCACTGGGGTGATTTAAAGAGGAGTTAATATATCAAAAGCCCTTGAGTATTTGGGGAGAGGCCCAGCTGTGCATTTTATGAGTTAAAATGCAAAACATTGAGCATGCAGGTCTCCTTTCATCTTCAGATAAACTGTCCACCACTAGGTGTCTCAGTGGGAGTGTGCGGCATCACAAGCAAGCACGTGAGAAACAGCCGGAGCAATGATGTAATGAGCAGCCCTGGGGCATTTTTATCTCCTTTTGCAAAGGGCTTGTAGTAACAATCTTCATGAGTCATTTTTCAGTTGCAGAGTGAGACTAAGTGTGTTTTCCTCTGCTTGGGCTGTTCTAACAGAATACCATAAACCGGGTGACATAAACTGTTGTTAACATTTATTTCTCATGGTTCTAGAGTCTCCGGAGTCAGTGACTAAGATGCCAGCTGCCACAGTTTCTGATTAGAGCTCTCTTCCTGGCTTGGACACAACTGTATTCTCACATAGTAGAGAGAGAGAGATCATCTCTCTGGTGTCTCTTCTCAGGACACTTATTAGGACTCTGATTAGGATTAGGCCACTAATGCCATCATGAGGTCTCCACATTCACGACCTGAACACCTCCCAAATGGCCCATATCCAAATACCTTCACTTCGTGGATTAGGGCTTCAACATTTGAATTTTGGGGAGACACAAACATTCATTCCATAGCATACCTATCTATCTGACAAGTTGTGGGGAAAAAGCATTTCCTTAAGTGGACATTTTTTATGTATATAAAATATATAATTGCATATAATTTTATATGTATATGTATCTAATTGTGTGTAAAAGTGCTATATGTATGTATATATATAATTATAATTATTTTAAAATTATCCTTTCTTTGTTTCCTTTTTCTTTTTCTCTGCCTTCTTGTGAATTAATTCAATATTTTTTATTCTATTTTATTGCCTTTTTGCATATTAGCCTTAGTTCTTTTGTGAGTTTGGCTGTTTAGAGTTCATAGTACGTATCTTTAGATTATCACAGTGTGCCATCAATTAATATACCATTTCCTATGTAGTATAGGTGTGTTATTAAAGTATATTTCTGATTCCTCCCTCTTGGCTTCCATCCAATTGCTGTCATATTTTAGTTCTATATATTTTTTTAAATTTTACATTAATCATATGTCAAAATAGCAATTACCTTTCAAAGAGATTTTTAAAATAAAAAAAATTTACCTTATGTATTTAGCCATTTAGTTATTATTTCTTGTGTCCTTCTTCACTTGATCTTAGCCAAAAGGCTGAGAAGTGATCTTGTGTCCTTCTTTGTGTTATATGTTCATATTTCCCTATTTAATAAGTAACTTTCTTTAGCATTTTTTGTATTTCAGATATGCAGGTAATGAACTATTTCAGACTTTGTATGTCTGAATTTCCCTCCTTTTTTTTTTTGCTTTCAATTTTCAAAGATATTTTGCTGAAAATACAGTTTTCCCTTTCATTATTTTAAAGAGTTCCTCTAATATCTGACAGCTTGCATTATCTCCCCCACCCCCAAAAAAATCTGCTGTCACCCTTATGACATAAGGATGAACATAAGCTGTTTTCTCCCTCTAACTGCTTTTAAGATTTTCTTTTCATCACTGGTTCTTCCCCTCCACCACCCCCCCCCCCCGCCCCAGATATACATATATACACACACACTATAATTTACATAATATTGTGTACGTTTAAGCTGTACAAAGTATTGATTTGATACTTTTATATATTGCAAAATGATTACCACCATAGTGTTAGCTAACACCTGAATCACTTCAAATAATTACCATTTCTTTTTTGTGGTGAGAACATTTAAGATTCACTCTCTTAGTAATTTTTAATGTCATTATATAATGATAAAGAAGTCAATTCATCAAGAGGATACAACAGTTGTAAATATGTATGCACCCAACATAGAAGCACCTTAATATATAAAGCAAATATTAACAAACTTGAAGGGAGAAATAGACAGCAAGGCAGTAATGGTAGGGGACTTCAGTACCCACTTTCAATAATGGATAGACCATCCAAACAGAAAATCAGTAAGAAAACATTGTTTTTAAATGACCCATTAGACCAGATGGACTGACTGAGACATTTTCAGAACATTCCATCCAACAGGAGCAGAGTACACATTCTTCTCAAGTACATATGAAACATTCTTCAGATTGGATCATATGTTAAGCTACAAACAAGTCTTAATAAATATAACAAGATTGAAATCATGTCAATCATGTCCAGGATACTTTTCGACCAAAATGGTATGAAACTAGAAATCAGTTACAAGAAGTAACCTAGAAAATCCATAAATATATGCACATGAAACAAAATACTCTTGAACAACCAGTGGGTCAAAGGCAAAATAAGAAAAAGAAATAAAAAAACCTTTTTTTTTTTAACAAAAAATATTTTTAAGTAGGCTCCACGCCCAGCCTGGGGCTTGAAATCATGACCCTGAGATCAAGAGTTTTATGCTCTACCAAGTGAGCCAGCCAGGAGCCCCAAATAAAAAACCTCTTGGGAAAAAATCTTGAGAAAAATTAAAATGGAAACATACCAAGACTTAAGGAATGCAGCAAAAGTAGTCTAACAGGGACTTTTATAATGATAAAAGCCTACATTAACATAAAAGAAAGATCTCAAGTAAAAAAATATAAATAAGAAAAAAATTTTAAAACCTTAGTATGCACATTAAGGAATGAGAAAAAGAGCAAACTAAGTCCAAAGTTAGCAGGAGAGAGAATATAACAAAGATCAATATGGAAATAAATTAAATAGACATTAAAAAGACAATAGAAAAGATCAGTAAAACTAAGAGGTAGTTTATTGAAAATATAAACAAAAAAGACCTTTAGCCACACTAACCAAGAAAAAAAGACTCAAATAAATAAAATTATAAATGAAACAGTAGATGTTTACAGTTGATACCACCCAAATACGAAGGATCATGAGACTACTATGAACAAACACCAACAAACTGGGCAACCTAGAAGAAATAGATAAATTCCTAGAAATGTACAGCCTACCAACACTGAATCATGAAGAAATAGAAAATCTGAACAGACTAGTTACTAGTAAGGAGTTTGAATTAGCAATTAATAACCTCCTACCTAAGACCAGTTGGCTTCACTGGTTAATTCTACCAAACATTTAAAGAAGTCTTACCAACCCTTCGCCAAATCTTCCAAACATTGGAAAAGAAGGAATACTTTCAAGCTCATTTTACAAGGCCAGCATTACCCAATACCGACACCAGACAAAGGCACAGCAAAAAGAGAAAATTAAAGGCCAATAGCCCTGGTGAACACGGATGTAAAAATCTTTGATAAAATATTAGCGAGCTGAGTTCATCAGTTACATTAAAAGGATAATATACATTGGGGCACCTGGTATCTCAGTTGGTTAAGCATCATCTGACTCTTGATCTCAGCTCAGGTCTTGATCTCAGTGTTGTGAATTCAAACCCCATGTTGGGCCCCACGCTGGGTGTAGAACCTACTTAAAAACAAAGCAAAACAACAACAACAACAAAAAGGATTATACACTATGATTAAGTGGAATTTATTCCAGGGATGCAAGGATGGTTCAACATCTCAAGTCAATCACATTAACAAAATGAAGAGTAAAAATCATATGATCATCTCAATAGATGCAGAAAAAGCATTTGACAAAATTTAATATCGTTTCATGATAAAAACTTTCAATAAAATGGATATAGGGGGAATGTAACTGAACATAATAAAGGCCATAGATGACATGTCCACAGCTAACATATTCAGTATTGAAAACGGAAAATTTTCCCTCTAAGATCAGGAACAAGACAAGGATGCTCACTCTCACCACTTATATTTAGCTTAGTACTGAAGTTCCTATCCAGCTCAATTAGGCAAGAAAAAGAAATAAAAGGCATCCAGATCAGAAAGGGAGAAATTAAATTGTCTCTATTTGCAGATGACATGATAGATAGTGTATATAAAAAACCCAAAAGACCATCAAAAGAAAGATCTATCAGAACTAATAGAACTAATACATTTATAAAATCTGTAGGATATAAAATTTATATACAAAACTCAGTTGCAGTTCTATACACTAACAATGAAAGAGAAATTAAGAAAATAATCTGATTTATGATAGCATTAAAAAGAAAAAAATCTTCATTAGTTGTAAGCTATTTGGCTATGATGTGCTATGAAGTTTCTTGCGGTTAGGGTTTGTTGAACTTGAATCTGTGGATTTATAGTTTTTATCAAATTTGGAAAATGGCCATTATTTGGAATTTGGAAATTGGAAATTCATCAAATTTGGAAAATGCCCCTTCTTTGATAACACAAATTATATGTGTATTGGGCCACTTGAAGTTGTTCTGCACCTCACTAATTCCTTAAATGTTTTTTTCCAACATTTGCTTTGTGTTTCATTTTGTATTGTTTATATTGTTATTCCTCAAATTAACCATTTTTTTTCTCTTGCTGGGTCTAATATGCTATTAATGTCACCCAGTGTATTTTTAGTTTCAGATTTGCATTTTTCATGTTTAGAAATTTTATTTGGGATTTCTAAAATATCTTTTATGTATGTATTTGATAAGCTCAATCATGTCTTTATCTTATTAAACATATGAAATACAGTTATATTAACTATTTAATGTTCTTTCTACTAATTCTTTTATCTGTCATTTCTGGATTTATTTCTATTGATTGATTTCTTCTTCTCATTATGGGTAGCATTTTTCTTCTTTCTTGCATTCCTAGTAATTTTTGATTGGATGAGTGGTATTGTAGATTTGTAAATTTTGCCTTGTTAGGAGTTGACTATTTTTGAACTTTATTCTGGGACATAGTTAATAGGAAGGTTTCATTCTTTTGATTCCTGCATTTAAGTTTTGCTAGGTGGAATCAGAGTAGTCTATGGGTAGTATTTCCCTCAAGACAATGGCTATAACTTTCTGAGTAGTCTACCTGATGACCTATGAATTATGAGCTTTTCCACATTGGTCACATGTTATTCTTGGCCTTGTGTGAGCTTGAGATTGTTCTCATTCCCCCTTCTATGTGATCTTTTCCTGGCATCTGGTTTTATCTTTATGTGCCTGTGCCAATTAGTATTGAAGGTCCAAGGGGACCCACACAGTGCCATATGCGGAGAATATGCTTTGGAGTTATACAACCTCACTTTCTAATTCCAGTTCTGCCTGTTACTAGCTGTGTAATTTTGGTCAATTTAAATTTCCTTAGCTGGGAGAAATTTCATTTCCTGCTTGTAAAATGGGAATAATAATAATTTATTTGAAAAAATGGGAATAATCACACTAATAATGACTGTGGAGGATGACTGAAAGGATAACTATTGCTTGGACCTAGCACAGTTCCTGGCAGTAAGTTTTAAATGTCACTGCAAAAGTAATTGGAGATAGTGAATAATGCTAATAGAATATAGTTATTAGTTTTTTTTTTATTTTTGTTTTTAAATTTTTTAATGTTTATTTTTGAGAGAGAGAGACAGAGCATGAGCAGGGGAGGGGCAGAGACAGAGAGGGAGACACAGAATCCAAAGCAGGCTCTAGCCTCTGAGCCGTCAGCACAGAGCCTGGCGTGGGGCTCGAACCCATGATCTTCAAGATCATGACCTGAGCCAAAGTTGGACACTTAACCAACTGAGCCACCCGGGCACCCTGGTAATAGAATATATTAAAAGGGGACACACTGGGGGCGCCTGGGTGGCGCAGTCGGTTAAGCGTCCGACTTCAACCAGGTCACGATCTCACGGTCCGTGAGTTCGAGCCCCGCGTCGGGCTCTGGGCTGATGGCTCAGAGCCTGGAGCCTGTTTCCGATTCTGTGTCTCCCTCTCTCTCTGCCCCTCGCCCGTTCATGCTCTGTCTCTCTCTGTCCCAAAAATAAATAAACGTTGAAAAAAAAAATTAAAAAAAAAAAAAAAAAGGGGACACACTGTTCAAAATTTGGAAACAAAATTAATCAGAAATGGATATTATCTGTATTTGGTTATATTAATACATTATAAACTTCCAATTCAGCTTTCTGCTAAAGATGTGCCAAAGAGATAGAAGCAAAAAGACAATCACTCTTTTTCTTTGAAGATTCATTGAACCTTAATGCAACTTCTCATTTTACCTTGAGTAAATGTAATTTTTCCTAGTATTTTATTTTTTTCCCAAACAAATTTCAATATTTTTAAAATATATAAGGAGGATTATATTACTGTTGGCCACAAATTGTCAATGGCAGAACTAAAACTAGAACTCAAGTATCTTTCTGTATCTCCATGCAACCTGACTAAAGCTATCTGAATAATTTTTCTTAAATTATTCATCATAATTTTCCAAAAGCATTGGATTGGTTTTATGTTGCCTTGGTCATTGCAGCTTTAATTGGCATTTGAAATCAGAGGTATGATCTTATTGCTGCTTAATTATGTTGTTTTAACTGGTAATAAAAATATCTTCTCCTAGGGGCGCCTGGGTGGCGCAGTCGGTTAAGCGTCCGACTTCAGCCAGGTCACGATCTCGCGGTCCGTGAGTTTGAGCCCCGCGTCAGGCTCTGGGCTGATGGCTCAGAGCCTGGAGCCTGTTTCCGATTCTGTGTCTCCCTCTCTCTCTCTGCCCCTCCCCCATTCATGCTCTGTCTCTCTCTGTCCCAAAAATAAATAAACGTTGAAAAAAAAAAAATCTTCTCCTAATTCAGTTTGTTTTCATTCCAGCATTGACTGTTGAGTCATTATTGTTTGTTTTGTTCCCATGTTTCTTTTGTTCTCTTGCTTTGCTTTACTTTACTGTATTTCACTTCACTTCAATTCAAATGTTAGCTGATGTTTGTTTTTACTACATGCAAGCACTGCTTCAGTGTTGCGTAGACAATGATAGGACAGCCTGGTGTTTGAAGAGGATCTGTTGACTTTGGTTGTCACTCTGGCTTCACTTGCTCTTATATATGTGGCTTTATCCTTTACCTCTTCTCTTTTGCCTTATCTGCCTTATCTCCCTCTATGTATGATTACTTCATTATAGTCATCCTATTCCTTGTCTCCATCTCCTGCTGTAGGATTCCAATGGCTATCCGCTGCCAAAAAATCAGCAGTGGATGGAAAGGGAGTAGTTACGACAAGTTACTGTTAAAATTGATGATCTATCCAAAATATGCTATGCTTTTCTTGAAATGTACTTTTTCTTGCCATTTTGCTTACTTTAAGATTGATTTGACCATTATTTTGTATTATATAGAGTTTACTTTGGGTTGAACCATTTTGCTTTACCATTTGCTTTTTACTATTTCAATTCCACATCTGCTTTCTTCTCTTTGTTTTTGCCACCGTTTCTTTTTTCTCTTTCTTCTTTTTCTTTTTCTCTTTCTTTCTTTCTTCCTTTTCTCTCTTTCTTTCTTTCCTTCTTTTTTTCTCTTTCTTTCTTTCTTTCTTTCTTTCTTTCTTTCTTTCTTTCTTTCTTTCTTTTGTTTTTGCTACTTTTCTGGGAGCAAAGTTTTCCTTTGTGGTCCACTTTGGTGTTGGTATTAATTCTATTTTCACTCTTTTTTTAGTCACAGGAAGTCTATAATGTTATCAGTAAATTATTAAGGTGGTATCTATTGAAATGTTAGCAGCTATTCTGTCTTGTATGTAGTAGATAGATTCTGGCTCAGATGCATTTACTTCAAATCTTTAAGAATTTATTAAATACCTTCTGAATTTTGCATTTTACTGAGTGCTACTCATATTAAGGTATCCTTAAGAAATTTGTGGTCTTTTAGAAGTGTGCACAGGACATCAATATATAATGAAGTGCTGGAGAGACTAGTATGAATAAATATTATAGGCTATAAGAAAAAATGAAGATCAGTGTGGGTTGAAATTAGTCATTAAAAGACACTTGATAGTGGTGGTATAGTAGGATTGGAGGATTAGTTTTACTAGATGCAAAGTTATTATGCTGGAATCTGATATAAACTACTTTACAAAAAACTTAGAAGATAATGATCTTAAAAGACGCCTATCTTTCAGATGATCTTAAAATTCTCACTATGATTCACTAAGGTATCGTTTTATTAAATCATATTTGTGAATGTAGTGAAGACTTCTAGCTGTTCTCTGAAACCTGTTCTTTTCTTCTTGGCATTAATAAAATTGTGACTGAAAAGTGATTGTCCAGCTAGAGACTGTATTACCTAGCTCTCCTTGCAGCTAGGCATGTTTTATTTTGTTATATGAGAAAGAAATTAATTATTTACTCTTTAAGTGACTGACCTCTGTTCCAGTCTCTGGTCTGCCCAAATTAACATAGTGGTATTCTACCAAAACAGAGTACAAGTTTAGAATAAATTATCTAGCTCTAAGATGAGTAAGACTGCCATATGTTTTGATATAATTTTGTGGGATGTGTTCTATTTGGAAAATTGTTAACTCTAATTTTATCTGTTTATTTCTTTTTTTTAAACTTTTCACTTAAAAATGTTTATTAAGGGGGCGCCTGGGTGGCTTGGTCGGTTGGGTGTCCGACTTCGGCTCAGGTCATGATCTCACGGTCCGTGAGTTCGAGCCCCACGTCGGCCTCTGTGCTGACAGCTCAGAGCCTGAAGCCTGCTTCTGATTCTGTGTCTCCCTCTCTCTCTGCTCCTCCCAGTTCATGCTCTGTCTTTCTCTGTCTCAAAAATAAATAAACGTTAAAAAAATTAAAAAAAAGTTTATTAAAATAAAGATTAAACCTGCAAAAAAGAATTAACAGAATGCAGCCCTTTGTAGCCCTTTTCTCCTTCAAGAAAGAAGAAAGGGAAGGGAAGGGAAAAAAAAAGGGAAGGAGTACCTGTTTCTTTAAAGTCTCATTGACTTGAATCATGGATGGTATCATCTATGACTCAGTCAATTCCAGATATCCAAGAGAGCCACGTTTAGCTTTCCTTCTCAGCTTTAACTATTGCTTATTAGTTTCGCATTCTGTTACTTCTCTATGAGCCACCATGTCCATTACAAAATACATAAGAAATTGTAGTAGTTCTGACTAATGTCTTAAACTGTGCTTGTACTGAACAATTGAGACTGTCTCTTGTATTTTCAACATCGATTCCAGTCTGGGCTGCTGTTTTGTTTGTTTTGTTTTGCTTTGCTTTGTTTTGTTTTGTTTTGCTTTGAACAGTTGCAGAAAACAGTAAATAAGTATATTTATTAAACCTGATTGTATCAGTCCTGAGGTCCTGAGGCAGTCCCACTTAAGAACCACCCTGAGTCCATGAGTATAGATTGTATGGCCAACTGAACTATGACTTCAGGAGATTTATTCCAAAGGCTGTAGCTTGTTATTCTGCTGTTTCCACAAAGGATGGTTAGTAAAAGTAGAGAAAACAGTGAATGTGAGACCAAAACATTCTGTAACTTGATAGTACCTGATCAGAGATTTGCTGGGGGAGGAAATTGGCAATGGTAGCTAAAGGGATATGAGAAGGTTTAGGGTGAACTCATGGACATCTCCCATCCCTAAGTCACTGAGGTACATTTTTGAAGAGATCTCATTTTCCTATGTAAAATGAAGGAATTTAACAGATTGTCTCTAAGATAACTTCCAGATTTCATATTCTGCATTTCTGTAGGGTTTTTTTTTTTTTTTTAACATCAGTGTTCATATGGACCAGAGAAAAGGGAAAATCATTAAACTTTTACTGGCTTGTTTTTGTTGACTACTAACCAGTTATTTTATTGGTTAACAATAATTCTTTTATTGGAATTAACCAACTATCAACAAGAAATGTTAGGAACAGTAGTCAGATAGTCAGAGGTAGGGTATGTACATATGTATCTCTATCTATCTATCTATCTATCTATCTATCTATCTATCTATCTATCTATCCATCTATCTACATAACATTTAGGATGTGCCAGACGCTGCTGTTATCAATTTATAAATATTATCTTATTTAGTATCACAACAATCCTAATGAAGTAGATACTATTATTTCTCCATTTTACACCGAGGCATGGGAAGGTAAAGTAACTTTCTAAAAGTCACACAGCTAATACCTGGTGAATTGAAATTCTAGCAGTCTGGCTTCAGAGTTAGTGATTTTAAGCACAATGTTATATTGTTCAAAAAAAAAAAAAAAAAAAAAGAAAAGAAAAGGAAAGAAAAAAGATCCAAGAAAACTCCAAATGATAAAGGAGAAAGAACAAAAATATCCACTTTCTTCCCATCCTCATGCTTTAAAGTATACATGTGTACATTAAAGTAATATATACTAGAATTTATTGTGTTCTTATTCTACTTTCCTGGAACTGTGTAATGATCATCCCATATACTATCCATTTTAATATTCACAACTGCTCTAAGAAGTGGTGCTGTTAGATTGAATCATATAAAATTACCCACATTTGGCCATTTCTGACTTAGAAAAAATGACAATATATGGGGTGGCTGGGTGGGTGCAGTCAGTTCCACGTCTGACTTTGGCCCAGGTCATGATCTCATGGTTCATGAATTTAAACCCCAGTGTCAGGACAGAGCCTGCTTCGGATCCTCTGTCACCCCTTTCTCTGCCCCCCACCTCAAAAATAAAATCATTAAAAATGACAATATTATGGGCATCTGGGTGGCTCAGTCGGTTAAGTGTCCAACTTCAGCTCAGGTCATGATCTCGCAGTTCACAAGTTCAAGCCCCACATCAGGCTCTGTGCTGATAGCTCAGAGTCTGGAGCCTGCTACAGATTCTGCATACACTTTTGCACATACTCAGAATGGCACTGCTTGCTGTGGCTTCTTCTTAGCATCAAGTTTTCTTTAGGACCTTCCTACTTGAAATGTATTCTGTGGATCAGCAGCATTGGCATTACCTGATAAAAATGTGGAATATCAGGCCCCACTCAGGGCTACTGAATTAGAAACTGCATTTTAACAGAATCTCTATTAATGTATATTAATTGATAAGCACTGCTAGGGCATTCCAAAAGGCTACCTAAAAGCACAAAACACTGGCCGCTTTCACATGGTGAGGAAAGGCAGTGTAACATTCTTTAAATGGAAAAAACTGGAGAAGAAATGTATCCTATCAAATACAGGTGATTTTTGAGCATCCAGATCGGTGGGACTGAGAAGAGGAAGTTTGCAACATGTTCAGGAAGTTCAGAATTTGAGATCCTTACTGAAAGAGAGAAGTGAGGGAATAAGGTCTTATCCAAGTGGACAACCCTATGAGGCTTCTTAATTTTTCTGGCCCTCATGTTGACCTTCTATTTGCTCTATCCCCGCCTTATGAAAACCAAGCTCCATTCCTGAAAATGCTTTAAAAGTTTCATTTTTTTTCTTTTTTTGTGGGGTTTAAAAAGTAATGTGTAAATAAATAATACATTTCAAACACGTTTAAAATAAATGTGTAAATAAAAAGTTTATTCTAATCTAAGGGGATTTACGCAGCTCTGATTCACATCCTATTACCTTCAGGGGAAGCCTTTACCCATGCTGATAGAGACCTCACAGGAAAAAGTTTTTTGAATTAGGTAGAACATGAATCAGGCCTCGGGAAACCCCAGGAAGTAGAATGGAGAGTTTTGAGAGGACCCAGCTAGTATTTCGGTCGGAGGCAGCAAGTACTAAGGATAACAAAGATAGCTAAGGTAATGAGAAATATGCTGAGACAATAGATCAGACCTCTATAATGTGCTGATGTAATCAGACACCCCCCCCACCACCTCCACCCAGTTTAATAGAACTATGAATTGCTACTTCACAGGTAATGGGACGAAAAGAAAGGCAATGAATATCAGTTGATCCACTCTACTTCTAGTTGGATTAGGCAAAGGAAGTTTATATATTAGAAAAGATTAAACCAATGCATATATAATTGCCATCAGTTTTGCACAATAAATGAAAATTATTTTTGTTTCAAGTGGGAATTACTAACACTTGTTTCCAAATTCCAGTGGTACAAAATGATGTTCAGAGAATGTTTCCCACCAAATTCTCAGTTTGTCTCTTAAGGGGCTGTCAAAATTCCTTGAAATTTTTTTCCTGAAGAAATTCATTTCAAAATTTTTGATACAGTGATATCCTACTTATATGCCTTGTTTTCCACTGTAATCTCTCTCTCTCTCTCTTGCTAAAAAGTATATATCGTATAGATTGTTTCGCACCAGTATATTTAAAACTGTCTCATTATTTTTAATAGCTTTGTAGTGGTCTGTGGATATTTGGATGTTATTGTAGTTTACTGAATCAGTCCCCTGTTGATGGATGTTTAGGTTATTTTCAATCCTTTGACATGTCTGTGTGCATGATGAAGATAGCAGTTAAGGATAGAGACTAGAGATGAACTTCCTCAGTTTAGGCTCCTGCTCTGTCAGTTATTAGTGGGGAATTTGACTGCATGTTCTTTGCCTTCTGACACATGGTAAGCAGTATGTAAGGGTGAGCTATTTTAACTTAAGGCAATAATATCTCCAGGATAAATGTCCAGAAATGGAGTTGCTGTGTCAGTGGGTATGTGCCTGCAAAATTATTAGAGATATTATCAAGGTGCCCTTCACACGTGTTTGCAGCTTACACAAAGAGTAATTGTATCTTTTTCTCCATATTCTTTCCAGCATTGAATATGTTCAGTAGGTTGGGAAACAAACCTTTAATTTATTTTCCTGTTTATTAACCAGTTAAAATGCTTACTGCTAGTAAAGTGTAGGGAAGATTGAAGGAAAACCCAAAGCTGAAGAATAGGATTAAAATAAACTCTTCTCCATTTTTTTCTAGGGTACATTTTATCATTGCAAGTATTAAATATAATTCAGTTTTCATCAACTATGAGACCCCAGTAAAGCTTCAAATTTTTTGTCTTATGAGGCAAAGACTAACTTGTTTTTCTGCAGTATTCTATTCTCCCCTCGTGTGCATGGGGCTAGACTGTATTTCCCAGTTGCCTTGCATTTAGAAGAGGCCATTGACTAATTTGTGGCAATATAAAGTTGGTGAAAATTGTGCACTCACTGCCAAGCCTAGCCCCCAAAATATTCTTTATTATCTTCTGCTTCTCTTTCTTTAATCATTGGGCAGCCAGATGAAGAGGATTCTGGAAGATTCTCAAAGGCCTTAAGGGATGGTGGAGCCACTGGACAGAAGGAACCTGAGTTCCTGTATGACTATGTGGAGGAGAGCACACTCCAGGGTCCCTACTATCAAGCATCAGAATGCACTATCAGTAAGAAAAAAATTGTTTTGTAAGGCCACTGAGTTTTGCGGGGTGTTTGTTATAGCAGTTTAGACTACTCCAGTGTTTCTCAACATTATTTTTTTTTTTTATCACTTCTCATGGTAGATTTATTAGACTTTTTTTTTCATAATTTCCCCCTTCATGAAATTTTAATACCACAAGTATAACATTTTTCTGTTTATGAACTATATGCATATCTGTGCTTTTTAAATAAAGACAAGGATTTTTTTTGCTCCCACCCCCTTGCCAAGAACCAATTTTTTCTCCCACGCCCTGCCCCGCCCCCAGGGGTGCTGTTGATCCCATTGGTAATGCATAGCCTATCCTAACTAATGAACTTTGAAAAACACCTTTAATTTTTTCTTGGGGTAGTTCAAGACAGTACTACTGGGAAGTAAAGGAGGAAAAAGATTGGCTGAACTTCCAGGAGTTCTTTTCACTCTAAGTTTCTGGACAGCATTTATAATCTTCATAAATGCCATGATTTGCATGATAGTCACTGCCAGGAATTCTAACAGAGCACATGCCCTTAAACTCACTGATTGCAATGCATTGATTCTTCTGTTTGTATGTGGGTGAGGGGGGTGGGAGGTGGAGAGGGAGTGGGGAATGGGAAGAATGGCCTGGCCTATTATGCATTATGGTCATTTTAATATGACCAGATTGAATAATTATCATCACATACCTCACCCAGCGCCTTATGGGAGTGAGCTGAGGAGGGATGAGAAGGCTTCAGACCACTGAGTGATTAACACAAGGCTGCTTGGGTAACTGGCTTCCAGTATTTTATATTTGATATAATTTTTTTAGTTTATTTATTTATTTTTTGAGAGAGAGAAACAGAGAGAGAGGAGCAGAGAGGGAGAGAGAGAGTTCCAAGCAAGCTCTGTGCTGTCAGCCTGTAGCTGGAAGCTTGTGGGGCTTGATCTCACCAACCATGAGATCATGACCTAAGCGGAAGCCAACAGGCAGATGCTTAACCAACTGAGCCAACCAGGCGCCCCCTATAGGATTTTATATTTGAAAGGACACTGTCATCTTTACTTTCGCTGTAAAATAAGTGTCTCAGAAACTTCCTAAGGGAGTAGGAAGGCATAGAGACAGGCACAGGAGCTCTTTTTCTATGCAGCGAGTACTTTGTGTGATGCACACAAGTGATACATTCTTGCTACCACTTGTTATTTTCTATTTTTTCTTTTTTGTAGTAGCCATCCTAATGGGTGTAGGTGTTACCTGTGGTTTTGATTTTCATTTCCTTAATGATTTATGAGTTTCAGCATCTTTTCATATGCTGTTGTATATTTGCCTTGAAGAAATGTCTATTCAAATCTTTGGCCCATTTCTATTTAAACACCAAGATCTGAGTCTTTGATTTTTATTTTTTTCAGCATTATTGAGGTCATATAAAATTGTAAGGTATTTAAAGTATACATCATGGTGATTTGACATATGTATACACTGTGAAAGGATTCCTAGCGTCTGGTTAATTAATGCATCCATCACCTCACAAATTTGCCCTTCCTTTGTTTGGTGAGAACATTTAGGTTCTGTTCTGTTAGCAAATTACACACTAACAGTGGTATCAACTATAGTCATCATGTTTACATTAGATCCTCAGATCTTATTCATCTTACAGCCAGAAGTTTGTCCCCTTTTAACAGCCTTTTCCTGTTTCCCCCATCCCTTACGTCTGGCATTTTGCCCTTTTTAATGGAGTTAATTTGTTTTTTTTTTGTTGTTGTTGCTGTTGTTGAGTTACAGGAGTTTGTTTGCTTGTTGCTGAGTTATAGGAGTTCACTACGTATTTTACATGATAACCTCTTATCAGATAATAGGATTTGCAAATACTTGCACAAATTCCTTTTGTTGCCTTTTCACTCTGTTGATTGTGACTATTGATGCACTGCTATTTCACTTTAAATTCCAATTTGTCTAATTGTAAGTGAGGTTTTCATTTTTATCGTATTTCTTTTTCTGCCAACTGCCTATTTTTGTTTTTTGCCTACTTTTTTATTTGGAAATTTGGATTTTCTTATTGAATTGAACTAGCCTTTTCTCCTGCTGATATGTTGAAAATAGTTTTTATTTGCCATATGTCTTTTCAATTTGTTAATTGAATTTAATCTATAAAGATTGTTTTTAAAAGTTTTTTCACTGCCAGATTTGACAATCTTTTATTCCATGATTTAGAAAAACTGGAAGTCTTGCTTAGCTAAGATTGTATATAAATGCCAAATATATGTACATATATATACACATTATTTTAAAAAATTTTTAATGTTTATTTTTTGTGGGAGACAAAGACACAGAGTGGGGGAGGGGCAGAGACAGAGGGAGACACAGAATCTGAAGCAGGCTCCAGGCTTTGAGCTGTCAGCACAGAGCCTGATGTGGGGCTCGAACCCACAAAGTGCAGAATCATGACCTGGGCCGAAGTCAGACCCTCAACTGACTGAACCACCCAGGCGCCCCTATACGCATTATTTTATAGCACATTATTTTGTAGTTTCACTTTGAAATTTTTAAAGGTTGACATCTGATTATTTTCCTTGTTTGCTGTCCAGCTGACCTCGTACTCTTTATTAAATAATCGAGTTAACTCCTACATATTTAAAATTCTGCCTCTGTTATATATTGATTATATTATTTTACAGAGTTTCTTATGAATAACATTAAAGTGTTTTTAATTATAAACTTTTCTGGATTCTAGATAGCTAGCTGCCTGTCTATGTATTTCATTTTCATTTACAAAAATATAAGGGAACATGGGGAACAAGATATAGGGTTATTGGAGAAAATGGGAAAGAGAGTCTTTCTCTCCACTCTATACTCCCATGTATATTTTGAGTCTATTACCAGTTGCAAGTATAAAGATATTGAAAAATAAATAAATACATTTAAATTGCATGTAAACATCAAACACCCCCTCTCCTCTCCCCTCATTACCCCTGCCTCCTCACAAGTATATTCTCTTACCCTTTAGTCCCTAGCATTCCCCAGAATGTTCTACCTCTCCTAGTCCTTGGGGCCTGAGGCAATATTCAGTTCCCTAAAATGAAAACTACAGGACACTTTTTGTTTCTACCTTCCTGACTGTCCATGTTGAGAAAATGTGGAGTTTGCTTTGAGAGGTGGATGGAGCTCCAGAGAGGGGAGGACAATGAAAGTCACGGGCAGTTTACACAGGCTTCCAGGATGTCAACTTGTAGGAATGTAGGATTCTTGGTAAGAGATCCAGAGAGAGCTTTTGAGACTCATTATTATTACCCATGTCATCACCAATGATAAAAGTCTAAACAGCATTTCATAAGTGTGTTCTGTGCAATTATAGTTTCTCAAGGTACTCTTTAATTTTTTTTTCCCTTGTGACCAATGAAGTTTGCAAAACAAGTAACGTTATCTCCAGTTTGGAGAATGATGATGGTATATAAATTTGTGGTGTCAAAGAAATGAATGGGGCATTGGACATTCTCTTTTCTTTCCTTCTATTCTGTGCAGAAATGTAGTCCATGATATCTCTTATCTATTCTGAGCCCTTCCAGTGACTATTTCTCTCTTCATGAATTAGGGTTTTGGTTTCAAGCATTCAGCCTAACCGGCTATTTGAAATAGATTTTTATCTTATTGTAAGTCTTTTATATTTCAATTCATAAGGGGAGTTTGCCTACAATTTCCCTATTAAAATTCCTTGAGATGGTAGAGAGTCTCAATAAGATGCACAAAAATTTGTCATCACATCTCTCCATAACCCCATCATCTTTATTTCATTTGGTCTCTCCTCCTTCCTGATAAAGTCACGTTTACTGGCCCTGAATTTCATTATGGACCTTTCTATGTCAATTTTTCATTTTCTCTATTAATATGCTTATATTTCCCTTTAGATTTCGAAAAAGTATTCACTTTCCTAAGATAAATTGCTCTGTGTCCTGGATCTTTCTTTTTCTTTTTCTTTTTTAACTCCAGTGAAAATCTTAGGCTCAGACTCATCTCATTGTCATCCTTGCCTCTTCCTTCTCGGGGATCCTTCTCCCCTGACTTAAAAATGTTGTGGTATCTGTCTCTTCTTTATAAAATATTTTCTCTCACTTTCATTTCACTACCAAACTTTTTAATAAAAAACTCACACCCATGTTTTCACCACTTATTCTCTCTTTAAACTGTTGTGATCTCACTTCTATCTCAAAAGTGTTGTCCTGATACTCAGCCATGAACTAATAACTAAATTTAGAGGAGTTATTCTTGGCTTGAATTTCTTGGAGACTAGAGCTAGAGAGCATGCTGTTCTTGAAACTGTAGATTTGTGTCATTCATTAATCTAGTACAACTATGTTTTAAGTGTTTTACATATATAACTCATTATCACCATACTTTATGAGGTGGTATCATGATTACCCCCATTCTAAAGATGAAGAAACTGAGGAATGGAGAAGTTAAGGCTGTACCTTAAAGTCCAGGTCAAATGACCTTTGCTCATTGCTCTCTCATTTCTACTTATTTTTCTGGCTTCTTCTTTTTTTGCTGGCTTCCCCTTCTACCACCTTTCTGTGTGCATTCCATGGCTCACAACAGCTGTTTGTTTTCATTTTCTCTCTCTATTCACTTGCCTTCAATAAAATGGCATGGTCTTATTAATAACACTATCATTGGCACACTTTGTTTGTTCTGGATTCAAAGTTGTGGTTTATTTGATTGCCCACATCTAAATGGTCATTTTAGTTCCCTTTTGCTATTGCATTTATACCCATCTTTTAAGATCTAGCCTTTTCTGATCTCCTCTTTCTTCTCTGGATTCCTACAACTCTTATTGTTTGGAATAATCAATTTGGTAATAAATGACCTATTGCATTATGCGGTTGTTTCTTATATGTATGTCTTGCCTTTTCCACTGTATAGGAAATTGTTGGAGGAATGAGGCTCTGCTTTTTAATTAATTGATATTCTTTCTGTCATTAGTATTTACCATCTAACATAGTGGTGAATACATGAGAGACAGTTTTCAGCTAACTCCCTTGTTTTCAAACAAGATAAAACAACTATGGCTAATATAAGCAAAAGCAAATTGTGGTAAGGATTTGGGAAGTTCTTAGAGCTGATGGGAGCTAGAGCCCAGTGGTCCTCCTGTCAACGATCAGAATGCTGCTGGTGGTCAGGATAGGATTCCAGCCACTTTCAGTCTCTTAGACTCTCTGCTAAAGATGCAAGCGACAGCAAAGAACATCCTAATGACCTAGCTGAGATGTCACACTCCTCCACCGAGGGAGGAAAGTTTACTAATTAGAATCTAACCGGGTTGTATTAAACAGGAAACAGGTCATTTCTCAAAAAAATCTACATCGTTGTTAAGATAGGAGAGAGGGTGTTGGGAAACAAACTCCCCAAAAGTTGGGGAATAAACATTTGCTGAATGAATGAGTTAATAACCTTGTGACATTAATCACTACATTAGGTTTGGTTTTGCAAGAGTAGGGGCAAAAATTCAAAAGCAGAGAGCCATGCCAGTCAAGCATGTTGTAAGGATAAATTTAGAAACTCCAAAGAAAGCAGGCCCTCATTTGGATATTTGGATTCCAGACTTCTAAAGGATAAGTCAGAACATTTGATCATATGTCATCTGAACTACACACAGCCTGCATCTAAAATTTAGGAAGAAGTTGGGGCGCCTGGGTGGCTCAGTCGGTTAAGCGTCTCACTTTGGCTCAGGTCATGATCTCACGGTTTGTGAGTTTGAGCCCCGTGTGGGGCTCTGTGCTGACAGCTCAGAGTCTGGACCCTGCTTCAGATTCTGTGTCTCCCTCTCCCTCTGTCCCTCCCCTGCTCATGCTCTGTCTCTCTCTGTCTCAAAAATAAAGAAAACATTTTTTAAAAAATTTAAAATTTAGGAAGAAGCTGAATGCTATGGAAGTTGGTCTCAGGGTCAACATGTCAAATTGTAAAGAGTTTTAACTCTGCTCTTCCACAAATTCTTTTTGCTGTTACATAGACCACTTTACCCCTTTGCTTCTCCGATTCCTTATAAGTGAAAGAAGAGATTGAAATAGATGAAATTTGAACTCTCACCAGTTAAAAATTCTGCCTTTTCAGAGAGAATCTCTCATTCATATTTGATATAGTTTTTGAGATGGGTCATGATTAATTATCACTTGCAGGAACCATGATAGAATATGTTTATTGGTTTCTTATCTAGAAACACCAAATGTCTCTTTAGTAAACTCCTCATAGACTTATCCAGATCAGTCCTGAGATGTTCATATGAGATTATACCCCTCTCTACAATGGGCCTGACTATTTTCTGGCCCCAGTCATGTTGTTCCTCTTTGAATAACATAGGTCCAATTTTTTGGCACATCTACTAGGATTATCGCAGTAACAAAGCACAGAACTTTGGCTGCCACTCTCCAGATTTGTGCGAAAGCTTCATGGCCTCATCTAGGGTAGGTTTTTGTCCCTTCACTGGCCTTCTTTTTATTAAAATGGCAATTTTCCAGCTCATAGGATACAAATCTTTAGTCTTGGTTTTTAGGTACCCTTCTCTTAATTTAGAGAGATATGGCTGACAGTTACATGATTTTGTAAATATACATGGTGCCAGAATTCCAGCCCACCTGTATACCATTTATGTGAAACTTAATCTCAGGGAATTATTTCAGGGAAGTTGGCCCTGACTAAGCAAACATTCACATTAAGGATTTTAAAGTTGAAAAATTCTCCCATAGTTTACAGCTTCACCCAGATAAATGATGATACATAATCAACATATGGTTGCGTATGGATATGATTCTTTTCCTGTGAACAAAGCAGTGAAACATAGGTAAAATTTCACTAAGGTGCATAATGTTACAAAGAATGAACTGTTATAATGAAGTGATTTTAGTGTCCTTACAGTGAGTAACAAGGTTTTATGGATGTCATAGTTCCTTTCATCCCTGTCCCCAACCTCCTACCATCATATATAGTTATGCAAGTTTTGCTCTGCACCTCCCTAGGGGCCATAATTCGCATTGCAATCTAAGTAAATGAGGCTACCTTACCTTGATTTATACAAGCACAAGCTGTGCAGGTTCACATGGTGCTCCAGCTCTGCACATTCACACAAACACAAGAATCTCCAGTCGTATAAAACCCTGAATACAACAAGTAATCTCTCAGTGCCATATCTTTTTACTTGTGGTTACTTTTGCTTTAACTGTCCTTCCATACTTCATCCTTCCGGCTTGCTTTACCTCTTTCTTTAAGATACATTTTAAGTTTTATAATTCATCAAACTGAGACATAACAATTGTAATATATATATATTATGTTATATATTGCTAGATACATGTCACCTTAAAATTTTTATTACTGTTACACTTACAGTGCTTTATTGCACTCATCTGCTTTTCTTACTGGAGTTTGAGTTTCTGAGTATTAAGGGCCATGAGTTAGATATCTTGCAAGCTCAACAATGATCATGGCACCTATCACACCATAGGTATATCATGAATGTTTCTGAATAAATGGTTGAACAAATGTATGATAAATGCTTTTTTAGATCTGTGTTTTTGTAAGTCAGTCTAGTGCAAGGTTAAAGAGGACAGTGGGGCCAGTGATGTAGTCGTTTAGCTGTTTGCTTGCATTTTGTCCTATGGAGTGACTTGTGTTCTTTGTTTTGTATTATCCTTTTGTTTTTTCTAAAAAGAGTAAAGGTAGTTTATGCATACACATAAATTATAGTAGGATAAAAAATACTGCTGAATAAGTATGAGTGAAGGTAAAATCAGGATAAGAAATTAAGATGTAAAAAGTACACAGTTAATTTAAAAATCCATAATACAGGGGCGCCTGGGTGGCTCAGTCGGTTAAGCCTCCGATTTTGGCTTTGATCATGATCACTTGGTTTGTGAGCTTGAGCCCCACTTCCGGTGAGCTTAGACCCCGCTTGAGAGAGAGAGAGTGTGTGCACACTTGCACACTTGCACCAGCCGGGAGGGGCAGAGGGGAAGGGGAGGGGGAGGAGGGAGGGGAAGAAAGAGGGGGAGGGGCAGAGGATCCCAAGTGGGCTCTGTGTGACAGCAGAGAGCCCCATGTGGGGCTCGAACTCATGAACCACCAACTGTGAGATCATGACCTGAGCTAAAGCCAGAGGCTTAATCGACTGAGCCACCCAGGTGCCCCAAGAAGGCCCATTTTTATTTGATCCTTAATCAGGCTTTTGGACAATGTCATACTTCAAGGTGTTTCTACCATGAGTCACCCTCATGCTAAGTGATGTGGTGGGCAAACTCTTAACTAAATACTATGATAAATAGAATGAGTTTTTCAGTTTTCATTATTGCTCAAAATAAGTAGATATCATGATGTGAACTTACAACACAGAAAGAATTATTTTTAAGCAGCCAAAGCAATGTATTATAGGTATACCTCTTTGATGCTATGCCCAGATGCAAGATAAAATCTAGGACACCTGGAAAAGTGTATAAATTATACATTATTTTAGGCAATCATCCAAGAATATTATGTCTCACAACCGAGCAAATAGTAAACATTGTCCATTAAGGTTTGATTTATAGATTCTATTATCAAGTCAAAAAAAATGTGAAGTTAATATGCTTTTGTCAAAAACCATGGATATAGGGGCGCCTGGGTGGCGCAGTCGGTTAAGCGTCCGACTTCAGCCAGGTCACGATCTCGCGGTCTGTGAGTTCGAGCCCCGCGTCAGGCTCTGGGCGGATGGCTCAGAGCCTGGAGCCTGTTTCCGATTCTGTGTCTCCCTCTCTCTCTGCCCCTCCCCCGTTCATGCTCTGTCTCTCTCTGTCCCAAAAATAAATAAACGTTGAAAAAAAAATTAAAAAAAAAAAAAAAAAAAACCATGGGTATATTAACTCATTCTAAGATATATATCTGAGTGGATGATCATCTCAAAGCCACATGGAGATGGGCTGAAAGTGAGTTTTGGGTCTACTGTAGTATGTTGGAGAGAAGCTGCCAATGGTTTCCTGATTTTTTAACCAGAAATAGTTAAAATAATTTTACGTGTCAAATTTTCAAAAGACTAATTAGGAAACACTCTATATGATCATAAGTAATTGAAAACAAAGTAGCTAACTTTTAGTTATTATAATTTACTGGTGATTTCTTCAAGTTGATTTAAACTTAAAATATACCTTTTTGATACCGTATTTGGAAAACCCAAAAGACTCCACCAAAAAACTGCTACAACTGATATATGAATTCAGCAAAGTTGCAAGATATAAAATCAATGTACAGAAATTTGTTGCATTTCTATACACCAATAATGAAGCTTCAGAAAGAGAAATCAAGGAATCAATCCCATTTACAATCTCGCCGAAAACCATAAAATACCTAGGAATAAACTTAACCAAAGAGGTAAAAGATCTAGATGATAAAAACTGTAGAAAACTTAAGAAGGAACTTGAAGAAGACACAAAGAAATGGAAATGCATTCCCTGCTCACAGACTGGAAGAACATTGTTGAAATGTAGATACTAGTCAAATTTCCAATGTAATCCCTATCAAAATAACACCAGCATTTCACAGAACTAGAACGAACCATTCCAAAATTTGTATGGAACCAGAAAAGACCCCGAATAGCCAAAGTAATGTTAAAAAAAGAAAACCAAAGCTGGAGGCATTATCATTCTAGACTTCAAGCCATATTGCAAAGCTGTAATCATCAAGTCAGTACGGTATTGGCACAAACACAGATACATAGTTCAATGGAACAGAATAGAGAACCCAGAAATAGACCCACAAATGTATATCCAACTAATCTTTGACAAAGCAGGAAAGAATATGCGATGGAAAAAAGTCTCTTCAACAAATGGTGTTGGGAAAACTGGACAGCAAGATGCAGAAGAATGAAACTGGACCACTTTCTTACACCATTCACAAAAATAAATTCAAAATGGATGAAAGACTTAAATGTAAGTCAGGAAACCATCAAAATCCTGGAGGAGTAAACAGGCAGCAACCTCTTTGACCTCAGCCACAGTGAATTCTTACTAGACATGTCTCTGGAGGCAAGAGAAACAAAAACTATTTTGTTTAAATAGAACTAGATCACTAATGAACTGTTGGGACCTTATCAGGATGAAAAGCTTCTGTACAGTGAAGGAAACAATCAACAAAACTAAAAGGCCACCGACAGAATGGGAGAAGATATTTGCAAATGGCATATTGGATAAAGGGTTAGTATCTAAAATCTATAAAAAACTTTCCAAACTCCACACCCAAAAAACAAATAATCCAGTGAAGAAATGGGCAAAGGATGTGAACAGACATTTTTCCAAAGAAGACATCTAAATGGCTAACAGACACATGAAAATGTGCACAATATCACTCATCATCAGGGAAATACAAATAAAAACCATGATGAGATACCACCCCACACCTGTTAGAATGGCTAAAATTAACAACTCAGGAAACAACAAATGTTGGCAAGAATGCAGTGAAAGGGGAACACTTTTGCACTGCTGGTGGGAATGCAAACTGGTGCAGCCACTCTGGAAAACAATATGGAGGTTCCTCAAAAAATTGAAAATAGAACTACCCTGTGACCCAGCAATTTCACTACTAGGTATTTATCCAAAGGATACAAAAATGCTGATTTGAAGGGGCATGTGCCCACCAATGTTTATAACAGTGCTATGAACAATAACCAAATTATAGAAGGAGCCCAAATGTCCATCGACTCGACTGATGAATGGATAAAGAAGATGTGGTGTGTATATATATACATATATATATGTATATATATAAAATGTAATAGTACTGAGTGAAAAAAAAGAATGATATCTTGCTATTTGCAACAACATGGATGGAACTAGAGTATATTATGGTAAGTGAAATAAGTCAGTCAGAGAAAGCTAAATAGCATGAGTTCACTCAGATGTGGAATTTAAGAAACCAAACAAATGAACATAGGGGAAGGGAAGGAAAAAAGATAAAAAGAGAGAAGGAAGCAAACCATAAGAGACTCTTTATTTTTAATTTTTCTTAATGTTTATTTATTTTTGAGAGACAGAGACAGAATGTGAGTGGGTTAGGGGCAGAGAGAGAGGGAGACACAGAACCCAAAGCAGGCTCCAGGCTCTGAGCTGTCAGCACAGAGCCTGATGCGGTGCTGGAAGTCACGAGCTGTGAGATCATGACCTGAGCCAAAGTCGGAGGCTCAACCGACTGAGCCACCCAGGTGCCCCGAGACTCAAATACAGAGAAGAAACTGAGGGTTGCTGGAGGGGAGAATGGTGGGAGGATGGGCTAAATGGATGATGAGCATTAAGGAGGGCACTTTTAGTATGAGCACCGGATGTTATATGTAAGTGATGAATCACTAAATTCTATTCTTGAAATACAATCCAAGTTGTATTTAACTTGGATTTAAATACAATTTAAAAATTAAAAAATAAAATAAAATATACCTTTTCATTCCTAAATAAGTTAACCTGCCATATAAGTTTTTTGCATATATACCTATTATTTTTTTCTAAGATATCCACCAAAAATACTGATCTGACTTTGTGGTAGCTTGTTTTAAGGCTATTTTTGTTGTTGTTGTTTTTGCAATGATAAGTGGTAAAACCTAAATTGAGATCATTCCTCTTTAGTTCATACAATAAATCTGTCATCAACATGTAGGACCACATTCTGTTCTCTCTTTTTTTTAACGTTTATTTATTTTTGAGAGAGAGAGAGTGCGCACAAGTGGGTTAGGGACAGAGAGAGAGGGAAACACAGAATCTGAAGCAGGCTCCAGGCTAGGACCTGTCAGCACAGAGCCCGATGCAGTTCTTGAACTCACAAACCGAACCCTGAGATCATGACCTGAGCCGAAGTTGGATGCCCAACTGACTGAGCCACCCAGGTGCCTCATATCCTATTCTCTATAGCAGGTAGTAGGGAGAGCATGTAGTCAAATCATTGAAAAGTAGTTTTAAGTCACTAAGGTGCCAGTTAAAAATAAAGAAGATTCCAGTATAATATTGTAGACTGAGCACAGACATTTCTCTCCTCCATCTCTTAGGATCTTTACAATAAGAATAAAAATGGGGGACAGGGAAAGCCTCATTACAATTTTTCTGGGAAAATTTAGAATTATGACCAATTTCCTCTCCTTCCCTACCAAAAACTTTGGGAATGGATACTGAACCTTTTGAAATACATGGGGGCTGGTGGAAGACTTCCAGGGGAAAATGACTTTAAAATTTTTAATTCAGAATTTCCTTAAATGCCCAGGTGGCTGAGATTTATAGATGTTTAAAAAAAGAAAGTATTTCTTCTTGTTTACAAAAGCTACTTATAAAAGTTCAGTTTTGTCAACTATTCAGTTAGATAAGTTTATTTATTTAAGCAAAGAATGTGACTGAAGTTAAAGGACACTTCTGACTGCATGGGATTTGTAAATTCATGGGGCATGAAACCTGAATTTACTTATGTACCTAAAAGGTAATCATTGCACATTCCAAGAGACTTGGTTTAATTTATAATCTGGTGAGTGATGTTCTCCAGTAGTATGTGGCAATAAAGTCTTTGCTTATGAGAATTGACTATCTTCTGTTCTAATATATAGTGAAAAATATGAAAGCTGAGGACATTAATGAATAAGAAATTTCAACAAATATAAAAAGAAGTGGTGGAGACAAATTGATGGATAAAACATAGTAAAGAGCTCCACAGCACAGAATATATCCTGGAAGTTGTATTAGGAAGGTAGGAGCTCATTGTACTGGTGGAGGTCACACAAAATCCATGCTAAGAGTTAGCAAATACTAAGGGTGCAGTGGGATAGGAGTAGAACTGAAACTAAATAAATTAATTCCAAGTCTTCTTGCGAAAAGAAGGAAAGCCACACCAGCTACGCAGAATGATACCTGTATTCTTCATTTAAAAATATTTTTAATTGTGGTTAAACAAACATAAAATTTACCAACTTAACCATTTTTAAGTGTGTAGTTCAGTGGCATTAAGTACATTCACATCGCTGTGCAACCACCATTGTCCATCTCCAGAACTCCTCAGACTGCAAAACTGAAATGCCCATTGAACGATATCTTCCCCTTCTCCCCTCATCCCCAACCCACGGCAACCACCATTCTACTTTCTGTATCTATGAATTTGACTACTCTAAGTACCTCATATTAGTGGAATCATGCAGTATTTCTCTTTTTGTGACTGAGTTATTTCACTTCGCTTGATGGCCTCAAAGTTCATCTGCATTGTAGCATGTGTCATGATTTCTTTCCTTTTTAAGGGTGAATATTCCATTGTATGTGTATGCCATATTTTGTTTATCCATTCATCTGTCCAAGGACACTTTGATTGCTTTTACCTTTTGTCTATTGTGAATAATGGTGTACAAATATCTGTTGAACATAGGTGTACAAATATCTGTTTGAGATCGTGCTATCAATTCTTTTGGGTATATACCCAGAAGTGGAATTGATGAATTATATGTAACTTTATTTTAAAAATTTTTAGGAGGCACCATACAGTTTTTCACAATAGCTGGACCATTATATACCCACTTAGAGTTCACAAGTATTCCAACTTCTCCACATCCTTGCTAACAACCTATTATTTTCTGATTTTTTTGACAATAGCCATATCAATACTATGAGGTAGTATCTCATTATGGTTTTGATTTATATTCCCCTAATTATTAGGGATGTTGAAAATCTTTTCATGTACTTATTGGCCATTTGTATATTTTCTTTAGAGAAATGTCTACACAACTCCTTTTCTCATTTTTTAATGTTTTATTTTCTTATTTTTTATTGTTGTTGTTGAGTTATAGGAGTTATTTACACATTCTGGATATTAAACCTTTATCAAATACATAATTTGAAAATGTTTTCTCTTATTCCATGAGTTAAATTTTCGACCTGTTAATTGTGTCCTTTGATGCAAAGAAGTTTTGAATTTTGATGTAGTCCAATCTATTTTTTCTTTCGTTGCCTGTGCTTTTAGTACCGTATCCAAAAAATCATTTCCAGATTGTGTTCTTCATTGTTAATATGAGTAAACAAGTAACAGATGATCCCAATTTTGTGTGAACTCTTCCAGATAATAACAAAGAGAAACCATTTCCAAACTGCTTTTATGAGTCTTACAATCCTAATACCAAAATAACATAAGGACATTATGAAAAGGTATTTTTCACTTATTACTATAAATGAAGAAATTAAAAAATATTAACAAATAATATCCAATAGTGTTTTAAAAAGATAATAGACTACAACCAACTTGGTTTTATCCCAGAATATAAGGAAGGTTTAATATTAGAAAAATCAATAAATATAACTAACCCCTTAATAGCTTAAAAAAGAAAAATTCATGTAACCAGCTCAAAAACAAAAATCCAGAGGAAAATTTGATAATATTGCCCATTCATTATTTAAAACTCTGTAAATTAGAAGTAGAAGAGATCTTCTTTAACCTGATAAACAGTGAACGCAAAGGCATACCATATAGCACTTAAGACAAGTGAGTTATAATGACGTTTAAAATGATGGGGGCACCTGGGTAGCTCAGTCGGTTAAGCAACCAACTTCAGCTCGAGTTATGATCTCACAGTTCGTGAGTTCAAGCCCTGCATCAGGCTCTGTGCTGACAGCTCAGAACCTGGAGCCTCCTTGAGATTCTGTGTCTCCCTCTCTCTCTCTGCCCCTCCCCCACTCACACTCTGTTTCTCTCTCCCTCAATAATAAATAACATTAAAATGGATAAGTCTTGACGTTATTTAATGGCATTGTTTTTATAAGGTTAAAATAACAACATACTTTAAAGAATACATAGATGCAATAAACAATATTAAAAGGAGAGCCTGTGAATGATTAACATAGGATTCAGGAGGATGGCACCTTGAAACAGGGAGGGTAGGAAGATGGGATGGGGAGGCAGCATGCTTATCTGAAGAACTTGGCTTTTGTTTGGGATAGTCCTTCTATAGCAGCTTACTGCAGAGTTAAAAGTAAGGAATCAACCAAAAAAGTAGACCAGGCTTGGAGTGATGACCAGCAATTATCATGAATCATGAATCATGATTAATCTAGTTTCATGCACCTGAGGTCAGATGAAAGAAAAATATTTGATCATAATGTGGGGAAGAAAACAGTAGGGTAGTACTTGGAGGGGACAGGCTGGATAAATTTGTTATTTCTTTTTTTTTAAGAATTGCAAGACTTGAGGATGATTTTATGCTGGTAGAAAAGAGGCAGTAATGAGAATGAGGCTGGGAGATAGTAGAGAAAGAAAATAACCAAAAGGGCAGAGATGTGCTGACCTGGAGGGCTGGAATAAGACCACTGGGAGAGATAAGCCTTTGAAGGGGACATTCTCTTCCATGCTATAAAGAGAGAGGAAGAGAGGTGTGTGGATGTGGAAACCTGTGCAGGTATGATTGCCAGAATTTGAGGGATTTCCCTCTTTTGATTTATATTGTCTCTTTAAAGTGGGAATTAAGGTCATCTTCTGAATAAGAAGGGTGGTAGCTGGGAGTTTGGGGAGAGCTGTGATTGCTTGAAGTGGCAATCCGTTTGATAGCAGTTAAGACCTCTCTCCCCTCCCTTGATTTGTATTTATACTTATATTTATACTTATACTTTTATTTTTGTATTTATATTTATTTATATATATCTCACATCTTTCTTATACGCTCATCTGTTGATGAACACTTCCCTATCTTGGCTATTGTAAACAATGCTGCAACCAACATAGGGGTGCATATGTTTTTTCAGATTAGTGTTTTTGTGTTCTTTGGGTAAATAGTAGTGGATTTCCTGGATCATATGGTATTTCTCATTTTAAATTTTGGAGAAACCTCCATACTGTTTTCCACAGTGGCTGCACCAGTTTGCATTCCCACAACAGTGCAAAAGAGCTCCTTTTTCTCCACATCCTCAGCAACACTTGTTATTTCTTGTATTTTTGATTCTAGCCATTCTGCCTGGTGTGAGATGATACAGAATTGTTGGATCAGTATGTTGTATTCCTGAAACTAATATAACATAGTATGTTTGTTATATTTCAGTTGGGAAAAAAAAAAAGAACTCTGACTCAGCTCCAGACACATTGAGATTTGGACTCTGACTCCCAGAAGGAGGGAGCTCTGGGTGTTAACGTTTATTTGTTTTAATGGCAATTGTGGTTCTCCTTCTCTTTCCCCTTCTCCTTTGCATCTTATCCTTCTCCTTCCCCAGTTCCAGTTCGAGAATATCTCCAGAAGGACTATATTAATATTTTTCTGTATGAATCAAGGATGGCTGGTGAGTAGGGAGCTAGGTCTCCTCAGGCTTAGCCCAGGTGCCCACCCTAGACCATCCACAGTACACAGTGAGTGGGATCTGTACAAAAGTGCTATCTCCCATTCAAAGAAGCATTTGTCAGAACAAGAGAAGATACTATTCTGGGAAGACAAAATAATAGAAACCCAGCACATTATAATAACTACTGCTGTGGAGATTTGGAGGTAAAACTCAGTAGACAAACAATTTCTGGCTACTCTGGAGGGTCAAAGAACATAAACTTCTCGTCCTGTGGAAATGTGTTGTATAATTCTATATGATTTTCACCAGCAACACTCAGCAGCTCTGATGCAGATGGGCTTTTGCATTTGTCCACATATGTTTTTTTCCAGAGAGATGTGACAGAAAAAAAAATGGGCCAAGACAGCTGATAATATTGGCAAGATAGAGGATGAAGAGATGGGTGGACAATATAACTAAAGGTATATATATATGAAAGGAGGTGAGGAGAGGAGGAAGGACTGGGAGAAAACAGAGAATCGAAAAAATTTTGTTGGGAAGCTATATGTGATGGAGCTGACATGGTCTGAGGTCATGATCAAGAATTAATGTTTCCAGAGTGGATAATTATGTGGGATAATAATTTTTAGTATCTGGCTGTAGAAGTAGTTTATAAATGTGTAATAAATACAACGAGAAATGAGAGGTTAAGGAAAGATACTAAGCTTTGGATGGGTCATTCATGTGGACACTGGTGTCTGCGAGGTGACTGGCCAGTCTGGGGTCAGAGGAGGACATTAAACCAGGTGCTAAAGGCATCAGTTAAGGAGAGGGTGTATACTTCTTTGCACTTGCTAAACTATTACAGTGATGATTAGGAGCTATTTTATCCCCAGGGTCTTCTGACTGGGAATGTACTTTCTTGCCACATATTTATCTCAACATCGCATCATAACACTGGGTATGAAGTCTATTAAAAAGCAATTTTACCAGAGGGAAGTATGGGTTAATGAATCATGAAGCATATTTAATGTAATGCTTATTGTGTAGGTAGTATTTAATATTGTGAGAACTATCAAAGTTACATTCTTTGACCTTAAAGAGTTTGTAATTTGTTGTGGAAGTTGGGTTTACATACACAAAGTGGGAGAATAGCAGACTAGCACAGGGTGTAAGTTGAAAAGTAGAGTAAATGTGAACAACAGGTGTGTGGAGAAAGAATAGGCCAATTTTATCAGGCTCTTATATGAACCCTGGAGAAAAGCAATGAACTTCTCTATTTGTATGGCTTTAGAAACTCCTCTATTTGTATGGCTTAGAAATATACATATATAATTTTTTAATCTAAGATAAAAATATATTTTCCAAAAACAGAATACTCTTTTATTCTTTATTCTCTGTTGAAGTGGTCATTAGTTATTTATAATGTTTTAAGTTTTCTAACTCGGGGGAATTCCTAATATCATTATCTTCATCCTTTCCTTTCTTCAAAATATATACCCTCTAATATGGGAATTTCAAAAAGATATTACTCATTTTAAAAAGTAACTCGTAGAAAAAAGTTGAGTTTAGTGGAATGATTTTCTTTTGGTTTCTTTCCCAAATTTTCATAATTTCCATTGATACATGTACAATTGGAGGAATAATATTTTCCACAATCCTAATTTAATGCTGTAGTCTTTATTTAGCATGAAGATAATCAACAGGTTTTTCAGAGGAGCAAGTAAAATTTAAATTATGTTATTTATCAAAATCATGCCCTTTGGCTATTTGGAAGTGTCGATGGTATGCCTTAGCCAAAATGCCTTTTCAGCCAATCACTATATTGTTATTCAGGTCACATTGCTAGAAGACAAGGCCTACCTCTTGCCTTGGCATAATTAACAGTGCCACAGCCAACAGTACCCTTTGCCAATTAGAAAATTCTTTTCAATTCAGAAAAATAAGAAAGGGACCTTTCTTATTGCAATGAGGCCACAATAGTAAAAAAGGATATTTGTCATCACAATTACTTCATACTCAGCAAGTCTTTAGGGTAAACTTGCAAAGTAACAATTCCCTTAGATCTTCCAACTTAGAAAGCCAAAGAAAAAAATGATACTTTTACTATTCCTGTTATAGTTCTATCTCAGTACTGTGGCCCAAAATCCTTGACTTGAAATTGAGGGTCGATGAAAGATTAGAGAAAAAATTATAAGTAGAAATAACCACCTTAAGTGAAATAATAATTTAAAAAATTAAGTGATCTGAGGACGGATAATAATGGCTCTGCCAAAAGTTTTACCTTTGAATATAAATTTTGTTTCTACATATGGCTCTTGAGAAAATCCCTGCAGTTGTGTTCCAACTTTCTTTTCCTATTTTCACCTTATCATTGGCTGGAAAACATTAAAAACCATGCTTGATCTACAGCATCTATGAATTTTAGCCCTTCCATAGAAAAGCAAACTATTAAGTAAGTACTACTTAAAAATGAAATGTGATTGAAGGGGGAATATGGAAGAAGAGAGGAAAACCCTTCCCTTTCTCCCTCAAGCTGGAGAAGTGGTGGGGTGAACAGACATGTGCCTCCCAGATGCCCTCTCCTATAATCAGAAGAGAGCAAAGTTACTTGAACACTTCTCTGCTCCCCATAGCCAGAAATGCCCAACTAACAGCCGTTACCTTGCTGCCTCTTTCTTGGGGACACCTGGGTTAGGGATTAAGGTAAGTAGAGATGAGTGTACTTCCGTCAGTTATGGATAGATTTTGGTGCTTTCAGGCAGCAAGTGTTTTCATCAGGTTCACAGAGAGCTGAAGTTAGTGGGCCAGCTACTCCTCCCACCAGTAGGATGAGAGGGAAGGGGGAAGAGAGTTGCAGGCATACCCCAAACAGGTATCTTTTCCTGTTTTTCTGGTACAGAGCCCTGAACTGCATTTGCTTCAGGCATGTGGTGTCTGTCCCTTGGCCAGAAGCCTAGCTACAGAGCTCTGATGCAAGGATAGATGATCAATGTTGTGAGTATATTTTCAGTAAGTCACTGTGTCAACCAAGCACCCATTTTCCATGCCCAAGGGCCCAATGATGAGCTGTGGCCATTGATGGAGGCTGGACTCAGCTAAAATATATAGACTTCCCAGGTAGGCTAATTATCTTGTACCCCACTTTCCAAACCACTAATGTTAAACCATTCCTTCAATATTTACTTAGTGAGCTGGGGGCCAACTAAGGAAAAGGGTAAAAAGAAAGATTGTCAGTGGCATCCTTTAACTTTTAGATTTCCACTGTCTCCTGCAATCTAGCCTAAACTTGCAAACCCCACTCACCAAAACAAAGTTAGCTGAAGTTAACAGGAATCATCCTTTTTGGAAAGAAAATTAGCGATGACCTATTATTCCTCAGTTAAAGTCCATAGTGAGGATTGTGATAAAGAATTTTCCTTCCTACTTTCAGAGATAGCACAAATGGGTGCCCAGGAAGCAATTTCAGTTCAGTCCCATCAAAATTACAGTATCTGGAATTATTCTTTGGATCTGGAGATGTCTTTACTGGTCCTAGTTTTCAATGTGATGAGTTATGAGGCAATGTTTCTACATCATGGTCTTGGGACCAAACTATTTGGGATGGAATACTGGCTCAACTACTTACTAGCTGTGTGAACTTGGACAAACTACTTAATCTCCCTGTTCCTCAGTTTCTTGATTCATAATGTAAGAGTAGTAATGACAGTGCTATACGGGTGTAAATCTAATACATGTATAGCTCTCTGAATCTTACCTACCATATAGTAAATACTAATAGCTATTAGCTATCAGACTTTTCCCTTGATACTTTAGTGAGATTTTGGAATGGCTGCATCAGAGGCAGGTAGTATAAATACTTTAAATCTTTGTGGTGCAATATTAAAAGATCCCAACCTCAAATAATTTTCCCACCAGGCATCTAGAAATCTCATCTATAGATTTCCTCCTTAAAGTCCCTACCTGTGGAGGCATGAATTTTACAAATACAAACCGCTGTCCTTCACATATTTCCATCTTTTGTCCCCACTAAACTACCATCCTGCTCATTCTTCCCTAGGTAAAATAAGAACTCCTCTGTACTCCCAACTTACATTTCAAACAGATTTTCATCTTGGCACTAAATTATATGTTTATTTCTCCTCCTGGACTCTAAATCACTGGAGTGACTCTGCTCTTGCCCCAGTGCTTAGCACAGAGCTCAGTATGTGGTAGGTGAGCAAATAAGTTTTAAACAAAATTGATTGAACTCTTCAGTTCTTAGAATCTCCAAGCTTCCTGATCCAATCTCCCTTTAAGGCTTGAGATCATTTGCACCTCAAACTGGACATCTGTCTGTCATGATGAATAACTAGTTTCTCTTAAATATCCTCATCCATTTCATTCTTCTCTGAGAATTTCAAAAATACTGAAACATAGTAGAAATAATAAAAGAAATCATCCTTCCAGTCTCAGCTCAAGTATTTTCTGCATGAAACCTTTAAAATCCCTCCTGAAATGGCACAGCCATTCCCTGTTTTCTCATAAATCTTTATTAATAATTATCTATTAATGATACTCTAATCGCATTGCAATTATGTTTGCCTGCCAGGCTCATTCAACTCTGTGTCTTCATTTATAAACCTGGAAAATAGGTGGGATTTGAACACTGGTTGAATGAATGAAAGTGTAAGTGAAGAGTTCCAAGAATTCCCCTCATTCATCACAGATGTGAGTTAATTTTTACCTCTGGATGTCACCGAGTAAAGAAAAAGACCCTGAGGAAACTGACTCATATGACAACTAATGCTTGTTGGAGGTGATGGAAATGAAGAATTGAGCTGGGAAGATGCCAAATCACAGAATCTTTCTGTAGACAGATTAAGAACATTCAGGGCAGAGGAAGATCCTGGTCTCTAAGCATACATGTGGTCTCTGGTCTGTGGGGGTCACAGAAGGAAGGACCATGGGGAAAAAGTACCCTCAAAGAAACTGGGGAGACACCTAAAACACACTTTCCCAACTACTAGATTTTGCTTGGGATAGGTCTGAGGCTTGTACATTGTTTGTGAATAGAGTCATTTTCTGGAACAAAGCCTGAGGAAATGGCATACTTCCTTGAAACTGGGAAAATCACACTGTGTGATATTTGCTGGAAATTTGCCTAAACATTTATATATAATGTTTTGTCCCTTCTCTTTACCAGAAATGTTAGTGATCTTCAGGAAAGTAAATTTAGAAGAAATAAGAGCAGAGAATCCAATTAATTATATAGGAATATCAGCTATTTATCTTCTTTTTGAATTTTTATACATTTTAACTCTTGTCTCTTTTGTCTTTGTCACTTCTTTCCTTAATTGCTTTCAAAGTATATTAAGGATATGTTAGCATTTAAAATTTTCTGTGTACCTTGAAGCTCTGTTCCCTGTGAGGATTAAATACATATTTGTTGTCCAGATCATTAACTGATAAGAGCTGGCATATTTTTTAGGGGTTAAAGATTAAGTAGAAGTTCCACAATGCAAATGAAGAAGCAGAACTCCAACCCCACCTCTCAGAGACTTGCTAAACCATTTAGTGCTTAGAGAAAACTTTTACCTCTGTCTTCAACTATAAAATGTCCTTTTTTCTGAGAAAGAATGTCTCCCCAGTACTCCACAAAAAGGATTATTTGTGTATTTCTTATAAACTTCACAGTGGCATATGTTTGTTGAAATTACTGAAAAACCACAGAACAACCAAAATAAATGGTTTTGCCATTTGACTCATCTACCCACATAAAAAGACTGCTAATACTTTGCTGCATAACCTTGAGATTATATGTAGTTTACTAATTACTTATACCTCAAATATATAAATGTATAATTATGTATATGTATCTCGAGTGATTAACATGTATATATGTTAACATTTGACTCATAATATATACAGACTTTTTAAAAAAGTTGATAAATATACATCATATAGATGTTTTAAAGCATGTTTTTGAGTTTGTTGGTATTCCCATCCCGTCCTATACAAAGTTGGAGTTTAATTCTTCTTCTTGAGTATGGCTGCCTTAGTGACTTGACTGTAAGGAATGCCATGTGGCAGAGTGATACTGTGATATCCTCAGAATAGTGATACTATTAATACTCAGAGTAGTGATACTATTAATACTCAGAATAGTGATACTATTAATACTCAGAATAGTGATACTATTAGTAGTATCACTGTTCTGAGAATATCTTGTAAAAGGTGGCTGCAGCTTCTGTTTGGTTCCTTCTCTTTTGGAAAATGCACGTAGCTTCAGAGCCCTAACATGTAAAAAGTATGGCTATCCTGAAAAAGTCATGCTGGGGAGACCATGTTGGGTAACCGAGAGTGAGGTGAGATTGAGACAGATGATGAGAGAGAGGGGGAGGGAAAGAGAGTTAGATACATCCTGGTTTGAGTTGTCAGATACGTAATAATTTCAGTCCTTAGCCTTAGAGTTACCCCAGCTGACTGTGAGTAGAACAGACACAAGTATTCCTTGCTAAATCCTGCACAAATTGCAGACTTGTAAGGAAAATAAATGTTCTTGTTTTATTATGCCATAAAGTTTGGGGATATTTTCTTACATATTAGTAGATAGTAGAACTCATCTACTAAATCTCTTAATAACTATATGGGGTTTTAATATTATGGGTATAGTTATATTTAACTATTTTTCTATTGTTGGACATTGAGGGCTTTTTGTTGTGTTCTTTTGTTATTATAAAATAGTTAAAGGACCTTGAACATAAATGACCTGTGCTGAATGACCTGTGCGTTTTTCCAGTTATTATTTGATGTTAAATTCTTAGGAATTCTAGGTAGTAAACAGAAGTATGTCATGGTCGTTGTTTTGTTGTAAGTATTTCAACTTGTATGTTGCTATCCTTTATGATCCTTGCCAGTTTAAGGCAGAAGATAGTGGTAATTCATATATAAAATTGCAATGAGTTACTTATTTAATCTGGCAAATAAAAATGATACGATATTATAGTTATATAATGGTGGTGGCAGTAATAACTATCGTATTTCTAACATGAGCATTCTTTTCTCTCAGGTTGAGGGCAGAGTAGTTTTAGAATACCCAGTGGGATTTTTCTCAAAGTACAGATAGTTACAAGTTTCTGATCTCTCTACATAGCCTTCTTCTCCTCCTAGTCACTTAGTTGAGAACCATTTCTTCAGTGGGACTTTTCCAGTATTTGTCTGAAGTATACTGGAGGGAGTTTAGGATTGTCCATATGGAATGCGAAGAGAATAATCATTATATTTTATATTATAAGAAAAATCAAATATAACATATTTGGGAAGATATTAATCATTACATTTGAATAAAACTTTCAACTTACAAATAGATACTATTTAAATTTTTAATGAGAAAGTTTATCTTGCTCCCATGGACACAACTTCTTTTTTTTTTTGTAAATTTGTATCAGGATTTATGCCTTAAATGGTTGCACACAATTCCCTGATGAAAGGCTTGGTGATGTTATCTTTAAATTCTTTTAAATTATCACCAAGAAACTTTATTCATACAGGTAGATATCCATTAATTTTTTAAATAGTTCAGTAGTTGAAATTACATTTCAAGCTCAAATTTTATTTTTTATTTCATTGACAAATGTAATGGTGACATTTCTTGTCATAATTGTGAGTGGAATTTGAATCCAATCCAACGTTTTAACATTAAGTGCTTCAAAATAATGGTGAGACTTTTAAAAATGTTTTATTTATTTGGGGGGGGGCAGAGAGAGAAGGCAACAGAGGATCCAAAGTGGGCTCTGTGCCAACAGAAGCGAACCCAGTGGGGGCTTGATCTCATGAATCATGAGATCTTGACCTGAGCCAAAGTCACTTGCTCAACCAACTGAGCCACCTAGGTGCCCCATGGCAAGAACATGCATTCATTTTAAGAACAGCCCCTCATGACTAGTTTGAAGCCCCTGAAGAGAACAGGAGCTGCAAACACACTGGGTCCCCAGCTCCAAGGTATGCGCCGCACCCCGTACCTTTGTCTTGCCTTTATGAACCCATCATCTATCGCTGAGCAGGCATCTGACTGCTGAGGTTGATGTCCAGGTGGTACCATCTCCTCGGCAACATTCAGCAGGTTCTAGCAGAACAGCGAGTGCCAGGCTAGCTCATCTTCACCTTGCTTTCTTTTTGTGGTGACAGCTCTGTTACTATTCTTTCCTACTCTGTTTTACAATTTACTATTAATCTTAAAATTTAATTCTTGTTTATTGTCCTGTCAGGAGAACCCCCTATGCCTACTTTCACCCCAAGATTGTCACTGAAACATAAGGTGTTGGGTACATGCTTCCCAAGCCTTGTCTTGCTGTCTCATGGGATGAGAGAACCCATGATCTCCCAGAATACCTGCATCCAATTTGCAGCACATCTATAGAAAATTTTCTAAAACATTTCCTAGTTGGAAAGCTCTGTACTGGTAGATTCAAGTGCTAACGTTTTATTTGTAAATTTTGTGTAGACATTCACAATTAAGTTTTAACTTTATTTTCCTTTACATGGTACTCACGTTTGGTCTGTGACATCAGCTAATTATTTGGCTTCATACAGGTAGTTTTTCACCTTTTTCTCCGTCCTGGAAAATAAATAGGATAAGTATGATCTACCAGCTGAAGATATTATGGAACTTACTGCTAAAAACCCATGGATTCAGAGCTTTTGGGGTATAGGCTTTTGCATTGATTTAGATGCATTTTCCTTACTGAATTTTTCACACATTTTGATTATTTACATTTTCTTAGAAATGCACCCTTTTCATTGAAATCCGTAATGTTCACTAGAGTGGCTCACAGTATCTCCCATAATTTAAAAACTTTTCTCCAGGTTGGGTGTTTGTCTTCTTAATAGTTGGGGTTGCAGGCTTCCAGAGGCTGCAGGATTTCAGTACCAGCATTATCATTTGCTTGCTTTGTGGTTTGGGTGTTTCTTAATGCTTTGAGACTCATTTACTCAACTGAAAATCAGGATACCAATGATACTTACTTGATAAGGTTGATATCATTGATTGTAAATCATTCAATGAAGTTTCTGGCACATTGTCATAAGTAAATGATAATTTATATCATTATTTTATTTCTTATTCTAATTGTTAAATATTTGTGCCTTTCCCTGCCTTTTTAGAATATTCTTGTCATTTTGTAATGTATTTCTTTTACAAAGAGGCCAGTTCTTGAACTTCTATATTTATCCTATGTTTTTAATTTAATTACTATTTAATTTAAATTCCTATTTAATTTAATTTATTATTAATTTCTAAATTTAATTCTTAATTATTTTCTTGCTTTTTGTAGGCACATATTTTTTATTTACCTAGCTTCTATTATTCTAAAAGCTTATTTTGTTTATTTTTTGTTTGCTACTGTTTTTAAGAAGTACTCTTAATGCCCTGAATTTTCTTTTGAGTAAAGTTTTAGCAATTTCATTGTGTTTAACATCTGGATAATCTCTAATTTAGTTTTGCTCTAAGAGTTATTGAGTAGAATAACCTAATATTTTACTTTATGGTTTTAATTTCTTTTCATTTTCTTCTGTATTCCTAGGAAGTCACTCATGTTCAGTGATTCAGTTGTCCAAGATTTTAATTACATTCTTAACTGCCTCCAGTGTGGGTCTGTTGCTGTTTTACAGTTTTAGATTTCCTGAAATCCTCTTCATTACACCCATCTCCGTCTTCTTTTTCATCTCATTTTGTTATCTTTCATTTCATTATTTTATTTTTAATTTTAATTTAATTTTTTTAATTTTATTTTTCTGTTACCTTCTCATTTCAATGTTTTCCCTTTACATGTTCTTCCAGTTTATAAAGGCCAAGTCTTGTACTTTTTCTAGGTTATCAGCAAAGTTACCAAATTTTCTTCTAGATTCTGCTATAGCATATATTCTGAAGCCCCCAGGATGCATTTCCTTCTACTTTGTACCACTTCTCACAGCCCCCAACCTAGGTCTCTTTTTTATTTTTTGTTTTTCTTTTTGCATCCTTCAAAAAGTTGAAAGATAGCCATACTCTGTCTGATCTTACTTCTCTGTCCATTGGAATGGGAGTTGATCCTTGGCTTAAATCTACAACTGGAGATTACATTGATGGGCGCAACTCCAATTAAATTTCTAGTTAATAGAAGAAATTCATCTATTGTATCTCTTCTCTATTTTTCATTGGATGTTCTTTCTACTCACTCTGCCTGGTAATCCAAACTGATGTCTATGTAATACTCAAATCCAGAATTTGCTGTTATAAGGGTTTCTCTTTTCTGCTTTCCCCCTATAGTGCTTAAACGGTGGGTACCAAAGATACCACAACCCTTAAAATTCACTGCTAAACTGTCAGTTTCCCTTTAACTTCCACTTACAATTGTCTGAAATCATAAGCATATTTCAGATGGTACTACTCTGAAACTTGGGCAAGAGGATACTCTTCTCAACTGTATGCTATAGAGAACCCAACTTTGAGTCATTTCCAGCCATGCCCAAGCCCACAGGGATAGGTGTCTATGGGTCCAATGAGAAGTGTATGCCTATAGCCCATGTGTCCTCTTGTAAGACACATAAAGGGCATCTGGATCTCCAGACTTTCCCATCCAAATGGCCCTGAGGTTATTTTTGGAGCTTGCACAGTCTCTTCCCTGGTTCATGTTGTTGAGTGCTAGAGTTTCCACTGGTGTGTCCATCTGTTGGCTTTAGGAGTGGCCTAGGGATGGCTATTAGAGGTGTGGCAATAGGAGTAACTGGAATGTAATATTGTATGTTTTAGTTGTAATATTAATATTCAGAAACAATGGTTACTGTAATGTTAGTGGAGAAGGGCCAGTGCCATCAACCTTTATAATTAAAAGTAATATTTATAAATGAATGATACCGGATAAGCCTTTATGCTAAATCAGAGAATAAATTTTTTATATTCCAATTTGGTACCCTCGATGGAAGTAACATAGTAAAGTAAATAAAATCAATAGACTAGTTTGGCATGCTAAAAGATAGTTCTTACTGATGTCACATAACTTCAATAGTTTTTTACTGGTTTCCAAGATTTTAAAATAATTTGAGTCAGTTTGTGACAGTTCCTTTAGAGCTTAAGGAATAACTAAGGTTTTTATGTAAATTTTTATAGCATTCATTTACTCATTTAAGATATATATATATTGCATTTCTACTACATGCCAGGCACTGCTTAAGTGCTGGAATATAGTGGGGAATAGTAATACTGAGGGTGGGTTAGGTTTCATCTTCATGGGATAACCTTATAAAACTTGAGTTGCTGATGAGTATTAAGATGAGTTTTATTGCAAGAGAGTTTTAGTCATAACCTCTTCATGGCTCTTTGCTGAACTGCAATTAGCAGAAGAGGTGCTCCTATTTTGCCTAGTTACCTGTAAACACCAGCTCTGGTCACATTGCTCTTTTCTAGAATTTTTTTATTATTTCACATTGGTAACTCAATTAATTATACATTTCTCTCTCTAGCACTCAAGATTTTCATAATATGTCACCAACTTCTTTTCTAGCCTTATTGGTTACTCTGATCCTTATGCATCCTATGTTCTGGCAATCTTGAATTACTTGCTGTTTCCCGATTGTGTCTACACCTTCCTCATTTTGAGCCTTTCCTTATGCAGTTACTTTCACTATTAAGCTGTCCCTCTAAATCCTGAAATCCTCCTTCCTGATATTTCAAGACTTGTTCAAGCATGACCTTCTCCATGAAGCCTTTCCTAATCCCCTCTACTGATTTTTCACTTCACTGAATCCTCATGATACAGTAAGTCTAATTCTCCTAAAGAAAAAGAAAATTGTCTTTATTGTAGGTGTTGTTTCCTGTTATGATCTCTCCTTGAAGGTGGAATCTAACTTAGTTTCTTTTGTATTGTTTTTAAGTAGTAAGTACTAAATGCAGGCCATAACTAGATCAGTATGAAATGAACAAAGAGGAGACACTGATTCAGGGTCCTATTTGAAAGAGCTGCATAGGCATGCTCCTCTGGACTGAATATTTGTGTTCCTCCACTAAATTTGTATGTTGAAACTCTAACCTGCAATGTGACTGTATTTGGAGTAAGAAAGCAATTAAGGTTAAATGAGGTCATAAGGGTAGGGCCTTGGTTTGATGGGATTAGTGTCCTTATAAGAAGAGACACCATGGCACCCTCTCTCTCTCTCTCTCTCTTTTTGCTGCTTTCCATCAAGTGAGGAAAAAGTGAAAAAGTGACTGTCTTCAAGCCAGGAAGATAGCTCTCACCAGGAATGGAATCAGCTGGCACTTTCATTTTGGACTTCAAGCATCCAGAAGTGTGAGAAAATAAATTCCTGTTGTCTAAGCTACCTGGACTATGGTGCTTTGTTATGGCAGCCCCAGCTGACAAAGACAGATTTTAGCATTAGGAGTGGAGTGCTGCTATAACAAATACCTAAAAATGTGGGTGTGGCCTTGGAACTGGGTGAATGTATTATGGCTAGAAGAGTTTTGAGCCAAGCATTAGAAAACTCTGAGTTTGCTATAAAGGGACTGTTGGTAGAAATACTGGATTTTTAAAGACCATTCTGGTGAGGTCTCACACAGAAACAAGGACCAGGTTATTGGAAGCTGGAAGGAAGGTGATCTTTGTTATGAAGTAGCAAATAACTTGGCTGAATTGTATGCTACTGTTTTGTGGAAGATAGAACTTGTGAGTGATGAAATGGGGTATTTAGTAGGGTAGATTTCTTCTTTTAATATAATAATTTTATTTATTTATTTATTATATTTTAATTAGTTAACATACAGTGCAATATTGGTTTCAGAAGTAGAATTCAGTGATTCATCACTTACATACAACACCCAGTGCTCATCACAAGTGCCCTCCTTAATAACATATCACCCTGCATAGGGGCACTTGTACCCCAATGTTTATAGCAGCACTCTCAACAATAGCCAAATTATGGAAAGAGACTAAATGTCCATCAACTGATGAATGGATAAAGAAATTGTGGTTTATATACACAATGGAGTACTACGTGACAATGAGAAAAAATGAAATATGGCCTTTTGTAGCAACGTGGATGGAACTGGAGAGTGTGATGCTAAGTGAAATAAGCCATACAGAGAAAGACAGATACCATATTTTTTCACTCTTATGTGGATCCTGAGAAACTTAACAGAAACTCATGGAGGAAGGGAAGGAAAAAAAAAAAAAAAAGAGGTTAGAGTGGGAGAGAGCCAAAGCATAAGAGACTCTTAAAAACTGAGAACAAACTGAGGGTTGATGGGGGGTGGGAGGGAGGAGAGGGTGGGTGATGGGTATTGAGGAGGGCACCTTTTGGGATGAGCACTGGGTGTTGTATGGAAACCAATTTGACAATAAATTTCATATATTAAAAAAAAATTAAAAAAAATAACATATCACCCATCTAGCCCATCCCCTACCCAGTTCCCTCCATAAACCCTATTTGTTCTTTGTCTTTAAGAGTCTTTTTGTGTTTAAACAAAGTATTGAAAGTGTAGCCTGGGTCCTCCTTACTACTTTATAGTAAAATTTGAAAGGAGAGGTATGAGTTGAAAAAGGAACCAGTACTTGGAGATTTGGAAAATTCTTATCCTATCCATATTATAAAAAATGAGAAACAGGTTCTGAAAAGAACACTAACCATTTGATAAAGAGATCTTGAATGCAACTCATGGACTTAACTGGACAACTCAACAGAAGCCAGGATAGAGATGGGATTTTATCAACAGAGATACTGCCAGTTTGAATTAAAAGGAGCAAAAAAAGTGGGACTGGGGTGAAGGAAGGTTGCCAGACTTCTTGAATTTTATAGAATGTGACCACAGAGCTCTTTGTGAATGTGCACTAGTTTTTCAAGCAAGGGAAGAATGATTTTAAAGCAATTCAGAGATCACAGGGCTGCCACTCCCATTACTGGGCCAGGGGCAAGGCTACTTCCCCACTGGTTTCAGAAGGTCTGCTCATGCAGAGAACCACATAGAGGGGGCCCTCACAGAGAATCAGAGCGACCAGATCACAGCTCCTCCCCAAGCTGAAGGATTGTGGGCACCCCACAGAGCCAGATGAGCAAGTCTGTCTTACTCCTATAGATCTGTGTGTGTGATGGGGCTACTTTAGTGGGCCTGGATGACAGGATAGTGAGCTGAAAATGATTGTTCTTGAGCAATGCTACTTTGGAGGAAGATCCTGCAGGCTCCTGGTCTAAAAATATACACATGATAATTCATAGTCAGTCTTACCTCCTCATTTTGAAATTAAATAATCAAGCTCAGAGTGGTAGAAAAAAATTGCCCATTGGGTTTTGAGCACTCTGAGGTGCCATGTCTTATTTATCTTTGTATTCCTACCTCTATAACATAGTTCTTGATGCATAAAAATCACTTGGGAAATAAATTCCACTAGTAAATATGATTGGTAAATATTTGCTAAATGGTAGCTGGTAGACAAATCATAAACATTGGTTTTCTTTGTTATGAAATACATTGAAATTACTATAAAGAAAAAGTGCTGAGAATTATGGTAAAGGCATGGTCAGAGTTTGGTACTTTTCAGGAAAATGAAAAGTGGATGGTTTTGTAGTGGTGGATAAATTATAAACAAGGAGCTAAAGTCCAAGCCCATACAAGAAATGGCTAAAGCAGAAGTGAGAACCAGTTTTCTTCCAGAGCAAAACCAGCACAAAACAACATATACTGAGAGCAGGGTTAGCAGTTGTGGAGGAAGAGTTAGGAAATGAGAGAAGTGATTAAGTGATTCTTTGTGTGTTACTTTGTGTGATACACAGGCTTTAATCAGGGAAATAATCTTTTTTCTAAATGTTTATTTGTTTTGAGAGAGGGAGAAAGAGAATCCCCAGCAGGCTCCACTTAGCATGAAGTCTGACACTGGCTCCATCCTAGGACCATGAGATCGTGACCTGAGCCGAAATCAAGAGTTGGATGCTTAACCAATTGAGCCACCTAGGCGCTGCCAGGCAAAGAATCTTAATGAAATTCAGTAATCTTCCTAGAAGGCCAATGCCTTCAGAATGGGGGTTGAGTTCCAGAGCCTTTGACTCTTCCCAACCGATGTACCTAGTGATGCTTGCAGGTCAAAAGACCTACCTAAGATCACAGAGCTTGTGGTTACTTCACCTCTTTAAGGGAAAGGTCAGAGAAAACCTACATATGCTAACTGAAAAAGAAGCTTCTCTATTATAAACAATTTTAAACAATCCCATTTCTCTAGGCATTTGGAAAAAAATAGCTGCACAAAGAAGCCATATCAAGAAGAACAAACAGAACAACCAACTTAGAGGAGATAGGTAATCAAAAAATATAAAAGCACCTTTAAAAGGCTGCTAATAAATCCCAATTTGCACGACAACCTTGTTTCTGTTTTCCTAGGTTTTTATTGATAACACACCTCTTCTACTATCAAAAGTGCCCAGATTTAGACAACATATGATATAGTCTTCTTAAATTTATAAGAATTTTATTAATTATCTTCATAAAGATTTATGAAGATAGTATATATCTATTATAAAGCAAAAATAATGAACCAAACCTTCAAACACCAAACCGAACCAAGTGAAAGCAAGCGTTCTAAGCCCAAGAAGAAGATCCTGAAAATTAAAAAATATTATTACTTAGGTAAATATTTAATAGGAAGGCCATAAGAAAAAGTTGAGAAAATCTCAGGAACGTATAGCAAAAAGATAGAAAATAAGAGAAAATGTTGAGCTCTAGAGGATCAATCCAGAAGACACAACGTCAAAACAATATATTTGGAATAAAAAGTCATATTGCAAAATGAAAGCAGGAAGTACTGTTGTCAAAGAAGTAACAGAAAAATACCCAGTGCTAAAGAAAGACAAGTTTAAGGGATTTTTATACTACAGAGTGTAGGAAAGGAAAACTGATGACAACAAAAACATATCCCTAAGCACATCTTCATGCAATTTTAGAACACAAGGATAAAGAGAAAATCCTAAAATCTTTCATAAGAAACAAACAGCTGGGAACCCGGGTGGCCTAGTCAGCTGAGTGTCCAACTCTTGATTTTGGATCAGGTCATGATCTCACTATTTGTGCGTTCGAGTTCTGCATCGGGCTGTGCTGTCAGCCCAGCTGACATCCTCTCTCTCCCTCTCTCTCTGACCTTCCCCCCACTTTTATTCTCTCTCTCTCTTTCTCAAATAAATAAAATAAAATAAAATGAAGTAAAATAAAATAAAATAAAATAGAGAGACAAACATTAACGATAAAAATAAGTCCTACAAAGGAAGAGGAGTCAGGCTGCTGTTAAACATCTTTTCAGGCAAGTATTCTTTGGATCCTTGAAGACAATGGATTCCATCAAAGTTATGACAGGGAATGCTTCTGATTCCAAAAGTCTGTAATCAGTACAATTATCAATCAAGTGTGAAAGCAAAATAGTTTTCAGACATGCGTGCATTCAAAATTTATTTCCATGCTTCTTATCTCAAAAAATTTCTTGTGAAAATAATCTAGCAAAACAAAGAAGGAATCAGAAACAGATGAATATGAAATACAAACCTCAGTAGGAATGCAATGAAAAAAAATCTCAAATTAACAGTCCTTGTATTCAAGTTATTAAATATTAAGGCCTTCCACAAATAGCATGTGTAATATTTTGGAATATCTTAGTGATTAGAAGAGAAGTCATTTTTTTTCAGCCAAAAGAATGAAAGCCAAACAAAATTCATACAAAAAAAATCAAGGACCAAATGTAAGGAAAATTATAATAAGGCATGATTAATGGAGTATAACTAGAGATAATCCTTTTGAGCCTGTTATGTGAAACGTTCCCCTTCAAAGGGAACAGATTTTGTGACATAATATATATGCATTTTTCTCTTAGTTCAGTCATATCATTTGGTGTTGCAGTGAATATGCATAGTTACTATCATAATATTCTTAATGACAGTTATTTGCTTTAAAAAAAATTTTTATTCATTTTTGAGAGAGACAGAGACAGCATGAGTGGGGGAGAGGCAGAGAGAGGGAGAAAGAGAGTATCCCAAGCAGGTTCTTCACTGTGAGTGCAGAATGCGATGTGGGGCTTGAGCTCATGAAACCATGAGATGGTGACCTGAGCTGAAACCAAGATTCAGACGCTTTAACTAACTGAGCCACCAAGGTGCCCCAACAGTTATTTGATTTTGATTTCCCAAACAAACCTGTGATCAAAGAGTGGAAAAAGTCATGGCTACAGCACAGAATGCAAATATTAGAAAACCTAACTGTATTAGAAAAAATTATACTTGACAGAATTTGGGAAGTGTTAGGAAAAAGAAGATGTACATGGCAAGAGGTATAAATATACTATGCACTTTTCTCATTTTATGTAATACATATTTAGGAGTTACTCTGAAGTTAAAACAATACAAAATTGAGGCTTAGTATGTTATGTAAAATCATGAAGATGAACAATAGAAAAAGTAATACAATATAACTAAAACAAATGACCAGAACAAGGATATATAAGAAATTTCTTATCTTTTATAGCAGAATCAATAAATAAGATTGAGTGTGTGTGTGTGTGTGTGTGTGTGTGTGTGTGTGTGTGTGTGTGAATAAAAACCAGAAAAGGGATTCATTTTCAAATTAGGGTCAATATAATGGATACCAGAATGACATGTGAGGACATAGAAGCTGAGGGACCTGCAAGAAAATAAAAGCCCTAGAAAAGAAAAAAGAAAACAAAAGACCATAGTGTAGTGCTGCTTGAGCTTACTTAACCCAGATTTTTAAGGTACAGGTACTGCTAGCCTTAGAGTTATATTATGGAATTGTAAGATCAGAAGAGGCATTCCATTCCAACTACCCTTTTAGTTTTATTTGAACTTGAATTGTAGGCTTCCTAAAAATGTCATAGCAAAGCAAAACCAGATTATTTCACTGAATTTAGAAAAATGCAGGTTATCTGTATTTGTCTTTACTAAAAGAAGAAAAGTTTTCTTGAACTCATAGAAATAGAGAACAGATTGGTGGTTGGCAGAGATGGGTGGTGAGGAATGGGGGAAATGGAAGAAGGTGGTCAAAAGATACAAACTTCCAGTTATAAGATAAATAAGTTCTGGAGGTGTAATGTACTGCATGGTGACAATAGTTAACAATACTATATTGGACATTTGGAAGTTGCTGAGAGTAGATTTTATTTTATTTTTTAATTTTTTTAATGTTTATTTACTCTTGAAGGAGATAGAACGTGAGTGGGGGAGGGGCAGAGAGAGAGAAGGAGACACAGAATCCAAAGCAGTCTCCAGGCTCTGAGCTGTCAGCACAGAGCCCGACGTCGGCTTGAACTTAAGAACTGTGAGATCATGACCTGAGCTGAAGTCGACTGTTTAACAGACTGAGCCACCCAGGCGCCCTTGCTGAGAGTAGATTTTAAAAGTTCTTACCACAAGAAAAAAATTTATAACTATGCGAGATGATAGATGTTAACTAATTGTGATAATAATTTCACAATATGTACATATATCAAATTATTACATTGTACACCTTAAGTTAATGCAATGTTATAAGCCAATTTTATCTCAATATAATCGAAAGATAAAAAAGGAGAGGTTTCTGACTGCACAACCAAATGAACACCTGCTAATACTTGAAAAATTCCACGCACTTGCCACTCCACAACCCTAAGACACATGCCTGGCGAGGGCTTACATTCTTCTCTTTAACAAATAAAGGCATGACTAACAAAATTCCTGCCTTCAAGCATTTACTCCATTCTCTCTTCTTAACCTGCTATTCAGGATGTTTTGAAATACCCAACTATAACTATAACAAAATAAATTATTCAATGCCTGGAAAAAAAAAATCCAAAACCAAAAGACACCACCACCAAGACTTTTACTTCGATTTGGCAATGGCCATTTTTTACAAACTTTCTCTCAAGCCAATGGGTGTGCTGCCAACATCCAATAGAATTGGCCTCTGGTATCATTGTGTTTCTCTTAGCTGGCATCTCAAACCACTTGACATTTTCAGTTTCTTAACTCCTTGGCTTTTGACACTCTGCTTTGTTCTTCTTTTATGGGAAGATGATTTAGTGCCACACATCTCACATTTCTGTAGATGGGGGAAAATTCCCACCCCACCGCCCAAGAGGAATCAGAATTGGTAAAATACTTCTGATCTCTCTCTCTCTCCACTTTCTTTGTTACTTTCTCCATCAAAAGGAGCATACAGTCTTGACAAGAGCCTGGTTGTCAATGGGTAGATTTAGCATGTTGAAAACCATGGCCCACCCTGGTAGATTTCTCTCTTTATTCCCGGGTTAAGACAGTATCGGCTGTCTTCTTTAAGTCTCAATACCTGAATATACTCAGGATGCTCTGTAGTTTCACTTCTTCCTGCATATGGATCCCAAGATCTAGACTTAAGAGGAGTATTAGGAGAACCACATGTTGGCCACAGATCCAAGTTACCCCTTCCCACTCAGCTTTGCAAGCGACTGAAGCATAATAAATTTAAACTGAGAGTTGGCTCCTATTCTATTTATTAATTACTTAGTTCAGATTTTATATTTGAGACATAGGCTCCTAGCAACCTAGGTGACCTTATACCCCTGCCTCAGCAAACCAAGGGGATTTTCTTGGCCATCTAGTATGTGACAGTTCTTCCTTCAACTCTGAGCCCATGGACTTAGTAAACTATTAAGATATAATTAAGAAAGATGGATTAGGCTATTCTATTTTCTCAAGATAGGGATGATTTATGATATAACTAGATGCAGGTTGCAGGGGTGCCTTAGTCGGTTAAGTGTCTGACTTCAGCTTAGGTCATGATCTCATGGTTTGTGAGTCTGAGCCCTGCATCGGGCACCTCACTGACAGTGTGGTGCCTGCCTGGGATTTTCTCTTTCCCTGTCTCTCTTCCCCTCCCTCACTCGCTCTCTCACTCTGTTCTGAAAAATAAATAAATTAAAAAAAGAAAGATATCGGGCGCCTGGGTGGCTCAGTCAGTTAAGCTTCTGACTTCAGCTCAGGTCATGATCTCACAGTTCGTGAGTTCCAGCCCTGTGTCGGGCTCTGTGCTGACAGCTCAGTTCCTGGAGCCTGCTTTGGATTCTGTGTCTCCCTCTCTCTCTGCCCCTCCCCTGCTTGTGCTCTGTCTCTCTCTCAAAAATAAATAAACATTAAAAAAAAAAACATAACTAGATGGGATAAGTACATGCGATTGTTTTTTTGTCTGAACATTCTATGCTTTATTGTTGTAATTTTTACATACTTGTTTCTTTGTATATCTCTGATAGAGAATATTGGATACCTACCTCATCATGCCTTAATGAGAAAGGAAAAGTTGTCAGCAGACACACTTATTCTCAATCAGCTGTAGCATAAATAAGATAAGCAAATCCCTTGAAGGAGAAAAAGCAGCAAGCTAGTCATATCCATGTAGATTTGTTTGCTTGGCTTAAACCAGAGACTCTATGAACCATAACTATCAAGGACTAGTTTTAGTGGCTAGCCAGATTTCTGGAGAGTTTGTTAGTAGGATCCTAGGGAATCTTAGTAAGGTCACTCTCCTAAATACGGTTCTGTAAGAGTTGGATGCATAGGAGGAAATTAGTACTTTATACATATAGAGAGTAAGTAAATGGAGTTGATGATGGCCCAAATTTGGGACACCTCAGCCAAGGAAAACTATAAAAGGAGCCAAGATAGTCAGAAAAGAGTATCTCTACACTGCTATACAGATAAGCAGAACAGATTTTCTCAATCACCCATATAATTTGATTCTCACTGAGGTGCAAAGAAATTGACTTCTTTGCTCTTTCTAAAGATTTCAGTCATTCTCTTCATATAGCTTTTGATTGAGAAGGGCTACTATTGAGAATGATAATGAGAAAGACTTCAAGTAGTCAGTCTCTTGTTCTGCTTACATGTCAGTTACCTAGTCTGAATAGAGAGAACATGACTGAATATGGCAAATTGCTTTTGTAATACCAGCATTTCAAATCCCAAGTGAGTCTAGTTTTGAGTTAGTAAGATTACAGATAATATTGATGCAGCACTGGAAAATGATATTCTCAGGAACCATACAGCTACTAAAGTGCTGCAACCAGACCCAAAGTCATGGTAGACATTGCCTAAATAGTCCAGAGTTCTAGGACAGAGAAAAAATAGAGAGCATCAGGGTAAGGCCAGAAATCTTAAGGGTGAAATTCTTTCTGTACTGAAACATTAAGAAATGATATTTAAAGTTTATATATTTAAAACATCACTGTTGGGGCGCCTGGGTGGCTCAGTCGGTTCAGCGTCCGACTTCGGCTCAGGTCATGATCTCGCAGTTCATGAGTTCAAGCCCCGCGTCAGGCTCTGTGCTGATGGCTCAGAGCCTGGAGCCTGTTTCAGATTCTGTGTCTCCCTCTCTCTCTGAACCTCCCCCGTTCATGCTCTGTCTCTCTCTGTCTCAAAAATAAATAAACGTTAAAAAAAAAAAAATTTTAAATAAATAAATAAATAAATACAACATCACTGTTTTAATATTTAAATCTTACTTATAATTTTTATGTTAAAAGTTTAAAATGTATTCTCACCTCTGAATTTAAAGAGTCTTGGCCTAATGACTTCATCTTCTTTTACCTTCAGATATACTAAAAAATCACACCTCTTTAGGGAGATCATAGGTCCTAAATATGGATGTAAGTATTTAAGAAAAAACAATATATTCAAGAATATCAGAAATTGCAGGACTAATTGTAATTCCAAGAAGCTTGGATCTGTTGAGGACTAATTGACCATTGAAAGATATGGAGGAAACATTCTTGAATTAAATGGTTGTGCTAACATTTTGAGTTTGACACAGAAGACCAAATAAATTTTTTAAGATGGATCCCCCTCTTCCTGGGTGTATTACTGCAATTATTTTTTATCTTTTGGGGAGGAAAGCCTCTTGAGTGGTTAGAATACATAAAGTGAAGAGTACTGGCAAGTAACTATGTCAAAGGGGAAGGCCTGAAGCCATGCATACCTCCAAAATAAAAATATGGAGTAGTTTCAGATTTCAGGGGAAGTGGGGGCTCTGACAGGGGAATTGGAAAGTAGAGATAGAGAAACGGAAATGAGTGGGTGGTGATCCATCCCAACAACCCTCTATTTATTTTCCAGTTTGGCCATCAGTATCCCGATGTGAGACCTTATCTAGGGAATACAGGAAAATGAAGGGAATTGTCAACTATGGCAAGTGCTGTGCTTAATGTGGTTTCTATTCAGGAAGATCTCTAAATTACCCTTAATTCATAAGTGAAGATATTTTTTTCCAAGAACAATACATGTGAATTCCCAGCAGTAGTTTGCTTTCACATGGCAATATTAGAAGTTTATTTTCTTCTGTGCTACCACAGGGATATTTAAATTCTTCTACACCAAAGCATAATCTGATAAGTAGGATTTAAATAGTATTTTTGCCTAACTTAAATATTGAATTAACATCCTCACCAATGACATTTGGATCAGTGGTGATTCAGAAGGAGTGATGTAGGCTCTCTGACTTCCCTTTATTTATTTTATGACTGAAAAGGGATAGATCATTAAATAGAAAATAAATTTGGGTGTTCACCCAGACATAACCTTTCTGGGAAAACTGGAATCTATTGACAACCAGAGAAAGTCTGCTGCAAACCTGCAACTGGTTTCCCCATTTCCAGTTTGGTTCTTCTAACACTATTTCTTCTAGTGATGGCTGCCACTTGTCTAGGCAGGCACTGCAATTCCAAGACATTTGATTTTCCCAAGCTTCTGCATGAATGGGACCAAAAATATGAAACTATTTACTCTGGTAGGAAGCAGTACAATTTACAGCAACTCTTTTCTTAGTATTTACAACTGATACCAACATGGGCATTTGATGGAAAATAGCTATAGACTCTGATCATTATTAATAACCAGCCATGGTCCAGCTGTTGGTGTTAACACTTCTCTGAGTAAAAGATCACACTATTCTACCTTAGAAATTGAAGGAAAACAAGACAAAACAAAAAATGATTTGAAATACATGATAATAATGAACTAACCTCAAGTCAGACCTGAGTAAATTGGTTGACCCAAGAGCAGTTTTAGGCAAATGCCCTACCTAATACAATCAATCCATCTCTGCCTGAAAAACTTTATCCTAAAGCACTATCTATGTCAGGTTTCCCTGGCTTCTCATAGGACCAATCAGACCAAATGAGGAAAAACCTTGTGGTTGTAAAAAATAAAAGCATTTCATATTTAGTGATGGCAAAGAATTCTGTATTAGTTAGGGCTAAATCGGTTGCCCATAACAGAAGATCCTAAATACTCAGTAGGTTATTTCTCTGGAAGTTTGGATGCAGGGAATGTAGGACTGGTAGTGTACCATGGTCACTAGACACCCTGGCTCCTTCTACCTTGCTCTTCTGGCCTTCTTTTGCATGTTGCTTCATGTCCCAAGATGGCAGTTGGAGCACTAGCCATCATATCCATATTCTTTCAGAAGACTTTCTAGACATCTCACACAAAATTTCCACCTTTAATGTTAGTTATGTGGCTAAATATAGCTGTAAGGAAAGTTTGGAAATATATTTTTCTATCAAATGTTCAACTGAGATCCACACTTCTAGTCCTAAGAAATAAAGGAAGAATAAATTGTCAGAGTCAATTAGCAATATCAAATCTGATAGTTTGGATAAAACATATCTGCCACATCAAAGAGTTTGACCATTTTATTTTTTGTTATTATAGTACAGACTAAATGTCTCCAGGCTTCATTACAAAGATTTTAAAAAGGGCCACATGAATAGTAATGACTTATGTTTTATGGGATCTTGCTCTTACCTGCTTTGTTATGTTCCCAGAATCTTCCACAATGCTCTCAGTAGTTCCAGAGGCCTCTGGAAAGAATACCTTTGTCAAGTAAATATAATTAGCTTCCCTGGGATATGCAAGGGAAGACTGGAAACACATTCTTCTATCAAGTGTTCAGCTGAGATCTACACTTCAGTTACTAAGAAATAAAGGAAGAATGAATATTCAGAGTCAATTTAAAAGTATCTAACTAAGATGCTATTAAAAAATTATCTGGGTCTCCTGTTCACTGGACATAACGCATGTGCCAGCCCATTCTATTTATGGTTCTGACTCCTGCTGCACCTCATGGGCATCATACCTGTCTGGTTCTATGCCTGCTTGAAGTGGCTATAGCCATAGAATATTGCACACATACAAACAAAGATTTCATTTACACAGTATTTGAGAGTAAGTTGCAGACATTATGGTTGTTGATTCCTAAATACTTCAGTGAATATTTCCTATGATTAGAAGTATTATCCTACATAACCACAGTACAGATAACAACCTCAATATAATTTATCATTGATACAATAATTTAATCCACTTTCACATTCCAGTGTTGTCAGTTTACCCAAAATTCTCCTTTATTAGCATTATTCACCTTTGGATTCTCCCTTCACTAGAATTTCTAAGTTTTCAGATCTTTTCTCACTCCCTTGGGTCTTCTTCTCTAAATGATATATATCCTTTCTAATTTTTAAACAAAAAAAAAGTTAATTGTATTACTTTATTATAAGACAAATAATAGTATGAACTAAAACCAGAGAAAGTATGCTTTTTTTAGGGGGATGGAGGGGCAGAGGAAAAGGGAGAGAGAGAACCCCAAACAGGCTCCATGCTCAGTGCACAGCCTGAGGCAGTGCTTGATCCCACAACCCTGAGATCATGACCTGAGCTGAAATCTAGAGATGCCTAACCTACTGAACCACCCAGACACCCCAAGAGCAAGTATGTTTTAAAGACCCGGTAAGAATGGTATTCTATACAACCACTTTAATAAAATAAAGGATAAGAACCATATGATCCTCTCAATAGACACAGAAAAAGCATTTGACAAATTATAGCATCCATTCTTGATAAAGACCCTCAGCAAAGTAAGGATAGGTGGAACCTACATCAACATCATAAAGGCTATATACTTAAGACCACAGCTAATATCATCCTCAATGGGGAAAAACTGAGAGCCTTTTGCCTACAGTCGAGAATAAGACAAAGATGTCCATTCTCACCATTACTATTTAACGTAGTACTGGAAGTCTTAGCTAGCAATCAGACAACAAAAAGATATAAAGGCATCTAGGTCAGCAAGAAAGAAATCAAACTTTCCTATTTGCAGACTACTCTATGTAGAAAACCTGAAAGACTACACCAAAAACTTGGTAGAACTGATACATGAATTCAGCAAAGTTGCAGGATATAAGATCATTGTACATAAATCGGTTGCATTTCTTTTTTTTTAACCTTTATTTATTTTTGACAGAGAGAGAGAGAAAGAGACAGTACGAATGGGGGGAGGAACAGAGAGAGAGGGAGACCCAGAATCCAAAGCAGACTCCAAGTTCTGAGCTGTCAGTACAGAGCCCAATGCAGGGCTTAAACCCATGAACAGCAAGTTCAGGACCTGAAATGAAGTCGGATGCTTAACTGACTGGGCCACCCAGACACCCCGAGAAATTGGTTGCATTTCTATACACCAATAATGAAGCAGCAGAAAAAGAAATCAAAGAATCGATTCCATTTGCAATTGCACCAAAAAAATCAGATACCTAGGGATGAATCGAACCAAAGAGGTAAAAGATCTCTACTCTGAAAACTATAGAACACTTATAAAAGAAATTGAAGAGGACACAAAGAAATGGAAAAACATTCCATGCTCATGGATTGGAAGAACCAACATTGTTAAAATGTCTATACTACGAAAGCAATCTGCACATTTAATGCAATCCCCACCAAAAATACCACCAGCATTTTTCACAGAGCTAGAATAAGCAATCCTAAAATTTGTATGGAACCAAAAAAGACCCTGAATAGCCAAAGCAATGTTGAAAAAGAAAAGCCAAGTGGGAGGCATCACAATTCCAGACTTCAAACTGTATTACAAAGGTGTAGTCATCAAGACAGTATGGTACTGGCACAAACAGAAACATAGATCAGTGGAACAGAATAGAAAACTCAGAAATGGACCCACAACTATATGGTCAACTCATCTTTGACAAAGCAGGAAAGAATATCCAATGGAAAAAAGACAGTCTTCAGCAAATGGTGTTGGGAAAACTGGACAGTGACATGAAGAGGAATGAAACTGGGCCACTTTCTTACATCATACAAAAAATAAATGCAAAATGGATGAAGGACCTTATTGCGAGACAAGAAACTATCAAAATCCTGGAGGAGAACACAGGCAGCAACCTCTTTGACCTTGGCCGTAGCAACTTCTTTCTAGGCATGCCGCCAGAGGCAAGAGAAACAAATGCAAAAATGAACTATTGGAACTTCATTAAATAGAAAGCTTCTGCACAGCAAAAGAAATAATCAACAAAAACTAAAAGGCAGCCTATGGAATGGGAGAAGATATTTCCAAATGACATACCTGATAAAGGAATAGTATCCAAAACCTATAAAGAACTTATCAAACTCAATATCCAAAAAACAAATAGTTAAGAAATGGTCAGAAGACATGAGAAGACACTTTTCCAAAGAAGACTTTGGAAAGACATCGATGTGCAACATCACTCATCATCAGGAAAATACAAATCAAAACCACGATGAGATACCGTCTCACACCTGTCAGAATGACTGAAATTAACAACACAAGAAACAACAGGTGTTGGCGGGGATGCAGAAAAAGGGGATCCTTCTTGCACTGTTGGTGGGAATGCAAACTGGTGCAGCTACTCTGGAGAACAGTATGGAAGTTCCTCAAAAAGTTAAAAGTAAAACTACCCTATGATCCAGCAATTGCACTACTAGGTATTTACCCAAAGGATACAAAAATATAGATTTGGAAGGGTACGTGTACCCCGATGTTTATAGCAGTATTATCAACAATACCCAAGCTATGCAGAGAGCCCAAATATTCATAAACTGATGAATATTACTGATAAATAATATGTGGTACACACACACACACACACACACACGCACTGAGAGAGAGAGAGAGAGAGAGAGAGAGAGAGAGAGAGAGAGAGGATTGGAATATTACTCATCCATCAAAAAGAATGAAATCTTGCCATTTGCAAAGAAGTGGAGGGAGCTAGAGTGTATTATGCTAAGCGAAATAGGGAAAGACAAATACCACGTGATTTCACCCATATGTGGACTTTAAGGAAAAAAAACATAAACATATGGGAGTGGGGTAGGAAAAGAGAGGGAAACAAACCATGAGACTCTTTTAAAAAATTTTTTTAAACATGTATTCATTTTTGAGAGAGAGAGAGCCTGAGTGGGGGAGGGACAGAGAGAGAGGGAGACACAAAATCCGAAGCAACTCCAGGCTCTGAGCTGTAGGCACAGAGCCTGACGTGGGGCCGGAACCCACAAACTGTAAGATCATAACCTGAGCTGAAGTCAGATGCTTAACCAGCTGGGCCACCCAGGCACCCCAGGAGACTCTTAAAGATAGAGAACAAACAGGGTTGATTGAGGGAGGTGGGTGGGGGGTGGTGAGGGGTATTAAGGAGGGCATTTGTTATGAAGAGCACTGGGTATTGTAAGTAAATGATGAATCACTGAATTCTACTCCTGAAACCAGTGTTGTACTGTATGTTAACTAGCTAGAATTTAAGTAAAAATTTGGAAGAAAAAAAAAGAATGGTATTCTATACATCTTTTCTTTGATTATACTCAAGTGTTTGCTAACATTTAACCCTTTAATAGATAAACTGTCTAATCCCAAATTTTTTTATACTAAGTCACCCTTTCTTTTCACAGATCAATGGTTCTAAAATTTATGTCATAGAATCTCTTGGGAAGACTTTAACAATATTTAATCAACAATTTTTGAGCACCTTATTGTGTGCCAGACACTGTTGTATGAGAAAGAAAATCATGGAATAGTTTTGAACAGAGAAATAACATAATCTTTATTTAAAAGGATTATTCTGGCTGCTGTGTTGAAACAACACCATGTGGGGGCAAGGTGGGAAGCAGGGAGAACAGTACTAAAGTTATTCCATACAAGCTGAATAAGAGATGGTGGTGACTTGTATGAAGGTGGATATAATTGATGGGATGAGAAGTGGACAGATTCTGGATGTATTTTGATGATAGAGTCAATAGGATTTGCTGTTTGATTGGATGTGGGGTGTGAGATTAAAAAAGAGACTCAAGAGTGACTCTAAGACTTCAATCTGAGTAACTTTTCTCTATATTTTAGCAATTAAGATAGGCAAATGCCAGGTTAAATATTGTCTTAATTATCTTACAGCCATGTGTATCATGATGTGGTTAAAGGCATACAAGTATTTTCTACTAAAATATACTTGACAAAAACCAACAAATAAAAACAAACAAGCTGGTTAAAAAATAAGCCAAAAACCTTGAAAGACACTGGACCAAAGATGTACAGATGGCAAATATGCATATGAAAAGATTCTCCACATGGTATCAAGGAGGGACAAATTAAAACAATGAGATATCACTATAAACTTATTAGAATGGACAAAATCTGGAATACTGATGACATTAAATACCAGGAAAGATATGGTATAACAGGAGTTCTCATTTATTGCTAGGAGGAATACAAAATGGTACACCCATTTTGGAAGACAGTTTGGCAGTTTCTTACCAAACTAAACGTACTCTTACTGGACAATTCAGCCATTCTATTCCTTGGTATTTACCCAAAGGAGTCAAAAATTTATGTCCACATGAAGATCTGCACATTGGTATTTGTAGCAGTTTTGTTTATAATTGCCAAAACTTGGAAGCAACTAAGATGTCTTTCAATACGTGAATGGATAAATAAACTGTGGTTCATCCAGACAATGGGACAGTAATTAGCACTAAAAGGAAATGATCTGTCAAGCTACAAAAAGACATGGAAGGAATCTTAAATGCATACTATTAAGTGAAAGAAGCAAATCTGAAAAGGCTACATACCGTGTGATTACAACTGTTTGACACTGCAAAAGGCAAATGTGGAGACAATAAAAGGATCAGTGGTTGTCAGGGGTTGAGGTGGGTGGGAAGGATGAATAGGCAGAGCACAGGGGATTTTTAGGGCAGTGAAAATACTCTGCATGATACCATAACAATATAGATAGATGTTATACATTTGTTCAAACCCATAGATTGTACAACATCAAGAGTGAACCAGAATATAAATTATGTACTCCAGGTGATTATGATGTATCAAGTGTAGGTTCATCAGTTGTAATAAGTTACCACTCTGTTGGGAGACCTTGATATTGGGAACGGCTATTCTTGTGTGGGGGTAGGGTACCTTCCTCACAATTTTGCTGTGAACCTAAAACTTCTATTAAAAAACAAAGTCTTAACCAAACAAATACAACTCTTGAAATCTGCAAATCTGAGTAGGTAATTCTGAGACTCTCAGTTTTTTGGTGGTGGGAGGGAGGGAAGTTTCAATATAATTTTTCATGGGCTTCCATATAGTATAAGGATTTTTGTTACCTGCTTCTTCATAACAAGGCTCTATTTCACATTTCCAGTGATGGAAATTTCAGTATTGGCAGAGGATCAACTACATTTTGAATAGTTTGAAGTATTAAGAGATTTTGCTTTGTGTTGCAGGAAAGTTTATTTGTTCATTATTCTGTGTTTGTATAGTCCATGCTTTCTGCACATAGCATTTGAATATTTGAGGAGAATTATAACTCCTCTAAAGTTTATCTTCACTAACTCCTTTAGAGGAATCCTCCTTTTATATCTATGATAAAGCAGGAAATTAGATTTTATTAAACAGAAACATATTTTGATTTTTCAGTTTTTGCTTTTTGAGCAATTTTCATATTTCATTTTCAGATTTCTATATTGAATGATTGGGCTGTAGTCAAAGTAAATATTGATTCCAAAAACCATATCTAAAAAGACTTGACTCATTTCCTATATCCAAGTGTTTCCCAAATACAGTCTGGATCAACAACCCTTGTTTTGAACCTGCATGAAAAAGGCATTGTATTATTTTGCCCACTTATTTTCATTTCGTGTCTTTCTTTTTGCTTTTCTTCTTATTGAATATTTATCTTCCTTTTCTTATTTTCTAAAACATAACAGAATTATGTAAAGCTTTAATACAGTATTCAACAAATACATGTATCTCCAGGATGAAGAATAACTGTTCCAAAAGTTGTTCTTGTTGAGAATTTGGATGTGTGGAAGGAACCTCAATATGAATTTACAGTTTGACAAAAAGGTTATGAAATCTATGCAGTTGCATGAGGAGAGGCAGAGTGACTTGAAATAGAGAAATAACTGTACATTCCTAGCTGCTGTCAGACACATCTGAAGTGTGTTCAGTTTGAGTATGAGGATGCTTCTTCTGGGCAGACAGAGTGGAGAGGAGATGGCTCAACTGTGTTTTGGCCCTCTCTCATCACCATCACTGATGTCAACCCATAAGTAAAAGAGTGAGTCAGAGGACGTCTGGCAACATCCATACTTGTCAGGGAAAGCATCCCAAGAATATGGAGAGTCAGGACAATTGCTGTGGTCTCTCTGAGCTACTTGTCCCAGGTCTGTTCTCTGTTTGCTATACCACTCCTTATTTGCTCGAGTTTTGGCATTGTCATAGTCTAGTCACTGGAACCTATTGTCAGTGTCATCTTTACATAGGGCAGAGTGTATGTGTTTTCCAGAGACAAATTTTGTTTAGATTTGATAAACAGGAATGTTCAGATGTCATGAACAAGAATCATCTAAAGGCGACAGCCTTGCCCTTGGTAGGAACCCATTTGAGGGTGTTAGGGCAAGGAAGGTGTGTGGGGACTGGGATGCATTGTCTTGACAGGTCAGTTGGGAAATGAGGACGGTGGGGAGAGAAGACAGGCCCTGCTGGGTTGCACCTCACTTCAGACAACTCTTGACTCTGCTGTGCCTAGATATAGTTCTGATTTGACACTTGGTTAGGAACCCCCAATTTTGAGCCAGGTTCAAGATTGTGATTTGCAGATTTTTTTCCTGAGGCACTGGTAACCAGTTCTGGTTTGAGGATAAAAGAGTATCATTGGCCATGGTATAGATACATGGACTTAAGTTTATAACTGTATTAGCCTTAAAAAAATAACTCAAGGTCAGCAAAACAGATGTTTACATGTCATTACAGCTCAGAAAACTCTCGCTTGATTTGGGAAATACTATCTGAGGAAAATAAGATAATAAAGATTGTCATATAAGTGAAAATTTTACTTTCCAACTTATTGCATAATATTTATGCTGGACATCTTCTCTTGGGAATATTCACCTATGCCTCCTTCCTTGTCAAAATATACTTGTTCAGAATCCCACTTTGTTCAAATCTGCTTTTCTGCTGGGTCCCTACATACTAGTGAGCTGGTTGATCATGACTTCACTAAATGTCACTTGATGACTTGTTTTTTTTTTTAACATTATTGAGTTGTGGTTAAAAAAGACTTTAAATAAATGTTTTTTAATTTATTTTTTGAGAGGGAGAGCATGAGCAGGAGAGGGGCAGAGAGGGGGGGGATAGACGATCTGAAGCCTGTTCGGTACTGACAAGCTGAGAGCAGCAAACCCAAGGCGGGCTCGAACCCACAAACCATGAGATCATGACCTGAGCTAAAGTCAGACGTTCGGCTCAACTGACTGAGACACCCAAGTACCTCGTGGTTAAAAAGACTTTAAAGAAGGAATACGTGGAAGGAATGCCAGCTATGTAGCAGGCTCATAGGGCACATTTTTAGTGCCATTGTATTCATATCATGTTGTCAACTGCTTACATATGCTGAAACATTCTTTCCAACTACAAATCTTCCTCTCTGCAAATCCTGTTCCACACTGGTTCCCCTTTTCCCTTAGAAGGGCAGCCGTCTGAAGAGTAATGAAAAGTGAGCAAAAGTGGTGACCTTCACCACTGACCCTAGGCTCTCTAGCCTATTTTTATTACATTTAAATACACAGTTTCACAGAGAGATTTGTTTGTGGATAGTAAAAAAAAAAGTTAGGAGTTCCCAATCTGAGAAGGTAAAGTCTGAACTTTTATTATTTCATGAAAATGTCTTTTGTTCTACTTCTTATGCATTAGTGATAAAATAAAGACCTACCTTCCCCGGAAAACATAAATGAGTATGTGGGCATTCTATACTTGCTCCCTTAGGTTCCCTAGCTCCAACTACCCTGGATCCAGTCTGTTTCTTTCCCTGCTCTGTACCCTGAAAGCCGACCCTTATGGTTGGCATCAGTTGGACTCCCTTACTTCCTGGCTTCTGCTCAGGTTTGAGTAATAGGAGATGTGAGTAAGATGCATTCTGTGCTGTGGATGGGTGCCTTTCCTGGTTCCAACTCTCACTAGGCTCTAGTGATATCATTCCTCTCTTTGCCGTTCAGGCCTGCAAGTTCCCTTTGTTGGAAATCCCTGGATGCCTATGTGTTTGGTAATAAACTCTCTTCAGTTAAAGTCTTGGAGTGGGCTGTTATTTCCTGTTGGTGCTCTTAAGCACAGGCTCAAGAACAGTTTAGATAAATCTTGAATTCTTTCATTTATTCCCCACCTATGTATTAGCTACCTTCTATCTACACTGTCTGAGGCATTGGGGTAATGGATAGTTAGGAAGGGAATTTGTCAAGGCATTAGCAAGTAGGCTAACTAGCATTGTAGTTAGCCTACAAATGCTAATTTTTCTCAGTCCTTCATACTTTGTTGGAGCCAGACTTCTGGCCTTGAAGGACCATTGATCTAAGGTCTTGCTTAACTGTGCTCTGGCCAAGAGAGCTGGACTGCTGCTGAATGAACTATTCCAGATGTTAAGTGTCTCCCTAGGCAAAAAGTTGACCTGACACTTGAGGTGCAATGAATATGACCATGTATTATATATGTTTGTGGATATGGTGGGATGAGGGAGTGAAGAGCAAATAATAAATCAATACCTCAAATTCCTCTTCTTTAACCCATTTTCTTTATACTTCATGAGAAGTTTCTACAGACAGAGTAGAAGGGACCTATGCTCATTTAGGAAACATGTGGGATTCCGAAGTAGCATGATGAGTAGGAAATACCTGGCCTCTGAATTAGATAGGTCTAAAATGGAACACTGGAACCAAGTGGGGCAGGAGAAGGGAGTGCAACAGTCAGCTCCAAGGCAAGGAATAAGAGCAATTAAAAAAATGACTATATCTGGATTGAACTCTAGCTTTGTTACTTACTAATTACATGGCATCTGGCCAATCACTTAACTCTATCAATTCAGCCTTCTGCTCTGTTCAATGGGGACAATTCTATATATATTGCAAAGTTATTGAGATAAAGCACTTGCCATGCAGTAATTGCTCAAAAATGATAGCTGCTATTATTATTATACAGTATATTCTTCCATCTATCAACATAATCACCAACCTCTTTTTTCCCAGCAATACACTTTTGTGCTTTTATTTTTTGGTAGCTGACATGTTCTTTTCTTATCTCCTCTGTTGTTTGTAAGTGTCTTGAAGTTGGGACTCTGTCATTTAAAGTAGTTCTGGAAGCTCTTAGCAAATTTATAAACAAGTCATGTCTAACCCTTAGCTCTTTGCATTATGTAAAGCACATGTGTTTGCTAGGCTGTTAATATTTATCTTTTGGGAAATCAGTATGTCATTGGTGATGAGGCAAGAAGTCAAGTTACAGTCAAGATACAGGCCTTTGAAATGAGGAAAGAATAAAGGTCAGATGTGGAGGATGTTGATCTGGAATTAAATCCTTTCCATAAATGGCCTCTGTAAACACGTTTTGGCCAGTGGTCACTGACCTCTTCAGGATTTGATCTTGTGAGGCTGTACCCTGGTCATGAGTTCATCAGATTGTGTATTCCTAGTTAGAGAAGTCATACAGCAGACACATTTATTTACCACAATTCCTAAGTCTTTAAATAAGACCTAAATGTCTGTGCTCAAATTAGTAAAGACATCTTGACATAAACCAGTTTTAGTCTGAGAGAAAGAAAAAGTTTGTACAAATTTAGGAGCTTTTTATTTACAGTACTATGACTTGAGACTGTAAGCTGTATTTTGTGAGGTCTAGCATTACACAACTAGGGCAAGGACTGTGCCTAAAAATTTGCTTGTGCAAAATGAATTGAGGGACACACTATCTAACTCCTGATCAAAAGTATCTGCTCTCCCCCCAGGTCTGCACCATTCTTCCTTGTGGCCTCAAATTATTAGGGCCATTCCTTTAAGTGAAAGCCAACAAGCATTTTTTAAAAATAAATTACAATATGCTTGGTACTTCACTGAGCGAGAATCATGATAAAAATATAGCAAAGATTCAGCTCATGTATTCAAGGAAGTTGCAATTATGATTTAAGGCATTTTCTTGGTAGTAGTTCCTATTCTTTTGGCTACAAGTGAATAAAACCAACTTTAACTTAGACAAAAAAAAAAAAAAAGAACAGTTGAATTCACTGGTTCATTTACATGAACAGTGTGAAGGTCAACAATTGTCTTGGGGCTCAAAAGTTTCTCTCATCTGTCTCTGTTTTTTCTAAGTTGAAATCACTCCTGAAGAGACTCTTCCTGGTGTCCAGAACTGTTATTATCAGCCACATACAGATTTAGTACCAAAAAGATAAGACATTTTTTTAATTTCCATTTTTAGAAGTTGTAGGACTCTGATGGACCTAGCTTAGCTCACATGGTTGGGGGTGTGGAATAAAAGCCTCTTTACTAGAAGTTACTGAGTTAGAATATAAGAGCAGACTCCTAAAACAAAAGGATGTTAATCATCTAGGAACAGATAACACAATATATACGTACTAACCTTTTCTAAATCTCTAAAGTTATTGCTCTTTGCCAGGTGTTTAGAGAATGATAATGCAGATGATGAGGCTAACAGACAAAATTTGCAAAATAATGTGAATTAGCCCTCGTCTAATTTTACTAGCTTGCAACATTATCACAGGCCAAGGTGTCTGAAGAGAAAGTTGTTTTCTCTACCAATTTCCTTTAATAATTGAATTTTATGTGGATGAGGTAGAGATTTTAAGGTATATTTTAATTTTAGATACAAAATGCCATACCGGATAATAGTAATGCACACAGTATCCTAGTGTCTACCCAACCTATAGCCTTTGTTAATTAAAAGAAACAAACATGAACCCACACCATGATTCACTTCTAATGAAGAATATTTAAGGAAGTTGCTTTAAGATGATCTGAATATTATTATTTTTTAAAAATGTTTTATTTATTTTTGAGAGAGATACAGAGCGTGTGCAAACAGGGGAGGGGCAGAGAGAAAGGGATAGAGGATCTGACATCAGAGAGCCTGATGCGGGGCTCGACCTCACAAACCCTGAGATCATGACCTGAGCTGAAGTCAGATACTCAAATGACTGAGCCACCCAGGTGCCCCCTGAATATTATTATTATCATAAACTGCAAGCTTTTATAATGTTAGATAGTAATATGAAATGCCTATTGAATATGCTCTCTTTTAACATTAACTTTTTAATCCAACTGATGTGCTGCTTGCATGCCCTCTCCCCACCTGACCAGGGACACTAAGGAGGCATATGAACACCAAATAGGGAGTGCAGTGGCAGAGCAAGTGTGACTGCCCTGCCTCCTCCTCACTGGGTGATATTTGACAAGCTTCTGACTTCTATCTGCCTTATTTTCTTCAACTGTAAACCAACCAACTCTATGGTATGTTTTGAGCAAGGTCATGCTAAGGATCTGAGGTGAAGAAAGTGCTCCTTTCTGGTTCTTGGGAAGCTGCATATACTTGTTTGTTTTTTCTTCCAAGATTTCATTTAAATTCAAGTTTGTTAACATATAGTGTAGTATTGGTTTCAGGTAGAATTTAGTGATTCATCACTTAACATATAGCATCCAGTGCTCATCCCCAAAAGTGTCCTCCTTAATGCCCATCATCCATTTAGTCCACCCACCCACCTCCTCTCTAGCGACCCTCAGTTTGTTCTGTATAGTTAGAAGTCCCTTATGGTTTGCCTCTCTCTTTTTTCCTTTTCTTTTTCTTTTTCTTTTTACTTTTTTTTCTTTTCTCTATGTTCATCTCTTTTGTTTCTTCAGTTCCACTTATGAGTGAAATCATATGGTGTTTGTCTTTCTTGCACTGACTTACTTTGCTTAGCATAATGCACTCTAGTTCCATCCATGTCATTGCAAATGTCAAGATTCCATTCTTTTGATGGCTGAGTGATAGTCCATTGTATGTATGTGTGTGTGTGTGTGTGTGTGTGTGTGTGTGTGTGTGTATGTATGACATTTGTGCTCTTTCCATAATTTAGGAATTATTGATAGTACTGCTATAAACATTGGGGTGCATAGGCCCCTTTGAATCAGCATTTTGTATCCTTTGGATAAATACTTAGTAGTGCAATTGCTGGATCGTAGGGGAACATTAACTTTGAATTTCTGAGGAACCTCCATACTATTTTCCAGAGTGGCTGCACCAGTTTGCATTCCCACCAACACTGTAAAAGCGCTCCCCTTTCTTTGCATCTTTACCAACATCTGTTGTTTCCAGAGTTGTCAATTTTAGTTGCCATTCTGACAAGTGTGAGGTGGTATCTCATCATAGTTTTGATTTGTATTTCCCTGATGATGAGAGATGTTGAACATTTTTTCATTTGTCTTCTGGACATTTGGATGTCTTCTTTGGATAAATGTCTTTTCATGTCTTCTGCCCATTTCTTAACTGGATTATTTATTTTTTGGATGTTGAGTTTGGTAAGTTCTTTATGGATTTTGGATATAGCCCTTTATCTGATGTCATTTGCCAGTATCTTCTTCCATTCCATTGATTCCCTTTTAGTTTTGCTATGGTTTCCTTCACTGTGCAGAAGCTTTTATCTTTTTTTAATTTATTTAAATTCAAGTTAGTTAACATATAGTGTAATAATGATTTCAGGAGTAGAACCCAATGATTCATCTCTTACATATGACACCCAGTGCTCATCCCCAAAAGTACCCTCCTTAATGCCCATCACCCATTTAACCCATCCCTCTACCCACCCCACCCCCTCCAGCAACCCACAGTTTGTTCTCTGTATTTAAGAGTCTTTTATGGTTTGCCTCCCTCTGTGTTTTAATGTTATTTTTCCTTCCCTTCCCCTATGTTCATCTATTGTGTTTCTCAAATTCCACATATGAGTGAAGTCATATGACATCTATCTTTCTCTGACTGACTTATTTCATGTAGTAATTGTTTATATACTGGAGCAAGATGGACTGACTCAACGCAGCTGGCCTCGCCTCCAGACCAGCACAGCCACCACCCCCAGGCAGCTTCAGGGCCTTTGCATTTGCTGTTTCTAATGTTACAAATACCTTCCTTCTAGATATTCACACGACTTACTTCAACGACTTACATCAAGTCTTTTCTTAGATGTTATCTACTTCATGAGGTCTGCCTTGATCACTCTTTTTATAATTACAGACTCCCTTGACACTCTTCATCTTTTTTCTATAGCACTTATTACCATTTAATATACTATATAATTTACTTATTTTTGTGTGTTTGGTTATTGTTTCTTTCTTCCAACTAGGCAAAAGCTCCATGAAAGTAGGATGTTTTAAAATTTTGTGGATTGGGGCGCCTAGGTGGCGCAGTCGGTTAAGCGTCCGACTTCAGCCAGGTCACGATCTCTCGGTCCGTGAGTTCGAGCTCCGCGTCGGGCTCTGGGCTGATGGCTCGGAGCCTGGAGCCTGTTTCCGATTCTGTGTCTCCCTCTCTCTCTGCCCCTCCCCCGTTCATGCTCTGTCTCTCTCTGTCCCAAAAATAAATAAACGTTGAAAAAAAAAATAATTAAAAAAAAAAATAAAAAAAAAATTAAAAAAAAAAAATAAAATTTTGTGGATTGCTGACTCCCAATACCTAGACTAGTGCTTGGGACATAGTGATTAATTAGTATGTGTTGTTGTTGTTGATGATGATGATGATGATGATGTAGATTATTAGTGTGAGTTAAGACTAGGAGAGTATTTTTTTTAATACTTACTTATTTTGGGGAGAGCGTAAGCAGGGGAGGGACAGAGAGAGGGGGACAGAGGATCTGAAGTGGGCTCTGTGCTGACACACTGACAGCAGTGAGCATGATGTGGGGCTCAAACCATGAGCTGTGAGATCATGACCTGAGCCAAAGTCAGATGCTCAACTAACTGAGCCACCCATGTGCCCCTAGAAGAGTATTTTGATATGAGATTATGAATTCCAGGAAGACCTAAGCAGAAGAAACCAGTAAAAGTGTTGGAGAGAAGGAGGGACATCCATAAAGAGATGTTTTAAGGGAATTAATCTGGTAGTGATAAGTACTTTGGGTTTTTCAAGGGAGGAATTATAGCAGTAATTTAGAAGTATAGTGATCTGGGGTTATACAAGAGTATTGGCAGTAGAATTACAAAGGAATTTATTTATTTATTTATTTATTTATTTATTTATTTATTTATTTTAAAATTTATTTACTTATTTTGAAAGAAAGATAGCATGAATGGGGGAAGGACAGAGAGAGAGACAGAGACAGAGACAGAGGATCCCAAGCAGGCTCTGCACTGTCAGCACCGAGCCCGATGCAGGGCTCAGGCTCACAAAACTGTGAGATCATGACCTGAGCCGAAACCAAGAGTCAGGCATGTTACCAACTGAGCCACCCAGGCACCCTAAAATTGATTTACAGAGGATATTTTAAAAGGAAAATTAATGACACTCAGCAACTGCTGAGACATTAATATTAAGTGTGTGGAGGTGGAGCCGGAACCTGAAAGGTTCTGAGTTTTCTCCTCCTGACCCTCTATCATTGTCCCTTCTCTGCATTGCTCTGTGCTATAGAAGGTTAACCCTTGAGCCTCACCCAAGCTCCCTTGTCATGTTGCTTCCATTTGGACTCATCCAATGGGAAGAACAACAATAGACTGGAGGGTGGCAGAAGACAGAGATGAGAGTGTGTCTTCCTCTTCCCTCCCTACTATTGATCTGTGCTGTGGCAATAACTGCAGCCTTCTACAATTGTAGCTGCTATTAAGTGGTACACTTCTACACGATTCCAAGTCTCATTGAGCTTCTGTTCCCTAGGCTTTGACCCCTACATCTGTTAACAGCTTTCTGCTGTCGCTAGTTGTTGGGGCTATCACTATTCTTTGTTTTCTCAAATCTGTTGATACCTCTAAAAGTAATCCTTTCATTAAAGACTCTTAATTTGAATGATTTAAGTGTAAACTCTATTTCCTCCTGGGAGTATGAGTGATGCAGAGGGAAGAAGTTAAGACTTGCTGCAAACTTTTAAACCCTGGAAACTGAAAAAAAAAAAAATTCAATAGCACCACTAAGAAAAATATGAAAATATAAAGAAAGAGCTCAATTTTGAGGAAGGATGAAAACTTTAACACACATACAGTTGGCCAAAATGGGAAAATGTCTAAGTGGGATGCTTACTGGCCAGTTATGAGACCTAGAGGGACCAGAATAAAAGTTGAAACTCACTCAACAATCCATTTATTGAGCCCCAAAGTGAGTTAGATTCAGGTTTGGGTTTCACTGAAGCCTAATTGAGATCTTTAAGCTAGAAATAGCAGCTGGTGTGTGAAAGGGAGTGTATATTGAGAAAAACAGAAGGCCTAGGACTGAACTGATTTATTCTCTCATTTAGGAAATGGAAGGATAAGTAGAGGCAGGCAGGAGGCCAGAAAAGGAACTGAGGGAATTGGACAAGTAGAACATGAACAGTGTCAAAGATGAAGTAGGTATTCAAATATTATTTGGCAATATCAGGGGCTATATGCCATGAAAATAATGCAAGTAACAATCAGAATATAAACTAATTTATAATCCAAATTTTAAGTGTCATTGGCAAACGACATCACTTGGTTTATCTATGAGGACAAAAAGATTTATCTGTGAAGACAAAAAAGCCTGGACTTAGTGGAAAGAGATGTGTACAAATACATCTGCTGGAATCAGATAAAAGTTTATCTCATATAATTTATGACACATTTATCTTATATAATTATGGTCTTCAGAGTAGGAGATATATTACATTTTGTAATTAAATTTGTCTCTTTTCCAAGCTTGAGCAGATATTGCCAATATCTTCCCCTTTGACTGTCTTCTCTAACTTCCATGGTTCTAACTCTTCTAACTGCCATTCAACAAATGCATACTTGACAGTTTTAAGGTATGTTACAGAATAAAACTGTGATGGCAGTTACTAATATGGGAAAAGTAGAAAAGGAACAAGTTTCAGGGGAGTGCTGAGGGATTCCCAAGACCTCCCTCAGGTTCTATGATTCATTACAAGGACTCACAAAACTCCGAAAAGCTATTATATTCATAGTTATGGGTTATTACAGTGAAAATATATAAATTGAAGTCAGCAAAGGAAAGTCACTTAGGGTGAAGTTTAGAAGAAACCAGGCACAAGCTTCCTCTAGTCCTCTCCCAGTGGAGTCACATGGGAAGAGTTTAATTTTCCCAGCAGCAATGTGGGATGACATGTATGAAGTATTGCCAACCAGGGGAGCTCATCTGAGTCTTAGTGTCCAGGGCTTTTATGGGGGATCATTCACATAGGCATGGAATACTCATATAGCTAACCTTAGGTAGTCAATGTCTAACCCCCAAGTCCCTAGGTTTTAAACTGATAGAGCATGACTTAGTGCTCCAGGAAAACAAAGGCACTTTATTAGGCAAAATATTTTAAAGGCTCAGAGGTTATCTACTAGAAGCAAATAAAGAACCAGGCTTGAAGACCTTTGGAATGTGGCAGTTTAGATAGTTCATGCCTGCTGAATTAACTTTTTACTTTACAAGGGGGATGCCAAACACAATTTTAAGTTTGAGATGCTTCTTTAACATCCAAATGGAAATGTCACAGGTTAGATATATGATTATGGGAGTTTTCAGTATACACAATATATACCAAGTATTTAAAATCATGAGACTGGATGAGATTACCCAAAGAGAGAATCTACATTAAAAAGAAGAGAGGGCCCAGGACTGAGATATAAGGCTTTCTAATACCTAGAGCTTAGAGTTGGACAATATGCAACCACAGAAGATAGAAGGGAAACTAAGAGATTACATAGTCATCAAATCAAAAGAAGAAAGTGTCTTAAGTTAGAGGAAGTCAGGAGCATTGTATGTTAATGAGAAGTTGAAAGTTGAAAGATGGATGATCATCTGTAATAGAGATTGATCTAGTGAAGAAGCTAACAGTGATGATGCAAAAGTGAAAAGAGATAATTATAGACATTGAGACCCTGCAAAGTCAAGTTGTGCCAACCAGAGCACAATTTGAGATGTACAATGCCTGCATTGTGCGAGAGAGAAAGCAGCAAACTGAGTTCAGGTCCATGTTTTTGAACATTTGATGGGGAGAGAATGAAGGAGTTGGTGTCAAATTGCTTGTAATCTTGCAGTGAAGTAAACCCCATCAAAATTTTCACATTTTTTTCCTTTATGTCTCATCAACATAATTATCTATACTTAAAGAGAGTGGTATAGAGATTCCTCAGAAAGTTAAAAATAGAACTACCCTAGGACCCAGCAACTGCACTACTGGGTATTTAACCACAGATACAAAAATACTGATTTGAAGGAGCACATGCATCCTGATGTTTATAGTAGCATTATCAACAATAGCCAGATATGGAAAGAGTCCAAATGTCTATCCACTAATGAATGGATAAAGAAGATATGGCATATATATAATGGAATATTACTCAGCCATAAAAAGAATGAAATCTTGCCATTTGCAACACTGTGGATGGAGCTGGAGTGTATTATACTAAACGAAATAAGTCATCTGAGAAAGACAAAGACCAAATGACTTCACTCATATGTGGAATGAAGAAGCAAAACAGATGAACATAGAAAAAAGAGAAAAAAAAAGAGGCAAACTATAAAAGACTTTTTACTATAGAGAACAAATGAGGGTTTTTGGAGGGAGGTGGGCAGGAAATGGGCTAAATGGGTGATGGATATTAAGCAGAGCACTTGTGATAAGCACTGGGTGTTATATGTAAGCGATTAATCACTAAATTCTACTCCTGAAACTAATATTGCACTCTATGTCAACTAACTAGAATTTAAATAAAAATTGAAACATCAAAAAAAATAATAAAGAGAATGGTGAGAGAAGAGACGAATGGTTGATAATGAAAATTAGAGGAATTCATGGATTGATGATCTTGATTGATGATGCTGGATTGAGTATAATAGACAAAGTAAGCTAGAAGGATAGGAAGGTGTCATTGTAAAGAAGTTTTATGTATTATTTTAGTGATGAAGTAACTGCATATGAAAATGAGGCTCAAGATGTGGCCATTGAAGTGAGTGCTTGAAATAGAGCTGAGGAGAGGTCCTTAGGAATAAGGAGGTGATGAAACCTAAGGAGCTACGATTTGGAATGGATCAGCTATATATCCCTCAGGGTAATGACAGGATTTAGGGATGAGGAAAAGAACGAAGACATCAATGAGTAAAAGGAAGTGGGACTGGTTTTGTTAGGTGACAGTGAAGTGAAAGAGTAGAAGGTAGGGCTTACAGGGAGAGGAGTAATTGTCCAGAAGTGACAGTGGAGAGCAAGGAGGATCCTGATGTCATCTTGCAGTCTTGTACTTGAAACACAGGAAAATGATTGAGCAAATTCAGGGAGTCCATTCCCCCCTGTGGACAGTCCATTTTTAGTAAATGATATGCATTGTAAAAAATATGAATAAAGAATATGAAGGTATATGGCTTATTAATCTTAGAATGGGAATTCCCAAGGGAGGAGTGAAGAATGAGATCAACAGTGGGAGTTTGGATCATAGAAAATAAATCTTACAAAGAGGAAAGTAAGGAGAATACAACAGTTCAAGAACTTAATTGGCAGTGACCAAGAAAAACAGATTGAAGGTCTGTGAACATTTCTGACTCTCAGGGTTAAGAGTTAATGCTACCCTGGTGAACATGAAACTCAAGCCTTCAGAGTTTAATTGCATTCAGGATGAACCTAAAGAGGAATGTTTATCTAATGTTTTATTTGTGGTCACTTTTCAGATGATTGTATTCAGAATAATTTTACTAAAATGACAATTTGATTAGTACCTCCTTTGCTTAAACCTTTTCAATACCTTGTAACCAAGCTACTTAATCCTGTACTGAATAAGGAAGGAGAAGGAAGGAGAAATAATTTTGGGGAAAGATGTTGAGAAATAGAAAGTAAAAATACAGAAACTTTGGTGAGTTTTAGGAAGATGGGGACTAGATGAGGGAAAGAAGAAAGACTGGATGAATACATAAACATTTTGAAGAAGAAAGGAGTTGGGCAACATTTCTCAGAATATAAGCAAAGAATTAAAGGAGTAAACTAGTATTTTGTTTCTAGCAGTTCTACCTTTCATCTGGCTTTAAATCATGACACAGGTGAGCGGAAGAGAGGGACAGAGAGCCATAATGAAAACCACAGACATTTGAATCAGATAGATTAATCAGAATTTGAACATGGAATAACCCATGTGTTGACATCTTTCCTGTTACTTCCCCATATAAAAAATGAGGCCAACTAACCCATTCTTTTCACTTTTCTTGCTATCACCCCAATATCATGGAACAGATAAGAAACATGTTCTTTAGGTTGCTGATATGAAATAATGCACTCCAGGGATCCAAGTTAGGAGGGAAGGTGGTAGAGAAAAATAAATGACAAGAAAAGAGAGGTAAACAAAGGAGTTCAGCTGTCTTCTTTGGAAAAGCAGAAGGGGTCATCCAGCATAAACACTGGAGCTCCAAGCAACTCACCATTAATGAGCTAAAATGTTGAAACACAGCTTTTTAGAAGTGCCGGCTATCATATCTCCTGTTTACATACATAATTACATAGGTCATAGATAAGTGCAAGTTTGTATTTTTGAAATGGGAGTATTCCATGTAGTTCTGCTGTTCTTAGGGTGTGAATGTGAAGACAGACCTGGAATGTTTTCACAAAGCCCTAGGTTTGGGCTGACTATTTTTAACATTACAAATGAACAAGAAGGAGCCCCTTGGGAATCCCAAGAAAGGCAAGATGAGGGAAGGAGGTACTGTTAACTCCTGAAAAACTGATATTATAGTTAATTCTTACAGAATGGTATATGGTGAAGATAACTGAGAAAGCAGAAAAATAAAAAGCAGTAACCAACTGTTACTTATAGCTTTGTGTTTTGAAACCAACTATTATTTGGTTTTATCTCTTCTTTTTTGGGCAACTTATTACCTTTCATGGGTAAACCCTAAGGTCTCTCTTGGTTTTGGTAAGGTTTTAGTTTCTCAGAGAAGTGGTTGAAATCTTGGGTTTTTCCTTTGGGATTGGGCACTTGCTTTCTTCTATACCAGGTGCTATACATTTACTGATGGTTCACATAGGGATATCCCCAAATCATTCTTTTTTGTTCTCCAGTGGTCAGGAGCAAATGCTCCATTCCTGCTTCCATCCCCACACAGGATGTCCAGATGTTTATCTTCCTGTTAAGGGGCAAGGAAGTTTCCAGAACTGTTGAACTGTGGCTTGTCCTTAGGTGGATGGCATGGGATGATGCTGACTCTTGAGTACATTTGGTCATTGTTGTCCCTTATATTCTGCTTCCTGGTATTAGAGACAAGAATGTTCCTTCTTCTTCCCTCTTCAAAGATCTCTCTCATCTATCTTTATCCTGAATGTACTCTTTGCCTTTTGTCCTACCCCCCTCCTGTTCCCCGCCAAATCCTCTAGTCTATTAAACAAGAAAACTGGCTTTGTAAACCTAGATCTGAGCATATTCCTCTCAGATTTAACTTTGCTTCTGCCTTGTAGTAGACTGGAGGAGGAAAGCTAGCTCTTAAGTAAGAGTGAAAAGGGGGAGTGAAATGCATAGAAAGCATGCATACTAATATTTTGAGCTAATGCTACAACATTTATGCAAATGATAAAGTTGGAGTAAATGTCTGCCTTTTCTCAAACAGGATCAGGTGGTCTGAGACAAGGAAGCATTTTTGTTGTTGTTGTTAGTTTGGTTTACAAGTGAGATTTCTTTTGCTTTTAAGTAACATAAGGCAAATTTGAATTAGCCTTTGTTAGGAAATTGGAGAGATATGATGATATCTGGTGACATGAAAGGAAGAGAACAATTCATTTATAAGAAGGACAGGAATTCACCTGGGCCTTTTTTTTTTTTTTTTTCAACGTTTATTTATTTTTGGGACAGAGAGAGACAGAGCATGAACGGGGGAGGGGCAGAGAGAGAGGGAGACACAGAATCGGAAACAGGCTCCAGGCTCTGAGCCATTAGCCCAGAGCCTGACGCGGGGCTCGAACTCAGGGACCGCGAGATCGTGACCTGGCTGAAGTCGGACGCTTAACCGACTGCGCCACCCAGGCGCCCCTCACCTGGGCCTTTGAAACAACCAGTCCCAGTCTCTGCAATGCCCTCAGGTCTCTTTTCTTTTTCCCATTGACTCTTGCCCTATGTGTATGCACTGGCTTTCTCCATGTGGTAGAAAACATGACCCCTCACTAACACCTAAAGGTAACTTTGCAATTGGAAGAAAGAAACTAGGCCCCCCTTCTTTCTAAGAAAAGGGAGGAGGAAAGGGTGGGGAGGAGGAAACAATCTAAATAGGATATCTCTTGGTCAAAAATTTATTTTGTATAAATTGGGAATAAAAGAAAGGAATTAACACTGATCTGCACAATAAGAATACTAAATATTTAATTGTGAGATTTCTTGCCTTAAAGCTAGTAAGAAAAATATTTGTCTTCTGACTTACGAGTTGAGATTATCCTGTTTTATAACACATGATATTTATACTTTGGAGGAGTGTGTGTGTATGTGTGTATGTGTGTTGGAAGTAGGAAGAATAATAAGACAAGTTGTATGACTACTACTGGTTCAGAGAATTTTAGAATCCATGAGTTGTTATTTCAGACCGAATAACTCTGACCTGTAAAAATATGCTGTAGGGAGAAGTCAGATGCATCTGAAAGCAAAATAGTTTCCTGTTATCATGGGCATACTTTTCCAAAAGGCATATGGAACATTAAAAAAAGGGACAGACTGGGGCGCCTGGGTGGCGCAGTCGGTTAAGCGTCCGACTTCAGCCAGGTCACGATCTTGCGGTCCGGGAGTTCGAGCCCCGCATCAGGCTCTGGGCTGATGGCTCAGAGCCTGGAGCCTGTTTCCGATTCTGTGTCTCCCTCTCTCTCTGCTCCTCCCCCGTTCATGCTCTGTCTCTCTCTGTCCCAAAAATAAATAAACGTTGAAAAAAAAAAATTAAAAAAAAAAAAGGGACAGACTGAAGATCAGAAAGACAAGAGGTTAGGGATCAGGGACATCCATGAGAAGCTAGTCTATATATTTAACTTCTTGGTTGCCTTTTTTTGTAAGATAGTGTACACAACAGATGCTAGTCAACAAATACATCATTACAGAAAGCTATTTAGTTCAAAAATATCTGTCTAGAGAAGAAACAAGACAATATGGCACCATCATGGGTCCAGGGTACAGGGAAGATCCCCATATATCTCTTGGTCCCACAGAAATTCACAGGCCCGCAGATCCATATTTCTTTAGATATGGAGTTGCCCAAAGCAGGTTTCTGCCAGTCTGAGGAAGTACCCATCACCTTACTTTGACATTGTCTGCATCTGTTCCTTGTGTGTGACTCAGAGGCACATGAGTACTGACAGTGTTCAATTTAGAAGACATATTTAAATACATTTAAATTAATAGAATGCATGTTTGACCAAAAATAAGTCAACTGTAGCATTATCACGTTATTCATACTTTTGGATGGTCGCCTTTGTATGGTTCATGGTCTGGACATTTTCTCCACACGAAGTTACGAAACACTGCGGTAGTTGTTATACTACTTAGTTTAATTTTCTCCCTTTTATGTTGTAATTTCCTTTAGTTACTTCAATCTTTCTGTAAAGACTGATACAGCTGTTTAACTTCATGTAATGATACTCAGTGGAATTAAAGAATGGGCAATACAGGAAATGTACCCTGAAACAGAGTAACTCTTTTGTTGGTACCAGTACCAACTTTTGTTGGCACCGACAACAGTATATTATTGAGGTGACTACGTCCCAGCAGATAGAGAGCGACCAGCAGCAATGTAAAGTTCTCTTATGGAGAAGCTAGAAATATTATGGTGGACCAGAGTGAGGACTGTGACATAATGGCTATGTGGACAATACAGGAAGAGAATCCATTTACACACAGACTTGAGATAGGTAACAATAAATTGGGAAGGAAATTGATACTAGGAGTACATAGTGTGATCACTTTCTAAGTCCCAGTCTCAAAATTGCCAAATCTCACTGACTCAGCTTGGGTAAGATGCTAAGATCCAGACCAACACCCAATACCCAGTTAATGCAAGGGTTAAGCATTAATTAAGCTGCTTCTACCAACATATGGATGGGGAAGAGGGAGCCGTTTTCAAAATGAGAGAGGGGTTGGGTGGTCAGTCCCACAGTAATGCCCTGTAGGTACTTCATCCACTATCAAGCATTAAGACTGAGGATATTACTATTTTTGACAAAGCTGACTTTCCCACACGCTCCTCCTGTTTATGTTTATTATAAATATACATTATAAAAGTCATAGGTAAAAGAGGATTAATTTACTACATGTTATAGTCTCTGTGTTTCAGGTCTTTTATGTTTAAGTATGAGGTCAGACTTGGAATACTCACCTCATTAATATAAGAAATAATAAAAACTCTCTGACAATCCTAGAAAGATCTGAGAAAAGACAGAAATGGGAAGTTGTTTTTTTTAATTCTAAGAAAACTGAAGTTTTCATAAGTTATCTCATATAACTTGATAGAAGAAAATTGAGAAAACAATGAAATTGAAACCAGGAATCACCAACCAGAAACTTTGCCCACTGAAAATTAATAAACAACAACATAAAGAACTTTTTTACACCCAACTTTGTGGAGGCATAATTGATAAATTAAAACCATATATATATTTAAGATGTACATGTGATAGTTTGATATATGTATACATCGTGAAATGATTAACACAGTCAAGCTAATTAACACATACATCACCTCACACGTGTACCATTTTGGGGGGTGTGGTGAGAACGTTTAAGATCTACTTTTTTAGTTGATTTCAAGTACAGAATAAAGTATTTTTAACTATATTCACCATGCTGTACATTAGATTTCCAGAATTTGTTCATCTTATAACTGAAAGTTTGTACCATTTGGCCACATATCCCTATTTTCTCCCATCCCTTAGCCCCTGGCAGCCTGTAAGTTCAATGACTTAAATTCCATATATAAGTGAAGACAGATCATATGTATCTTTCTCTGTCTGGTGTATTTCACTTTGCATAATATCCTAAAGATTTGTTCATGTTGTCGCAAATGGCAGGATTTCTTTTTTTAATGGATTAATAACTTTCCTGTGTGTGTGTAGGTATATGTATATGACTGTGTATACATTTAAATACACATACAAATTTATATGTATGTATACAAATTTATATTTATATGTATGTGGTATATAAGTATACCACATTTTCTTTATCTGTTGATGGACACAGGTCATTTACATATTTTTGCTATTACGAATAATGCTGCAATGAACATGGCAGTGCAGATATCTCTGAGATTCTGATTTCATTTTCTTTGGATATATACCCACTAGGGGGACAGCTGGGTCATATGATAATCTATTCTTAATTTTTTTAGTAAGTTCCATACTGTTATCCATAAGGGCTATACCAATTTACATTTCCACCAACAGTGTACAAGGGCTCCCTTTTCTTCATAGCCTTCGCACACTTATTGCTTATCTTTTTGACAATAACCATCCTAACAGTTATGAAGTGATATCTCGTTGTTATGATTTACATTTCCCTGATGATTAGTGATGGTGAGCACCTTTTTATGTATCTGTTGGCCCTTTGTATGTCTTCTTTGAAAAAATGTCTGTTCAGGTCCTTTGGCCATGTTTTAATCAAGTTATGCTCTTTTGCTATTGGGTTGTAAGAATTCCTTATATATTTTGAATATTAATCCCTTACCATATAAATGGTTTATAGTCTCTCTTATTCTTTAGGTTGCCTTTTCATTTTGTTGATTGTTTACATTGCTGTAAATAACTTTTTTAGTTTGATGTAATGTCACTTGTTTATTTTTGCTTTTGTTGCCTGTGCTTTTGGTGTTATATCAAAAAAATCGTTGCCAATGCCAATGCCAAGAAACTTAACATGTTTTTTTCCCCCTAGGAGTTTTTTGGTTTCTGGTCTTATTTGAAGTTTTTAATCCACTTTGAGTTGATTTTTGTATGTGGTGTGAGATAAGGGCCCAATTTATTCTTTGGCATGTGAATATCCAGTTTTCCCAACACCATTTACTGAAGAGACTGTCTTTTCTCCATTGTTTATTCTTGGCACTCTTGTCATAGATTAGTTATTATATATATTATATATATATATATATATATATATATATATATATATATATATATGTTATATATATATGTGTGTGTGTGTTTATTTCTGGGCTTTCTATTCTGCTCCATTGGTCTGTTTTTATTCCAGTACCATCATGTTTTGAATACTATAGTTTTGTAATATAGTTTGAAATCAGAAGTGTGATGCCTCCAGCTTTATTCTTTTAGTTTGTTTGTTTCAAGTTTTTTTTTTTTTTTATTGTCAAGTTAGCTAATATACAGTGTAGTCTTGGCTTCAGGAGTAGATTCCTGTGATTCATCACTTATATACAATACCCCGTGCTCATCCCAACAAGTGCCCTCTTCCATGCCCATCACTCATTTCTCCACCCTGCTAACTACCCCACCCCCACCCCACATCAACCCTCAGTTTGTTATCTGTATTTAAGAGTCTCATGGTTTGCTCCCCTCTCTGTTTGTATCTTATTTTTCCTTCCCTTCCCCTATGGTCTTCTGTTAAGTTTCTCAAATTCCACATATGAGTAAAATCATATGATATCTATCTTTCTCTAACTTATTTCACTTGGCATAATACCCTTCAGTTCCATCCACATTGTTGCAAATAGCAAGATTTCATTCTTTTTTGTTGCCAAGTAGTGTGTGTGTGTGTGTGTGTGTGTGTGTGTGTGTGTATGTGTGTGTGTATCTCACATCTTCTTTATCCATTCTCTTTCCATAATTTGGCTATTGTTGATAGTGCTACTGTAAACATTGGGGTATATGTGCCCCTACAATTCAGCACTCCTCTATCCTTCGGATAAATTCATAGTAGTGCTATTGCTCAGTCATAAGATACTTTTATTTTTAATTTTTTGAGGAACCCCACCCTGTTTTCCAGAGTGGCTGTACCAGTATGCATTCACACCAATAGTGCAGATCCAGATCCTCCACAAACTCCACATCCTTGCCGTTATCTGTTGTTTCATGAGTTGTTAATTTTAACCACACTGACTGGTGTGAGGTGGTGTCTCAATGTGATTTTGATTTGTATTTCCCTGATGATGAGTGATGTTGAGCATCATTTCATGCCTGTATGTCACCTGGATGTCTTCTTTGGAAGTGTCTATTCATGTCTTCTCATTTTTCACTGGATTATTTGCCTTTCAGGTGTTGAGTTTGGTTAAGTTCTTTATAGATTTGGGATACTAACCCTTTCACATATGTCATTTGCAGATATCTTCTCCCATTCCATCGGTTGCCTTTTAGTTTTTAATTGTTTCCTTTGCTGTGCAGAAGCTTTTTATCTTCATGAGGTCCCAATAGTTCATTTTTGCTTTTTTTCCCTTGTCTTCGGAGACATGTCAAGTAAGAAATTGCTGCAGCCAAGGTCAAAGAGGTTGCTGCCTGTTTTCTCCTGTAGGAGTTTGATGGTTTCCTGTCTCACATTTGGGTCTTTCATTCAGTTTGAATTTATTTTTGTGTATGGGCAAGAAAGTGGTCCAGTTTCCAGATTAGTTGGCCATACATTTGTGGATCCACTTCTGGAGTCTTTATTCTCTTCCATTTGGCTATGTGTCTGTTTTTGGGCAACACCATACTGTCGTGATGATTACAGCTTTGTAGTAGAAGCTCAAATCTGGGATTGTGATACCTCCCACTTTGGTTTTCTTTTTCAACTTTGTCTTACTTTGGCTATTCAGGGTCTTTTGTGGTTCCATACAAATTTTAGCATTATTTGTTATAGCTCTGTGAAGAATGCTGGTGGTGTTTTGATGGGAATTTCATTGAATGGGATTTGATGGAAATTGCCTTGGGTAATATTGATATTTTAACAATATTTGTTTTTCCAATCCATGAGCATGGGATGCTTGTCCATTTCTTTGTGTCTTCTTCAGTTTCTTTCTTAAGCTTTCTATAGTTTTCAACATACAGATCTTTTACCCCTTTGGTTAGGTTTATTCCTAGGTATTTTATGGTTTTCAGTGCAATTATAAATGGGATTGATTCCTTGATTTCTCTTTCTGCTGCTTCTTTATTAGTGTATAGAAAAGTGACAGATTTCTGTAAAATTGATTTTATATCCTGCGATTTTGCTGAATCCATGTATCAGTTCTAGCAGTTTTGGGGTGGAGTTTTTTGGGTTTTCCATGTAGAGTATCATGTCATTTGTGAAAAGTGAAAGATTGACTTCTTTGCCAATTTGGATGCCTTTTATTTCATTTTGTTGTCTGATTGCTGAGGTTAGGATTTCCAACACTATCTTAAACAACAGTGGTGAGAGTGGACATCCCTGCCATGTTCCTGATCTTAAGGGGAAAGCTTTTTTACCCATTGAGGATGATATTGCTGTGGGCCTTTCATATATGGCTTTTATGATGTTAATGTATGTTCCTTTTATCCTGACTTTCTTGAGGGTTTTTATTAAGAAAGGATGCTATATTTTGTCAAATGCTTTTTCTGCATCTATTGAAAGGATAATATGGTTCTTATCCTTTCTTTATTAATGTGATATATCATGTTGATTGATTTGAGAATATTGAACCAGCCCTGCAGCCCAGAAATGAATCCATTTGATCATGATGAATAATTCTTCTAGTATACTGTTGAATTTGATTTGTTAGTATCTTGTTGAGAATTTTTGCATCTGTGTTCTTCAGGGATATTGGCCTGTAATTCTCCTTTTTAGTGGAGTTTTTGTCTGGTTTGGGAATCAAGGTAATGCTGGCCTCATAGAATGAGTTTGGAGGTTTTACTTCCATTTCTATTCTTTGGAACAGTTTGAGAAGAGTAGGTGTTAATTCTTCTTTAAATGTTTTGTAGACTTCACCTGGGAAGATATCTGGCCCTGGACTGTTGTTTTTTGGGAGATTATTAATTACTGATTCAATTTCTTTATTGGTTAGAGGTCTATTCACATTTTATATTTCTTCCTGTTTCAATTTTGGTAGTTTATATGTTTCTAGGAATTTATCCATCTCTTCTAGACTGCCCAATTTGTTGGCATATAATTTTTCATAATATCTCTTATAATTGTTTGTATTTCTGTGTGTTGGTTGTGATCTCTCTTTCATTCATGATTTTATCTATTTGGGATCTCTCTCTCTTGTTTTTTATAAGTCTGGATAAGGGTTTATTAATTTTATTTATTCTTTAGAAAAAACAGCTCTTAAATTCATTGATCTGGTTTTTTTGTTTGTTTTGTTTTTTGGATTCTATGTTGTTTATTTCTTCTCTAATCTTTATTATTTCTTTTCTTCTGCTTGCTTTGGGATTTCTTTGCTACTGCCTTTCTGGTTCCTTTAAGTATGAGGTTAGGTTATGTATTTGGGACATTTCTTCCTTCTTGAGATAGCCCTGAATTGCATTACAATGTATTTTCCCCTTAGGACTGCATTTGCTGTACCCTAAAGGGTTTGGACTGTCGTGGTTTCATTTTCATTTGTTTCCATATATTTTTAAATTGTTTCTTTAATTTCCTAGTTGACCCATTAATTCCTTAGTAGAATGTTTTTTACCCTCCATGTATTTGGGGGATTTCAAAATGTTTTCCTGTGGTTGATTTCTTTTTTTTTTTTAATTTTTAAAACTTTTTTCAAATTTATTTTTGAGACAGGGAGAGACAGAGCATGAACAGGGGAGGGTCAGAGAGAGGGAGACACAGAATCCGAAACAGGTTCCAGGCTCTGAGCTGTCAGCACAGAGCCCAACACGGGGCTCGAACTCACGGACCACGAGATCATGACCTGAGCCGAAGTCGGCTGCTTAACCGACTGAGCCACCCAGGCGCCCCTCCTGTGATTGATTTCAAGTTTCATAGTGTTGTGATCTGATAATCTACATAGTATAGTCTCAATCCGTTTGTATTTGTTGAGGGCTGTTTTGTGACCCAGTATGTGATGTGTTTTGGAGAATATTCCATGTGTACTTGAGAAGAATGTGTATTCTTCTGCTTTGGATGAAAAATTCTGAATATATCTATTAAGTCCATCTATTCCAATGTGTCATTCAGAACCATTGTTTCCTTATTGATTTTTTGACTAGATGATCTATTCTTTGCTGTTAGTGAAGTATTAAAGTCCTCTACAATCACAGTATTATTATCTATACATTTATTTATATTTGTGATTGATTTATATATTTGAGTTCTTTCACATTGGGGTCATAAACATTTACAATTGTTAGCTCTTCTTGATGGATAGACCCCTTAATTATGATGTAATGTCCTTCTTCATCTCTTATTAAAGTCTTTCTTTAAAATCTAGTTTGTCTGATGTAAGTATGGCTACTCAAGCTTTCCTTTTTAAAATTTTTTTTAATGCTTATTTATTTTTGAGAGAGGCAAGTGTGAACAGGGGAGGGGCAGAGAGAGAGGGAGACAAAATCCAAAGCAGACTCTAGACTCTGAGCGGTTGGCACAGAGTCTCTTGTAGGCAGAATATAGATGGATCTTATTTTTTTTAATCCATTTTGATACCTTATGTCTTTTGATTGGGGAATTTAGTCCCTTTACATTCAGAGTTATTATTGAAAGATATGAATTTAGTGTCATTGTGTTATATGAGGGTTTTGTGCTTGTGATGATGTCTCTGGCCCTTTGTAGTCTTTGCTGCTTTCCACTCACAGAGTCCCCCATGGGATTTCCTGCAGGGGTCCTGGACTCCTTTAGTTTTTGTTTTGCTGGAAAAACCTTCTATTAGGAGAAGTCTCTCCTTCTATTCTGAATAACAGCCTTGTTGGATAAAAGATTATTGGCTGCACATTTTTTCTATTTAGAATATTGAATATTTCCTGCCGCTCTCTTTTGGCCTTCCAAGTTTCAGTGGACAGTTCTGCTACTACCCTTATGTGTCTACCCTGGTAGGTTAAGGCCTGTTTGTCCCTAACTGCTTTCAGAATTCTCTCTTTATCTTGTATTTTGCTAGTTTCACTATGATATGTCATGCTGTTGACCTGTTTTTGTTGATTTTGAAGAGAGTTCTCTTGTGCCTCTTGGACTTGGATGTCTGTTTCCTTCCCTAGATTAAGGAAGTTATCCGCTATAATTTGTTCAAATAAACCTTCTTTCTTTCTCACTTCTTCTGGAACTCCTATGATACGGATATTATTTCATTTCATTGAGTAGCTTAGGTCTCTAATTCTCCCCGTGTGGTCTAGTAATTTCCTTTCCCTCTTTTTTTCACCTTTGTCATTTTCCATAATTTTACCTTCTGTTTCATCTATTCTGTCCTCTGCTTCTCTCATCCCTGCTGTCTCTGCATGCATCTATTTTATTTTGCATCTCATTTACAACATTTCTTAATTCATCATGACTATTTCTTAGGTCTTTGATCTCTGCCGCGATAGATTCTCTGCTGTATTATTTGGTTTTTTCAAGGCCAGCTATTAGTCTTATGACTATTATTCTAAATTCTTGTTCAGATATATTGTTTATATCTCTTTTGAACAATTCTCTGGCTGTCATTTCTTCCTGGAATTTCTTTTGAGGAAAATTCTTCCATTTTGTCATTTTGGCTATGTTTCTGTCTTTTGTGTGTTTTAATAGCTTGTTATGCGTTCTGTACCTGTAGACAGTATTATATTAAAAAGGATCATACACTGTCCAGGGCTGGCACTTCAGGAAGTGTTTGGGGAGTGTGTTACGTGCACTCTGTTATTTCATATTTGGCTGCTCTGTCTCACTGCTTATAGCGGTGGATTGTTTGGACCTTCCACCAGGTGTGCTCTGATTTTTTCATTGAAGTAACCCTAGAAAAAAGGAAAGTTGGGAGGGCGGTACCTTATTCCATACAAAGAGAGAAATGAAAGGGGAGGGAAAAAAAGACCCAGCAGAGAATCAAAGAAACAATAGGCTTAATCAGACAGAGAGAGAGAGAGAGAGAGAGAGAGAGAGGAAAATAAAGAAGGAGATACAGAAAAGGTGTAAAAAGACTAGAGTAAAAATGCCTGAGTAAACAAACAACCTGAACAGAGAAAAAGGAAAGAAAGAAATTAAAGATTGACCAAAAATCAAATCAGAAACTATAAGCCTGATTCCAAAGGGGAAAAAAGAAAAAAGAAAAAAGAAAAAAAGAGGAGGGTAGAAAGAAAAAGAAGGGAAAAGAGAAGAGAAGGAAAGAATAGAAAAGAGAAAAAAAATTAAAAACAGACTAACATACAAAACTGCAGGACAGTTGTCTGTTGGTGCCTGGGACTAGTGGCTGTCCGAGGGGAGAGGCCTTCTGGTTTGGTCAGTGTCAGTCCCACTACAGTAGAAAAGCAGTTACCAGGCACAGAGGGGCGGGATTTTGTGTAAGCAGGTCCCGTCTCCACTGGGGGCCACTGTCCTGTTCCCTGAAGCGCCACCTTTTGGTGATGGGGAGAAAAATGGCGACATCCCAGTCTCTCCTCCCCAGACCAGGTGTCCCAAACCATGCTATTCAGGCAGCCCTCACAGAGTAGTGCAGGCTACTGGCTTGTCCTGCTCCACAGTGTCTTGTGCCTACTAGGCACTCAGCTGGGATTGAAAACTTGATGTGTTAAAGGATCCCACACTTCATGGAGCTGGTTCTGGGGTAGTGCCACTCTGCCTGGCTGACAAAGGGCCTCTGGCTGGTGCCTGCAGGATCTTTTGTCCTTGGGGGTGGGGGCAATAAGCCCTCTTCCCACAGTACTCCAGGGAAGAGACTGTTGTCTCCCAGTGCGCCCCTGACATCACTAGCATGCCCCCCCCCAAAGGTGCAGACCCATAATGGTAGCTCAGGTCTGGAAAAATTGCACACGCCCTGAAAATTCCATTCTTGAACTCCTAGGGCTGTTTGCAAAGTAGAAACGGGCTCTCTCTGTATTTCTTATTCCCCAGTCCATTTTGAGAGAGGTTTTTCTTTTGTCCAAATATAGTACTACACTTCCACAGCCTCTCTTTCTCTTCATTTTGTCTTTGCATGGTAGGGGTCCCCTCCCCTCCTGTCCTTTTATCTCTCCCAATTTGCATACATGCACCTTTGTCCCACCAAGCTGTCTCCATCTACCTGTAGAGGTTTTTCTGTTGCTCCACAGCCTGTATTCCTGGGTGTTCCAAGTGTTCTGACCTCAATACAGTTGTGTTTGAGGGACAAGAGAAATCCTGGGCCCCCTACTTCTCCATCATCTTAACTGGTTATTTAATTTTTAGTTAGTTAACATATGGTGTAATATTGGTTCCAGCAGTAGAATTTAGTGATTTATCACTTAAGTGTAACACCCAGTGCCCATCACAAGTGCCCTCCTTTATACATTTAGCCTATCTTCTGCCCACCTCCCCTTCAGCAACCCTCACTTTATTCTCTATAGTTAAGGGTCTCTTATGATTTGCTTCCCTGTGTATTTTTTCTTCCTTCCCCTATGTTCATCTGTTTTGTTTCTCAAATTCCACGTATGAATGAAATCATGATACGGTATTTCTCTGACCAACTTATTTCACTTAGCATAACACACTCTAGCTCCATCCATGTCATTGCAAATGGCAAAATTTCATTCTTAGTGATGACTTGGTAATATTCCATGATATATATATATATATATATATATATATATATATATATATATATATATCTTCTTTCTTTATCCATTCAGAAGTGGATGGTCATTTGGGTTCTTTCCATAATTTGCCTATTGTTGATAATACTGCTATAAATATCGGGGTGCATGTGCCCTTTTAAATCAATATTTTCATATTGTTTGGGTGGATACCTTGGAGTGCAATTGCTGGATCATAAGGTAGTTCTATTTTTAATTTTTGAGGAAACTCCATATTGTTTTCTAGAGTGGCTGCCCTAATTTGCATTCCCACCAACACTGTAAGAGGATTCCCCTTTCTCTGCAACCTCACCAAGATCTTTTGTTTCTCGTGTTGTTAATTTTAGCCATCATGGTTTTGATTTGTATTTCCCTAATGATGAGTGTTGTTGAGCATTTTTTCATGTGTCTGTTAGCCATCTGAATATCTTCCTTGGAAAAATGTCTATTCATGTCTTCTGCTCATTTCTTAACTGGATTATTTGGTTATTGCATGTTCAGTTTGACAAGTTCTTTGTAGATTTTGGATACTAACCCTTTATCAGATATGATATTTGCAAATATCTTCTCGCATGCCATAAGTTGCCCTCTCATGCCATAAGTTGCCTTTTAGTTTTGATGATTGTTTCCCTCACTGTGAAGAAGCTTTTTATCTTGATTAAGTCTCAGTAGTCATTTTTGCTTTTGTTTCCATTGCCTCTGGAGATGTATCTAGTAAGATATAGTTACAGCCAACGTCAGAGTTTCATCTTGCCTGCACTGGGGAGTGTTTAGACCTTGTCCACTGTGTGGTGAGTTTTAACTAGGTGTGTTTTGGCCTGCTTGTTTAAAAAGACTAGATCTGGGGCGCCTGGGTGGCGCAGTCGGTTAAGCGTCCGGCTTCAGCCAGGTCACGATCTCGCGGTCCGTGAGTTCGAGCCCCGCGTCAGGCTCTGGGCTAATGGCTCGGAGCCTGGAGCCTGTTTCCGATTCTGTGTCTCCCTCTCTCTCTGCCCCTCCCCCGTTCATGCTCTGTCTCTCTCTGTACCAAAAATAAATAAAAACGTTGAAAAAAATTTTTAAAAAAAAATAAAAAGACTAGATCTAATTTCCACTAAAGCTGAAGTTTTACAGGATTCTCTGGTCAGTAGACTTGGTGTGTGTACAGCAAGGGGTTTGTGCTAGTCTTCTGGGGGAGGGGCCCACTGCTATTCTAGCTCTCAGGCTCTCTTGCTCTAATAAAAAAGCACCAGAAGAGCACAGGAAGGTGGTGCTTGGTATAAGCAGCTCAAACCTTCACTGAGGACACTGTGTTGCTCACTGAAGTAAGTCTGTGCTGATGGGTGGGGAATAAAAATGGCATCAGCCAGCTCTCTCCTCCCTGGAGAGGGGAGTTTGCACCTGCCACTGTTCAGGAAGCTCTCACAGAAGAATGTACAATATCCTTTCGTGTGTTCCAGGGATCCCTCAGATCCCTGCTTTCACCCTGTCTGTGTCTGAGTCATCCATCCACCTGGCAGTACAGTGCTCCTGTATTTTATCTGAGGCTTTTCAACTGGGTTTTGATACTCCAAATTTTAGGGACCCAGCGCAGCATAGACTCATGCTAATCCTCTGGGGAAGTGTCTCACTGTACTGTGGCTGGTGCTGGTTTGTTCCAGAAGTGCAGTCACTCAAATATGCAGGGACTTGGACTCTATGGTAAACTATAGCAAAAAGCAGGCATCCAAGTTAACTGTCCTCAATAGGTGCCTCTGTGCCTATGCTAATAAATCAGGCAGGCCGGTGGTACCCATTAGCTCTTTTGTTCCCTGAGAGGTACTCCAAGAAAGGGAACTGTCTCTCCCAGTGCAACCCAGGGGATCTTCAGACCATGCTGTCTGCTCCTGGGCCTCTGCCTTCCCTCCTTCTCTACAGGAGTACTGTTTGCTCACCAGGCTCCAGCCCAGTTATGGTGTGGACTTATCAAATTTCAGACTTTGAACTCCATTACTTATCAAAACTTGCAATATCAGCCCTACTTGTTTTTCCCAGTCAATGGTTTTGGGGAAGTGTTTTGCTTGTGTAATCCTCTGCATGTTGCGCTTTCTCCCTCTCAGTCACTCTCTCTCCCTCTTTTCTCCGTGATCAGGGCTCCCTCCCCTCTGATTCTTTTCACCCCCAAATTCTGTTTCTGCATCTCCTACCTTCCATGATGTGGCCTCTTTTCTCCTTTTTGTTGTACAGTTTATTCTCGCAGTGATATTTTGGGTGTTCAGAATGGTTTGATATTTATCTAGCTGTGTTGGAGGGATGAAGCAAGCAAAGGGTCTCCCAGTTACTCTGCCATCTTAACTCAAAGAAAGAATGTAGCTTTATTCTTTGTGCTCAAGACTGTTTTGACTACTTTGGAGTCTTTTGTGACTCCATATGAATTTTAGGATTTTTTTCTATTTCTATGAAAAATGCCAATGGAATTTTGATAAGGATTGCATTGAAATCTTTAGATAGTTTTGGGTAGTATGGACACTTTCACAATACTAATTCTTCTAGTCCAAGAACTTCTTTTCATTTATTTGTATCTTCTTTAGTTTGTTTTCTGTGTCTTATAATTTTTAGTGTACAGATTTTTCACCAGCTTGGTTAAATTTATTCCTAAGTAGTTTATTCTTTTTGATACTATTGTTTTTAGTGTGTAGAAATGCAAGTGACTTCTGTACATTGATTTAATATCCTGAAGCTTTACTGAATTCTTTTATTAGTTTGAACAGTTTCTTGTGGAGTCTTTAGGGTTTCTTATATATCAGATCATGTCAGCTGGAAACAGAGGCATATTTAATTTCTTTCCTTCCAACTTGTTTTTCCCTACATTTTATTTTGTCTTCTTGGTTAACTGCTCTGGCCAGGATTGCCTGCACTATGTTGATTAGAAGTGTTGAAAATGGGTACTCTTGGGGCACCTGGGTGGTTCAGTTGGTTAAGCATCTGACTTTTGATTTTGGCTCAGGTCATCTCACAGTTCATGGGTTTGAGCCCTGCGTTGGGCTCTGTGCTTACAGCTCAGAGACTGAAGCCTGCTTTAGATTCTGTCTCTCTCTCTCTCAAAAATAAACATTAAAAAAAAATTGAAAGAAAAACGAGGAAATGCTTAAGCCTAAGTGTTTGGAAAAAAGAAAGAAAAAAAGAAAGAAACTGGATACTCTTGTCTTGTTCCTGATCTTAGAAGTAAAACCTTCAGCTTTTCACTATTGAGTATGATGATAGCTGTGAACTTGTTGTATATGGCCTTTATTATGTTGAGATACATTCCTTCTATATGTAATTTGTTAATAATTTTTGTCTTGAGGGGCACCTGGGTGGCTCAGTCGGTTGAGTGTCTGACTCGTGATTTTGGTCTCAGGTCATCATTGTCCCAAGATTCTGGGGCTCCTTGCTGAACATGGAGCCTGCTTAGGATTCTCTCTCTCTCTTTTTCTCTTCCTTTGTTTCTCTCCCCCACTTGTGCTCTCTCTCTTGCTATCTCTAAAATAAAAAAAAAATTATCATGAATGGTGTTAAATTTTGTCACATGAATTTTCTGCATTTATTGAGCTGATCATATTAATTTTATCCTTCATTTTGTTAAAGTGTTCTGTTGTATTTCTTGACTAGCATATGATGAATCGTTCTTGCATTCCAGGAATAAATCCCAATTTGTCATGGTATATGAACCTTTCAATGTGTTTTTGAATTTCTCTTATTAGTATTTTGTTTAGGATTTCATATCTATGTTCATCAGGAATATAGGCGTGTAATTTTTTTTTCTTTTTTCTTGTAGAATCCTTATCTGGGTTTGGTGTGAGGGTAATGCTGACCTTGTAAAATAAGTTTGGAAGTATTCCTTCCTCTTCAGTTTTTTGGAACATTTAAATTCTTTAAATGTTTGGCAGCTTTAACTAGTGAAGCCATGTGGTCTTAGGCTTTCCTTCGTTGGGAAGTTTTTGATTACTACTTCAATCTCTATACTTCAGTCTTCAGGAATTTCTATTTCCTTGTGATTCAGTCTATTTCTAGAGATTTATCCATTTCTTCTAGGTTATCCAATTTGTCGGCTTAATTTGTTCATAGTAGACTCTAATAATCATCTTTGCCAAAATGCTAGTTATTCAAATAAACAAGTCATACCTACTCAACTATTCATTTGAGGAAAAAAAAGATGGACAGCTGTGTAGTACCCTGGGGGTGACATAAGCATCCATGCAGGGCAACATTGGTTCAAATCCCACTTCTGCTCTGTACTAGCTATAAGCCTAGATAAATTATTTAATCACTCTAAGCCTCATTTTAGTAAGAAAAATAGTAAGAATTCTTTTTAAAGAATAGGTAGACAAATACCAAAAAGATAATTGTTATTAAAAAGGCCTCTGGAATTAGATCCCATGTGAGCTCATTATTCAATTTGGTCATTGTGGAATTTCAAATGGAGAAAAGCAGGCAGAGCAGGAGGAATGCCATTGTTGGGGAGCAAGAATTCCTGTTCCTTTCAAGGTCCTTCTACCTGGACTAAGAATCAAATTGACATGAGACAGATTAACAGGAGAAAATAAAATTTAATGGCATATGGACAGGGAATCTATACAGACATGGAATTTGCAAAGACAGTCAGGAAAATGGGGTATATATGTCATCCTGAAGGGCATAGCTCTCTGGGAAATTAAAGGGAAGGAATGTAATTCACAGGGAAAGAAAAAGAAGAACAGATGTTTGGTAATTAGATGGTTGCCTTGCCATATATATAGATGGGTGATTCAGATAAAATTTATCTGTGGTAATAACCTTTATTCTGGAAAGACTCCCAATTTATATTCTTCTATGTAGTTAAGGGAGAGAAAGAAGTTTCTCTTGAGTCTGCAGGTCTCAGTTGCCTTCAGCTCAAAATAATCCTCATGCCAAGGGCCCATCTTGGGGCAGCCTGCCCTTGGCTTCTATATGATCACTTCTGTGGAAGCCTGCCAGCAGTTAACCAAGAGGTTTGCCAGAATGTTGTGGTTTTACCTTTGAGTTTACTCTTTTGTAGGACCTTTCTTTTTTAGACAATGTATTTTATATGAGCATCCCATGAAGAACAGGCTAAACTAGCTCACAGGAGACTGATCCATGTTTCACAATATTTAAAAAAAAATTTTTAATGTTTATTCATTTTTGAGAGAGAGAGACAGAGTATGAGCTGGGGAGGGGCAGAGAGAGAGGGAGACACAGAATCTGAAGCAGGTTCCAGGCTCTGAGCTGTCTGCACAGAGCCTGATGTGAGGCTTGAACCTATGAACTATGAGATCATGACCTGAGCTGAAGTCGGACGCTTAACCAACTGAGCCACCCAGGTGCCCCCCAGCCGCTTAAAAAATTTTTTTTTAATGTTTATTCATTTTTGAGAGACAGAGTATGAGCTGGGGAGGGGAAGAAAGAGAGGGAGCATGTTTCACAATATTTTAAAAAAATTTATATTTAGTAATGCATATTCTTTTCCAGAGTCTGCATTGCTTACATTAACTTATAAGACATTTCTCTTAAGAGGCTCAAAGTTTTAATCTTGGCATCAATTTCTTAATGGTAAGTACAGTGCTACATGATTCTTTCAAGGAATTTGTTCAATACCTCCAGGAGCAAAGGGCAAAACAACCCATGCAGCAGCAAATGCCTGTACCTGCCTCCTTAGACTCACTTTAAAAAGGTTGTTCTTTTCTCTATAATTTATATATGGCTTAGGTGAGTCCTTTAGTCACTTATGACTTTCTCCAAACTGAGATAACTATGAAAACTGGCACAAGTGTAAATTCCTTAGATTCTTTTACAGGGCCTAGAGCACTATACCTACTCTTGGTCTAGAACAGAAATGGGTAGACTCAACTAAGGGGGGGCAGTGTTCATATACCTTGGTTTATTTAGCAGAACAAATGAGTGCCTTCCCAAGTTGGTATAGGAGAAAGCTAATTTCAGAGGCATTTGCACTGTTGCATCATTATGAAACACTTTTCAAACAAAATCTCCTGGTTCAGTATGAATACAGGAACTTTCCAGTGTTTACACTTCATGTATTGAATATTCCTTGTTCAAATGCACACATTTCCTGAATATCTTAACTTTGTGCTTCTGATGGACAATGTGCTACTATAGGAAGTCTAACCCTTTTTAGATATAATAGTTTAAAATGATTTTTCATATATATATATATAATTTTATTCAAAAATGATAATTGCTGAGGCTTGATGGGGGGTGGGAAGGAGGGGAGGATGAGTGATGGGTGTTGAGGAGGGCACCTGTTGGGATGAGCACTGGGTGTTATATGGAAACCAATTTGACAATAAATTTCATATTAAAAAAATAAAAATGATAACTGATAGCTAATCTCTCCAAGGGCAAGTCTTTTTCAGATATTTACAGACAACTGTTCAAAAGTTAAGAATTCTTCTTGATTCAAGTGGAGTTATGTATGTTAATTCTTCTTGATTCAAGTGGAGTTATGTATGCTAATAATCTTCATGTTTGATAGTAATTTTTTTAAGTTTATTTATTTATTTATTTATTTTGAGAGAGAGAGAGAGCACGAACAGAGGAGGGGCAGAGAGAGAAGGAGAATCTCAGGCAGGCTTCACTCTGTTAGCACAGAGCCCAACATGTGGCTTGATCTTACAAACCATGAGATCATGACCTGAGACGAGATTAAGAGTCAGACACTTAACCGAATGAACCATCCAGGCACCCTTGTTTGATAGTAATTTTAAGTAGTGATATAGGTAGGGTGAGTGGCAGAGAGAGTAGAAAAGCTAAGGGAAGATCAAAACTGAGACTCTAGATAGTTTGAAACCAGTAGCTCCTGGGCAAGAATTGAAGTTTCAAAAATTAAATGTTTATCTGATCTGTAAATTCATCTGAAGATCCAGGACTAAATGAACAGAAGGCACTATCTCTCTAATCTTCAAGTCCATTCACAGCTTCCTTAAGTAAATTTTTGACTCTTTACTCAACCAGAGTATAGATAGTGACCCCACAGGGGCCCATATTGTAGGAATATTAGAAAAGAAGGGAGGGCACTGTATGTATTAAGGGGCTAAAGATGCCAGCTCTTCTCTTCTTGTCTCAGCTCATGCACAGAGGGAAAAAGTGAATGCACAGGACGTGAGAGACCTGGAGACAGATACTAAATAAAACCACTGGGTCTTATTAGTTAATTAACTGGTTCATTCCTAAATGAAGTCTTTCTAAAAGTATCTCATTCTAAGAGATGATTTTAGTATATGGCTGATGATGTTAAGTTGTCTCTTACCTTTAATGTAAAATAAAAATTGCCAAAGATTTAAAAAATGATTATAGGTACTTCAGTGGTAAACAATATACAACACAGCTCCAGAATTAAGCAGGAGAGAGCATCTCTGAGTAACTATTTTTTTTTTACTATTAAAATATTTAACTATATTTTTACTATTTTATTTTTTTATACCCTTGTCAGATGTATTTTTGTGATGGAGCTGACATTTATGCCTTGCTATTCTATCCCATGATCATCTACTTCTCACTTCTCTGATTCAACAAGCAACCTAGGGAAGAAAATAAACGAATAAGCCAGTGAAAGCCTTCCAGGATTCTGTCATTTTATTTTTTGGTGTGACTGTCTAAATTCACATTCTAGCTGATCACTCATTCACTCAAACCGCAAATATCTACCAAATGCCAGCTAATAAGCCAGGCATTTTCTAGGTCTTAAGTATGGCACCAAAGGTGAAAGACAGTGTCTTTCCTTTAAGAAGCCCAAACTTTATAAAAAAGACAGGTCTAAAGAAGTACTACACAACATGATATGCTGTGAAGGGCCATGAGAACACAAAGCGCAAGAAAAAAAGAAAAAGTGAATTCGTTTTGAGAACTGGTGAAAGATTCCACAGGAGGTGAAGCCTAATTGGGTTTTGAAGGATAGGTTAGTGTTTGCAAAGAGAGAAGAATAGGGAGAAAGGCATAGAGGAGAAACCGGGTGGTCCATTTGGGGAATGAGTATGAGTTTTGCATGGTCAAACAGGTGTGTTTGTGAAGTACACGGATTTGGCTGGAAGGGTCAGTGAGTCATATGTGTGCCATGCTATGGAATTTGGGGATCTTCCTGATGGCAAACTAGTTTTTAATTGAGAGAGAAACATAATGAGATTTGGGTTTTAAAAAGATTAAGTGTGGAGAATATGTAGGCAGAGGTTTTTCAGTCAGGGGACGTTGCCTGAGGGAAACCAGATAGGAAATTATTTTAATAGATTAGGTGAGAGATATAGGAGCTGAATCAAAGCAGTAAGAATAGGGAAACAAAGGGGGCACCTGGGTGGCTCAGTCTGTTAAGCGTCTGACTTCAGCTCAGGTCCTGATCTCACAATTCGTGGGTTCAAGCCCTCATCAGGCTCTGTGCTGACAGCTCAGAACCTGGAGCCTGCTTTGGATTCTGTGTGTGTGTGTCTCTCTCTCTGCCCCTCCCCTGCTCACACACTCTCTCTCTCAAAAATGAATAAACATTAAAAAGAGTTGTTGTTGTTTTTTTGTTTTTTTTTTTAAGAATAGGGAAACAAAGGAGATTTAAGGAGTTTGGGTTTATGACTCACTTCCCTAGAAATCCATCAGACACATGAATTTGTAAAGTTGATGACAATCAAAACTGTTATTTGTGGTGATTCCTTTAATGTATATATACAGAAAAGGTCCTATTTATCAGTTTGCCTTCTCCACTGTTCAGATAAATAACAACAATGCTGGAAAAAAAAGCTTTTAAATTGAATCTTAAGTTTATTTTCAAGCAAATTTGGCCATTACTCCTGAAAAACATTTTTGTTTCTATTTTTTCTATTTACTCTTGTAAAGCATGCTTGCTACTCTAGGGCTCAGTGAGATTTAAGCTACTGGTAAAACCATGTCCAAGAGGGGTGCCTGAGTGGCTCAGTGGGTTAAGCGTCTGACTCATGATTTCAGCTCAGGTCATGATCTCATGCTTTGTTAGTTTGAGCCCTGGGTCAGGCTCCACCCTGACAGTGTCAAGGTTCTCTGTCTCCTTTCTCTGCCCCTCTCCCACTTGCATGCACACATTCTCTCTCTCTCTCTCTCTCTCTCTCTCTCTCTTAAAATGAATAAATAAACTTAAAAAAAAAAAAACTGTGTCCAAGAAAAATGCTGGAGCTATTAGAGTGTTTTAAAAAATGTACATAGAAGGGGATTTTTAGGGTGATGGAACCGATCTGTAATGGTACTCTATGCATTTGTTCTACATGTAGGGGAGAAAAAAATTTCCCTTTTTCCCATCTAGATGCTTTGGCTGGTCTAATAATTAAATTGATGTAAGACAGGTTAACAGGAGAAAAACCAATTTAATTCTGTACATGTGGGAACCCATAACTATGTGAGACTCGAAGTTTAACCAAACAAAGTAGGCAGCTTTTGTATCTTGTAGACAAGGAAACAACAAATTTGTGAAGAATTGACAAGACAAAGGAGTTTGGGCTAGGGGTAGTAAATTAATGAAGTAACAAGGTTTGTTTATAAAGCCTTCTTGGCCCTAAATTCCCTATCTCTGGTAGGAATGCCTTCAACTCTACTAGAACAAACAGGGTACCTTTCACATGGGGGATTTATTTCCTGCTTTCAGGGCAACAAAGGAAGTCAGAGTGTCTTGCACTGGCTGTTTCTTAAGTAACTTTAACTCAAAATAATCAATATGCCTAAGTGGCATATTTTGGGGGGGCATATTCTGCCCCTTTAGTCCCACTTTTGAAACTTTAAGAGGCTTCACAATTTAGAAGCTGAGTTTGGTAAGTTGATCTATTATTTCATTGACTTAATCTCTCAGTCATGAAAGTAGGTCAGTTCGATTAAACAGTTGTGTCTCATTTTAGGAGATGGTGATGCACCTGGGATCCCACAGTTAGACCTATATTGTGTGAGAAATCAGGTATTTAATAAAGCATTTTTATGGAAACAAAAGAAAAACAATGGTTAATGACTGGAGCAAATTATAAACCAGTTTCTGAGCCTAAGTGGCAGCTAGTGAAGAAGATTTCTAGATGTTAGGGTCAAATCATCTTCTGCTGTTTGAATATCTCTGATGATGTCATTGGGTGTTCACGCAAACTTTCTGAGTAGCCCACACAGCAACAGGCACAAAGATTGTCTAAACACAAGTTATTATGGTGATTTCTCTGAAGTTTATATCAAGTCACTTACACTCAGTTTTCAGGACTTCTGGGAACAGGGCAATTTTTGTTCTTAGTGGTTCCAAATCAAAGCGGCAGAAAATTGAAAATGCTAGTTTGGAGAGTTGTAGCCAAATATTGGAAGAAACTAGAAGAATTTAAGATTCGGTTAGTTTGCAGGTAGGAAGCAAAAACTCGAAGACAGTTAACAGCACTAGAATCGGGTATCCAAAAGGGTGTACTAAAGTTTTCTATTGAAACATAATTTTTCTGTCTACGGTAATCCCCCTTTCTATCAGAGATAAAGTAAGACTAATTTGTTTGCCAAATAAGTCTAGTCTTGTTAAACTTGGCCTGATTATTAACATAGGTGCAGCAAGAATAGCAATTGGCCATATAGGCTGTTTTTGTTTGTTTGTTTGTTTTGTTTTGTTTATAGGCATTTTGTTTTGATTTATTTTGCTTTTTTTGATCTTAAGTTTTTATTTAAATTGTAGTTAGTTAACATATATGGTATAATTGATTTCAGGTATAGGATTTAGTGATTCATCACTTACATTTAACACCCAGTACTCATCATAACAAATGCTGTCCATAACATATAGGCTCTTTTAAATCTGCTTTGCTGAAATTTTTCATAAAGAATATCAGGTTGAACTTTTAAAAGACACTTGAGGTTAGGAAGCCAAGGCAAAGAATCACCATCAGACTACCTACAAAACCTATACATTCCTCTCTTCTTGAAGTTCCCCAAATAGCTTGGGGTTACTGAACTTACCAGTAAATGATCTTCCTTGCTACCTGGTAAGGTTGTCTGGAACCCTGTAAACAAGGGGTTTTATTTCTTCCATAAAGTCAACCTTAGTTCCTTAAAACTGTCTGGTTATATCTGATCCTTGCACATCATTCTCAAATGTGACATTCCAGTCAAAGCCTCGGTAATATAATCAATGTTTCAATTGTGTCCTGATACAAGGAGAACAGATTCTTACTGGGCTTATGCAAATAACTATATTGCCATGAAGATAAGAATATTCACTAAGAGTTTCTGAATTCTGGAGGAATCAGACAAGGACAAAAAGATAAATGTTTTTTCTTTGTCCACAAAACTGTATTTTACAACATTTCTGATGGCTTAAGAGAAAAGAGAGGGGCACCTGGATGGTTCAGTGGGTTAAGCGTCTGACTCTTGGTTTGCTGCTCAGGTCATGATCTCACAGTTCATGAGTTTGAGCCCCACATCTGGCTTTGTGCTGGCACCATTCAGCCTGCTTGGGATTCTAAATAAATAAATAAATAAATAAATAAATAAATAAATAAATAGATAGATAGATAGATAGATAGATTTTTTTTTTTTAAATGGAGGGGCGTGTGGGTGGCTCAGTCCATTAAGGGTCTGACTTAGGCTCAGGTCATGATCTCACAGTTCATGAGTTCGAGCCCTGAGTTGGGCTCTGTGCTGATAGCTCAAGGCTGGAGCTTGCTTCAGATTCTGTGTCTCCCTCTTTCTCTGCTCCTCCCCCACTCATGCTCTGTGTCTCTCAAAAAAAAAATAATAAAATAAATCTAAATAAAAGTTTAAAAAAAGAGAGAAAAGACAAAGGTTTGCTTAAGTCTGGAAAAATAAAACATAAAAGAACTAACAATGTTTCAAATAAAAAACATAAAAATTATTATAATCCTAGTCAGTTCATTTAGTCCTGTGTAATTAATTTTTGTTGATCTTGATTTTGTTACTTTTATGAAGCCATCAGTTTTTCCATTAGAGTTCTGTAAATTCTTCCCCAGGTTAGTGATATGATCTGAAAGTTACTAGAAGCCTATGCTTTTTGGATTCCTTTCCCTGAATCTCTCTAAAGATGAAATACTTGTGCAAAAGCATTAGAGTAAAACAACTTTTGTAAATTGCAAAAAGACTTAAAAAATAGCCATTGTTAAAGGTCTCATGAGAGTTCATTATTAGCAAAAAAAAAAAAAAAAATAGGTGTTTCCATGACACAAAATGTTTAAGATCATATTACAATTACAACTGATAACATTTTACCAAAATATATCAGAATTTTAGGAATTTTATACAATTACTAGAACACATATTAATAACATATATTCACACAAATATAATCTAAGAAGGTTTAGTATCACTTATTTGACAATGCTTTCTTTGTAATTTAACATATCAAATAAGCCTAATTAGTTTACTATCTGTCTTTTTATAAGGAGAGAACAAATCTTTTGAGACGTTTCAGGGATGCTCTGGAAAATCCCAAGTTTCTTACAAGCCAAAAAACTTCATTCAGGATTTGATTTTGGAAAGTTTGTTAAAAAATATCAAAAGATTTGGACACTTGACTAAATAGGATCATGGTTCACTATAAACAATATTTAATTATCTATTTAACTAAAGTGAAAGAAGATTTTAAAGGAAAATACAAAAAGTTACATAATTCTAAGCAAAACTTAGGTCTTACTATTAAGACAGTTAAGTAATGAAAGCCTTGATAGAGAGAACATGAAGCACAGGAAATTATTTTAGTAAGATATAATTACTTCAAAGGTAAAGAGAAACCATTGATAATATTTTATCAAGAGCAGATCAATAGTCTAAGAAAACTTTTTCTTTTCAGCAAGATATTTAGCAGAAAATTACATAAGCAAACTATTAATATTAAAGCTTACTTTTAAAAACGCTTATAACAATTCAGTGTTTAGCCAAGTTGACTACACAAGTCTCACTCTGTCTCTCTTTTTCTTTCCATGTCTTAACTTTCTATATATATTTAGTTTGTCCTTCATTTTCTTCCTTCCCACTCTGAAAAAAACCTAGTTTTACTTTAGAACAAATTTATTTTCTTTTTCCTTAATAAAAATGCATCTCCTTGCCTTTTTTTTTTTTTTTTTTTTTTTTTTTTTTTTTTTTTTTTTTTTTTTTACTGAAAACACATCCTACTTTCCTTCTATACAGAGTTGCTTCCCAGTTTGTTTCCCAGTTTTATATTACATGTGTTAATTTGTAATGAAAACTAAGAAGTAAGCATTTGTTAACTGTTAGATTGGCAAATTTATTCAAAAAAAAAGATTGGCAAATTTATGAATACAGCTCATAATTTCTAGAAATACAAGCTTCTTCATAGTATAGTCTTTCAGTATAGTACAGGACATGTTTACTAACAGAACCAAGTATATTTAGTTTCTTGGTAATAGGAAGCCAAAAGTAGATAAGCCTATGTTCAGTAATTAATGTGTCAGTATATTGTCTTATCAGGAAATCATCTAGATATTTAATAAATATCCACCATTTAACTTAGTAAAACTCTAAGGCTTCAAGTTACCAAAAATATTTGGGAAAAATAATTATTGCTGAAAAGTTTATTTATAACTTTTATTCTACTTACATCTATCTAAACCATTTGCTTACAACAAATATGTTTAGACTATACATTAAAAGTTCATGAGACATTAGAGAAAGCTATAATCCCAAGGTATTTTCCTTGCTGACAGAAGAGATAACATGAACCTATTGGGCTAGCAAACCCAGGTAGAATAATCATTGCATGTCTGCGTTATATTTAATGCAGAATATCCCAAATCACATGAACTTGAACACATTTGAGTTAGTTTCTGTATTTCTGAGTTTTAGGAATACTTTCAAAAGCACTTATTTTTATGCCAATTAAATAGAGCCCTTTTCAAATCAATTTTGCCAATACCCTAGGTATTGAGTAAAAGTACAAAGCTCTCAAGAGTGAGAGGGGTCCCGACGGGGTTGCTGCGAAGGATATTTGTCTCTGGTTTTTTATTGGGACCTTATCAGGAAATGGATAACACTTTGTAAGACTCCATTCATGGCACGTAACGTAGACAGGTCTGGAATCCATTTATCCTTTTCTTTTTCCCCAAACCCGCCATAGCTTCAGCTTCCTACTGCAGCTGCAGCACAAGGCAGGGGTGGCGGGCACAAGGCTGACACTGCAATGAGTAGGAGGGCTGCTGTGGTAAGCCTTGTTGCCTAGGGTGTGGCCAGCTGGGTGGAGCCCCCACAGCTTCAGTCAGCCTCACTGAGGGTCCTTTATCTTTATCTTTCCCTGCCTACTGTTAACTCATTCCCTACTCATTCCTCCCCCTGGAATAGGGCCCCTAACAAGGACAATGACTGCTCTGGCTTCTTCAAGTTGACAAGGGACATTATGGGGGTACAGCAGTCGAAGTCTACCCAAGGGTCAGTCGAATGGTCCGTGATGTGGTTCCACAAGAAGGCTGGCAGGAATGAGGTGGCACAAACATTGGTAGACACAAAGAGAAAAACACAAACTAAAGATTAAACTGACCAAAAAGATGGCATCTCTAGGATAACGTTCGTAGTTCCCAAACCAGTCAAACAATCCAAGAGAGACACTGACTTTGTCCAATTGTGCCTGAATGTCATCTATCATTTGTGAGACTTTATGGGAATTAACGTTTATATCAAAACAACACATGTAAGGGAATGCCTCACGGCCCGGGTGATGGAGCAGCAGAAAGTAATTAATGGTGGCTCAATTTTCCAAGAGTCTGGACTTAACTTTACTTAATTCTTGATTAAAGCATCTAATGCTTATGAGGGGTCATTTGGAGTTCTTCTGAGTAAACAGACAGTTTGCTTTATTTCACAGTGTAAAACTTTTCCAAGAGCCAGGAGTCCTACCAGCGAAAGAGCCAAGGCAACCGTTTCTTTTTTTTTTTTTTTATATGAAATTTATTGTCAAATTGGTTTCCATACAACACCCAGTGCTCATCCCAAAAGGTGCCCTCCTCAATACCCATCACCCACCCTCTCCTCCCTCACACCCCCCATCAACCCTTAGTTTGTTCTCAGTTCTCAACAGTCTCTTATGCTTTGGCTCTCTCCCACTCTAACCTCTTTTTTTTTTTTTTTCTTCCCCTCCCCCATGGGTTCCTGTTAAGTTTCTCAGGATCCACATAAGAGTGAAACCATATGGTATCTGTCTTTCTCTGTATGGCTTATTTCACTTAGCATCACACTCTCCAGTTCCATCCACGTTGCTACAAAAGGCCATATTTCATTCTTTCTCATTGCCAGGTAGTATTCCATTGTGTATATAAACCACAATTTCTTTATCCATTCATCAGTTGATGGACATTTAGGCTCTTTCCATAATTTGGCTATTGTTGAGAGTGCTGCTATGAACATTGGGGTACAAGTGCCCCTATGTATCAGTACTCCTGTGTCCCTTGGATAAATTCCCAGCAGTGCTATTGCTGGGTCATAGGGTAGGTCTATTTTTAATTTTCTGAGGCACCTCCACACTGCTTTCCAGAGCGGCTGCACCAATTTGCATTCCCATCAACAGTGCAAGAGGGTTCCCGTTTCTCCACATCCTCTCCAGCATCTATAGTCTCCTGATTTGTTCATTTTGGCCACTCTGACTGGCGTGAGGTGATACCTGAGTGTGATTTTGATTTGTATTTCCCTGATAAGGAGCGACGCTGAACAGCTTTTCATGTGCCTGTTGGCCATCCGGATGTCTTCTTTAGAGAAGTGTCTATTCATGTTTTCTGCCCATTTCTTCACTGGGTTATTTGCTTTTCGGGTGTGGAGTTTGGTGAGCTCTTTATAGATTTTGGATACTAGCCCTTTGTCCGATATGTCATTTGCAAATATCTTTTCCCATTCCGTGGGTTGCCTTTTAGTTTTGTTGGTTGTTTCCTTTGCTGTGCAGAAGCTTTTGATCTTCATAAGGTCCCAGTAATTCACTTTTGCTTTTAATTCCCTTGCCTTTGGGGATGTGTCGAGTAAGAGATTGCTACGGCTGAGGTCAGAGAGGTCTTTTCCTGCTTTCTCCTCTAAGGTTTTGATGCTTTCCTGTCTCACATTCAGGTCCTTTATCCATTTTGAGTTTATTTTTGTGAATGGTGTGAGAAAGTGGTCTAGTTTCAACCTTCTGCATGTTGCTGTCCAGTTCTCCCAGCACCATTTGTTAAAGAGGCTGTCTTTTTTCCATTGGATGTTCTTTCCTGCTTTGTCAAAGATGAGTTGGCCATACGTTTGTGGGTCTAGTTCTGGGGTTTCTATTCTATTCCATTGGTCTATGTGTCTGTTTTTGTGCCAATACCATGCTGTCTTGATGATGACAGCTTTGTAGTAGAGGCTAAAGTCTGGGATTGTGATGCCTCCTGCTTTGGTCTTCTTCTTCAAAATTACTTTGGCTATTCGGGGCCTTTTGTGGTTCCATAGGAATTTTAGGATTGCTTGTTCTAGCTTCGAGAAGAATGCTGGTGCAATTTTGATTGGGATTGCATTGAATGTGTAGATAGCTTTGGGTAGTATTGACATTTTGACAATATTTATTCTTCCAATCCATGAGCAGGGAATGTTTTTCCATTTCTTTAAATCTTCTTCAATTACCTTCATAAGCTTTCTATAGTTTTCAGCATACAGATCCTTTACAGCTTTGGTTAGATTTATTCCTAGGTATTTCATGCTTCTTGGTGCAATTGTGAATGGGATCAGTTTCTTTATTTGTCTTTCTGTTGCTTCATTGTTAGTGTATAAGAATGCAACTGATTTCTGTACATTGATTTTGTATCCTGCAACTTTGCTGAATTCATGTATCAGTTCTAGCAGACTTTTGGTGGAGTCTATCGGATTTTCCATGTATAATATCATGTCATCTGCAAAAAGCGAAAGCTTGACTTCATCTTTGCCAATTTTGATGCCTTTGATTTCCTTTTGTTGTCTGATTGCTGATGCTAGAACTTCCAGCACTATGTTAAACAACAGCGGTGAGAGTGGGCATCCCTGTCGTGTTCCTGATCTCAGGGAAAAAGCTCTCAGTTTTTCCCCGTTGAGGATGATGTTAGCTGTGGGCTTTTCATAAATGGCTTTTATGATCTTTAAGTATGTTCCTTCTATCCCGACTTTCTCAAGGGTTTTTATTAAGAAAGGGTGCTGGATTTTGTCAAAGGCCTTTTCTGCATCGATTGACAGGATCATATGGTTCTTTTCTTTTTTTTTGTTAATGTGATGTATCACGTTGATTGATTTGCGAATGTTGAACCAGCCCTGCATCCCAGGAATGAATCCCACTTGATCATGGTGAGTAATTCTTTTTATATGCCGTTGAATTCGATTTGCTAGTATCTTATTGAGAATTTTGGCATCCATATTCATCAGGGATATTGGCCTGTAGTTCTCTTTTTTTACTGGGTCTCTGTCTGGTTTAGGAATCAAAGTAATACTGGCTTCATAGAATGAGTCTGGAAGTTTTCCTTCCCTTTCTATTTCTTGGAATAGCTTGAGAAGGATAGGTATTATCTCTGCTTTAAACGTCTGGTAGAACTCCCCTGGGAAGCCATCTGGTCCTGGACTCTTATTTGTTGGGAGATTTTTGATAACCGATTCAATTTCTTCGCTGGTGATGGGTCTGTTCAAGCTTTCTATTTCCTCCTGATTGAGTTTTGGAAGAGTGTGGGTGTTCAGGAATTTGTCCATTTCTTCCAGGTTGTCCAATTTGTTGGCATATAATTTTTCATAGTATTCCCTGATAATTGTTTGTATCTCTGAGGGATTGGTTGTAATCATTCCATTTTCATTCATGATTTTATCTATTTGGGTCATCTCCCTTTTCTTTTTGAGAAGCCTGGCTAGAGGTTTGTCAATTTTGTTTATTTTTTCAAAAAACCAACTCTTGGTTTCGTTGATCTGCTCTACAGTTTTTATAGATTCTATATTGTTTATTTCTGCTCTGATCTTTATTATTTCTCTTCTTCTGCTGGGTTTAGGCTGCCTTTGCTGTTCTGCTTCTATTTCCTTTAGGTGTGCTGTTAGATTTTGTATTTGGGATTTTTCTTGTTTCTTGAGCTAGGCCTGGATTGCAATGTATTTTCCTCTCAGGACTGCCTTTGCTGTGTCCCAAAGCGTTTGGATTGTTGTATTTTCATTTTCGTTTGTTTCCATATATTTTTAATTTCTTCTCTAATTGCCTGGTTGACCCACTCATTCGTTAGTAGGGTGTTCTTTAACCTCCATGCTTTTGGAGGTTTTCCAGACTTTTTTCTGTGGTTGATTTCAAGCTTCATAGCATTGTGGTCTGAAAGTATGCATGGTATGATTTCAATTCTGGTAAACTTATGAAGGGCTGTTTTGTGACCCAGTATATGATCTATCTTGGAGAATGTTCCATGTGCACTCGAGAAGAAAGTATATTCTGTTGCTTTGGGATGCAGGGTTCTAAATATATCTGTCAAGTCCATCTGATCCAATGTCTCATTCAGGGCCCTTGTTTCTTTATTGACCGTGTGTCTAGATGATCTATCCATTTCTGTAAGTGGGGTGTTAAAGTCCCCTGCAATTACCACATTCTTATCAATAAGGTTGCTTATGTTTATGAGTAATTGTTTTATATATTTGGGCGCTCCGGTATTCGGCGCATAGACATTTATAATTGTTAGCTCTTCCTGATGGATAGACCCTGTCACTATTATATAATGTCCTTCTTCATCTCTTGTTACAGCCTTTAATTTAAAGTCTAGTTTGTCTGATATAAGTATGGCTACTCCAGCTTTCTTTTGGCTTCCCGTAGCATGATAAATAGTTCTCCATCCCCTCACTCTCAATCTAAAGGTGTCCTCAGGTCTAAAATGAGTCTCTTGTAGACAGCAAATAGATGGGTCTTGTTTTTTTATCCATTCTGATACCCTATGTCTTTTGGTTGGCGCATTTAATCCATTTACATTCAGTGTTATTATAGAAAGATAGGGGTTTAGAGTCATTGTGATGTCTGTATGTTTTATGCTTGTAGTGATGTCTCTGGTACTTTGTCTCACAGGGTCCCCCTTAGGATCTCTTGTAGGTTGGTTTAGTGGTGACAGATTCCTTCAGTTTTTGTTTGTTTGGGAAGACCTTTATCTCTCCTTCTATTCTAAATGACAGACTTGCTGGATAAAGGATTCTCGGCTGCATATTTTTTCTGTCTAGCACACTGAAAATCTCGTGCCAATTCTTTCTGGCCTGCCAAGTTTCAAAAGAGAGATCAGTCACGAGTCTTATAGGTCTCCCTTTAAAATTTTTTTTTTTTCAATGTTTATTTATTTTTTTTTTTGGGACAGGGAGAGACAGAGCATGAACGGGGGAGGGGCAGAGAGAGAGGGAGACACAGAATCGGGAACAGGCTCCAGGCTCTGAGCCATCAGCCCAGAGCCCGACGCGGGGCTCGAACTCAAGGACCGCGAGATCGTGACCTGGCTGAAGTCGGACGCTTAACCGACTGGGCCACCCAGGCGCCCCTATAGGTCTCCCTTTATATGTGAGGGCACGTTTACCCCTTGCTGCTTTCAGAATTTTCTCTTTATCCTTGTATTTTGCCAGTTCCACTATGATATGTCGTGCAGAAGATCGATTCAAGTTCCGTCTGAAGGGAGTTCTCTGTGCCTCTTGGATTTCAATGCCTTTTTCCTTCCCCACTTCAGGGAAGTTCTCAGCTATTATTTCTTCAAGTACCCCTTCAGCACCTTTCCCTCTCTCTTCCTCCTCTTGGATACCAATTATGCGTAGATTATTTCTTTTTAGTGTATCACTTAGTTCTCTAATTTTCCCCTCATACTCCTGGATTTTTTTATCTCTCTTTTTCTCAGCTTCCTCTTTTTCCATAACTTTATCTTCTAGTTCACCTATTCTCTCCTCTGCCTCTTCAATCCGAGCCGTGGTGGTTTCCATTTTGTTATGCATTTCGTTTAAAGCGTTTTTCAGCTCCTCGTGACTGTTCCTTAGTCCCTTGATCTCTGTAGCAAGAGATTCTCTGCTGTCAGCTATACTGTTTTCAAGCCCAGCGATTAGTTTTATGACTATTATTCTAAATTCACTTTCTGTTATATTATTTAAATCCTTTTTGATCAGCTCATTAGCTGTTGTTATTTCCTGGAGATTCTTCTGAGGGGAATTCTTCCGCTTGGTCATTTTGGATAGTCCCTGGCGTGGTGAGGACCTGCAGGGCACTTCCCCTGTGCTGTGGTGTATAACTGGAGTTGGTGGGCGGAGCCGCAGTCAGACCTGCCGTCTGCCCCCAGCCCACTGCTGGGGCCACAGTCAGACTGGTGTGTGCCTTCTCTTCCCCCCTCCTAGGGGCGGGATTCACTGTGGGGTGGGGTGGCCTGTCTGGGCTACTTGCACACTGCCAGGCTTGTGATGCTGGGGATCTGGCGTCTTAGCTGGGGTGGGTAGGCAAGGTGCACAGGGGCAGGAGGGGCAGGCTTAGCTTGCTTCTCCTTAGGTGATCCACTTCAGGAGGGGCCCTGTGGCAGCAGGAGGGAGTCAGATCCGCTGCCGGAGGTTTGGCTCTGCAGAAGCGCAGAGTTGGGTGTTTGCGCGGAGCGAGCAAGTTCCCTGGCAGGAACTGGTTCTCTTTGGGATTTTGGCTGGGGGATGGGCAGGGGAGATGGCGCTGGCGAGCGCCTTTGTTCCCCACCAAACTGAGCTCTGTTGTCAGGGGGCTCAGCAGCTCTCCTTCCCTTTGTCCTCCAGCCTTCCCGCTTTCTGAGCAGAGCTGTTAACTTATGACCTCTCAGCCGCCAAGTCGCGCTTGCTGTCGGAACACAGTCCGTCAGGCCCCTCCGCTTTTTGCAAGCCAGACTCGGGGGCTCTGCTTGGCCGGCGAGCCGCCCCTCCGCCCCGGCTCCCTCCCGCCAGTCCGTGGAGCGCGCACCGCCTCGCCGCCCTTCCTACCCTCTTCCGTGGGCCTCTCGTCTGCGCTTGGCTCCGGTGACTCCGTTCTGCTAATCCTCTGGCGGTTTTCTGGGTTATTTAGGCAGGTGTAGGTGGAATCTAAGTGATCAGCAAGACGCGCGGTGAGCCCAGCGTCCTCCTACGCCGCCATCTTCCCTCTCCTTCCAAGGCAACCGTTTCTTAATCTGATATGAGAAACACATTATCACAGTCAGGGAGTAAATGAGGTAGTAATAGTGTTTGTTATATTCTTAAGAAAAATTTTATGTTTGAGGGAGCTTTTATCATGGTCAGACCTGAGGGGGGTTCTCTTTCACGGTCAGACATTCCTGGCACTATTTTAAAATATTTTTTTGTGTGTGTTTTTTCCACATTCAAGGGCCTCAAGTCCTAACCTTTCCTTCTCTGCCTATTTAACCCTATCTTTACCTATCATATTCTCCCTTCTGAACATGTGACTCCTAACTGCTGATAGGAACCCAGGATGAAGACGACTGATCCTAACTGCTTCCTGCTGAAAGGGGGTAATGTGAGGGGAAGGCCAGTCAGGACAGGTTTAGAGGTTGATCCAGAGGTCTGATATAATGGGAGGGTGTTTGGAACATCCGGCCTGGCAAAACTTTCTTGGAAGTTTTATCTTTCTGGCATATGCAACAGCATCTACAAATGACACACAAAAAGAATATTAGACTGACAAACATTAATATTCCAAATACAATGCCTCCTAGGGAAGACGTCACACCATAGGAAGGAAAGACACATTGCAACCATTCAAAAAAATCCCTGACAGGCCTGGCTATATATATATATATATATATATATATATATATGTATATATATATATATATATATATATATGTATATATATATATATATATATATATATATATATATATATATATATATTTGACCATAGTCTTTCTTCCCTCTTCCATATGTATCTGAATCTTGTGGTATTGTTGTTTAGAATAATTAAGCACCAGAACTAGTTTTCGGTCCTTAATCCTCATTTTTTTTTTTTTTTTTAATTTCGGACATCCAGTTTCCATAGGAACAACTCCATGAGACGTATTTAGTTCTACCTCAAGGAAAGATTGGTCTTTGATATCCAGATTACTATAAATTTAGGCAATTGTTTATTTGTCCTGGAGCTAGTAGCACCATAGTCTCTAATTCAGTTGTAATGTCCCTTCTAGCAAGGGAGTGGGGCTCTCTTGCATTATCAAAAAAGAATGAGAAAAAATTAGGTTGCCCCATATACATCCCAAGGGCTGAGAAAAAAATTTAGTCATAAGTTTTCTGGAGATACCTCTAATAGTTATGCTGCATTTGGATAGTTGGCCAGAAGTGGAAAGGAGGACACAAAAGGTGGCTCAGGTATCAAGAAGGAAATCAACTGGTTTTCCTTCTATTTCCAGAGTTACTTGAGGCTCTGGTTTTCCAACAGGTAGTTGGTTGGGGGGGAACCACAGTGAAGAGCCCTGGGGCCCATCAATCCCTTTCAGGGATACTGATTATCTGAGCCCTCACAAACAGAGGTCCCCGAGGGCATTCAGACTTCAGTGATTGTCTCCACTTAAGCATGGGTTTTAACTTCTGTTGTCCCTTCTGAGGGCAGTCTCCTTTCCAGTGTCCTGACTGACCACATAAGTGGCATTTGGTGCCAGAACCTCGGGAAGTTTGGCTTGATACAGTACGTAAGATCGCGACTAAGACCTCAGATTTTTTCTTAAGCTTCCTTTCCTGTTTTGTTTTGTTTTGTTTTGTTTTGTTTTGTTTTGTTTTTCCTCCTCTTGATCTCAGTTGTAATATACTAGATTGGCAGTTCTTAAGAGCTCCTCCAGGGTCCCTTCCCAGCCAACAACTTCCTCCGAATATCTGGGGCCAATTGAGTGACACATTTGTCCTTTAGAGTCATCTCAGCCTCAGGGGTGTCAGGGTATGAGATAGCTGTATATTTAATGAGAGCCTCCTTCAACCTCTCCAGGAAGGCCACCAGGCCCTTATTCTGTGTGTATAAAATAGTGGCTAATTTAGCATAATATAAGGGCTTAACCTTAGTCCTTTTTTAATCTTTCTAAAATATTAAAACCATGGAGATACCATCCCCCAATAGGAGGGTCATGGTCCCAAATAGGATCTTGGGGCAGGACTGCCTGAGCCCCAGTAGGGAACTGGAAGTCCCCTATAGGACCTCCAGTCCCATGATAATTAAGAAATTGTTCGGGGGCGCCTGGGTGGCGCAGTCGGTTAAGCGTCCGACTTCAGCCAGGTCACGATCTCGCAGTCCGTGAGTTCAAGCCCCGCGTCAGGCTCTGGGCTGATGGCTCGGAGCCTGGAGCCTGTTTCCGATTCTGTGTCTCCCTCTCTCTCTGCCCCTCCCCTGTTCATGCTCTGTCTCTCTCTGTCCCAAAAATAAATTAAAAAAAAAAAAAAAAAGTTGAAAAAAAAATTTTAAAAGAAATTGTTCGTATCCATATTTCTCAGCTGCTGCCAGAACTCCCATGTTTTTCTGTTTCATTAAGAGTTTAACAAAAGCATTATATCTTTCCAAGTCAGTTCAAAAACATGTAGTATTCTGAAAAGCCTTTATGTATTTATCTGGATCATCAGAAAATTTACCTAGATCTCCTTTTATCTGTCTTGCAATGAAAAAGGCATTTGTATTCTCACCACAGTGAGCTATTTTTTTACACTTAGCCCAATACATACCAATTTGTACCAATGTAAAGACCTTAAAATGGACACCCACATGGCTGGAACATATCTAAATGGGCACTGATGAAAAAGACAGGGGAATAGACCTAATACCTTTTAGCCCCCCTCAATGGTCAATTTTATCTTTGCAAACAATGTTACCAGTCTTTTAAAGTATTTGTAAAGAAGAGCAGTTTTATTGTTACAGTTATGCTAATTACCGTTGGGCCAAAATAAAATCAGTGCATCATTCTACAACCAGGGGAGTCTTGCTTGGTCACAGTGTTTCCCCTCCCGGCGCTCTAGCTTCCTGTAGGGGAAACATGCCTGCCATATTTCTAGGAGGGCCTGGATTAGGTGAGCAGTAGAGAGCAGAAGTGAGTGTTTTTAAATCTGTATATATAGATTGAGGACTCAAGGAGGAAGAGGTTGAAGTAGAAGGCTTCCCTTCCTCCTTCTCTAGGTCCGCTTTGGGTATAGGCAAAGGAACTTTAATTGTTTTTTCCTTCTGATTGCTGGACCTTGGAAAGGGCTGCCAGGGTTGACCTTGCGTTGCATACACATATACTGATTTTTTCTTAAATCCCAAAAACATTGGACATAGGGGACTTCCCCCATTTCCCTTCATGTTTGCAAAGTAAGTCCAATTGTAAGATAATATTGTAATTGATACTTCCTTCTGGCAGCCACATTTCCTCCCCCAGTTTGTACTGAGGCCAAGCCTCAGTGCAAAAGAAAATGAGTTGTTTTTTCTTTAGGGTTTGTGGGTCAAAATCCTCCCAGTTTTTCCAGAATGCATCCCTAAGGAGTACTGGCTTTGGTTGGGGAATTACGCATCTATAGGAAAAAGAGGAAAAGGTGTCCCTTATCTCAATTTCCTTATAGCTGGCCAGGAGAAGCCTCATCTCCTGGCTCTGTTTTTTTGCTGTCTATGTGACTGGCAGCCAAAAGCCCTGTCAGTATCTCAAGGTGCTGGGAGTAATTGTTCTTACCCAGGCTTGGCCCTACCTCTGAGAGCTGACCTTGTCTTTCCTGATTTCTCCTACCTCTCCATTTCCTACCTATGGGACTCTGCCGGTATCCACTGTGACCAAGCAAGACTCCCCTGGTTGTAGAATGATGCACTGATTTTATTTTGGCCCAATGATAATTAGCATAACTATAACAATAAAGTTGCTCCTCTTTACAAATGTATTTTAAAAGACTGATAAAATGCATTCTTTGCAAAGATAAAATTGACCATTGAGGGGAGCTAAAAGGTATTAGGTCTATTCCCCTGCCTTTTTCATCAGTGCCCATTTAGATATGTTCCAGCCATGTGGGTGTCCATTCTAAGGTCTTTAGATTGGTAGAAACTGGTATGCATTGGGCTAAGCATAACAAAATAGCTCTCATGTATCCTAGTAAAACCCATTATATAGCAAGGTCATCCAACCCTCATGTGGCATAAGGCATCCATTCCTTTGACTTTGCCTTACAGAAACAGCATAAATGTGGACTATCTAGAAGCTGGCAGTGAGGACATCACCACCACTTCCCTACCTTTGTAATCAAAGAAGGGGAAATTTCAGTCAAAGGCTTGACTAAAACAACTCAAAAGGGCATGCTGTTTTTCCCTTTTGGTTAAAATGATAGTCCTTTTCGTTTTTTCCCCCCACTAGCCAGTGGAAATGGGCAGTCAGTACATTGTTGATTTTAACTCCTTTTTCTTGAATTCCTGCAAGCTGTCCTCAAAGAAATGCATAGCTGTTTCCATTGTATTGCTTAGAACTTTTATATCAGGGAGAAAATTTCCTAGCAAGGCAGAAATTAAAAGATTTCTATGTTCTGGAGCTCCAGGGTTCAGTGTAGTATGCCTCTGAAAGGTCTGTATAAAGCATTTAACACAGACACAGTGAACCTTAGATCAGTTCACCATTGCCTCTATGGTGATGTCTGGGTGGGAAGAACATCCCTCAACAGACAATCAATGTCCTTTTGTGTAGAGTTATGAATGGCCACTAATCATTCTAATCCCTTTCTAAGTTTGATAGGATCTTCTGAAAGTGGAGGCAAAAGAGCTTCATACTTTGAAAGATCTGTTGCTGTCCAAGGGACATGAATTCTTTGCAGGCAGGGGCTGGCGGGGAAGGGAGGCAGGACACATCCACAAAGGACATTGTACAGGAAGGCCTGAAGATGGGATAACCTTATTATAGAGCCCAGCAAAGTGAGCCTTACTGTCCATCCTGGGTGCTTCTGCTATATTCGCTTTCTGGCTTCCAGCATTTACATGAGTAAGCTGTATACTCCGGCCTTAGAAAACAGGCTGAAGTGCTGTCTGTAAATCTTGTAGGAAGAGGGAAGCTAAAATAGTCAGCTGGGTGCTTTAAGTGATTTTCTGGGGAAAGTGGAGGAGTTTGGGGAGTTAAAGGAATTTGTTGATGAGACGGGGACAGATTTTAAGAAGGGGAATCTATGTTGAATGTGGACTTTATTTTTGTCTAAATCTCATTTCTACTCTCTCATCTTGTGAAGGGAGTCCATAATGGCTAGCCATTATACTCCTTTGTATCCACTTTTAATTTGGTCTTCCATAGGTAGCAACAAGATAATTATTTAGGAAGATATCTCCAATTTTTTCCCTAAGTATAAAAGATTTTCCAAGGGATCCTTCTTCTGGCCTTTTAATTTGGTCTTTCCATAGGTAGCAATAAGATAACTATTTACTAAGATATATCTATTTTTTCCCCCTAAGTAGAGAAGATTTTTCCAAAGGATTCTTCTTCTGGTCATTGATGAATAGTATCTTATGTTAATCTCAATAGTGACTCAAACCATTAAGCTCTTTTATAACATAACAAGGGATGCAAGAATTATCCCAAAAGAGTTTGCAAAAGATAGGGCCCTCAGAAGATCTAGAAAGTTAGCCTAAGAAAGCAAAGACCTTCACTGTCACAAGTGGTAAGAATGATGTAGAGAAAATGGCACCTGTTTCCCATGAGACCATAGCATGTCTCCAGTCACAGGTTTGCTATCCATGTCACTAAGCAGGTGCTACTGGAATGGGACTTTTCCAGTACTAGCAAGATAATGAAGGTTGAGAAATCAAAGGCTCATTATGGACGGGGTCTCCTTGTGACAAATTTTCCTGAGAGCTGCATGGTCAGTGCTGCTTGTGACTTCATGTCTTTGAATCCCAGTCTATTCAACTGGATGCCAAATATAAGCTGGTACATGCATCTTCTGGCTGGCAGAGACCAGAGAGAATATTCTCATTGACTACAAAGCCAAGCTCTAAGGACATAGAACAAGATGAAAGGAAAACTTCATCCAGCTTTTACACAGGGGACCCACAGCAAAATTTGTCTAAATAAATGATACTTTGGTAAGAACTGTGAACTTACCAGCTTGTGAGTCTGACTTGAACAACAGGCTTATAGAACATATTTCTATGTTCTACTTTATGGTTTTCCTTTTTATGACAAATACCACAAAAGATAGAGACAAGGGGAAAAAATGGCCACCTCTAGGAGGAAAGAAATCAATAGAAAACAGACTTTATTATTTTTTTTTTCAGTTTACTGCAAGCTGCATTCTCTGGTCTAGAGGTCATGTAAGGCTTCTCCCCTGGGATACTTTCATGGGTTTTTCCATGAAAGCTCATTGAACTGCAATTCCCTTGACCAGAACAGACAAATTTCATTCTGGGTGGCCACTTTCAACTCCCCCCATAGCCCTGAGCAATTTGGTGTTCACCTCCAGCTTCCTGATGCTTGGGTCCACCAGCATCTCTATAGGAAGGCATTCTAGACAGGACTCAGCTCTAGGCATAACCCTAACCCAAGTGCTACCACTGTGCTGCAACTCTTATCTGGAAGGCCCCTATAGTAGCATGGGAAACATTTCTTTGCCTCTGTTCTAGTTATCTACTGCTGTGTAACAAATTACGCCACAATTTAGTGGCTTGAAACTGCAACTATTTTATTATATTTCAGGAATTTTTACACCAGGAATTCAGGAAGGGTTCAACTGGGCACTTCTTCTGCTCCATGTGGCATTGGTGGAAGTCAGTCAGTGATATTTAGCTAGAAGACAGACTGTGTGCAATGCCCAAGACTTAAATGTTTGATGGTTTGGTTGGTATTGGCTGGGAAGTTGGTGGTTGTCCAGAGTGGATACCCATGGCTTCTCTAGCATGGTAGTTTCAGGGCCAAACTTATTACATGGTAGTTCAGGGTTCCCAGAAATAATTTTTTAAAGAGAGGAAGTGGACCAGAAACTGGCATTGAAAGTCGTGTCCACTGTATTTTATTGTCAAAGCAGTCACAGAGCTTATCTAAGTTTAAGGGGAAGGAATATAGTGCCTACCTCTCATTGAGAGGTCTGTTTAAAAAAATTGTGATAGTCTTTGGCCACCTTAGCTCCTGACAAATTCTGTGAGTACAGGCCAAACTCCAGGCTACCAGTTCTGTTTTGCTGTGACAGCACTTTTTAGGTTTCTCTTCCAAGAGTCAGGTATCTGTATACTACATCTCCGAGCTACACAAGACATATTTCAGAACTTTCTACATGATCCCACAGAAGCCCTCAGCACACAGCTTAAGGTAGGAGTGAGGATTCCCAGCAGGATCATAGCTGGCTCTAAGAAAAATCTCCTCACCAGTCTTCTCTCCCCACACTCTAGTGCTTCCTGATATCCTTGATCTGGTTGAGAGTTACAGACGTTGTGTAATGATTCCAATACATTTCCTTTGCAAAATTTGCATGTGGCAATCTATTTCATACTGACTTTGAATTATAATATATAACGTGTCAGTACCTTGGTTGGAAACAGGCAGAAAGAGTGCCATTGTAACATCCTGTCATAACATTTAAACATTAGGAAGGGACAAAGAAGAGTTAGATGACCAGAGGAGCTTCTGTTTTGGATGGTCACCTAGGCAGAAAACGATGTGGGTCCAGTTTGCTACAAGACTGCCAAGAAAGAGAAGACCTAGGGTCCTAAGGACATAGAGGAGGAAAGAACTTGACCTCTCTTTTCTTGTGTCAGCTGTCGCTTGAAAGAAGGGTGGTGGAGAGATCCTACAGTCCACAGGACAGGACAGCAATAGGGGCTTGATCACTCCCTTGACCTGAAAAATGGACCTGAGGCTGGAAAGACAGAAGTTCTGTGAGATATAAGAGTGGAGGTGGAGTGCCAGGGTAGGGATGAGCAGGCCGCTAGGAAGAATCTATATGGGTGCCTCAGCCAAGTAAACTTGAAGAGTTGGTTTACAAGGGTGTTCGACCATCACTGGGACCAAACATAACTGGAAAGGTGAGAAAGGATGGAGAGAAAACAGATCTATCTAAAGTCTTCAGGGAGAACATTGCTTATGAGGGAAAGTGAGTTCATAAGCTGTGTAGGAGTGAGACCCCTAAGAGCCTGCTCAAGTCACAACAGATGTTTGCTAATGTAACTCCTAACTAAGTCTTGTAGACTTAACCTATTGCAGAGTTTTATATTACCATATAAATGACATTCTCTGGGGGATTTAATACCTCCCAGGATCTGGATTGAAAGTTCTTCTGAGCATATTTCTCTCATTCCATACATAACCAATGTGCTAGTTAAGTGATTTTTCAGACTTTAAAATATTTTTAGTGAATAGAGCCTTGTTTTCCCCAAATAAAATTTATGTAGAAATCCAATTTACAAACAATAACTTTTTTTTGAGAAAGAGAAAGAGAGAGAGAAAGAGAGAAAGGAGGGTCAGAGGGAAAAGGAGAGAGAGAATCTTAAGCAGGCTCCACAGTGGAGCTCTACTCGGGGCTTGATCTCACAACTGTGAGATCATGACCTGAGCTGAAATCAAGTCAGACGCCTAACTGATTGAGCCACCCAGTTTCCTCCCAAGTTACAAATCAGATAAAGACAATATCGTAGGAGGACTTAGGTTGACAAATAACCTATACAGCCCACTTGCCTCAAGATCTGTTGAAGATCATTTGAATACCCCATTTCTGGATCGGTGGACTCTCACAAGTCCTAAGGCACTGAATGCCCCCATCTTCCTCTTGACTGATTTTATGTCCTTGATTCTGCCAGTGGCACAGCCCCAAAACCCTTCCTCTGGTGTTCCACAGTTTCATTCCTGTTAAAATCATTCTCTTTATTCAAATAAACCTTCTTCCATTATGACTTCTTGGATTGCCTAGCCAGAAGTTCTACCTCACTCCCATGGGATTCTTGGCCCTTGACTTGAAATTCTGTTATGACATTTAATGCATGCTGATCTATGTCAGAATTGTTTGATTATACTATCTTCCTCATTAGTCTGTAAGTAAGCCCCTTGAAGGCAGGACCTATGGTTTTCATATCTGCATTCCCCATAGCAGATAGCGAGATGCCTATGCTTAGCAGACTTTTGGTTAGTGGTATCTGAAATAGATGGGTGGATAGAATAGATGCCTTGGATTTACTTTGGTTCAGACTCATAGTTCTGCGTTTGACCCTTAGCCTGCCTCTGAACCTTGATATGTGTTTTCCCTTTTCACACTCTTACTGCTTTTTCCACTCATGCATGCTTATCAGACAACTAAATTTTCCAGCCTCTTGTGACTTAAGAGAGTCCTTTGGAGAAATGTATATTGAGAATCATTAGACTGTGTACCCCCTCTGCTTGTCCCATGCTCTTCACCCAGCACTAGTCTAGTGCCTGGGACATTATAGGTACTCAACATATGTTTGTTGAATTATTGAATACATGAGCATGTTTTAGAAAAAGAACGACTTTTTTTAAGTCAAAGCTGACTGTGTTCTTAGCCTCTTTGCTGTAGAGAATCAGCTGCAACAACTTTGCAGCTATCCCTGGAATGAGATGTCAGTGATTCTGAAAATGATCTATGACATTTCAATTCAGATCTGGGGCTGCCTGCTTGGCTGTACAACTCAGCACTCATATTTGTACAAACCTGTGTTTATACTGTGTTATTTAGCTTGGTTTTCCCCTTGATGCTATTCTTGAAAATGACTTACAAATATTTATTCTTAATAAAAATATTGGAAAGGAGTACAGAGTGTGACTTTTCCCAGACCATGCAATCCTCTACAGATAATCCTAAATATTACCATAGTGCAGGTAAGAGCAGGTGGCTCATATTTTTTAATAGTGATGGCATGAGGGTAAAGAAGGTTAAGGTAACATTTTTGGCTTAAGTAGCTGCCTCAAAATCATATGAAGGTTACAGCCTGTATTTGCTAACTTTTTTCACCTGTTTTTCCTGCCACAACTTGAAGAACAAAATGCATTATCACACACACAAATTAAGGCACTGAAAATGCCAACTTTTTGGTTTAGAATTACACAAATACATTAACTGTAAAATACTCAAATATTTGAACAGTATACAAAATATATTGAACAAAATGAGAGCATTTGCCCTCTCATGCTTAATTTCTATTTCAGGAGATGACCACACTTTCAAGTTTGCTGGTCATTTTTCAATCCATGTTTAGTTAAGTTCCTGAGTTTTTTAGTGAGCTTTAGAGTATAGAAATTTGGAGACAACTATTCCAAAGCCTAAGTTTGTTTTAATCAGATTGGGCTGCCAAAACAAAATACCATCGACTGGGGGGCTTAAACAACAGAACTTTACGTCCTCACAGTTCTGGAAGCTGGAAGTCTGAGATCAAGGTGCCAGCATGACCAAGTTTTAGTAACAACTCTCTGTTAGGGGGTCTCTTCTTGGTTTGTAGATGGCCACCTTCTTGCTATGTCACCACCTGGTGGTGGAGGATGGGGGAAGCTCCCTTGGTGTCTTCTTATGAGGGCACTCATCTCATCATGACAGCCCTACCAGCATGACATCATCTAAACTTAATCCCCTCCTAAAGTCCCCACCTCCAGATACCACCACACTGAGGGCTGGGGCTTAATATATGAATTCGTGAGACACACAAACATTCAGTCCATAACAGCGGTCTTTCTTAATTACTTCTTGGTCTCTAGTTAGATTGTGAAATTTTACCTATAGATCAAAAGTTGCTACTATAGCCTGCTCTTGTAGCAAGGATAAGGTAGGTTACTTAAACTCCACCTTAGTTTTTAACCAGATTGCTGAAATTCAGATGAAAATAGAATTGGTAAATGCTCTTATTTTAAGTAGGACAATTTTCTCATAGCACTGAATGTCTTCCCCCCTTTCCATCCATTTTTTTTCCCACTGTCTGTAAGCCACAGTTTTATATTTGTCAAATAGGAAAAAAATATACTTTTCAATATAATGTAATTTAAAAGGGAAATGAAAACGTAGATATACAGACACTTTATTAACTGCAAAGCATTCCACAATAAAGTAGCCTAAAGTAACCACAGTACAGTAAAATAAAGTTAGTATAAACTATAGTTATTGGCTCTAACAACAATTAAAATGCAATACAGTAACCAAATATCTTATTTTGAGATTTTCCTAAGCAAACCACATTTCCTACATGCACTGTGTGTGTTTTAACTGTCTTGCCAAAGTTTATATAGAAAGGATTCCTGACATTTGAGACATATTTATCTTGGAAAACTTGTGCCCGAAGAAAAATTGACACAGGACACACTTGGCATCATTTTGACTTCTGCACACTGTCAGCCCAACTTGGAGGCTAATCACAGCAAGAAACTGTGAGTCTCACAAGAAGAATTTAAAAAAAAAGCAATAAAAAGGGGCGCCTGAGTGGCTTAGTCGGTTAAGCAACTTGACTTCGGCTCAGGTCATGATCTCGTGGTTCGTGAGTTGGAGCCCCACATGGGGCTCTGTGCTGACAGCTCAGAGCCTGGAGCCTTCTTTGGATTCTGTGTCTCCCTCCCCCTCTGCCCCTACCCTGCTCACACTCTGTCTCTCTCAAAAATAAATTAAAAAAAAAGAAAAAGCAATAAGGAAAGTAAAAATCTAAAAATGTGCTACCTCTATACACATACATTGTATTAATGCCAAAGTCCTCCTTTTGATACTATAATTATGAAAGATGGAAGCAGTGGGAGAACGAGTTAAAGGTTACACTGCAGCTACTTGTGGATCTATAATTATTTCAAAATAAAAGAGTAAAATAAAATTCTGCTACCTTAAAAAGGAAAGAGGGTGGAGCAGAAAGAATAAGAATTGGGAAACAAATTATTGATAACTCATGTAAAAGTAGAAGCAAAAGCTGTTCCATTTTTAAAGGACTTGCACTGCCACCAGGGTAAACTGACAGCACCAAGGAAAGATGTTAAGAGATGAGCTATGCTTGGCAGAGCCGTATGTGGCTTTCACTCATATATGGGTTTCGAGGGCACACCATCAGACTCTTTACAAAAGATTAGACAAATGCCACAGATAGGCTGGGCAAAGTCACAGGGTAGAGATGTGGGTGGAGAACTGATGTCAATACTATCCTCTCTGGAAAGGGCAAAAAAAAGTTGATTCTCGAGTTGCGCCTTTTCTTGATTCCATCTGACCCTTTCCTCTCTGTTTCTCTAATCATGCTGCAGCCAGTGAAAAAAACAAAAGGGGGCAATCAAACTGCTTAGAAGGAAAACCATCTCATAGGTCACTACTACTGACTTAGGAAGGGCAAGTTCACATTGATGAAATTCTCAGTATCACAGTCTGGAAGTAGCTTTTCCTTTATATTCCCATTGTACCAACTTTCTTTCTGTTTTATGGCCTGAAGAATATTTTGTCTTCTATTCCGGTTAGTCTCTCTTCTCTGTCCAAATAAACTATAAATTCCTTAAGGGAATTTATTTTTTTGCAAGGCTTTTAGAATGCTTTCATCTTTGTAGTTCATGTCATTTGCATCGGTAACTGCAACACTGCTATTTTTGGCATCTCACATTAACTAATCAGTAAGGATTTCTCTCTCTTTTTTTTAATTTTTTATTTATTTTTGAGACAGAGAGAGACAGAACATGAACAGGGGAGGGGAAGAGAGAGAGGGAGACACAGAATCCGAAGCAGGCTCCAGGCTCTGAGCTGTCAGTACAGAGCCCGACACGGGGCTCGAACTCACAGACTGTGAGATCATGACCTGAGCCGAAGTTGGACGCTCAACCGACTGAGCCACCCAGGCACTCCAGGATTTATTTCTTAAAGAGTAGGAGTGAGAATAGAAGGACAGGAGACACAAGAATATTAGGTTTCACATTTGTGTTAAAAGTTCAAAAATCAAAACTGTTTTTCTGCAATAAAATTATAGCACAAACTTCAATGTTTCAACTTTAATCCTGTCTTGTCATCATCATACTGGATTGGGAGCTTGTGGAAAAGATTCTGTATGTTAAAAGCGCTCTTGCCTTGATAATTCTTTTAAAAAAATTGTTTTTTAATGTTTATTTATTTTTGAGACAGAGAGAGACAGAACATGAACAGGGGAGGGGAAGAGAGAGAGGGAGACACAGAATCCGAAGCAGGCTCAGGCTCTGAGCTGTCAGCACGGAGCCTGACAACAGGGCTCGAACTCATGGACTGTGAGATCATGGCTTGAGCCAGTCAGACGCTTAACCGACTGAGCCACCCAGGCACCCCAATAATTCTTTTGAGTATTAACTGATGCAAACACATTTCTTCTTATACTGTCACGGAAGCCAGGACATATGCACTCAAGGCAGGAGCCTTCTGCTGAGATTCAACAGTACTCTCACTAGATGCCAAACTGATGGTTATCTGAGCAAAAAAAGGAAACTGCTCTGCCAGTGTTCCCTCAATGACCAATACACCAAATTCAAAGAACACTTTCTTCACTAGTGGAAGGAATATAAAAATTGATAACATATTGAACATTTTCAATATCCAGCTCTCTGCCAGCTACCAAAGTAGCTGGGACTGGCACTTTCCCAGTGAAAATCCCTAAGAGCTTTCTCTCTCTCTCTCTCTCTCTCTCTCTCTCTCTCTCTCTGTTCCAGATCACTATCAGTACTTTTAGTTGCTACTCTTATCTTAAACAAGAAAAGTTGCAATAAAATCTGCTTTTTTTTTTCTTAGCTTCAACAAAAACCATAGTTTTTTCATCACCTATGTTTTACAGAATTTCTACAGGTTTGTCTCCTTTGGAGTATTAGTCAACTTAGAGAATAGTCTGCTGATCACCTCTGGGTGCTCCACCCAATTTGTCCAACAGCCACAGATAATCCAACTTTTAAAACTTTGAAGCCAAACTTTGAATATCCTCTGTAAAAAAATGCACTGAGCATAAGGGTTTGCTGTTCCTTTAATGGCAATCCTAGGCATATTAGCTTCTTCCTTTTATGGTCCAAAATCCAAATCCAGTTTGCAAGACAGCTTTATCTAAAATTAAATATTTGAGTTATCTGAGACAAATTTTTTCTTTATCTATGTTATCCATTAGTCTCCCAGGAGTAGCACATAATACATCATAGTCTTATAGTGTCTGAATGAGGAAGGAAGGAGATAACGTTCTTGTTTGGGCATTCTGCTAGGCAACTGATACAGTTCTTTGGTTTTATCTTTATACATTTGTAGAAAGGGGGATTATTATTTTCACTTTACATGCAATGAAACAGAAGCTCAGATAGGTTAGAAAATTTATCTTACAAGTGGTAGAGTCAGGGATCCAACTAAGCTCTGTCTGATTTCAAAGTTCACATTCCTTTCGTTACACTGAGTCCTCTGTTTATTGTGTAGAGTTATCTGGCACTTCATTGGCTTCCACTGATATTTGTTGACTAGATGAGGAGACGAATGAATGGATGATTGAAAGAAACCATCTGAGGCTTTGTGGACAATGCCAATCTGAGAAATAGAAATGCCAATAGGAGTCTTTATAAAATTGTTCTGCATTTCTAAGTGGTCTCATCTCTTCTACCAAAGAGAGGCTCTTCCGCCCTTCCCAAGAGTGAAAAGAGAACCACTGTGTTCCAGTATACCTACAATTAGGACAGATGTCACCCCAAATTGGAAGGTAGGTGAAGTGAGACTTAATGCTCTTCCATCTGCACTTGGTGGCTACTGCTTATTGCTTAGCACTATCCATGTAGTCACTCACAGACCTGAGTCTGGGCCAACCTCCAGAATTAACTCCAAGTCACAGAGTCCTGCAGTCTCAGCTACCAGTGGAGTTATGAGGAGTAAAGCTTAGAGGAGAATTTGCATGAGAAAGTTTAGTTTATAGAATTTGGAACCAAAAAGACTGGGTTCAAGAGAACATATGTCCTCTACTTATTAGTTCTGTCACTTTGTGTAAGCCACTTAACCACTCAGTCCAAAACTTTGGGACATAGACATTTCCTCACATGGTTGGTATGAAGATTAATGAGGTAGATAAAAGGTGAGGTTCACAGAATATACCCGTTAGGATATAGCTACTCTTTATAGCTTTTAGATGAATTTTTGGTAACTCTAAGACTTTTACTTTTCCAACCAAAAACAAAGAAAATTTGTAGGGCTTTGTGGTTTTATTTACATCAGAAACCCTACAAAAGTCAAAAATCTATAGTTACATAATTTATAATCACTTGTGTCAAAGAGAAAAAATGTGTATTTGAAACTATTCTAGAACTTGGGCTTACCTTACCTACTTTGGATTATCAACTTGATTTGCTCCTCTTTGGAGATTTTCTATTCTGAAACATACAGCAGATGTCTGTTTTGTGGACACTGGGTCCTACTGGGAATAGGACAATGTCCAATGTGTGTATATCCTCCTTCTCTACCACCAACTTGGAAACAAAGGGGAAGTTCCCATGCAAGTGTTGGGAGTGAATCCCGTGAGTCTTTCATGTTTCTGCAAAATTTGCAAGCAGAACTACTTGCTCTTTCATTCTAGTTTACCTTTTCACATATTTTTGTAGAGTGAAAGGCTTAAAATTAGCCTCTCCTTGCAGAGCCAAGTATTGTCCAGTATAAGAAAGGTGAGGCAAACATTGGCAGATTTGTTCCCAGCTCATTAACAGATGCAGATTCTCTAAGCTCAGGATTCCGCTGCGTGCTCTGCACCTACCTGAGCCCCTTCCGCCTCAATACCGTGGGACTTGGAGAGCAAGGAAAACCAACTCTTGCTGCTTGCTGTTGCTTAACACAGTCTGTTGTCTCTGGTACAGGATTCTCTTCTCTTCTGCCAGCATGAAAGTGTGACAGACTAACTTGTCAGCTTGAGAGTAGATACAAATTCACATCCTTTATAGTTCTTGACAAAAAACCATGTGAAAACACAGAAATGTGGTGTTGTCAGCCCAGAGGACTCAGAAATCTCTTCTGATTGGGAAGTGCAGATGGCTGAGGGAGATTGTCCCAGGAGAGATAATACCTGATGTAAGTCTTGAAAGATGAGCAGAAGCTAGCTGAGTGAAGAAACCTAAGAGAGGGCCGAATTCCAGGCAAAAGAAATGAGATACAGGTGTGCACATATTCGTGGGAAATTGGAATGTTAGAGCTCAGATTGCAAGGGGTTGGGCCTGGCAGGAGGATCTAAAAACCAGTTTGGGAATATATTGAGAAAAATATATTCTAGATTTTCTGCTCTACTAACAGTTTCATGTGCATGGTATTATTTTACTAAGACAGCAACTTTCTTGGGTAGGTATTACTAGCCTTTATAAAGAAATTAACACTGAGAATTTGAATAATTTCTATAAGATTAAAAAGCTAATAAATACTAGAACAACAATGCAAAACCAATGTTCTTTCCATACCATCTTCAATCACTCAGTGAGGATTTTGAAATTTTTATTCTGTGGGTAACATCAGGAACCATCTGTCTTTTTAACTGTTGTTGTTGTTGTTATTTTCTTTTTTCCTTAATTCCAAGATGTCCTGATTAAGTCCATGGTAGATGGACAGTTTGGAAGCAGCATGAGGTATTGGATAAGGATAGTCCCAACCAATTTGACCATAAAGTATATTATATATATATATATATATGTATATATATATATATATATATATATATATATATACATATATATGTATATACATATACATACATATATATATATATATATATATATATATACAATGTATTATTGAATTAAAAAAAGAGGATAGTCTGGCAAGCAAAAGAATCGTTGTGAGATAATTATATTGTGATCCATCTGAGCATTAAAGAAATTTTTTTAAGTTTGTTTATTTATTTTCAGAGAGAGAGGCAGTGCAAACAGGGGAGAGGCAGAGAGAGAGGGAAACAGAAAATCCCCAAGTACCCTCTGCTCTGTTAGCGCAGGGCCCCATGTGGGGCTTGAACTCACGAACCATGAGACCATGACCTGAGCCAAAATCAAGAGTTGGACACTTAACCAACTGAGCCACCAAGGCTTCCCCATCTGAGCATTTTTAAGAAGCCTGAATTGGGTCATGAAAATCGGGATGGAGAAGAGAGAATAATTCTTGGAGTTTGGAAGTATAGTATATCACAAAGATGAAGTGATTAAAAAGAAAAGCTCAAAGGTCTGTAACTTGGATGACTAGATGATTTCAGTGAACTGAAATAGGTGATTCTGATGGAGGAACTTTGAGGGACAACAGTAAGAATTACGTTTATAAAATAAATAAGATGGCAGAGTGAATTACTGACAGTGAAATTTCAGACAGTTTTTGCTTTGTTGAAGATAAATTTCGAAATAAGAGATATTTAGTCTTTCATGGAGTTAACAAATTATTTTTTTTCCATTGGTAATTACAACCTAATAATTAAAATTTAAAAATTTTACAGATATGAGATAACATTTAGCAGAAATGTTTTCTGGTAAGAAATATGAACACACACAAAAAGATACGTAAGGATAAGAATGCTAATTTACCCCTCTACCTTTTTCTGTACTTCATTTAAAGTCTTATTAGTAATATTATTTCAGATTTTTACTGAAATAACAATTCCCCTTCCAGAATAAACACATTTTAGCTCAAAACAATTGGCATATTTCTCCTTTTTCTATACCCTCTAATCAGCTCTCTCTAAAACTCACTCCAAAAATTGAGTCCTTGAAAAGATTTGGAGATGGGTGGCTCACGCCCAGAAAAAAGACCAAAGTGTCTCTAACTTTGGTGATTGATTTTACTTATTCTTAAATGTTTGTACAAAGAAAGCCTGAATGACTCATCCCACCTGTAGATTTAAAGGCATTTCTTCTATTACTTAAAAAGATGTAGCTTTCTGGGGCGCCTGGGTGGCGCAGTCGGTTAAGCGTCCGACTTCAGCCAGGTCACGATCTCGCGGTCCGTGAGTTCGAGCCCCGCGTCGGGCTCTGGGCTGATGGCTCAGAGCCTGGAGCCTGTTTCCGATTCTGTGTCTCCCTCTCTCTCTGCCCCTCCCCCGTTCATGCTCTGTCTCTCTCTGTCCCAAAAATAAAAAAAAATAAAAATAAAAAAATAAAAAATAAAAAAAAAATAAAAATATATCAGTATTTAAAAAAAAAAAAAAGATGTAGCTTTCTTTTTGAAAATGAAAAAAATTGTTTCTTTTGCAAAGCTTTTTCTGGCTTTTTCTGTTAACTAGCTGATTCAACACCACCACCAATGCCAGGGTTATTTTCCTCACTTAATGATGGGGACAACCGGCTGAATGTAAACCAATGGTCATTCATCCAGGTGTGTTGCCTAATAACCAATTCGTTCTTAAGTTTTTCATGTGGAAGCACACACACGTACAAGCCAAAGAGGAAGAGGGTAATAATAGTGAAATGGGAGCAGTTACATGATGAAAATAAACACTTGAAGAGGTGATTCTTTATTTATTATCCTGCAAATGCAATTTACCTTTCTAATTCCTGTACATAAATATCCTTAACAGCAGCCAATTTGAATGTTTGAATATGAAAGTTGGGGTATTTCTTTTTACAAGTTTTATTTTTATATTTATTTTTTTCAACGTTTATTTATTTTTGGGACAGAGAGAGACAGAGCACGAATGGGAGAGGGGCAGAGAGAGAGGGAGACACAGAATCGGAAACAGGCTCCAGGCTCCGAGCCATCAGCCCAGAGCCCGACGCGGGGCTCGAACTCACGGACCGCGACCTGGCTGAAGTCCGACGCTTAACCGACTGCACCACCCAGGCGCCCCTCTTTTTACAAGTTTTAAATTAGCAATTGAAATATCTCCATTTGAATTTGAAAAACAATATTTTGAAATGTTGCTTTCAAACCATGGGAGGCTCCCACCAGAGCCAAGATCAAGTCCAACCAATGACTTTTACTTACTTTTGTTAGATAAGTTATCTAAAATTTCTTTGAAGAGAGAAAAGTGAAAACAACAAATATGGTCAGCAATTGAAAAAATGTACATTTTTTTATATGTTCTGCTACTTTTTTTCCCCTAAAGTTTATTTACTTGTTTTGAGAGAGAGCACGAGCAGGGGAGGGGCAGAGAGAGAATCCCAAGGAGGCTCCACACAGTGCAGATCCAAATGTAGAGACTGAACCCATGAACCATGAGATCATGACCTGAGCTGAAATCAAGAGTGAGATGCTTAACTGACTAAACCACCCAGGCGCCCTTTCTTGCATTTGATTTTTGACATCTATCTGGTCATTTAAAATTTTTTCTTTACTTTTTATGTTCAAATATTATCACAAGGATATTGGTGGCCTAAGTCAACCAACGGTTATAGGAGTCCAAGGCACTAACATTGCTAGAAATCAGACATTTTCTAAAACTGTGATAAAATGTCACTACTGCAGGCTACACGTGGAGATTTACTTCACTGTGGCTTTCAGGTTTGCAGAGCTTCCCCACAGGGATGATGTTTTTATTCATTTAGTTTTTCTTTTCTTGTATCATACTTTTAGGGAGCATAGCGGAATTTATCACTTATGTTGTACACCTGAAACTAATGTAACATTGTGTGTCAACAATACTGAAATTTAAAAATTTTTTAAAGGATTTTGTGTTGTCTTCCAAATGCTTAAGAGCACACGAGGATGAGAAGATACTGACCAAAAGGAGCAAGTAAACTGTGCAGAGCCCCAACAAGTTGGAAGGAACGTCAGCACATTAGTTACCAGTATGTCAAAGTGGCAAGGATGTCAGGTCATTTTTAATCCCCTTCCGTTACGTTTCTTCCTAAGCCCGTGTATCTCTCCTTTTTATAGATCAAAGAGAACAATACATTTTCTTTAAGTTCTTTGATTCCAGAAAGATATTTTGGGTCAAGAATTTGACCCTTTTGTGGCAAAATCTTTCTAATGTTTATTTGAAAATAAGTTATAAATACACAACAAAGTGCATAAATACAGAGGCTAATATGCTAGCAAATATACATCTAACACTTAAATTAGTTGTTACTATTTTGACATTTTTGCTTCAGATTTCTTTTTGAGAAATTAAATGTTGACAACACATGTTCTCCTTTGCTGTGCCTCACAAGTTTATTACTACCCTGATATTATCACATTTCCTGTCTTTGAGTGTTCTTGAACTACGACCATAAATATTTGTCATAGACAAGATAAGAAACAAGATAAGAAATTATTTTATAATTTCTTTATAAACAAGATAAGAAATTATTTTATAATTTCTTTATAAACAAGATAAGAAATTATTTTTTGAATCAAGAATTTAAAAAATGGTATTACACTGCTTCTTTCAACAATTTGACTTTTAAGACCAAAATTACTTTTAGAGAGCTACTGATGGTAATATAATGAGAATCATTTATTATATTTTAACTACTGCATAGTTTTCCACTGTAAAAAAAGTTTATTCTGTACCCTATAGAAAGACAAATGGGATTTATCAATTTTTTTGGCTATTATTAGCAGTGTTGCTATGAATATCCTAGTAAATACTTTCTTTGTGAGGATTTTCCTAAATGCAGATACATTGTAGCAGAATTGCTAGTCATACGGTATGCACATACTAACTTTAATAAATATAACCAAATAATTCTCCAAAGGGTTTATACCAACTTCCATTTCCATCATCAGGGTATGAGAATCTGTTCCTTCACATACTTACAGATACTTGTTATTAGACGTATTTTTTGTCTGTTCTGACTGATGTGGAATAGAATTTCAATGTGCATCTGAACACTTAAAATTTTTTTCATTAGCTATTTGGCTCTTCTTTATTACAAATTGTATTTTTACATACTTTGATCATTCTCTTTAGATTGCTTGCTTTTCATTATTCTATTTCTTAAAAAATACTTTAATATTAATTCTTTGACAGTTATATTTTTAAACATCTTGTTCCAGTCAAGAGCTTGCTTTTTTATTTTGTGTATGGTATTGTTTGTCATATAGAAATTTAAAATTTTATTGAGATAGGTTTATTGATCTTTTTATGATTTGAGATTTTTTAAAAATGGAGACATAATTGACATAAAACTGTGTTAGTTTAAGGTGTACAGCATGTCGATTTGATACATGTATATATTACAATATGATTACCACCATAGTGTTAACTAATACCTCCATTACCTCACATAGTTATTATTTCCTTTTTGTAGTGAAAACATTTAAGATCTAGTCTTTTACTAACTTTAAAGTATATAACACAATATTGGTAACTATAATCTCAATACTGTACAGTAGATCTCAAGAATTCACTCATAACTGTAAGTTTGTATTCTTGGGCCAACACCTCCCCAATTCCTCCACATCTCAGCCCCTGGTAACCACCATTATACTCTCTATTTCTATAAATTTGGCTTTTTTTAGATTTCATATGTAAGTGAGATCATTCAGTATTTTTCTTTCTTTGTCTGACTTGTTTTACTTAGGATAGTGCCCTTAAGGTTTATCCATGTTGTTGCAAATAGCAGGATTTCTTTCTTTCTCATGGTTGAATATTACTTATATATATACATATACACATATATACACCTATATAAGTATAATATTTTTTCTATACATTCATCCATTGATGAATACTCAGGTTGTTTCCATACTTGGCTATTATCAGTAATGCTGAAGTAAACATGGGAATGCATATATCTTTCTGTTAATCCTGTTTTCACTTCCTTTGGGTATATAACTAAATGTGGGATTGCTGAATCATATGATCATTCTATTTTTAATTTTTTGAGGAACCTCCATACTGTTTTACATCGTGGCTGAACCAATTTACATTCCCCAAATTCAACAGCACATACACCATGGTTAAGTGGGATTTATCCCTGTGATGCAACATATGCAAATCAATAAATGTGGTACACCACATTAATTGAAAGATAAAGACCAAATGACAATCTCAATAGATGTAGAAAAAACATTGGACAAAATATGACATCCTTTTATTATAAAAACCTTCAAGAAGTTGGGTATAAAAGGAATGTAATTCCTTATATCACATACCCACAGCTATGTCATAAAGGACTTATATCATATACCCACAGCTATATCATACTCAATGGTGAAAGGTTGAAAGCTTTTCCTTTAAGATCGGGAATAAGACAAGAGTGTCCACTATCACCACTCATATTTAACATAGTCCTGAAAGTCCTAGCTACAGGAATCAGACAAGATAATGAAATAAAAAGGCATCGAAATCACAAAGAAAGAAATAAAAGTGTGTTTATTTGCAGATGATATGATCTAGGTAGGAAATCCTAAAGGTCAACTGAAAACTGTTGTAACTAATTAACAAATTCAGTAAATTCTGAGTCTTATTTTTAAAATTCCTAATTTTAATTCTTAAAAATAATGTCTTATATTTCCCTTCTTGGTTTTGAATATGCTATTCCTTTAACTTATTTCTGTAAATGGTATAAAATAGGACTCTAATTTTTTTCTCATAAATCTCATTGAATTCTAGTGCTATTTCATTTATAAAATTCTTATATGTATTATATATATTTAACATGTATAATATGTATAGATATTTCTGTCAGCTGTCTATTCTGATCTATTTGTCTACCTTGCATCAATACTCACTAATTTAGTACAACTTTATAATATTTCTTGATTTTCAATAGGACACATTATTTTCTTATACTTTTTCTACTCAGAATTGTCCAGATCATTCAAGATGCTTAAACCATCCCATATCAAATTTAGGATTATCTTGTATTCTACAAAAAATATGTGATTAAAATTATAGATAAATTTAGTGAACATTTCTATCATCACAGTATTGAGTCTTACCATTTATAAACATTATATATCTCTCATCTATATTTATTTTGGTCTTTTTTTAAATATTCCAATACATTTTCAGATGGCATATCTACATATAAAGGATTTGCTTCAGTTATCCTTGGTTAGATTTATTTCATATATGTGCTATATATGACTTAAAAGACTATATTATCTGATTGTTAGTTTATAGGAATGTATTTTTTACATTGACCTGGTATATAAAAATGTTACTGAATACTTCTTTTAATTGAAATAGTTTGACTTATATTCTTTTCTGAGCTAATTTTGGATGTTTTCAATAGTCTTATGTCTTCATTAAGCTTCTATAGCTCTTATTTCACCAGTTTTCAGAGAGAATGTTCACTTTATAAAGAATTATTTGCATTTTTTTATCTACTTCATATGCATATTTTTATGGTTTATATTCTTCATTTTCCTTTTTTTTTTTTTTTTTGGCATGTCCCTTCTTCCCATTTCCTTGCTGGTTCCTTTCTTATTCATACTCATGTTAAAATGTCACCCATTCTTTATTATTATTATTATTATATTAATTTTTTAAAATGTTTATCTTTGAGAAAGAGAAAGCTCATGCATATAAGCAGGGGAAGAGCAGAGGGAGACAGAGGATGCAAAGTGGGCTCCACACTGATAGCAGAGAGCCCAAGGTAGGGCTCTAACTCATGAACCATGAGATCATGGCCTGAGCCAAAGTCAGATGCTTAATCAACTGAGCCACCTAGGCTCCCAAATGTCACCCATTCTTTTTTTTTTTTTTTTAATTTCTTTTTTTAAAATGTTATTTAAATCCAAGGTAGTTAACATATAGTGTAATAATGATTTCAGGAGTAGAATTTAGTGATTCATCACTTACATATAACACCCAGTGCTCATCCCCAAAAGTGTCCTCCTTAATGTCCATCATCCCACCCAACACCTCTCCAGCAACCTTCAGTTTGTTCTCTGTATTTAAGAGACTCTTAAGGTTCTCCTTCCACTGTTTTTATCTTTTTTCCTTCCCTTCCCCTATATTCATCTGTTTTGTTTCTTAAATTCCATATATGACTGAAATCATATATTTTTCTTTCTCTGACTGAATTATTTTGCTTAGCATAATACATTCTAGTTCCATTCACGTTGTTGCAAATGGCAAGATTTCATTCTTTTTGATCACCGAGTAGTATTCCATTGTATATATAGGTCACATCTTCTTTGTCCATTCATCAGTCAATGGACATTTGGGATCTTTCCATAATTTGGCTATTGTTGATAGTGCTGCTACAAACATTGAGGTACATATGCCCCTTCAAATCATCATTTTTGTATCCTTTGGATAAATACTTAGTAGTGCAATTGCTGGGTTATAGGGTAGCTCTATTTTTAATTTTTTGAGGAACATCTGTACTGTTCTCCAGAGTGGCTGCACAAGTTTGCATTCCTACCAACAATGCAAAAGTGTTCTTTCTCTGCATCCTCACCAAGACCTATAGTTTCTGGTGTTGCTAATTTTAGCCATTCTGACAGGTGTGAGGTGTATCTCATAGTAGTTTTGATCTGTATTTCCCTCATGATGAGTAATGTTGAACATTTTTTCAGTGTTAGCCATCTGGATTTCTTCTTTTGAAAAGTGTCTGCTCATGTCTTTTGTTCATTTCTTCATTGGATTACTTGTTTTTTGAGTGCTGAGTTTGATAAGTTCTGTATAGATTTTGGATACTGACACTGTATCTTATATGTCATTTGCAAATATCTTCTTCCATTCCATCAGTTGCCTTTTAGTTTTGTTGACTGTTTCCTTTTCTTTGCAGAAGGTTTTTATCTTGATGAGGTCCCAAAAGTTCATTTTTGCTTTTGTTTCCCTTCAGAGACATGTCTACTAAGCAGTTACTGTGGCCGAGACCAGAGAGGTTGTTTCCTGTTTTCTTCTCTAGGATTTTGATGGTTTCCTGTCTTACATTTAGGTCTTTCATCCATTTTGAGTTTATTTTTGTGAATGGTGTAAGAAAGTGGTCCAGTTTCATTCTTCTGCTGTCCAGTTGTCCAGTTTTCCCAGCATCCGTTCCTGAAGAGACTGTCCTTTTTCCATTGGATTTTCTTTCCTGCTTTGTCAAGGATTAGTTGGCCATAAATTTGTGGGTCCATTTTTAGGTTCTTTATTCTGTCCCATTGATCTTTGTGTCTGTTTTTGTGCCAATACCATACTATCTTGATGATTACAGCTTTTTAATACAGCTTGAAGTCTGGAATTGTGATGCCTCCAGCTTTGGTTTTCCTTTTCAATATTACTTTGGCTATTTGGGGTCTTTTCTGGTTCCACACAAATTTCAGAATTGCTTGTTCCAGCTCTGTGAAGAATGCAGGTAAGGATTGCTTTGGGTAGTATTTGAATACTTTTATGGATATTACTATCTTATAGGTATATCTACACTCTCAAAGTTCAGGTGCTGTTTCTGGTTAATCCTGGTGAATTCTTGTATTTTAAGAGTTCTTTATAAGGAATTTTTGCATTTTAACAACATTTGTTCTTCCAATCCATGAGCATGCTTTTCCAATTCTTTGTGTCTTCTTCAATTTCTTTCATAAGTTTTCTATGATTTTTAGCATTCAGATCTTTTACATCTTTGGTCAGGTTTTTTCCTAGGTATTTTATGGTTTTCAGTGCAATTATAAATGGCATTGATTCCTTTATTTCTTTTTCCGCACCTTCATTATTGGTGTATGGAAATGCAACAGATTTTTGTACATTGATTTTATATCTTGTGATTCTGCTGAATTCATGTCACCCACTCTTAATAGATCAGTTATCTGTTGAAGGATAGTGTAAAGAGGTGCTAAAGATTGGGGTAAGCCAACATGCTTAAATTTTATTTGAATACTTTTTTCTTATTTTTTTAATATGAAATTTATTGTCAAATTGGTTTCCATACAACACCCAGTGCTCATCCCAACAGGTGTCCTCTTCAATACCCATCACCCACCCTCTCCTCCCTCTCACCCCCCATCAACCCTCAGATTGTTCTAGTTTTCAAGAGTCTCTTATGGTTTGGCTCTCTCCCTCTCTAACTTTTTTTTTCCTTCCCCTCCCCCATGGTCTTCTGTTAAGTTTCTCAGGATCCACATAAGAGTGAAACCATATGGTATCTATCTTTCTCTGTGTGACTTACTTCACTTAGCATAACACTCTCCAGTTCCATCCACATTGCTACAAAAGGCCAACCAGGCACTTAGAGAAGAAATTAAAAAATATATGGAAACAAATGAAAATGAAAATACAACAATCCAAACACTTTGGGATGCAGCGAAGGCAGTCCTGAGAGGAAAATACATTGCAATACAGACCTATCTCAAGAAACAAGAAAAATCCCAAATTCAAAATCTAACAGCACACCTAAAGGAAATAGAAGCAGAGCAGCAAAGACACCCCAAACCCAGCAGAACAAGAGAAATAATAAAGATAAGAGCAGAAATAAACAATATAGAATTATTTGAATACTTTTATGGATATTACTATCTTATAGGTATATCTATACTCTCAAAGTTCAGGTGCTATTTCTGGCCAGTAGTGAATTCTTATATTTTAAGAGTTCTTTATAAGGAAGTTTTGCATTTATTTCTAAAATCATCAGCCAAAGAACTGTTTGCACTTTTTATTCTCAATATTTCCACATTGAAATATATATACTTTTTGCAAAGATGGCATATCTATATATATTTCCTGTTTCTGCCATTCTTGGGAGTCAAATGGGACTCAACAATACATTTTCAAGATTCCTATGCTTCCAAATTTTGACTTTCCAAACAAGAGACAATTGGTCCAGTCCCTCAGAATGTATAACTTATTTTCAGAGGACTGTGTACCTGACCAAGACCTACAGAGGTTAAATTTTCCTTGTTGCTTTCTCTTCAGTCTTCACTGCTATCAGCAGCTTTTCTGCATAGCTTTGATTTTGCTAATTTCTTACTTTTTTGTTAAGTTAGCTTTTCTTTTTTTTTTTTTTTTTAAATTTTTTTTTTCAACGTTTATTTATTTTTGGGACAGAGAGAGACAGAGCATGAACAGGCGAGGGGCAGAGAGAGAAGGAGACACAGAATCGGAAACAGGCTCCAGGCTCTGAGCCATCAGCCCAGAGCCCGACGCGGGGCTCGAACTCACGGACCGTGAGATCATGACCTGGTTGAAGTCGGACGCTTAACCGACTGCGCCACCCAGGCGCCCCAGTAAGTTAGCTTTTCTTTCTGATTTTTGTTCTGGCAAATATTTAGTGGGGCTACTGTGATGCCAATTTCATTAATACATAGCCTTCAACTGGAAATGAAGAATATTTCCTCTAAGAAATAATGAAGTAATTATGGAGTTAATATTATATATATGACCTAAGTTGATACTTTAAGAGGAATATCTTTTATTTTAGTATTATTAAATACTAAAATTTGCTTCATTTTTCAGAAGTAATGAAGCCTCTATTTTGATGGTGAAATATTTTTGGGGGGGAGTCTAATGTAAATGCATGGTCATTTCCTCATCTACAAGTGTATGATACTCATGCCTCCACACATATACCCTAACTTTTATAAGTTTGAAATATATGAATATTAAGAAGTTTGGAGATAACGTGTTAATCTAGTGAAGAGAAAAAAAGTCCTTATATTGTATACCTGTAATCATTTTCAAAAATTTCTATTTGTTGAGAGTTTCTCTGATAGGAGACATTTGCTCTTTACTTATGTTAATTTTAAAAGCCTTCAAAAGGTTCAAAATTTTATAAATTTAGCAACATTTCCATTGACTGGTTTAAGTAAATAAGCTATTGTGATAATTTCTATAGACTTAAACTTTAATTTTTTATTTAAACCTTATGTTGAAAATGACCTTACAGGAAGTTCTTCCTGCTCATGGGTCCTGTCCCCGTGCTTCAATAAAATCACCTTTTGAACCAAAAAACAAAAAAATAAAAAAATAAAAAAAACCTTACAGTCATCTTAACTCAGGGGCAGATTGGGACTGATCTAAATTTGACTCAACTATTCAGTATAGTTGATGAACCAGAAAAATCTATTACAATTTCCTTGATAGTACTTTCATTATCCCTATGCCTATATGGAGCCTTCTTTATTTATAGATAGGAGGGACACAGTGAGATGACATATTATTCAATAATCTGTGTAGCCATTATATTTATTATGATCTTTTACATTAGTCCCTCAAATTACAGGAAAAATAGGCACTCTTATTAACAAGTCTAGAGGTGATTATATATCCTATTTCTTTCCCCTACACGCCCTCTTCTCATGTATGCATACAACCTAACTCTACCGGTAGACACTGTCCATGTATTTTATTTATTTATTTATTTATTTATTTATTTAATGTTTATTTATTTTTCAGAGGGAAAAGGAGAGAGAGACAGACAGAGAAAGCAGAAGCTGGGGAGGGGCAGAAAGAGAGGAAGACAGAGGATCCTAAGTGGGTTCCGTGCTGTCAGCACAGAACCTGATATGGGACTTGAACTCAAGAGCTGCGAGATTATGACCTGAGCTGAAGTCAGGTGCTTAACCAACTGAGTCAATCAGGTGCCCCTGTCCATGTATTTCAATATCCAGTTTCGAAACTTATCACCAGTTTCCTCTATCAGCACAAAGTCTTAAAATGTTTTTGTTCTGTATTGTTTTCCATCCCTCCTATAGAAGCATTCTTGATTTTACTCACTTGCCCATTTTCCAGAATTTCTACTATATCCTGCTCTCTTCTATTTGTTTCAAGCATACAGATCTTTTAGTATGCTTCTTTTTTAATGAGTTTTTATTTAAATTCCAGTTAGTTAACATAGTGTAATATTAGTTTCAGATGTACAATTTACTGATTTAACACTTGCATACAGCACCTGGTACTCATCACAACAAGTGTACTCCTTAATTCCATGACCTGTTTCACTCATCCCCCCACCTCCTCACCACTGGTAACCATCAGTGTGTTCTTTACAATTAAGAGTCTGTTTCTTGGTTTGCCTGGTTTTCCACTCCCCACCCCACCATAATCGTAAGTTTTGCTTCATTTTTGTTTTATGTGGGAGCTCGAGTATTATGCAGCCCTGAATGAAATTGCTGGGTTGGGGGAAAGATTCAAGTGCGGTGTGAGATAGGACCCGGATCCTCCTGTAGCCCTAGGCATGTGACATCCTTAGATATTTGGGGACCTCAAAACATTTGTAACCTTGAAAGTCTTTGGGCTCCCTAGTCTCTTTTACCATGAGTAAAATTCAATGTTTCCTTCCATACAGATATATCCTTACCTGGAAGCCAGCCCCACCAGGAGATCATAGTGATAGCCTACAATTCTCACAACATTTACTAGGTGTCAAGAACTCATACTAAGTGCTTTTTATGCATTTTCCCATTAGGGGAACACAATGAAATCTATAACATAAGTGAACATTTTATTTTCATTTTGCCAGTTAGGTAGCTAGAGCTTAAAGAAGTGAAATAACGTGTATAGTAAACAATAGATTTTAAATATCTAACCATTTCAGTCAGCCCAAAAAGTACATTTAACCACTATACTATTTTGCTTTAATATGAGGGGAAAATGCTAAAGGCAAGGTCAAGAAGAGTTCTTTTTTTCTCAGTGCTCATGAAAACATACCTCAAGCATGTTACTGATTATTAAGAAGAAGTATCTGTTACAATAATTTAAAAGAACACATGTTCTTACATCATTATTATCTGTTGAATGTGTTTACATTGTCTACTGTACTCAGTGTGCTATCACCCATTGCTATTGTTAGCAGGTAGCAGCAGATTGTCGATGATTCAAATAAGCACTTGGTAGGAAATGAGGGAATGCACAACATAAACCATCACAGATGCTGTAATTGTGAGTAAAATTTTAAAAACAGAACATCCATTTTAATTTTTTTCTGACTCAATTACTGTTGAACAAATATGTAAAAGTTGTATCACTCACTGTACACTGAGTGAGATCAAATTCCCATGTTTCCAGCTGTTTGTTCCTTTTTAGCACTTTCTGATTCATATTTTTTATTAATTTTCCTGCCCTACTCATATTATTGATAACATTGTTATATCTCAAGTTACTGCTTCCTTTTTGCTATTTCTGATCTGTTTTGCTTTACTTCAATATTTATATGTATGGATAGGCTGACACTGCCATCTTTAAGCTGCTGCCTTTTTGTCCTTTTTATCTTCATTACTTTTCAGTTAAAATTCACAGAAATACAGAGAATGCAATAATAATTTGGAAAATACAGTGAGACATGGAAATGTGGAGAATTGCTTTTAAAAAAATTTTTAATGTTTATTTATTTTTGACAGAGAGAGAGAGAGAGAGAGAGAGAGACAGAGCATGAGCAGGGGAGGGGCAGAGAGAGAGGGAGACACAGAATCCAAAGCAGGCTCTAGGCTCTAAACTATCAGCACAGTGCCCGACGCAGGGCTCGGACTCACAGATCATGAGATCATGACCTGAATCGAAGTCAGACACTCAACCGACTGAGCCATCCAGGCGCCCTGGAGAATTATGTTTTATACTCCACTTTATTCCAATAGATTTAAAATGATTTTCAGAAATGCATGAAGAATAACAACAACAATAGCAAAACAACAACAGAGTCAGGAGACACTATGAAAAATTCAATAGTGAGAGGAAAAAAAGAAAACAGGAGAGGGAAAGCAAAAAACATAGAAGATAAAATAGAAAGATCTAACATATATTTAATTGAAGTCCAAGAGGTGTAGAAGAAAAAGTATGGGGAAGAGACAATATTTAAAAAGTTAATGGCAGGGTACCTGGGTAGCTTAGTCAGTTAAGCATCTGACTTGGGCTCAGAATGTGATCTCAGAGTCCTTGGGATCAAGCCCTGTGTTGGGCTCTGTGCTGACAGCTCAGAGCCTGGAGCCTGCATCGGATTCTGTGTCTCCCTCTCTCTCTGCTCCTCCCCCACTCACAATCTGTCTCTCTCTCAAAAATAAATAAACATTAAAAAATTAAAAAAAAAATATAAAGATAATGGCTGTTGAATTCCTGGAATAGATAGAAGATAACAATATGCAAATTCAAAGGCCAAAAATACAGAGCAAAGCAAATAAAAAGAAATCCACACCTAGAAATATAATATGGAAATGCTGAAAACAAAAAAAAAAATAAAGAGAAAAATCTCGTAATGAGCCAGAGAAGTAAGATGGGCTACCTTCAAACAAATGAATGTAACATTAAAAATGGTTTTCACTATGGACTCAGGTCACCTGATTTAGAGTGATAAGGAACATGATAAGACAAGTAAATTCCCTAAGCATGGGATGATTGCCATATTTCAGTTGCTGAAATATGAGTTCTGTGGTTAGAAACAATTCTATGTGGAATAGTAGATGTTTTGTAAGACTGGATGGTGGTTTTGGCAGAAGTAATGTGATCAGGGAAGACAAATGTTTCTCAGAGTAAATATTCACTTCAATAAGAGCAAAGTACTGCCCTTTTTTTATTTTTTATTATTTTTTTATTTATTTAAAAAAAATTTTTTTTTCAACGTTTATTTATTTTTGGGACAGAGAGAGACAGAGCATGAACGGGGGAGGGGCAGAGAGAGGGAGACACAGAATCGGAAACAGGCTCCAGGCTCTGAGCCATCAGCCCAGAGCCTGACGCTGGGCTTGAACTCCCAGACCGCGAGATCGTGACCTGGCCGAAGTCGGACGCTTAACCGTCTGCGCCACCCAGGCGCCCCTAAATGAAGGAAATGGCCTAATGTAGTTAATCTGCCACTGGTAACTGATTGGTTCTCCTGATGAATGATGTGGTATGACGGGTTTATTGTTGGTCTCTGGTATTGGCAGATTAGGCATTCAGAAGAAGCTCTAGCCAAGTCAACCTTAGTGAGTAGAAAATCATTTGATGAGTCTGTGCATAACTTCTAACCCTGCTTACATGGCCAATTTATTCATAAGACGACTTATCAAGTAAAGGCGTGGCTGGAGAAAGAGGCTGATTGATATCTACAAAGCAGATCATCTTATCCACTTGATTATTAAGATCCACCTTTGCTTATTTGGTGAACATTTGCGTGGGACCAATATCTTTACAATCTGTACTCATTTGGAAAGTTTCTTCCATGGCCATAACTGTCCATGTCAGGAAATGCCAGCATATAGTCCGCAACCATCTGTAAACCTGTCCTGAAGTTTTTCTTTCCCTATGAAGCTATAGGTATGAGTATGGAGAAGGGAGACAAGTAGCAGGAGTAAAATCTGGAAATATAATGTCCTGAGAACATAATTTTCTTTTTTCAAGTTCTCACAAGCATTTAGAAATCATCAATTAGGGGTGTCTGGTTGTCTCACTCTGTTAAGTGTCCAACTCTTGATTTGGGCTCAGGTCATGATCTCATGGTTTGTGAGTTCGAGCCCCACATCAGGCTCTGTGCTGCTTGGGATTCTCTCTCTCTCTCTCTCTCTCTGCCCCTCTCCCACTCTCATTCTCTCTCTCTTTCTCTCTGCCCCTCCCCCACTCTCATTCTCTCTCTCTCTCTCTCTCTCTCAAAATAAATAAATAAACTTAAAAAAAGATATTTAAAAAAAGAAGTCATCAACCAACCTTACTATAGTTCTTATATCCATTGAAATATCTGACAGAAACAATAATTCAGCCACCCAAAGCTGCAATCATTTGATTACAGGCAAATGAGTAATAATATAAATTACTATTTTACTACGGCATGCAATAGACTATTAGTATTCCATTTACCATTGGCAATGGGATCATTAATGCCTATAAAACCAGGTGATGATGCTTCCTATAATTTCTTTCCATATATGGCTTTGAACTAGAGTTGACCAGGAGAATTTTGCACAAAATTTGGAAGACATGGGGTGCCTGGGTGGCTCAGTGGATTAAGCATTGGACTCTTGATCTCAGCTCCAGTTTTGATCTCAGGGTCATGAGTTCCAATTCCACATTGGGCTCCATGCTGGGTGTGAAGCCTACTAAAAACAAACAAATAAACAAACAAACAAACATTGGAAGACAGAAATGAAGCAGCAGCCATTACTTTCTGAAGATCATCAGATCTGGCAGCTAGAAGTGCCTGACCCCCTAAATTCTCTTACCAGCTCCAAATTGTCTAATTATGACAGTTTTTCACGATGGTGGATGCAGCTGCTTTATGAGCTTTTTGTGACCCACTAATAGACCTTATGTGACTCTTATTTTTCCAATAGCCTACAATTGTATTGGGGAATAAGTCACTTTTTCTATAATATTCATAGCAGTTGTGTTTCATGATTGAAACTTTACTAATACAGAGAAAAGGTACAAATTAGAAATATCAGGAACTGACACGCCTGGGTGACTCAGTTGGTTAAGTGTCCTACGCTTGATTTTGGCACAGGTTATGATCTCACGATTGGTGAAATCCCGTGGTTGGGGATTCTCTCTCTCTCTCTCTCAAAATAAATATATATTTTAAAAAAAGAGAAATATCAGGAATGAATAAAATGATTTCACTACAGAAATTTAAAAGGATAATAAGGAAATTGCATGAACAACTTTCAACCAATATATTTGAAAACTAAGTGGAATCGGACGTAATGCTTGAGAAACAACTAGCAAAACTGACCCAATATGAAATATACAATCTAAATAGCTCTATTCCTATTTTTTTTAAAATTGAATTCAGTGGAAAAAAAAGAAAGGAATTGAATTCAAAACCAGTGACCTTACTCAGAAGTAACTTCAGGCTCAGACAGTTTTCTGGTGAATTCTATCACATAGTAACAATCTTATACAAATATGAAGGAAAAATAACGATCTTACAAAAATATTAAGGGAAAAGTAATAACAATGTTAAGGAAACCCTCAGAGGATAAAGAAGGCTGTAAAACATGCATATTTGATGTTATAATGCATATATATGTTTAACTATCCATCTGCCTATATGTATGAAACAACCACAACCTTACAGAATAGAGAAAAAAAGAATTTTTTCCCTGAATTATTTTAAAGTAAGATGCAGACCTGATGCCTTATTGTCATTTCAGGCTGATGACCAAGAATGTTGGCAATAAAAGGAGATGCAGAGGCAATTGACATTGAAATATTGACCCTGAAGTAGGACTGCTTTTACACAATGGGAACAGGGAAGAATATGTTTTGTGGGTACATAATCCACCTGAATTCCTCTTCATACTGTCTTGCCCAATCTTGGTAAATGGACAAGTGCAGTAGCTGTAGCCTGAGAAGGGTATGACGACCAGAAACTTAGACACAATGAATAAGATGAATAAAGTGAACAGAAACTTTTTCAGATGACTCACAGAAAGAGCATTTGAAGCTTAAATGAGACAACCCTTAACTAATGCAAGTAAGTGCTATTTGTCTCAAATAAGCAAATGGAAATAATTGATTCAAGACTTACTACACAGGAAATATCCATCAACTAAAATGTATTGATAAATTTAAATACAGAAGAACCATTTTCTTGAAATAATTAAGGATACACCTCATTAAAAATCATCATCAAAAAGGATATCCATGACCTGGGATTACTGTTGACCACAGATCATTTGGTCTGAATGTCCACAGATCTGAATCATACTCTAATTTCTATATTTTTAAGCACTTACATAAAGTCAGATTAAATGTTCTTACCATACGACTTTTATTAAAAGAGTGATTTAATGACTGTGCTTAAACCTTTAATTCTAGATGTATTTGTATAATCATCACTTCCTTAATGTCAGTAATTGAAAAGATTTGCCAAGTTTTTCTTATATAGCATTCTATTCCTTGTGCACTGTGAAATTTATGCCAACTCAACTAAACAATTTGTGACATGTCTTAATTGTGTAGTCACAGAATGGTTGGAGAGTTTTTCTCACATTCAGTGACAGGTTTTAGATTCAAGCTTATTTTTTGCATGGCAATAATTTATATTCTTAGGCACTATTAAGCTAAGTGCTCATAAGAAGATCAAAGGACTCATATACTACAAAGAAGTTTAGATTACTAGTTATATGACATCACCATGCTGGCAAGATGATAGGATGCTTCTCCAAGAATCTTTCTTCTGAAGGAAACGTTAAATAGAACTCTAATGATATATTTTGTCTGACAGTCTAACATCATTGGAACCTCTTTACAGTACAATTTATATCTCATTTGAAGTTTTTATGAGACATAATTATGAAAAATCATGTCCTAATAAATATTATAGGAAAATAAACTAGAATCTAAAAATGGTCACTGCATATCACTACAACAATTCTGTGTCTGGACGATTAAGGCATATCATAAATTATTTAATGGAATTTTTAGTAAAATGTTATAGTTGTTTATGTGAAGTGATGAGTCCATTACTTAGCTAGTTACTCTTTCCTTATTAGAAGTGAAATTGTTAGAAAGGAATCTTAGAACTTTAAATGTAGCTATAAATTGTGATGTCTCTGGAAATTATTTCATATGAAGAGTATAGAATAAGGTCAGTTTGATAAAATATGTAATTAAATGTATGGTTCCTTAGTAGTATATATTTTATAAGCTACTCAATTTTTATACAAAATAAAATCATTGTTTTGGTGATACAAATTCATGTTTTGTGTTATGCACATAATGATAGAATGTCACGATTCAAATAAAAATGTCCAAATTAGTTTATTTAATAAATATTATCTAAGTACTTTTTTGCTTGTAACTAAGTTAGATACTGACAAGGATTTAAAAAAATGTCTATTATCTTCACATCCATATTTCAACAGGCACATGTCAATTAAAATGTACCAAATTCAAAAAGGAACTTACTATCTAGACCAACAAATTTGCTTTCTCTGTAAACTGTCCCACTCTGTCAATAATGACCATGCTCAAGTCTCAGTGACTCCTTTCTTCTTGCTCTTTGATATTCTATAGTTAATTAATCAATATGTTTCTCTATTTCCTCCCATTTCTTCCCTATCCTCCCTTTCTAGCCTATCCAAAACCTTTAAAAAATCATTTTTAAATATATTTTTGATAAGATTTTTAATCTTAGTCTTCTTGTCTTCAATTTTTTTGTTTGTTCAATTAACTAAGCGGATTATTTGAAAGAGTTTATTTCATGTTCTTAATCTCTTTTGAACAATTCTGACTTGCCTGTAAACTTGCCTGTAGTATTAGACTCAGAATCTCAGTGTCTGCTCATCATCTCAGCTTTACACCATCCCAGATTCTCCCTAGGCTTCACTCAGATCTTTTGCTCATTTTGATCTCAAGACCTCAAATTTCCTCTTCACATCTCTACAAGCATCCAAATCTTACCCACCCTCTAGAACGTAACTCAAGAGTCATTCCTCATATTTTCTGGCCTTAGCAGTACATGTTGATTTTGCCTCTCTCTGAGCAGATATCACTTAGATTATCATTGTGTGTCTGAAAAGTCATTTAAATGGAGTACTTAGTACTTGTTAAATGAGTAATTTACCAAACACAAGTAGCTCATAGTCTATACGTTTTTAAGTAAAGCTCCAATTTTCCACCATTTCCAGATAAAGACTGGATTTCAATTTATGTCCACTCTTAGAGAGATAACTTGGAAGACTATTAAAACTCAGATCAATATAATTCACAGCTTCAACTTATTTATGTAAAGTTGAAATATTGAGGTTTGAACTTCTTAAATAAGCCACCAAACCCACCTTATATTAAATTTTACTTTTCTTTTCCACAGTGTGCTGTTTGCAGTTCTTTTTCTCATTCTGCCCAAAGTGAAATGGCAGCCAAATGGCCAAATAAGATGAAGCACTTATGAGGAATAACCGCCTCCCCCCTAAAAAAACCCCACAAGAAACCCACTAGCATTTCTCAGCCCGGATTGCAGTCAATGCAATGAATGCTCAGTGGCAACATACAGAATACCCATAGTCTGTCCTGGAATTCATGAGCTTTTGTATCACAATCAATTGTCAACTTTTTTCCCAACACTTGAATATCAGTAAAATTCAAAAAAGATTTCCAAATTTCTGAGACTTTATTAATATACTAAACATTTAGAACTGTAACATTTAGTGGATTGAAAATTGAATGTAATTATCATTATCATCATAATCACCTAATATTTACTGTGTGCATTCACCATATTCCAGGCATCGCTTACTTTTATTACCTCATACAATCATCTCAATAGATTTATGACTTAGGTATTATCATTATTATCATCATCTCATCATCATCCCCATTTTAAAGATAAGGGTACTGAGGCTGGAAATGTTAAGTAATTTGCCCAAGGCCACACAGCTAGTAGTAGCAAGGTTGGAATTCAAAATCAGACATGTTATATATTTGCTAATGACATATCTGTTAAAAGGCTTGTCTCCAAAATATGTGAAGAACTTACAAAACTCAACACCCAGAAAACAACTAGCCCAAATAAGAAATAAGCAGAAGACATGAACAGACATTTCTCCAAAGAAGACATCCAGATGGCCAATAGACACATGGAAAGATGTTTATCATCACTTATCATCAGGGAAATGCAAATCGAAACTACAATGAGGTATCATCTCACACCTGTCAAAATGACTAAAATCAACAACACAGGAAACGACAGGTTTTGGTGAGGATGTGGAGAAAAAGGAACACTTATGCTGTCTTGGTGGGAATACAAACTGGTGCATCCACTGTGGAAAACAGTATGGAGGTTCCTCCAAAAGTTAAAAATAGAACTTATGACCCAGCAATAACACTACTTGGTATTTTCCCAAAGTATTCAGAAACACTAATTCAAAGGGATACATGCACCCCTATGTTTATAGCAGCATTATTTACAATACCTAAGATATGGAAGAAGCCCAAGTGTCCCTAGATTGATGAATGGATAAAGATGTGGCATATGTACAATGGAATATTATTGAGCCATAAAAAAGAATGAAATCTTGCCATTTGCAACAACATGGATGGAGCTAGAAGGTATAATGCTAAGTGAATAAGTTAGAGAAAGACAAATACTATATGATTTCACTCATAAGTGGAATTTAAGAAACAAAACAAATGAACAAAGGAAAAAGAGAGAGAGAAAGAGACAAACCAGGAAACAGATTCTTAGCTATAGAGAACACAGTGATGATTACTAGAGAGGAGATGGGGCAGGGTTGGGGGGGGGAATGGGTTAAATAGGTAATGAGGATTAAGAAGTGCACTTGTTGCAATGAGCATAGAGTGATGTGTGGAAGTGTTGAATCTCTGTATTGTACACCTGAAACTAATAATTACACTGTATGTTAACTAACTGGAATTTTAATAAAGTAAAAAATTAGAAAAAAAACATCAAAACCAGACATTTTATATATGGATTCAGGAACTTTAATAACTCTAGCAGAACTCACAGTAAATACACTTACTGCTTTAGTAAAAAATCTTCATTGGTTTTTAATTCTATTATATTCATTATTACTTGTCATAGTGTTTACGTCTTAATATTAGTTTTTACCTTTGTCTTACTGGAGAAAAGTTAGAGCCAGACACTTGTCTTCTTACATGACAAATTGAATTGACCAATTACATAAAGATATTATATTTTTATTGGGAGATAGAGCTGTAATTAATGTTTAACATTAAGCTGTCTAAGGGAGAAGGACAGTAATAACTGTTTGTAGAACTGTTATGTTACTTTGGACAAATAACAGTTAAAATTTCTGACACTACAGAGATATGGGCTGAATTTCATACCTTAGATCAAAATTTCTCTTTCCGTATTACTCTTACAGATTAATTTTAAGTCCCTTACTGCTCTTTGAAAGGGCCCAAATAACTGAAAGTTCAATCAATAATTTCAACAAATTTCAGTCAGATTTATTTGCCTGGTATTCAGGAAAAAAAATGTCCAAATGACTTCTCTGCCATAATCAGGTAAAGGAATGCATTTTCTACTGTGTCCTGTTAAGAAACTGTACATTCAAAATTGACTCAATTCTACATTACTGTAAGGAATTGAACGGAGTATAAAGTATTTAATGTGAATTACTGGGCAGTTTCATTTTCTAATTTGGACTCATTTGCCCAAATTACATTGGAATCTGGTAAAATATTGGAAGGTGACAACATTTTGATACAAACTTCAAATAAAAACACACAAATGATAGTTGATAAATATAGAGCTATTTACTTATGCTACTCTTTATTTATAAAGATAAAATAAAACCCAAAAATTATGAACTAGGTTTGATGTTTTTTATGCTCCTGCTCACTTCATTACAATAATATATAGTATTATATAATACTAATTTTAAAAATGTAAACAGCACTTCAAAATATTCCTAATAGACCTAGTGTAAATGACAAATGATAAAATAAGCAATAACAAGCAAATGTTTTTCTGAAACAGTTCAGTATCTATGTCCTTGAAAAGACACTGGTTTGTACTACAGTTCTCCGTGGCAAATGGAGCACACACCATTTACTGATCTTCCCTCCTGAACCCCACTGCAATAAGAATGAAAATGCACCAAATCCATAATGGAATTGAGAACAAGAAGTGTAGCAGATCAGTAGACTAGTTTGAAGGCATAAAGCAAATGAAGTAGGTGTTCTTTATATGACAGATGAAACCAATCCATCCTAGAGGGACCACAAAGAATCACCAGGTGTGAAGAATGGACTGGTGTTGTGGGGCAGTGATAGTAATTGATGTTATTATTTCAAAAACGATATGCTGAACTGTGGTGTCCTGCATCCAGTCTACCACCCCCCTGTTTGTGTGTAGAGGCAAAGGGCAACTGTGGCAATAACCTAGAAGTAAAAATAACAAACCTACAGTTGAAATAGCTCCTCTAAAGCTGATTGATTCTTAGTGTGGCAATGAAAATTATATGAGATACCAGTAAGAGATTCACTATTATGATATAAATGAGGGTAGAGACTTTCATCTGTACACCAAAATTCATGCTTCCCTTTCCACAGTTATCTTTGGGAAGCAGCTGTCCAGCCTAGCACTATATTTCGTTGCTTTCATCATCTGCCCTTGGCATAGCTGTGCCACTAGCACTTGCCAGTTTAATGAGATCATAAGTGATATGTATGTTACTTGCAGGCCAAGGGCTTTAAGAAGTGAATGTGGCTTTTCAGACTCTTTTGCATTCTACTGGTTGCATTCAGAGGATAGTGAAGATCTCTGGGATGATAGAGCCACAAGACTGAAAGGGCCCCCCATGAATGGAGGGAAATTGCCTCACATTTGAATGTTATAAGCAAAAAAATTAACTTCTAACTTACCATGCCACTGAATAAAATAATAATTAAAAAAAATAGAGGAAATGAAGTGAAAAACTATGAATGAGCTAAGATACTCCATCATTCCCAAGAGAAAGTCAATAGATATTAAAAGTTAATAAATCAAGTAATGGAAGCATAAATATATAAGGTAGAAACTTGATGGCAATCACCAGGGGAAAAAAAGGCGAACTAGAAACAGATGATTAAAAGTGGACACCTCTTGAAAGCATGACTGAGGACTGATAATGTGGCAGGAAATGAAAGATGGCTTTTTTTTAATATATAAGTTTTGTGTCCAACTACATTTCTGTACTTTTCTACATGTATTATCTTAGACAAACTATTTAATATCTATTAACTATAGTTTCCTTTTGTATATGATGGAAAGCATACTGATTACCTCATAGCTTTCTAAAGCATTATATTCTAAACACATGGGGAATAAAATAAACCCATTAGAAAAATATGTATTTTAGAAGTCTAAGCTGAACAGTAATGTCCTATATGATGAATTACATTTTATAGTCCTATAATATACATGTGTACAAAACCATTGATATATATATACAAATTTACATATAATCATAAAATATCTATATTCATATACTTTTATATAATTTTATATAATTTTCACTGCTCTTTAATAATCTTACTCTATTTCAAAACCACTTTGTCTATAAGTAGAAGTCTTTTAATTACTATTTTTAAACTTTATTTATTTTGAGAGAGAGAGAGAGAGAGAGAGAGACAGTGTGAGTGGGAAAAGGACAGAAAGGGAGAGAGAGAGTCCCAAGCAAGCTGCACTGACAGAGTAGGCTCCAGCTCATGAACTGTGAGATCATGACCTGAGCTAAAATCAAGAGTTGGACACTTAGACAGCTGAGCCACCCAGGCATCCCTTAATTCCTATTTTTAAAAAATCAAATCTTTAAAGGGGAAGTTTACTATTTTCCTAAAGTCTTGTTTTAATTATGAATAGTAGACACAGTATTGGAACCATGATTTCTTGACTTCTAATTCAACACTTTTCATAAAGTTTATACTTTATTATTAGTAGTAGTAATTATGATTTCAGTTTGGTTTTGCCTAAAAGATAAATGTCATTATGGCATCATAATTGAAACCATGACAGTGGATAAATCTACCCAGGAAGAATGTCTTAAATGCAAGAAAAAGAAGGCTTAAATCATGATATTCAGGAAGACCAACATTTAAAGGAAAGGCAGAACAGCATGAGAATGGAGAAGAAATGGCCAAAAAGAGGAAGCAAACCAAGGGAGTGAATGTAATGTCCGAGAAGACAAAGTATAGGAAAATGTCATTAAAAAAATAAAGTGGTCTATGTGGCACCTGGGTGCACAGTCGGTTAAGCATCCCATTTTAGCTCAGGTCAAGATCTCACAGTTCATGAGTTCCAGCCCCACATGGGTCTTCGTGCCTGGAGCTTACTTCCGATTCTGTGTCTCCTTCTCGCTCTGCCCCTCCCCTGCTCATGCTCTGTCTCTCTCTGTCTCTCAAAAATAAATAAATGTTTAAAAACAATAAAAAAATAAAATGGTCTAAAGGGTTCAATTACACTAAAAGAAAATGTGCTTTGGATTTAGGAACAAAGAAATCGCTGGTGATTCGGGCAAGAGAAATTTCAGTGCAGTGGCAGGAGCAGAGGGTAAACTTTCCTGAATTGAAGGGTAATTTGAAGGGGAGGTAGAATCATGTTGATAAGAATGTTGCTTGTGAAGAGAGGAGAATGATGGGCAAGTAGCTAGGGGAAAATGTAGGGCCACGGAGAAATTTGTTTTTGTGTTTTGTTTTAAGATGGTAGAAACTTAAACATGTTTAAATATCAATGAAAACAAACCAATGAAGAGGAAAAGTGTGAAGATACAGGAAAGAAAACTAACAATGTAGACGGAGGTCTCTAAATGAGGGGGCATCCAGAATGTGGTTGTCAGAGTATACCATATATAGATGGGTGGTATCATTTCCACCAGCAGGAGGAAAGGAAGAAAGGATAGTGCTGATATAAATGTGTAGATTTTGTGCGGAAAGGAGTTTGCATAGATGAATTTTATTAGTTTTGAGAGATATTTGGGAAGTATAAAGAGGTTAAAGATTTTAATCAAGTGGAGACCACAGAAAAATAGAAATAATAATAATAATAACAACAATAATTGAGAAACCTAGAAGGATTCTCAGGAAGCATCAAGAATTGAACTATAATTGGAGAATATTAATTTATAGGGCCATTTAAATTAATTATGATTAATTAGTTTATGATTTTCTCCAGTGGCAATAAGCAAATGAAAAGTTGGTACAGGATCAAAATCTTAAAAAAAAAGTACAAACTGACTGCCTATTGACATGTGTAAACATGTATGAAATTCAGGTAAATTGGAAGGCTTTCAAAATATGTCTAAACCTCCTGGTACTGAAACCACCCAACTACCTAAGAAGTAGGTTTACTCATGCCAGACATGCTCCAAGCTATCAGAATTTCACTTATATAACCATTCTGAACAACTGGACTGGAAACTTAAATCTGTAGTTACCAAATTGGTTCCAAAATCACATGAAAACCAATGAAAATAAAATGTGTATTCTCTTCATAAAAGTTATGAATTATGTAAATGACTTAATAAAATTTCAACAGCACACTTTGCTTTGCAAATAGGGAAGTTGCTAAAGTCATGAGCCACACAGATTACTTGGCTTTACTCCTTAATGCTTCAAATATTTCAGGTTCTTGGCGTATTCTGGTATGTTTTGGAAATTTGACTTAAACACAGATGCTGTTTTCAAAATTTAACACACAATTTGACACCGTTTTAGCATTTTCAAGTTTTAACACAATTGTTCACTCCCTTTTTTGCACCTTGTTCTTTCACTTGCCTTCTTAGATGATAACCTTCCTGGATTTCCATCTTACCTCCTGCTCTTTCTCCTTCCTGTTTGAGTCTACTTATCTTCCTGTCTTCTAAATTCTGATATTCTTCTCTACATTTAATCCCTATATGTACTTACCCAATCTTATGTCTATAAATACCATCTATTTGTTGATTACTCCCCCAATATATGCCATTAGTCTAGGCTTCTCTTTTGAGCTCCACATTTATATTTCCAATTATCTACTTGAACCTCTATACATATTTCTAATAGGCACCTAAAACTTAATCAAAAACTATCTCTTGATTCCCCCCTTCTACCACCACCACGCAAAGTAGCTTTAACTACAGATTTCCTCATCTTAGTAAATGGCGACTTTATTCTTCCAGGTTCCTTGGGCCAAAGGTTCTTGAGACCTTTAGGATTCAGTGCTTTATCCATCACCCTTAACTTATCAATCAACACATGCTGTTAACTAGGCCTATATCAAATTTATTCACTTCTCACTACCTCCACTGATATCACCCTTCCTCAAATCTAAGAAGTTCTTTCCAATTTTTGTTGTTAGAAAGAAAACTACCATCAGGTATTCTTGGACAAGTTTCTTTGTCTTCATTAGACTGGTATTTCTCTTAGGGTGGATAACTAGTAGGGCAAATACTTTATGCTTAGTCATAAGGTATGGGTGTTTTATTTAAAAGATGTTGTGTGATTACCCTTCAGAAGATTTGTACCAATTTGCACATCCTCCGGGGGAATGTTGAAATCATTTCCTGTGTCTTTTGGGATGAGTGAAAGCAGAATAGGGGTTGGGAAAAATGTCAGACTAGAAGAATTGGTAGGAGTGGAACAGAAATATGGTGTTATTACCAGGTCAAAGACCGTTGTTCTTCCACAAGTAAAAAATCCTGGATATAAAAAATAAAGTTATTGTTGTCAGAAATGGAGAAAGGTTTGTTTCCAGATTGTTTCAGTCAGAGGTATCTTTAGGATCTACTTAAATTTTGGAGATACTTGGATATATTTACTTTATTTTTATTTTTTCACCTATGTCAGATATGGTGGGTTAAAAAGATACCCCAGACATAATTTACTCCTTCACTTACCTTTCATTAAACAGTTACATTTCATGGTCAAATTGAATATGAAAATTTTTTTCTGTGTGTAAGTGTAAAAGTGTTAACAGTACATTGCTAGGCTATCCATCAGTAAGGGAAAAAGTGGGTGTTAGAAGTAATTTAATGGAGAATAAACAGCATAATCAATAGCCATCCTCCTGACCATAAATGTATAATTTACTTATTTTAATTATTCCCTTACAGAGGTAATATTTCCAATCATCCTGACCCCTAAGGCATTTATTTAGCATTTTAAGGGACTTAATATAGAAGATAGTTTGTGTAGGAATACATCTGAAAAGTTCTGGCTCAGAAGTAAGGATGTACTCATGTGGCAAACATATTCATGCTAGTGAGGGGAAATATTTAGGGTGACCATAAAATACCCTAGATATTCCTCTCAGGAAAATATTATTGATCATGGAGTAAGCCTCATCAGAAGTGGAGAAATAGAGGTACTGAAGGCTTCTATTAGATTGAAATAAAGATGGCTGCAGGGACAGGGCTCATGCACTAAACTGAGAGTCAAACCAGGCCATCACACTTTGAACACAATGTATTCCTCTCCTCCTTCAGATTCAATGAGTAAATTTTCTGAACAGGTCCCAAAATGAGTATAGGGGAGAAAATGAGAGACGGCCAGCAAGTGGGTAAGGGTGCAAGTGAGAATAAAAAGAACGGTTTGGGTTTTTCCAAGTTTCATACATTCCAAATATTATTTTGTATATATTATATTATATTATATTATATTATATTATATTATATTATATTATATTATATTATATTATATTATATTATATTATATTATTATTATATACTGTGGGTGTGGATTTCCATTTGGATTAAATATGAAGACTGCAAAGAGCAGACTATAGGTTACCCAAGGAGAAATAACTAGACCACCTCAACTGGCTCTGCACTAGGCTGGGACTTAGCAATGATAAAACAACTTAGAAACTACTGCAGGTTTGAGCCAGACTGAAAGCAAGTAGCAAAAAGGGAACCATGTACCCCTGTATACAACGGTCTTCCTGTTACATGAGTTCCAAACCAATCCTGGGTCATTTTGTGAAGTATGATGTCTCAGGTAAATCAAAGCAAAACTCACCTGAATCTAATCAAATGCAGGTGATTCTTCAGCAGTCCTGTGGTCCTGAAATTAGGGAGTCTTCCTTCTTCATAAGCCTATCCTTAGGGCAATGCAGATCCCTAGCCATGATTCATTGGATTAGCCCAGGGAAATTACAAACAGGGTAGTGCCAAAAGTCTTCCAGAAGAGAAAAAGTATTGATTGCTTCTGGTAGCAAAATGGACACCATTTCAAGCAGTGCCTCACAGAGTATCTAGAATGTTACACCAAATGGACAACCACCATTTGCTAGTTCATATCATAGCCAGTATTCTTTTTACATGTCAGCTTCCCTTCCTACAGTACAGCTTTCACTTTAGTTCTTAGTTTTCCACCTTAGTTTCCCCATGGAGACTAGTTTTTTTGAAGAAGACATAAAGAAAAAATCATCTAATGTCTTCATGCTACAGATGTGGAAACTGAATGAAGAGTAAGAATATAAAGTGTCTGAGATCATGCCACCAGAGGGTTCCAGAGCCCTGAGAGAACCCAGCAGAACCTACTCTCCATCCACTGCTTGTTTCATCATCCCAGATTTGTGGCATATACTTGTAGGCAGCAGGGTCTCTAAAGGATTTTGAAAGCAAAGAGTAGCCTATCAGGAGTTTCTCTTTTTTTGGCTTATTAAATATTACTGCTCCTGCTAAGTAAACCCTAAACTGTTTATTTACCTCATATTGTTTCTCACTGGTTCCCTGGTATACACTTGGTTGGAGATGTGGTTATTTAGCAACAGCCTGGATGCCAATAATTTGGCTGCCATGAGAATGTTTGTAACAACCTCTTCAAAGAGAGTCTCGTTCTTTCTTCTCTGTAATTGGGAAGAAGCCTGACTTGCGGCATGAGAATTAACTCAGGTGTGCTGCTGCAAGCTGAGGCCTGTTCTGTTCTGGGCCCATTTGGAACTCTGTCTTGGTGAGAAAACGCTTCAGTACAGCATCAGGAAGTACTCAAGGTTGATGCATCACCTAGCTCTCCACTCCATTCCCTACCTTCTGGAGAATGCCATGATTAAAGTGTTGGCAAGGAGGAAAGAACTTGGAGGAAAATGATGGAGGAACTGCTGTGCGGGACAGGATGTGTGATGACATGTGGCTCTGATCTTTTGTTCCAAGTCTATTTGGAAGGTACATTTGGCCATGAGAGCTTGGTAGCTATAATCAAAATGTTTTTCAGTTAAAAAAAATATATAGATATAGATATAGATGAGGATTTTGGCTGTGACAATGGGGTTTGTGGGGTCTGGGGCTGACAGCCAAGAAAGAAAGAATTCTTGAAGATATCTTTGGTGCAAAAAGGTGATTTTATTGAAGCATGGAGACAGGACCTGTGGGCAGGAAGAGCTGCCCCAAGACCACGAGAAGAGACTGGTTTTATACCATGGGGTTGGGCGTGAGGCAAAGTCCAAGGGAAGTTTCCAGTGAGATTTTCACCTGCTAAAGAAGACTCATAGGATACTGGAGGCCTAGCTATTGTCAGGCTAAGGTTGTTTTTCCCTCTAGCAAACCATTAACATTAAGACAATAAGGAGTGCCTGGAGAAACATTTTACTCTGCCAGCCTCAAGTATTTGTCAATGGGCTGCAGGTTATAAGGAAATTTATTTCTATCTGCCATTTCCTTCTGCCTTTGTTTCCCACATTACTATGGAGAGGCGATGCAGACTTAGGTCCTGCAGGACTATGATCTCTTTATTAGCTGACCATTTGTTTTTCCCCTTTCCTTTGTTCTTGGGCAGCCAGGAGTACCCGAGGAATATCACACATATCCCACCTGGTTGACGGTGGGGGTGTTGAGGCCTGTCCCTCATAAGGGAGCTAATACATATATATAGTTACCATTCAGGTAGCTTTTGCTGGGTGTCAAACAACTTTCTAATGCATTTTGCATTTATTATTTCTTCTAATCATAACAAGTCTTATCATCATGGCACTTCTATACCCCATGATAGTAGAGAATTGAAAGAAACATAGGTTATGTCCATTTTTAGGGAAATGGTTAGTAATACTGTGGGGAATAAGTTTAGGAATTCCCCTGAGCTTGCATTGATGGGTTAACAAGGCTTAGGACGAAAGCATCCAGAATAGGTAAACAGGGCAAAAGCACTCCCAGCATAGAACAAAAGTAGGAAGCCACTTCCACAGGATGGAAGAGTACAGAATAGGTAAACAGGTAAATGGTGATAGGCCACTGCAGCAGGGTGAAATTGCCTGGAGCTAACTGGCAAAAGAAAGATGTCTTGTTGACCCTGAGGTAGCATGCTCTATATGTCTTACCCCATAGGCAAGTTAAGATAGACAGACATGGTGCCTAGTGCCTGCCTTAAACAGCCATCTACTCAGCACTGGGATTTTGTTTTATATTGACCCAAACCCTTAACACTGCATATCTTCGAAACCCCCTTTCTTTCACACATGTGAGTTAATGCTCACTGTTTCATTGTCTCTTTCTGCACATCATCACATTTGTAAGCCTTCTGATCCTAATAAATATGGAGCAAGGACCTTTACTTGGGGCTCTTGTCTCCTCCTGGACATCAGCCTCTCTCATATTTAATTCCTTATCTACTCTCTTGCTGGACAAGAGAGAACTCCAGACTCAAAGTCTGAGACAATATGTGGTAGGCACATACCATCTAGAAAAAAAAAAATGAACTTGACACATACATAGCACCATAGATCCTCCAAGCAAAGTCTGAGTGAAAAAAAAAAAAAAGAGAGAGAGAATAAGTTTATAGCACAGTACCTCCTATGTAAAATAAACACTGTAATTACAAATACTATATCCAAAGATACACATATTGAAAACCGAATATCAAACCCTTTAGGTGGATGCCTAAAGAGAGGTGTGGCTGGCATGAGAGGTGGAATTGAAAGTAATAATAATAAAGAGAAAACCTTGTATGGAATGATAATGATAGTTTACAATAAACTGAAGGATAAATTGAACTCAATTCTATGTAAATTCAAAAGACATGGGGCGCCTGGGTGGCTCAGTTGGTTAAGCATCCAACTCTTCATTTCGGCTCAGGTCATGATCTCATGGTTCATGGGTTCAAGCCCCACATTGGGCTCTGTGCTGATGGCACGGAGCCTGCTTGGGATTCTGTCTCCCTCTCTCTCTGTCCCTCCCCTGCTCGCTCTCTATCTCTCTCTCAAAAACAAATAAACATTAAAAAAAAAAAAGATTTTATTAAAAAAAAATTTTTTTTTTCAATGTTTATTTTATTTTTTTTGGGACAGAGAGAGACAGAGCATGAACGGGGGAGGGGCAGAGAGAGAGGGAGACACAGAGTCGGAAACAGGCTCCAGGCTCTGAGCCATCAGCCCAGAGCCCGACGCGGGGCTCGAACTCACGGACCGCGAGATCGTGACCTGGCTGAAGTCGGACGCTTAACCGACTGCGCCACCCAGGCGCCCCCAAAAAAAAGATTTTAAAATGCCATGGACCATAATTAAAATAATACCTGGAGAGCAGATAAAGTTTTATGTTAAAAAAAAATTTACAGTCTCAATCATTTAAAATTATATACATAAATCATTATAAAATTATATATATATTTTAAAAATAGGTAGATAGATATTCTTCTTAGTGTAAGTATTAAAAAACTAGCTAAATCCAGGTTCAGAGTTGATATTTTCTTTGTTCTTTTTACTGTGGTTTGGGATAGTGAGGGGCAAGGACGGGTAATGATACCAAAGCTGGAGTCAGCCGAGTGTTTCAGTCTGTATTTTTGTGCTGTGATACAACTTCCTCTATCATTGATCTTATAGTTTTTGGTGTTTTGCAAAAAATGTTTGAAAACATGTTTGATGTTGGGTCCTCATCGGAATAAAATCAAGATTCATTTTTTCACCTAATAGATCTCTTACTTGTTCCATCTTTCTGTATTTTGCCCATCTTTTAAAACTCCCTTAATGAATGAAGAAACACAGATGTGACTTGAGTAATTTTCTTGACCAGAGCAAGTCTAATATCAGATTCTGAGATAAGCTTCAAAAGATATAGTATGTCTGCTTATCATCAGGGAAGAAAGAACTTTTTTTGTTTAATTTTGTCTCCTCTTCTTGAAACTGATATGCCCCGATTCTAGAGACCCCCCGAAAACAAACCACCAGAGTCCAGAGTCAAAGCCAAGCGGCAAGGGTCGTTTATTGCAGGTTCGAACCAGGTCCTCTGCGCACTCGTTGCCGGTGACGCTAAGAGGCCCCGAGCGAGGATCTTACAGCTTCTTTTATAGACAGGCACAAACAAGTTAGGGATTTTTTTGTGGTTACAGAGCTGTTATTGGTTGACATTTAAATTTGAACACTCAGCAGAACTTGATTGGTTCCCGCCTTTTTTTCAAACCACTCAGCGGGGTGGGGGTGGGGGGGGAGGTCTTTTCTTTGCAGTTGTGAGTACACCTGGTAATTTTTCTCTTAGTCTCTCAAAACCATCAAGGGAGCAATATAAAACATCCTTGTCTAAATGGAATTCCTTCTAGTATGAAGTTATTTTCTTTAGTTAGTCATCTAAATCTGCAATCTGGTTGCAACAAAGAATGAGAAATGTTTGTATTATCTTTATTTAATTTTACTTTATTTAGTTAATGTTTGAATTTTGTGATTTCTCGTCTTATATTTTGGGTATTCTATCCTTTTCAGACTGTCTATAGAGCCCAATCCCTAGTTCCAGCCCTCCCTCTAGCACTGTAAAGTGGAACTGACAACGACACGTGCCTGGTGCAGTTGTTACCAGAGTTAAATGAGTTAATGTGCAGTAAGTGTTTAGACAATTGCTTGGCAATACAAGAATTATATTATTATTGAGCAGGGAGGACATCAGTATTTATACTTTGGCAACTAGTCTAATGGTGATCATCTAAAAGGGAAGTGGGAAAGATAGCAGTGAACAGATTATGGATAGGAGTGTCTGAGTATATCATTTCTGGATGCGTGAGGATAATTTCTGGGTTTCTAGCATGAATAAATGACTGAATTTATGTTATAAATCACTGGAGGAGGAGTAGTTTTGCATAAAATGACATGAATCTTATTTTTTCTATGTTGACTATTATGTGTGCTTGTAGGAAATCCAGAAATATTTAGTGGGCCATTGAATGAACCTGCTTACTCCTGAGTGAAGCTCAGGAAAGATAAATGGAGGGAGATAAAGCAATTTAGATCCATCAGTCTATATAGATTTGGGATTCTAACCCTTTATCAGATACATCTTTTACAAATATCTTCTCCCATTCCTTAGGTTGTCTTTTAGTTTTGTTGATTGTTTCCTTTGCTGTGCAGAAGCTTTTTATCTTGATCAAATACCAATAGTTCGTTTTTGTTTTTTTTTCACTTGCCTCAGGAGACATGTGTAGTAAGAAGTTGCAACCTCAAAGAGGTTGCTGCCTGTGTTCTCCTCCAGGATTTTGATGGTTTCCAGTCTCATATTTAGGCCTTTCATTTATTTTGAATTTGTTTTTGTCTATGGGGTAAGAAAGTGGTCCAGTTTCCTTCTTCTGCCTGTTGCTGTCCAGTTTTTCCAACACCATTTGTTGAAGACACTTTTTTCCATTGGATATTTTTTCCTGCTTTGTTGAGTCAAACTCAACACCCCAAAAATAAATAATCCAGTTAAGAAATGGGTGGAAGACATGAACAAACATTTTTTCCCAAAGAAGACATCCAGATGGCTAACAGACACAGGAAAAGATGCTCAACATCACTCATCATCAAGGAAATACAAATCAAAACCACCATGAGATACCACCTCACACCTGTCAGAATGGGTAAAATTAACAACATAGGAAACAAAAGATGTTGGCAAGGATGCACAGAAAGGGAAGCCTTCTTACACTGTTGATAGGAATGCAAACTGATGCAGCCACTCTGGAAAACAGTATGGAGATTCATCAGAAAGTTAAAAATAGAACTCCCCTATAAACCAGCAATTGCACTACTAGGTATTTACCAAAGGATACAAAAATACTGACTGAAAGGGGCACATGCACCCTGATGTTTATAGCAGCATTATCAACATTAGCCAAACTATGGAAAGAGCACAAATGTCTACTGACTAATGAATAGCTAAAGAAGATGTGGTATACATACGTGTGTGTGCACACACACACACACACACACACACACATATATATATAAATATATAAAATGGAATATTTCTCAGCCATCAAAAAAGAATGAAATCTTGCCATGTGCAACAATGTGGATGGAGTTAGAGTATATTACGCTAAATGAAATAAGTCAGTCAGAGAAAGATAACTACCATAAGATTTCATTCATATGTGGAATTTAAGAAACAAAAGAGATGAACATAGGGAAAGGGAAAAAGGGAAAAAAAGAGACAGGGGAAGAAAACAATAGGAGAGTCTTAACCAAGAGAAAAAAGTGAGGTGTCGATGGAGGGAGGTAGGCAGGGAGATGGGCTAAATGGGTGGTAGGTATTGAGGAGGGCACTGTTGTGATGAGCACTGGATGTTATGTGTGTAAGTGATGAATCACTAAATTCTACATCTGTCATGAATTTTACCATATATGTTAACTAAATAGAATTTAAACAAAAACTTGAAATTTAAAAAAAGTCAACATGGTAGAATTGAAGTCATAGGAGTGGATGAGATTATTAAATATAAGTGTCTAGAGGAAGAAGAAAAGAGGGCCTAGTATAGAATCCTTAGGAACACCAACATTTTGCAGAAAGTCAGAAGAAGACTTCACAAAAACAATTGAATGCAAGATACCAGAATGGCAGCTAGAAACCAGAAGAGAATTGCATCTTCAGATGCAAGAGAAGAAAGTCTTCCAGGAAGGAATATGAAGTTAACAGGATCAAATGTAGCAAAGATCAATCTCGAAAAGCATCCTGAATATGCTGTCAAGTTGCTTTTTCTGGTGATAGCATTTTTGTGGAATTGTGGAGATTGAAGCCAGACTGTTATGGGTTTTGAAACAAATTCTAGGAGGAAAGAATAAGTACACACAAAACTGTAGGAAGTTTGTTTCTGAAGCGGTGAATGGATGGGGAGAGATAGGCTGGTAGCTGAAGGAAGACATGGAAGCTAGGGAAGTTTTCTGTTTTATACTTTTGAGATGGGTAACGCATAGTGTATTTAAATCCTGGTTGGAAGGTGCCTGTAGAAGGAAACAGTGAATTGTAGGAGTGAGAAGTGATCCCTGAGTAGATGGAAAAGGATGACATCCAGAAAACAAGTAGAGGAATTAGGTTTAAGCAAGATTAAATAATTTTTCCATTTGAAATCTTTTAAATGAGCATGAAAAGATTTTTGCAGGTTACATAACAGAAGTTGTTATATTTCTATTTTATAAGTTAAATAAGAGAGGTCTTTGGTCCAGGACCTGTGGAGATGATAAGACCAAAGATTGAGGAGGGTAAAGATTTTAAATAGCCCTGTGAGAATGGGAGGAAAAAATTGAATAATAAAAAAATTAAAGGATTGTGGCTTATTTTGAAGGTGTGGGCAAAGTCTATCACATGAATTTATAGTTTTACCTATCTGTATGGTCATGTGTTATGGTCTGAATATCTGGGTTTCCCCCCAAATTCATATGTTGAAGCCTTATGAGAGATAAGAGCCATTAAAAAGGTGATTAAATTGAAATGATGTTCTTATAAAAGAGGAAGGGACATCAGAGATCACTCTCACTTCACCATATGAGAGTACATGAGAAAGTGGCTGTCTGCAAGCTAGGAAGAGAGCTCTCATCAGAAATCAGTCCTGCCAGACCTTGATCTAGGACTCCAGCTTCCTGAACTGTGAGAAAATAAATGTGTTTAAGATACCCAGTCTACAATATTTTTTTATGGCGGCCTGAACAGACTAACACATCTTACAACAATTCTACAAAATTCACTCCCTTAGATGTAAGAATGGACAAAGTAGATTCTTAGCTTGATCCAGAGCTGTCATACTACCCTTACCATGCAACAGAATGATACTATATGGTATTTGAGATTGTTAGCAAAAAATGTAAATGCCCTGGAAATGTATAGATTCTCAGCTCTCTGGACTGGCACAAAGATTATTTTAAACTAAACAATTCTGAACAAATACCATCTAAATTTCTTTGGCTGACAAAATATGCCTCTCAAAACACACAGTTGCCATAATCCCCTAGAGAGGAAACTAATCATTAGCACCAAGATGAGAGGCTGCATAAAGAAACATTATCACAGGGGCGCCTGGGTGGCGCAGTCGGTTAAGCGTCCGACTTCAGCCAGGTCACGATCTCGCGGTCCGTGAGTTCGAGCCCCGCGTCAGGCTCTGGGCTGATGGCTCAGAGCCTGGAGCCTGTTTCCGATTCTGTGTCTCTCTCTCTCTGTGCCCCTCCCCCGTTCATGCTCTGTCTCTCTCTGTCCCAAAAATAAATAAACGTTGAAAAAAAAAAAAATTTAAAAAAAAAAAAAAAGAAACATTATCACAAAGTGTCATACTTTCCGTTTGTTTCCCACAAAGCCCAGTTTTCTTTCCTAAAAGTCCATTTGTTTGTTTCCCTCTATAAAGTTGTTAAACAAACCCCTACTTCTAGGTGTTCAGAAAACCACTTTTTTTGTGCTCTTCTATTTGCATATGAATAAACTTTGTCTTTTTCCCCTGTTAATCTGTCTCTTGTTAGTTAATTTGCAGGCACCCATTCATTTCAACCTAAGGTAGTAGAGGAAAAATTTTCATCCTGATAGAAACTATGCTGAAATGAGAAAAATGGATGAAGCAGTTTGTAGATAGTGAAAAAGATAGTACATAACATCTAACTCATAGGATTGCTTTGAAAATTAAATTAATTCATATTAAAACATGTAAAATAGTGTCTGGCATATAATATGTATTCAATAAACGTTATTACTCTACCTATCAGAGCTCTGCAATTCTTTGTGAATTAGATGCTTTTCCTTCTATATGTAGATGAGGGAATTAAGGGCTCCAAATACTAATCAATTTGCACAAAGTTATATATATTTAAGTGATAGGGATGGGATTTAAACCCAGGAAATCTAGCTTCAGAGACTATGCCATTAACTACTGTAGCATGTAATCACCCATATTCTATGGAGAAATAATAAAGTGAAAAAGCTGGAGGAATAGGAATTAGTGGCACGAGAGAAGGATGCCTGAATTTATGATTTCAAAAATGTAGTCGTTCTCAGTAAATACAAGGGATTTAGCCAAACCTTGGGGTGAGTTCAGCCTCCACACCCTTGTCTCATACAGTGTTGGGAAGCCACCTTCCTCTCTTAGGCTTCCCTTTCTCATCTGCAAAATAGGCACAAAAACCCCTCCTGTCCTCTTCACAGGGATGTTGTGAGGTTCCAATGAGGTGAAGGATGTGCAGATGCTTCGGGAACAGGTTGGGTGTGTTCTGAGTTGCTGTCACTAGCACAGACAATGGGCCTGGAGCCTTCAAGGGCTCAAGGCCAGGCTGGAGAGATAAGCAAGATATGCTGAGCATCTGTGATAGACAACAGCATAGGGGAGGAATCTGGTCAGGTGGGATGTGCTGACCTGGTCTGGGCAGCCTATGGTGGAGTGGGAGGGGCAAAGGGAGGAGTACAGGTGCCCCTTTGTGGGAAGAGCTCCCCACTATGTAGCATCATGAATCCAAATGGAGAAAGAGATCATGAAGAATAAAGAACATGGACAAGCTAAGGAACCTAAGAAGAGAAATCCTGGGGAGAAGCTCAGAGTTAATAATTCGAAAAATATACATTGTAAGATGGGTCAGGGAAACATTGGACAGATCAAAGGAGTCGGGTAGTGAACTATCAAAGATGTAGAGTGGCCCTTGTGATTTGTACAGGATAAATGTGTAACAAATTTTATTATCTTTAGAAAAATTAAACTGACACACAGAAGCAAGTAATATATCCACAGGTAAAGTATATTAGGTGTCTCCAAAGGAGACTCATAGAATCTGGCAGAAGACTAATTCAAAAAAGGCAGGCCACAACCCCATGCATTTTTATGCTTGTGTCAGGGTTTTTCAAAAAGTGGTTCAATTATATCTGACATTTCCATTTCCATTTCCACAAAGTCTAAAGTAGATAAGTGCTCCTAAGTACCTGAAGTGAATGTAATATTCCTGATCATTAGAGTGAAGATTTGAGTGTCCAGAGGAGACAACACCAAATGACCAGGCTATTTACAGAATTTTATTTTACTAGAGCTTTTGTCTGTGTAAGCTACATACTTCACAATGACTTCAGAATATCCCTGAAGAACACAACTTACACATTTCTTCACTTGCTGGCAGAAAACCTAAATTCCTTAGACAGAAATAAAAACCTACATTTCGCCATCAGAAGAAAAAAGCAATTGACATGTAAATCATGACTGAAGGAACATTTGACTCAAATGTTTTAATATTAATATGTAACTCGTCAAAACTCATCATATATAAATGGCTCATATTATCATCATTTCCTGTTTGTCCATAAAATGAAGGGAATTTTCAGAAAAAGGACTCTGGGCAACTGAAAAAAAGGCAGTAGAAGTATCAAAAAGGT